>NC_140477.1:23327591-24062591 GCF_051167445.1 Perissodus microlepis | reverse complement strand
CGATCGATGTACACAGCCAGCCTGTCGTTCAGATGCTGCAACTCCTGTTTCTCCTGTAAACGAGAAATCCGAGTCGGGGAGAGAGGAGTGGAGGCCGCTGACCGGCCAGCTTCACGGCTTGGGGTAGCGCTTGCAGTCGCCATAGCGGTTCCTTCAAAATTCTGCCCGAGTTTTCCTGAGCACTCAGCGAGCAAAAGAAAATAAATGATTGTATCTACTGGCTTTGTTAGATCGGGATGCAAAACAGCTCCTCTTGATAGTTAGCGCCAGGATATCGCAATCAATGAGCCGGAGGACCACGCAGTGTCTCGAACGCTTGCTTTACACAGTGATGTGATTCCAAGATGGCCGCGGTCAGGACCGCGCCAAAAGCAGAGGACACTTCCTGTCCGCAATGGCTGATGGGAAAGCAGAGGTACGGGAAGGGCGTAACGTAACGCATAACCTCCTGTCTAAACAAAAGCACCTTTAGAGGTTTTTTTCGAAAATGTCCCGTGACTTTAACATTATGAAGGACAGCTTCCCCACCAAAACCCACGAAAAATTACCAGAAAGAACTGTTCACACTTGATAGTACTGAAGAGGATTAGGGCCACTGGAAAAAAAAAAGGCGGAACGTATTTTTTTTCTTCTTTTCCTGAATTCTGAGAAAAAAGTCAGAATTCTGACTTTTTTCTCAGAATTCTGACTTTAATCTCAGAATTCTGACTTTTCTCTCAGATTTTTTTTCCAGTGGCCCTAATCCTCTTCCGTATGATAGCAATAGGATAGGGTTACACAGGTGCATATAAAGACTGTGATGTCAGGCCATAAAACCAAACTTCACCTTTCCTCTATGCTTAGAAATAGAAGCAGTTCATTCTGGTAAATGACAGTATATTTATATTCCTGTGAGTGCCAAACATAGTGTGTGTGTGTTTCATTGTTCTACTGTGCTTCATTGTTCTGGTAACAGTGACAATAAAGATCTCTTATCTTATCTTATTTTATCTTTTTATACAGTATGTCAGCATTCAAAGACAACCGCTACAACTATAAAACATTCTATTACATAATTATCCCACTTGTAAGCAGTGTTGCTCAAGTTACTTGAAAATAGCAATTATTTGCTAGTTACTGATTACTCCTCCAAAAAAGTAATCCTGTTACTTTATTGAATACTTATTTCCAAAAGTAATTAGCCACTTACTACTTTGTTTGAGCATAATCCAGCATATAAAATTGAAGTCTCTTTTAAAAACTTGTTTTATTAATTTTAATCTTTTAACTTTATGCGCATTGCAGTTAAATTATATGCAATAGTGTTTGACTTGAAGAAATTTGTTAACATTTAAACCTATTTCCTGTATATTCCAGCATATAAAATAAAATGGGGTTTTTTGTGTTTACACTCACTATTTCAAATATATGAAAGTAAAACACTGCAAAAAATAAATAAAATTAAAGATTCAGCGGCACTAACTCCTGTTGTTCTTAAATCTATTTTCACCTGTTTAGCAGGAGTGGTGCCAGTGGAGGTTTTCCTGGTGCCGCAGCTTTCATGTCAATGGGGGGATCTAGGGGTTTGCTCAGATTTGAAGTTTAATTTTTCACTGTAGAAAGAGGTTTTCCTCCCACACAGAGTGTACAGCAGACACTAAGGTTTTTGTCCCTTTTTTTCAGAATCAAACTCAAAGTAATGTCAGTACTTCCAAGCTTTAAACGCTGCATGGTCGTACTCTCTCCAGCAACACACATCTGTTGCTGCCACAGATGTCGCACGCTCATACGTCATTGTCATGAGACATTCTCACAAACAAAATCACAGTTTAGTAATACAGCGTACTTACGAGAAAGTAACAGTAATATAACTACTTTTTTGCAATAGTAATCCCTTGTTACTTGAAAAAAGTAATCAGATTACAGTAACGCTTGTAAGTGTCAAAATTATAACTAATTGACACATTAAATATAAACTTGTGCTTTTATGTAAAATACTGAACATGAAATTAACACAAATCCATTAACATGAATTTACCTCTATTGAAAAAAAATAAATAAACAAGACTTTTAACAAAAATCTCCTACTTGTAATTTAATTATGTTTGTTTGTTATTGTCCATTTATGAAAATATAAGCAGCCTCCTACAAAATCCTAAAAATATTTTTTTAACTCTGTAGAGTTTATTATGTGGATGTGGTGGCAGCGCAAAGACAGCCTGCACTACTGATTTATAAACAACATTTGGGAGCTGTTTTCATTTTGTTCTCAGTGGAAGAGTTGGATGGAGGAGGCTGCACTTTGGTGAGATTAATGGCAGAGGCGTAAATCCTATCCCACTAACAATTACATTGGATGAAAGAAGACCAAGATGACTATGGTTTGAGGGTAAATGTCAGAAATGAGAAAAAGACAAACACCCATGTCGAAAAGTAGTTAAGTTGAAGGTTTTAAAGGCTATAGCATACACAAAACATATGGAATACATAATAATAAAGATTATGATCTCTACACTGTAAATAATAAATCAGCATTCACACTAATTTTAACAATAAGATGAAACAACAAGTAAATCTGGTACCAACTAGTGAAAATACCGACGATTAGTCAGGTAGTCGACCAGTCGTGCACATCCTTAAGCTCAACAATCATAAGTAGATTATGAAACTAATGACTCATAGAAATGGAGTAATTTATTATTTACGAGTACACAGTTGTTAAACCTACTTAATATTTACTAATAAATGATCAGTTTAACTAATTAGCCCCCACATATTTAGGGATTTTTAGATTTACACCAGATTTTATTTTCAGACACAGCAAACAATGATTATGTCAACATCTTTAATCAATGACATTATCAAAACCACAAACGAGGTACAAAATGATTCCCTTCACTCTAAAACATCAAGGTGTATGGAGCTCTTCAAATGTAGGTTGGCTCAATACCTTGAACAGTGTACAACTCTCTGCAGAACTGGATGATGAAACATTTTAACTCCACACTTGTCTTATTATTATATATTATAATAAGACATGATTATTTATCATAAATAATTATGGATAAGACAGTTTAAAGCAAGGCAAATGCTGGCTGGGGAGATGGCAGCCCCCCAAAAAAGGTAATTCAAATATGCTAAATTCGAGACTGATGATATTGGACTGCAATAATTACTCTGTTAATGTAACAATTTGATCTTTTTCACCAATTTTGTCATTTTCAAAAACATGAAGTTTATTTCAGAGAAGAGAAAAGAAAACAGAAATGCTTTTTTTTAGAACCAGGATTCAGAACTTTTATTTGTTTTGTGAATGTTTTCAACCAGATTAACTGATTAGCAGCAATATAATCACCCCCAAAATCCTTTTTTTTTTTTTACAGTGTATTGCCTTCGTCAGCAGCCTCTCTACAACTGTGTGGCTGAGCTTCAGTCTGCGCTGGGATGTTGAGTTCATTCATTAGCTTGTGAAAACTTTGTGTGTGCATAGCTTGCCAGATCAACAACGTATGTGTGTTTTCCTCGAGGTGTTGAAAACAGAGTTTGTCATGGGAGCCCAGCCACTGTACAAATGTGGGAATTGCAGTTGTCACAATTCACACAACGGACACGAGCACTGTGTGGCATTCATGGAGAATCAGCACGGACCCACAGTGCGAGGATTGTCACCTATTGTTGTTCACTTTTTATCATTGTAAATAAACTCACTGCCTTACACAGCTACTGTGTATTTCGGGGTCAGTGGCCACAGATACTGTGTGTTTTGGGCCTGGTCAGCTCATAAAAACAGGTACTGTTTGTTGTTCTAGGCCACCAGCAACAGTGAACTTGGGTTTTGCTTCTAAGTTAGAAGGTGTCTGGAAAGGAATCTCAAAACTGGATTATAGATGGCAGACAGCTGGTGTCATAAGCCACCAGCTCTGTTCAAAGATGGTCGTTCACAATGGGCATAGATGGCTTCTTTCACTCCTCTTTCAAACAATCTGTCTAATCTGTCCAAAATGTGAACATCGGCATCCTCGAAAGAGTGACCTTTGTCCTTAAGATGCAGATGGACAGCCGAGTGTTGTCCTGTCGACCATCCGTCTGACCTTCTTTTCTGTGCATCTTTACTGTGCATCTTTGCTGATTTGGTGATCAAAAAAGAGCTTTCTTTACACGTGTGTGTTCCCTCTTTTTCCCTTCTGGTTTAGAGGGAACATTTTCTGCCCAGTGTTTTAGGGTCCTGATTACTCCAAGTTTGTGTCCCAGAGGGCAGTGGGAGTCAAAGAGGAGGTACTGGTCTGTGTGTGTGGGTTTCTGGTAAACTTCCACACCCCGGACGGACGTCAACGCGCCACCTGGACCTGCCGCGGCTGAGCTGGAGGACAACGTGCCACCTGGATCTGCCGCAGCTGAGCTGGAGGTCAGCAAGCCATTTGGACCGGTCAGGAGGTCAGAGCACCGTCTGACCTGCCGCGCCTGAGCCGGAAGTCAACGCGCTGCCTGGACCTGCCACGGCTGAGCTGGAGGACAACGTGCCACCTGGATCTCCCGCACCCAAGCTGGAGGACAACACGCCGTCTGACCTGCCACGCCCCACCTGGAGGACAGCGCGCCTTCTGGACCTGCAGCACCTGAGCCGGAGGTCAACGCGCCACCTGGACATGCTGCACCCGAGCTGGAGGTCAACGCACCGTCTGGATCTGCCATGCCTGAGCCAGAGGTCAGCGTGCTGTTTGGACCTGCCATGCTTGACATGCCACGCCCAACCTGGAGTTAAACGCGCTGCCTGGACCTGCCGCACCGAAGCTGGAGGACAGCACGCCATCTGACCTGCCACTCCTCAGCCAGAGGTCAACGCGCTGCCTGGACATGCTGCGCCCACTTTGGAGGACAGCACGCCGTCTGACCTGCCACAACCCAGCTGGAGATCTGTGTGCCACCTGGACCTGCCACACCCCAGCCGGAAGACAGCGCACTGCCTGGACCTGCTGTGCATGACCTGCCATGCCTGAGCGAGACGGCCTGCACATCAATGTCCTGCCAAACTACGGCCTACAAATCCACGATCTGCCAAGCCACATCCTGTTCAGTCACAGTCTGCACTGCCAGCACGTTGCTGGTCACCTGCCATGCCACGCCGTCGCCGGCCACCAAAAGTCTTTCGCCATTGTTGCTGCCCACCTGAACTGTTCCATTGCCGAAGTTGGACCTGCGGTTGGCCCTCTGAACTTTTTGTGTTGGACTATGCCCCTTTTGTTGTCTTGGGGGATTGGTTTGCTTTTGGACTATGCTAATAGTAAACAGCTAATGTTACCATATGTGTCGGCCAGGTTAACATTCATGAAGACTGTTTAATACTTTAGTGAAAACAGGAGCTTTGCTGACCTCTGAACTTTCTCCTTAAGTTTTGTTAAGTGTTATTAGCATTAGCTAATCCAGCTGTTAGTAAGGAGGAGCTGTGTGTCTGTCTGTGTGAAGTTGTGTGTCAGCAGCCAAGAAACCTAAAGGATCTATTGGTTCACATTTCCACCAACTACAAGAAGCATCTCACTGTACTCACCAACAGTGGTTTCTGGGGGAATAATTATTTCCTTCAATGTATATAGAAAAAAAACATTTAGACATTTAGGGCAAGAAGAATCAAAAGTCTCACTAAACAACAATGGTATTTGTATTAGAATATTAAGAGCTATGGATTTTATATACTGATGCACCAAACTCGGTGAAGATTAGAAACACTTTTGCAAAGGATAAAGCTGTGCATCATCACAGCCTCCTCCATCCTCTAACCTCATGCATTTTAGGAATAAAACGCCCTTTAACATAGTGTACATAGACTGATTCCAGAGACAGATTAGTGAAATGAGAAAACCCCATTAAAATGAAAAACACTTCCTCTTCCAGGGCAGCAGGGGGCGCTGTCACGCCAGCGTAACAGAAGCGTTTTCCGGGTCAGCGCTTTCATTGCCCCGTTTAGCTCACGCAACAGTCCTTCCGGCCTGACCGCCATCAAAGATAGCAGGTACGATTTTAATGTCGAGAAGTTTTAGCCAAAAGCCGTTTCTAATCTTTGCCATCCGTCGAGTTTTAGAAGATTTGTTGAAACTGCTAGTAACTACTAACGTTACTTTACGTCTCAGCTCAGTATTGTAGCACCGTATTTATATGAAGTTGAAGAAAATGTGGCGTCTAGTCAGCCGTGTCCGTTTTCATTATGTTCCTGAGTGCGTAGAAATCGGTGCTTCCGAGCACAGACTGAATATTGTTGTAGTGAGAAACTAAAGCAGCGAGCAGACCTGCGGGCACATAGGGAGCTGTCGCACAGTCTGGTGGACACTCAAGCTTTACCGGCCCGATGTGACGGATCAGCGCCAGTAGGTCGCTTGTACCCTCAAAATTGGAAATGAAACAGCAGATTGCTCCAGGCTACCTCGCGTGTCTTACATGGCGAGTCCAAGTCAAGAGCTTTTACTGAAGGTGGCTGCAGCAGAGCACCTTTTAGTAAACAGCGTTCACTGAGTGTAAATGATGATGGTTAAGCTTCCACCGACATTGACCTGTTTAGATTGTGGTTGTTAAACGGAGATTTGGAGTCCTGTTAGCACTGTAAGAAATGTTTTTGAGACCAAATTATGGTGTTGTTTCAAATAGCTCGCTCAAAAGAACCAGAAGCTCCTGCTAACATTCTTTTTGCACACAGTTATTGTCTAATCTGCAGGTCGCATCCATTGAACGAGAGTAATTGGTCTGTTGTGTGTGAATACCACACAGTGCTTTGTTTTTTTATGAGGTTGAATTGATTCCACTGACCTTACATCTTGCTCGACTTCCTGAGCTACAGCTACCTTTGCAGTAAAGTAAAGCGATGGAGGTCCCCATCCTATTCCTGTGTCACAGACCTTGCCATGTCATATCTACACCCTGTTTTATTTGAGCTTTCCTGCTGTCAGATGATCATAGCGCTACTGAACCCAGTGATGTAGACCACTCAAGTAGGAAAAAAGGCTTCGGTAAAACATTGCCCATGGGTGCAAAACTGATGTGGCTTACAATCAGTGTTGGGCAAGTTACTTTGAAAAAGTAATTAATTTTAGTTACTAGTTCTTCAAAAAAGTAACTGAGTTACAATATTCTAAAAGTAATTAATTACTTGAAAAGTAACTATTGCGTTACTTTAATAAAACGTTTAACGCGCTGGGGTCCAGGGTATAATTGGCCATTTTAACTACTTTTGATTTTCCCTCCACATTTTACCTTTAAAAACTATTTACTTTGCCTTGTTTGGTATCATCCTTTTCAGCACAACCTCGCGTGTCTGAATTTACAGTCATGTTTTCATTTTGACATACTGTGTTAATACAATGGATCTAAAATCAGACAAAAAACTTTAAATGCAAATCGAAATTGTCAATTTTAAAATCCTCTGCACAAGTTTTGCAAACAACAAAGTTATTTGCATCCATTTACCTTTTACCTTGATTTTTTAAATAACTTTGTATAAATAAATAGCTTTGTCTTGAAGTGGTCATGTGATTGGCTTACCACGACTACTTTATTCTTCCTCAGTCAAACAGCAGCACTCATGCGATTGTTTTGCCCCCTTAGCTCCAGGTGTTGTGCTAGCCAGTGATCGTGATTACCGTCCGCGGGAGCGCGCGCAGCTGCTTAAAGCTGTAGCGTCCAGATTACTTGCGTAGTCAGCTACTTCCGTGCAACTGATATAAGATGTGGTAAACTGAACACAGCATCAACCGTCTGGTTGTTGAAAAATAGTAACGAACCGCATTTTCTTGTTAGTAACTGTAACGCCGTTGTAACGATAGGAATAGTAATTAGTTAGATTACTCGTTACTGAAAAAAGTGACGCCGTTATTCCCATCACTGCTTACAATAGAGCTTAGACAAGAGCCTGTTGTCGGTGTTGGTCTTCCTGCTATTGCATACCAAAGTATTTGTTCTGATATGTTGATCATGTGAGATTGCAGCTAGTTAAAGCCTCATCATTTGCACTTGTCTTAATGTTTGTTTGTGATCCTCCGCAGACATGGCTATTCGTTATCCTATGGCTGTTGGCCTTAACAAAGGCCACCCAGTCACCAAAAATGTAACTGCTCCCAAACACAGCCGCCGGCGCGGGGTGAGTATCTCTTGCTGAGTGACTTTACAGACTTGACTATATTACAAGTGTTAAGATAAATATATTTGCACTTCAGACAGTAGTTTGTGTACTTACTCTGTGACTGGTTTGACCTGAAGCGTTCGATGACACATATAGTGTAAATCAGTCCACATAAGCATAATCTGTCAGGCATCAACATTCCTATATCACGTTATGTCCAAATAGAGTCAATGGTGTTAAATGCTTTGACTTACCGTGTACTATGTCTTTACTGCCCAGCGTCTGACCAAACACACCAAGTTTGTGCGGGATATGATCCGTGAAGTGTGTGGGTTTGCTCCGTATGAGAGGAGAGCCATGGAGCTGCTGAAAGTGTCCAAGGACAAGAGAGCCCTCAAGTTCATCAAGAAGAGGGTGAGTTTGTGTCAAAGCACTTGCCAGCCTAAACCACAGTAGTATTTGCCCAGTTACAAACCACAAAAGTAAGGACAAGTTGTAAAATGTAAATAAAGATTATGCAAATGTTGTATTATCTTTATAATATTTATAAAACATATTACATGTTTAAACTGAATTATTGTACCATGTTAAGAAAACTGAGCTCATTTTGACTCGATGGCAGCAGCAGGTATCAGAACATTCGTACAGGGTCAAGCTGAAAAAGTGGTACTAAAAAGAAAGAGCTGGAGGAACATTTAGCAGCCACTTAGGTTAATTGGCAACATGTGAGTCACATGACTGGGTCTAAAAAGAGCATCTTAGAGAGGCAGAGGTTCACCATTCTGCAGAAAACTGCATCTACAAATTGTTTTTCAGAATGTTTCTGAATGTAAACATGTGAAGACTTTGAGTAATTCATCATCTGTAGTTCATAATATCATCATTGTTGGATATCTGCATCACCAGTCCCTTAAAACAGGCATGATTGTGTGGTGGAAATCAGTGCATGGGCTCAGGATCAGTGTGTGAACACAGCTCAGCGTGCCCTCCACAGATGCAGGTTAGAGCTCTGTCATGCAAAGAGGCAGCCACATGGGAGCGTGATCCATAGACACTGCTGTCTTCTCTGGACCAAAGCCAGTTTAAGATAGACTGAGGCAAAGTGGAAAACTGCTGAGGTCATACTAATCAAAATCGGCGCCTTTGGAAGTGGCAGTTTGCACCAAAAACAGGACAAAGCAGGGTCAGAACTGCTGAGCAGCTGGAATCCTCTAACAGAGAAGGAGAAGAAGAATCTTCTAGCATTCCTCTTCCACAAGTCCCGCAGCTGCTCTGGTGGACTTGTGGGTTGTTGTTAGAAGAAGAGGGGATGCTACACAGTGCTGCACGTGACCCTGCGCCAACTTATTTATGATTTGTGGCTGCGATCACATTCAAAATGAGCTCAGTTTTCATAACATGTTTATTTACTGAGGTTATCAGTACCATGTTTTGTGATTTGGAGGTTATACTCATAATTTTCCATGTTACACAGCCTTCCAACTGCTAACTATGAGTTGAGATGTGTGCATTCTCACAATTTCAGTGAGGTAGTTTTATAATGAGCCATCTGTAATGTGTTGGCCATTTATAAGGACCTGAGCCTTTTTGTGATCGTTTGTTGGATATGATTTTTATGCACTGACTGGACAACAGAAAAGCTCAGAGCTCTTCTAATATTTCTATACGGTTTTTCCCCTCACAGATCGGCACTCACATTCGGGCCAAGAGAAAGAGAGAAGAGCTGAGCAACGTACTGGCTGCCATGAGAAAGGCTGCTGCCAAGAAGGAGTAAAAGTCATTTAATAAAACGTGAAACTACATTCCAGCCTCGTCTTTCTTTTTTTGCTTTGTCATCAGATCTGTTTATGTTGCTGCAACCATCTCGGTCGTCAGCACACCTGAAGATGTTTGTAGAAATCTCAAAATATAGACATAACATGCTGCTTGGCTTTAGACCAGACTGTAGATTAGCCTACTGTGGCTAAAGGAATGAATATCACCAAAGAACTTGTAAAATTACCGCTGCAGCAGAAATAAAGCATATACATTTTTGTATAGAAATGTGTACTTTAAGTATAAAATAAATTTTAGAATGGTGACTTGTGCCCATTCTTTTCTGTTTGAAAGGAGCATGAAGCTTTGGCATGTGTGTGAAAATGCTTAATCAGCTGAGTATTCTCCAGCACTTTATTCTGTCTCACACACGGTCACTCTCAAGCCACTTCCAAATTTTAAATGAGTTCACAAAATTAAATGGAGAAACTTGAGGTGTGGAAGTTCAGTGGTTACCACTGTTGCCTCAGTGAGGGGTTTGTGGTTCACATCCCAACTGGGCTGTTCTTTGATGAGTTTGCATGGTTTTGATGTATGGCTTGTAGTCTTACAGAATTTGAGTGATCAGTACTACAAAACGCGACACATATACCAGTCATGCTAAAATTAGCGCTCACAGGTGAATTCAATAATGCTGATCATCTCCATCTCTGTTAATTGGCTATGCACCACAGACCTTAGTAGACAAACCGTTACTTAAAATGCCATCACTTGACCCAGCTGTATTGGCTAATTATAGGTCAATCTCCAACCTTCCTTTTATTTCAAAAATTCTTGAAAGTGTAGTTGTAAACCGCTAACTGATCACGTGCAGAGAAAAATAGTTTATTTGAGGAGGTTCGAACCTGAGAGATGCATCTCCACCTTCAGCTGATCCATGTACTGTTCACTTAAGCCTCATCTGAAATGGTCTCAGTGGAAGGGTTGCTTTCAGGAAGTCATTGTTAAGAAAGGTAAACAAACAAAAGCCTGAAGTATGCCACATTACACAAGAACTGGACTGAAAATCAGTGGCAACTGGCCCAATGGAGTGATGGATCCAAATTAAAAAATTTACAGCCTGCATCTGTTAAAAACGGTGGAGGCTCTCTCATGGTTGGGGCTGCATTTCAGCCAGTGGTGTTGGAGATCTTGTTAAAATCGATGAAATTATGAATCCAGATAAGTATCAAAAGATTTAGCATCTGCAAAAATGATAAATTGCTGCACCCATCTCCCATTTTCCATGCAAATTATAAAGATATAAGGGGTGCTCAAGACTTCTACATAAGCCTGGTGCAGTCGTACTGTGTAAAATTGTATGCGCACACAGATTTGCCACCAACAATGAACATGTCTGTTTTTAGTATTGTTTGGTCCTGGAGAAGGACAGCCCTGTTTGGATTCTGCGTGCAAACCACAGTTTCCAGCCGTCTTTAACAACTTAAGAGAATTATATTGCACAATTTTCTCATCCAATAAAAGAATATTTACTACATCCGTTTACCTTGTATTTTATTTAAAACCTACAAAAGGATCACATATTTCTAGCTGTCACTAAGGGATATTGCCCTTCAATATAACTAAAGCTTTCAGACAGTTGTAGGGGTCGCAGTATATAATTATTTGTGAGACAGTCATACAGGTTTAAAATAATACGACTTAGAACTAAATACCCTGAATTTGAACTGAAATGTAACATTTAGGACAACTGAGTTAAATTCTATCTCTGAGCTACGTTTTGATGTAAGTACGGGATATATAATAAAATATGTATAATATAAGACCTATTATTTTTTGCACCGTCAAAATTAAATGAGTGAAATGAGTGTCTTGAGCTACACTATAGCTAACTAGTTTACTTGCTAAAGTTAACATTACTGTTGGCTAAAGGGAGTCCGCGCACGGTTGTGGTGTTCTCACATACATCACACGAAACAACACAATTTTGCTCCAATAAAAGTAAAATAAATGACATAAATTAAAGATTTTCTCCATTTCAGTCGTCCATCACGGATGCAGCGTCTACTGTCGCGGTTGCTAAGCAACAAGAGCCGAGCGTCGTAGGGGACACGGTCCAGTTTAACAGCCGCTCACTTCCGGTCTTTAAGGGCAGCCCCTGAATTTGAACACACGCCTAGTTTTGCGTTTTAGGAGAGTGAGTGCTTAAATGATAAAAGAAGTAAGCACACAGACAGCGCAATAATGATGTAATACTTTGTGTGTGGCGTTGCCACTGGTGACGCGTCTTTATCCGTTTTAGTCCCGCCCTTGCTCGCTATTCTCCCTGTGATTGGCTGATAGTGGTTCCCTTGCGTTTCACTGGTTAGGCTGTGTGCAGCCCGTTTGCTAGCTGGGTATATTTAGCTGATTGCATTATCGGATCAGATTTAGCCTGCAGTCCAGCAGAGTAGTGAACGTTATTCCAGGTGAATTCTGACTAGTAGTTAGCCAAGTAGTTAAGCTAACGTGAACAGCAGCCGTCTTTTTTCAGAAAAGTCTAGGTTATCTGTAAGGAGCGAAAACAAACCATTTCGGACATGTCTTCAGACGAAGACAGGGCCAAGGAAATTTTGAAGGGCTTCAAACTGTATCCTTTTTCCTGTTTGTGTTGCGCGAATGTTAGAAACACAGCAGTGAGCTAAATAGCTAGCTGTCTGGGTAAAGGCATAGGACAGGATGCAGCAGCCACATTAGCAGGATGGATGTTGTTGTACAACAAGCTTAGTTGCTAAAGCTAACCTGCCACAGTCTCTGCGCACGGAGTTGTATAGTGTTCCAGTGTCTGAACGGACACAACAGCAGCTCATTGAATGACGACCTGTGGGCTCACATGAGCTTCCACATGAGGGTGAATTCGCCTGCAGTTGTAGTACCTGTGGCACATGATGAGGATGAGATTTTGCTCAGGTAGCTGAGAAGTAACTGTTGTGCCTCCTGTAACTATTATTAAGCGCCTCACAGGTATGTGACTTGCGTTGAGCATAGTCTGACTGCTGTATGGTTCCGTAATGCTGGAAGTTGAAACCCAGGTGCGCCTCTTTGTGTGATGATGGCAGACTTGATTCCACGCAGCTATTCTGGATTTGTATGCTAACCACCAGAGCAACATTGGAGATTGCAGTATGACCTGTTAAACGTGTACTCATGTAGTGAGTCAATTTTATTCCTCTTTGGTGTGCCTGTTGGCGCTCATCCAACACATGTCTGAGAAAGTGACCGAGCAACAGATTTGTGATTAGAGAATAGGAGATGCTGTTCCTCATCATGTTTTTAAACGTTGAATTGGCATCTCTAACGATCCAGTCACACTGTACAAATGGATCAAAATCTTTGTTGCTCTGCACAGGTGCACTGAATGCAGGACTACAAGGAAAATCCACTGCTCCCGACAGAGAACACTGCTGCCCATCTGTAGCTTAGTAAAGATCACGTGACTAAGCCAGAAGTAATTAAACATTTCCAAGAGGAACTTTCTTATTCATCAGAAACAGGGTACTGTCCCACATCCTGATAAAGGACACGCAGAAATCAATTTTCAGAGTGAAATCAATTTTGTTGACTGAATCTGTATATTTGATGTGAGTTCCAGCAGAGTAAAAGATTCTGCAGTAGATTAGTCATGTATTACAGCATTTACACATTTTCTAATTTGCCAGTTTAATACATAGACATTCCTGTGACTGTACAGCTTAACAGCTGCAAATATAAAACATATTCCCCCCGCAAGGAATCTATAATGCACTTAAAGTGGTGCTTCCAGTGGATTTTGAAGAAAAACTCTGAACGTAACGCGCTCCCACGCAGGATAAGTGTTCAGCATAAGTTACCTCAGTCATTTAGGTAGGTAAATGGAGTCTCTTTAAGCTTGATGCAGCTCAACATGTCATTGATTGATTCATTAATTCTGAGTTGTAGCATCCAGTTTGAAAGACAAATGTCACAACATCAGTCTGTAAACTAAACATGAAGCTGGTGTTTTGTTTGTTTTTTAGCCAAGGGGGGAAAAAAAAAAGACAAAGTGATTAAAGTCATGCAGTAAAAGTGCGGTAGAGTAGTATCACAATAGTCTCTTATGTGTAGGTTATCATTGTAGACTTATTTTTAGGGGTTACACCTTGTGTACACATGCTGTAACATAAGCATGAAGCAGAAGCTAAGGAGGTGTTTCAAGCACACATCTGATGTTTAGGTTGCCTATATTTTATAAGAACTCAGTGCTGAGTCAGTTCACAATCATTAAAACACTTGTAAAATAGAAGGACATGCCTAGAAGCTCTGAAATATGCACTCAAACACAGGAGTAAAACTATGTTATAACCTGTGTCGCACAGAATTAAACAAATACACTTCATTTCTGATGCTCAGAAAACATAAAAACTGAAAAGCATGTCCAGATTAGAAATCTTACTATAGAAAAAGTCTACAGAAAAGAGGGGGGGGGGGGATTGTGTGCTTAATGGTTAATGGTCTGTGCCAGTGTCACCCTTTCATGTAAATTAGCTTGAAGCTACACTAGGACATCCTGGGTTAACTTGACCAGTTAAGAACCAGCTTCATGTGAGCACTTTTTACTGCAGGCTTGATTCATACATTCACACACATTTCTACAGCACTTTTACTGCATGCCTTTAACCGTTTGGTCAGACCTCTTGATGCACTGTGGTAATGGTTAAACCCATGATTTAGTGGAATGGAGCTTTACTGCCTTCTGTCCTTATTGAAATGGGGTAAATAGAATTTTCTTTTTCCCTTCTTTACTGTAACGGTAACACAGATAAAGTCCAATATGACAACAGCCCTGTTTAACTTCTATAATACTAAAGTAGTGTTTGTGAAGTTATTTCACTTTGTCCCATACTGAGTAGTCATCAGATTTGTAAATGGTGAAATGTGATGATTTTAAATGGCCAGGATGTTCTTACAAAACCCCTTCAGACACCTTGGAACTGGAAGGAAGTCTTTTAGGATTAGTCAGATTTCAGCAAGCTGCTGTGAGAGACTGACAACTAAAAGAGCTACACAGTGGTCTTTGTGCTAAAGCAGACAGCTCTAGTGTTTGGTACTTCAGTGTTTCCAGCTGACTTTTCAATCTTTTGATATCTTTCTAGATATCAAAAAAGTAAAATAATGACCTTTGTTTTAACTGTATGCCAGCTCAAAACACTATTCTTCTTCTTTTTATGGTTTACTAGTTGTAAATTAAAGGCATAATATAAGCAGCTAATGTAATTGATGGTAAAACCTCAAGCAAAGAGAAAAATTCTCTCAGTTTCCTAAAATTGCAGTTATGTGCTGTGAGCATCACCTCAAAATAAATGTACATCAAAATTGTATTCTTTGTTTATCCTAACATGTAATACTATAAAAGCTATTTTGGCAGCTCCACAATCAAATCTTATTGAATTCTGGTGTAAATGGCTTAAAGGTCAGTAGTTGTATAAATGTTGGGGTTAGAAAGTTGCCAATACTTGGAGCCATTAACATGTCTTTAAAAAATAAATGCAGACTAAAATGTGACAGCAGCTTTTCACTGGGGGCTCATTAACGATGTTCTGACGGGTCTGTGCAGGCACCCTGGTGATTTACACACACACACACACACACACACACACACACACACACACACACACACACACACACACACACACAACCTGCAGCAGACCCACAGGAGGCTATGGTATCATTTTGTATGATGTTATTGGAGCTGAAGTGTGTATGGATTTTAGACTGTGAGAAAGTGATTGGAAGTAAATTGAATAAGGGCATACATTATTGGGTGTAAAGCATTTGTGGAGGTGATGGTTTTTATTTTCTGAGCCTTTTTTTTGGTAGCGTGTAAAGAGGATTCTTCTGGATGGTGTAGATCTGGTTATACTTGAAGGGATTAGTGAAACTGTTCAACTCAGCATACTTTACTAGAAAGCCAAAGGAAGGGGGAGGGGATAGTAGAGGTAATGGAGTTGTGCTGTCAGTGGGATCTGACCCATACGGCTGGGATTATACTCCCTTGCAGACTCAGCCACGGACAGCTGTCGACTGCAGACACTTAGCTTGGAGGAGGTATGTACATTTGGTGCCCTTCAAGTGGAGTGGCTGTGGAGACAACTGTGCACAGACCCAACCAAAGGGAGGGTATGTGAAAGTCCACTCAGTCTCTTATATACACTGTTTGGACAAAAGCCACACAGCCACCATGTACAGTGATCAACAGATAACAAATATTTTACAAATGGGCCAAAAACTTTTTTCCAAACTATAAATGACTGTATTCACTGTAGTGAAGGTTCAGTGGACTTCTCTGGGAGGTCAGAAATGAATTACTAATCACATAAACATGTGACCACTAAAACTACTTTTTCAGTTCAAAAATGGAAGTAAATAACTGATTTGGCATCTTAATCAAAAAAATAATAACATGTTGTACTTATATCCAATAAATTTGAAAATTATAATAGCATTTATAATTGCTATTATAGAAACATAGAAAAGTAACTTCGGCAATTAAGGACATCTGTGACATAAAGCTTACACATTTGTAGAACTGTGTGTTCTTCAAGCAAATTAGAAAATAGTATAAGAAATCCACTATTCATTACACTATTCACAGATGACCAATGAATAATCTCATAATATGACGACTTTCATTCCTCTGGGGGGTCGGCCAACAGGCTGCTGGTGGAAACTGTGCTACTGTTGTCTGAAGATGAAGACAGAGGAGAAGGGGAAGGTGTTTTAGGCATTGGTAAGAGAGAAGGAAAGGCATGAATGCAGAGGTGTGAGTAGGAACTCTACATGTAGGGACTCCGACTGGTAAAAGGAGAGAGCTGGGTGATACGGAGAGAAGGAAGGTTGATATATTGTGTGTGGAGGAGGCAGCAGCTTTTTCACTGGGGGCTCATTAACAAGCAAGGGAAGCACTCAAGGTGGATTCAAACTATTCTACCATGGTTTAGATTGGAAGTGAAGCGGTGTGGGGGTAATCTTTAAGGAAGAGGATGTCAACAGTGTTATGGAGATGAAGAGGGAGTGAGGTGGGATCATGAGTTGGATGATGGAAATTGAAGGTGTGACGTTAAATGTTGTCAGTGCAGAGTGTCCCTATGGCGGGTGGGAGTTGTTAATTTCAGTGTAATGTAGGTTATGGGAACAGAGGTGATGGTGTTGGGGAGGTATGCTTTTAAGGAGAGAAATGTGGAAAATTACATGGCAGTGGATTTTGCAAAAAGGATGGAAAGGACTGTCAAACATACAAGAAAAGAGAGGAACATAGGGTGGCATAAGGTCACCTTATGGTCACCCTGAGTGCAGTCTGAAAGACATATGAGACTCCAGGGTGGTGTCAAGGGAGAATGTAGCTAAGCAGCATCTGATGGTAGTTGGTAGGATGTTTTTAGAAATTAAGAAGAGGAAGCGAGTCAAGGATTAAATGGTGAAAGTTGAAGAAGGAAGCATGTTGCTCAGAGTTCAGGAAGGAGCTGGGACAGGCTGTGGGGTTTGTTGGGAAGTTATCAGATGACTGGGAATGTACAGCTGAAGTGGTGAGAGAACCTGTCAAGAAGGTGTTTGACATATCCCTTGTATTTAAGAAAGAGTATAAGGATACTTGGTAATGGAATGAGGAAGTACATGAAAATATTCAAAGAATGAGGTTAGCAAAGAAAAAGTGGGATAGTCACAGAGATGAAGAAAATAGACAGGTGTACTGAGAGGTTTACAGCAAAGAAAGAGGTGGCAAAGGCTCATAGTGAGTTTGTGAAGCTGGAGACTAAGGAAGGACAAAAGGACTTGCAGAGAGATCATGCTGAAAAGATTGTGCAGCAGCCTTTCCATCTCTAAACATAAAGATGGAAATCGAGTAATGAGTGAAAAGAGTGTTGAGAAGATGGAGGAGATCCAGGAGTATGGATGGAGGACAATTTTATTTATACAGCGCCAAATCACAACAACAGTCACCTCAAGACGCTTTATATTGTCAGGTAGACCCTACAATAATACATACAGAGAAAAACCCAACAATCATATGACTCCGTATGAGCAAGCACTTCGGCGACAGTGGGAAGGAAAAACTCCCGGAGGGGCGGACATCTACTGCAACTGTTTGGCGTTAGGGGAGGAAGACGGGACAAAAGACATGCTGTGGAGGGGGCCAGAGATTAATAATGAGTATAATTCAGTGCAGAGAGGTCTATTAACACATAGTGAGTGAGAAAAGAGACTGAAGAAGAAACACTCAATGCATCATGGGAATCCCCCAGCAGTCTACACCTATTGCAGCATAACTAAGGGAGGATTCAGGGTCACCTGGTCCAGCCCTAACTATATGTTTTAGCAAAAAGAAAAGTTTTAAGCCTAATCTTAAACATAGAGATCGTGTCTGTCTCCCAAATCCAAACTGGAAGCTGGTTCCACAGAAGAGGGGCCTGAAAACTGAAAAAAGCCTCCCATTCTACTTTTAAATACTCTAGGAACAACAAGTAAGCCTGCAGTGCGAGAGCGAAGTGCTCTAATGTGCTGATATGGTACTATAAGGTCATTAAGATAAGACGGGGCCTGATTATTTAAGACCTTATATGTGAGGAGCAGGACTTCAACTTCAATTCTGGATTTAACAGGGAGCCAATGAAGGGAAGCCAATGCAGGAGAAATATGCCCTCTCTTTCTAGTCCCTTTCAGTACTCTTGCTGCAGCATTTTGGATCAACTGAAGGCTTTTTAAGGTGTTTTAGAACATCCTGATAATAACAAATTACATTAGTCCAACCTGGAAGTAATAAATGCACAAACTAGTTTTTCAGCGTCGCTCTGAGACAGGATGTTTCTAATTTTAGAGATATTGCGCAAATGGAAGAAAGTCTTACATATTTGTTTACTGTGTGCATTGAAGGACATTTCCTGGTCAAAAATGACTCCAGAATTCTATTGGTTAGGTTACATATAAAATTATTGCTTTTTGTTCATCATCAATTTATCCATCCATCCTCTTCTGATTATTGTGGGGGTGGGGTTTAATTGTAGCTACCGTGGGTTGAAAGTGCATTATGAGAAAAATTTCAAAGGTCATATTACAGTATATGATAGATGACTGTTCATAATAATAGCAGCGTATTAAAGGTCTGCTTTTTACCTGTGTTTTGACACACTGTCAAAAAAAGTTGTAACGTCATCATTTTCAACATGTTCCAGCCATCAGTGCTTGAGAATTTAAATCTGTACTCTGATGGTTTTAAGGTTGTGTTCTGTGGGTTTGTGCTGTTGTCCTCCTGTTGTTTCTAACGTGAGCAGTCAGCACTTCTGTACTACAGTAGGAAATTCAGCATGCAGGCTTCATGAAGTCTGGGGGAATACTTGTTCCAGGGTACCATGCTTTGGTGTTAATGGCTGACCAGTGTTAAGTTGTAGTACTGCTGTTGTTGCAGTAATATTTTTGAGCTGATCAGAGGTTGTGTTTCTTCACCAGATATTCTGCCAGTTTTCATTTTGCTTTGATTGGAATTAAGTGAGGGCATGGCGCATTAAGAACAGCTTCAGTTCCTTCACGTAAGCTTCTACTGGTTTTTGGCTGATTTCTCCAGTGCAGCATGTCCCTTTTGAAAACACCAGTTGTAGAAGTATCCAGATCCATAATGTTTATTCACAGTACACGCTGTTTGCTGGGAAAAGATCATCTTTAATTGGAAATGATACAAATACAAAATTTCAAATATTTTGAATTTGGCAGCAAACACTTGAAAAAGTTGGCAATGGGATAACACGACAGGGAAAGAGCCTGAAAATATGCATGTTGAAAAGTCTCACTGCGCTGACCTGACATGTAGGGACTTTACAGGGAGGTGTAGGTCAGGTACACGCTAGGTTACAGCATAGCTACTTTGTAGATCTCCCACTGCAGCAGAAATTCCCAGTAAGTCTACCGGTGTGTATTTGAGTGGTGCGTTCACTTTGGTTAGGACACTGTTACTTAACTGTTTCCTGGTAGAAACTGGATGAATCTTCGGGATGCAGAGACGGGCAAAGTGCTGTGGCAGGGAACGGAGGACCTCTCTGTACCGGGAGTAGAGCACGAAGGTATGTCTGCGCTTTTGACACTCTCAAGTCATATCTGTTGTGACAGAACAACTAAATACAAATCTTCAAATCATTTTTATGAGACCTGTTTATCAGATGGTTTACCCACTAATTCATAATAAAACCCACTCATCTCATAAGCCAACATTGTCAGCTGATACTGATGGTTCTATATATGCAGTATCCTTCTCTCTGTTTATTTAGAGGCTGTATATTTAGACAAAGTCATTTTTTCACATTATTTTAAGTTCAAAAATTATAATGTTCAAGAGGCGTTTGTGAGGGCCACTCAAAAAACACCAGATTGACCTTTTAATGTTACCAAAAGTGATTTTGCGGTTTTCAATCATCCTGTTGTAGAAACCAGCCTCTAGTTAACATTGGAAGAAATTGGTTTCACTCTTCCAGTGAAAATTGTGTGCAGCACAAACAATAAATGGGTTCTTTTGTAAATGACAGATAAGGTCGGAAATGACTGTTTATCAGGATCGACTGTTGCAGGTAAACAGGAGTGGAGTCATCACATCCATCATAAAATGTTGTGTGGCACTGTGCCTTCAAATAATGTATAACACAGGACGACCAAGCAGAATCAAAATCAGAATACTTTATTAATCCCGAAGGAAATTAGGGAAAAAATGTGTTTGTCCATTATTGTTCAAGAAGTTACTTGACAGCATGATATCGCACTGACAGCAGGGAGTCTTTTATGAATTCCATTGTCATCACAGATTTTCCCGCAAATCTGAGGAGCCTGATCAATTTTTTACACTCACAATTGTTCTCGGTTTCCATTCAACCTGATAATTCAGTTACTGAAGTGAAATAATGATCAATGGGTTATGCAACTTTTTTTTAGTGACAGTAAAAAGCTAAACTTTGTCTGTTAGTGGACAATGGTCAAATCAGCCATTCATTATTCTTCACTCTCTCCCTTCCCCGTCATATCCCTCCATCAGTTTTTTAAACCATAGTAATTACACCTTCCTGTCTTTCTCACTCTGTTCTGGCCTGCGGTCTCTCCTCCTGCACTTCTCCACAGCAAGTGTGAGCAGCAGGAGCCTCCTGTGACTGCGATGGCTGGTTACTAGTTGTTGCTAGGACTACAGCTGTCAGTGTAGCAGCAGGAGCCTCCTGTGACTGCGATGGCTGGTTACTAGTTGTTGCTAGGACTACAGCTGTCAGTGTAGCAGCAGCCCTAACAACTAACATGTCGCTTAATTTCACACAGTTTGCTGCATCCATTTCTTGTATCAGAGTGGCTATAGCTCAGGAGCTAGAGCGGGTCGTACTGATTAGATGGTTAGTGGTTCAATCCCTGCCTGTTCTGGTTTGGATGCCATAGTATCATTGGGCAAGATGCTAACTATCCGTCGAAGTGTGAATGTTGGATGGAAGCACATAAGCATGGAAAAAGTGCTTGTATGAATGGATGTGAATGAGGCATGTTGTATAAAGTGCTCTGAGTGCCCCAGTAGAGTAGAAAAGAGAACCAGTCCATTTACCATTTCTGTCTTAGCTTTTCAGCTCCACTTTGCTACTTTTGTTTGCTTTGTTCCATCTTTATCAGCCACTTCTTCCACGATACACTCTGTTCTACAAGGTGCATGAATGCACAGGGAGGGCAGACGAGGGGTCAGTTGCGTTGACAGATTTGATCCGATCCTACAAGCTGACCTGTAGCCTGTATAATTATGTCTACAAAGGGGAAGAAATTGACCCACTAGGCAAATGCCAGATTGCCAGTTCAGGGCTGTTAGGTGCCCAAACTTTTGCAGATGTCACTGTCTGTCTGCTGCATGAGTTTATTCATTTAGCTTTCACATGA
This sequence comes from Perissodus microlepis, assembly GCF_051167445.1. Lineage (NCBI taxonomy): Eukaryota > Metazoa > Chordata > Actinopteri > Cichliformes > Cichlidae > Perissodus > Perissodus microlepis. The sequence continues at coordinate 24,040,819 of NC_140477.1, read as the reverse complement.
AAAAAAAAAAGTAGTTGTTATACATATACTACGACATGCACTGTCTGGCTACTTCATTAGTTAGACCTTGGGTTTACTCCCTTTAGCCTTCAGAACTGCCTTCATTATTTTTGACAGAGATTCAACAAGATGCTGGAAACAAAATAGCATCAAACTGTTGTTTTAGATTTGTTTGCTAAATTGAGATCACTAACTTTTTGCATACTCATATTCAAGTTTAAAGTCTTAGGTCCTGGGCCCACAAATTAAAACACTGAATGCTGGTATTACGTACCTAGCTGTTGTAAGCAGAGTTAATTATATACGACATATCTGTCTCTTCAGCTCGTGTCCCAAAGAAGATCCTGAAATGTAAAGCAGTGTCCAGAGAGCTCAACTTTTCTTCCTCGGAGAAACTGGAGAAGTTCAGACTGGAGCAGAAAGTTTTCTTCAAAGGACAGTGTTTAGAAGGTAATATGTGAAAACTGACACAAGCCCTGCATGTTCCTGTCTGGTTCTACAGACATCCTCTTATCCACATGTGGTACAGGGACCAGTAGCTAACTGAACATGTTAAAAACGGAGTTGACTAGGTACTGCTGGAAAAGTGCTATATGTTATCCATATCTTATCTGTCTCATATAATATAGTCAGTGTAAGATTAAACCTATTTTACTCCAAATTATGTCAAGTTTATTAAAATGTGTTTAAAATTTTTTAAAAATAAAACAAAGACCAAAATGAATATATACAAAATACAATAGTATTCCCTTAAAAGTGATTACTACCCACAGAGTGAGCAGTTAAATGCTATTTGAAGATGTTAACATTTTCACATAGCATCATCACTTAACCTCGACCCCTCAGCTGTAATCGGCTGACTGCGTCATGTCGTCACCATGGTGGGCGGGTGAGAGGTCACCCAGGTTTGTGAATGCAAGAACTCAAGAACAAGGCAAAAAAGAAACTTTGCATTGATACCATAGCTGTGTCTACTAAAAATCTCAGACAAGTTCAAATCTCAATGACTTGGACTTGGTCAGTTTTTTTGAAAATCTTGTGAATGTGAGAACTTGAGAAAAAAACAATTTTGAAATTGATACTATAGGTGCGTTTACTAGGAGGCTAACAGCTTTTTTGTTGTTTTGACCATGTGTCGGGACAAATGAAGGCCTGGTAGTCTTTGGAAGGTTAAACAATGAATACAGTTGCTATATAGTATTATGATTATTATCATGTTTTGTCTTTTGGTCATTAGTTACAGAGTTCCAAACCAAAAATGATAAAATGCTCAGAATTACAATTAAATAAAAATGTATTTTTGTGAATTCATTAGCAAATTAATTATAAGATTCTATGATCAAGCAAGTTGAAATCTGAAAGAAGGAAAACCTGTGCAGGGTCACTAGAAGGCGGTTAGAGAAGAACAGACAGCTCACAGCCCTGGAACCTGTTGTGCATTGTCGTCACTTCCCTGTTTCACTGTGTTTGTAGTACAGTAATCCCCCTGACACCCTGCTGCACGGTTCCAGAGAGAAAACACACAATCCACACCCACATAACATGTTTGTGCTGCTGTTTTCCACCTGAGAAGAGAAATGTCTGTGAACTAATATTTAGGCCATGGTGGTATAGTAATAGCAATGATAGTGTGTGCTAGAGCAGCAGCATTGAGCCCTCTGTCTCTCTGTCCAGAGTGGTTCTTTGAGTTTGGTTTCGTTATCCCCAACTCCACCAACACATGGCAGTCTCTGATAGAAGCGGCTCCAGAGTCCCAGATGATGCCAGCCAATGTTTTAACGTGAGTCTCTGCTCAGATGTTTCCTGTGCTTTGTTTTGTGTTTCTGTACTTGGACCGTCTCTATGTTTTAATGCCATAGAGCTGTGCTAGGCTTTTGTCTGGCCTTGAGCTACATCAGGCCTGCTTCCATAGCGATACAAAGTGTACATCAACACACAAGTGGTCTTATGTTCTTGGCTGAAATCTATTTACATGCCTGCATTTTATTCTGATGATCTGAAGATTTGCACGTAGCCGCCCTGTAGATTTTCAGCGACCGAATCATAAAAGATCCAGTCGCTGAGCTTCAAACCGCACAAAGTGTTGTTCAGCAGCCCTACATTCTTCTTTCAGTGTGCCCGGAGGTCGTCTTTAAACAGATGACTTGGGAAGCGCAGGCTAATCATAATTAAAGTCAAGTCCCACATTTAGTTTCCTTTTATTCTACCAGTCACAGCTGTACAAAGTTGCGCAGCATTCATGTATCTTTTGCCCTGTTGTAGTGAATTTTCCGTTATGTTTCACTTTTACTAAAGGCTGACACTTGTCTTTGTTTTCTAGTGGTAATGTTATCATAGAGACCAAGTTCTTCGACGATGACCTGCATGTCAGTACTTCCAGGGTACGGCTTTTCTACGTCTGACATTTAACCCCCCCCCCCGAGTCTACCTTCCTGAATGCTGACACCCTGCCAAGGTCTGTAAATACCCAAGGTTAGCTACAATTCACAGCGGTAAAGAGCTCGTTGCTGACGTGGGATCAGCATGTTGGGGTGAAACCCAGCTGTGGCGCCACAATCAGTCAAGCGAGCTCGTGTTCTCTAGTTTTGTGTCGACTTGAAAACCTCTGGACCTTGGAAGAAGAGGGAAGAGGAGGAGAGAGAACTCGATTGCTTCCCCTGTTCCAGGATCACCTCTCTCTCTGTTTTCCCCTTCAGACTATTTCACTGTAAACACGTGATCACTGATCTCAAGTCAGCTAGGGAAGCCCTCTTGTGTTTTTTCTTTTTTGTAGTGCTGCCCTATCTCACTCCCAGGTAGCATTTACTCAGGAACAGAACAGATGTGTAACCTTCTGTGAATAGATATCATGTTTTCTAATCTCCATGTGTCATGTCATGGCTGGTCAAAGATGGACTGTTGTTGTTGAGGGAAGGTGATGCACTCAAGCAGGGGTGGGGGAACTCCAGGCCTCAGGGGGCCGGTGTCCTGCAGGTTTTAGATATCAGCCTAGGTCAACACACCTGAATAAAATGATTAGTTCACTACCTCTGGAAGTGGCCTCTGGAGAACTTCAACACATGTTGAGGAGCTAATTTAGCCATTTAAATCATCTGTGTTGGATCAAGAATACATCTAAAACCTGCAGGACACGGCTCTCGAGGCCTGGAGTTCCCCCACCCCTGCACTAGAGGGACGGGGATGACATGAAAGCTCTTATTGTCATTTTAGGTGCTACAAATTTTATTGACAACTCAGATAAAATGTATAAACCTGTTACAATGAACACTGCATATTTTACATAATTCAAATATACAGGGAGTGCAGAATTATTAGGCAAATGAGTATTTTGTCCACATCATCCTCTTCATGCATGTTGTCTTACTCCAAGCTGTATAGGCTCGAAAGCCTACTACCAATTAAGCATATTAGGTGATGTGCATCTCTGTAATAAGAAGGGGTGTGGTCTAATGACATCAACACCCTATATAGGTGTGCATAATTATTAGGCAACTTCCTTTCCCTTGGCAAAATGGGTCAAGAGAAGGACTTGACAGGCTCAGAAAAGTCAAAAATAGTGAGATATCTTGCAGAGGGATGCAGCAATCTCAAAATTGCAAAGCTTCTGAAGCGTAATCATCAAACAATCAAGCGTTTCATTCAAAATAGTCAACAGGGTCGCAAGAAGCGTGTGGAAAAACCAAGGCGCAAAATAACTGCCCATGAACTGAGAAAAGTCAAGCGTGCAGCTGCCAAGATGCCACTTGGCACCAGTTTGGCCATATTTCAGAGCTGCAACATCACTGGAGTGCCCAAAAGCACAAGGTGTGCAATACTCAGAGACATGGCCAAGGTAAGAAAGGCTGAAAGACGACCACCACTGAACAAGACACACAAGCTGAAACGTCAAGACTGGGCCAAGAAATATCTCAAGACTGATTTTTCTAAGGTTTTATGGACTGATGAAATGAGAGTGAGTCTTGATGGGCCAGATGGATGGGCCCGTGGCTGGATTGGTAAAGGGCAGAGAGCTCCAGTCCGACTCAGACGCCAGCAAGGTGGAGGTGGAGTACTGGTTTGGGCTGGTATCATCAAAGATGAGCTTGTGGGGCCTTTTCAGGTTGAGGATGGAGTCAAGCTCAACTCCCAGTCCTACTGCCAGTTTCTGGAAGACACCTTCTTCAAGCAGTGGTACAGGAAGAAGTCTGCATCCTTCAAGAAAAACATGATTTTCATGCAGGACAATGCTCCATCACACGCGTCCAAGTACTCCACAGCGTGGCTGGCAAGAAAGGGTATAAAAGAAGAAAAACTAATGACATGGCCACCTTGTTCACCTGATCTGAACCCCATTGAGAACCTGTGGTCCATCATCAAATGTGAGATTTACAAGGAGGGAAAACAGTACACCTCTCTGAACAGTGTCTGGGAGGCTGTGGTTGCTGCTGCACGCAATGTTGATGGTGAACAGATCAAAACACTGACAGAATCCATGGATGGCAGGCTTTTGAGTGTCCTTGCAAAGAAAGGTGGCTATATTGGTCGCTGATTTGTTTTTGTTTTGTTTTTGAATGTCAGAAATGTATATTTGTGAATGTGGAGATGTTATATTGGTTTCACTGGTAAAAATAAATAATTGAAATGGGTATATATTTGTTTTTTGTTAAGTTGCCTAATAATTATGCACAGTAATAGTCACCTGCACACACAGATATCCCCCTAAAATAGCTAAAACTAAAAACAAACTAAAAACTACATCCAAAAACATTCAGCTTTGATATTAATGAGTTTTTTGGGTTCATTGAAAACATGGTTGTTGTTCAATAATAAAATTATTCCTCAAAAATACAACTTGCCTAATAATTCTGCACTCCCTGTAAAGTAGTATAGCCTTGAGGCGACTGTTGTTATGATCTGGCGCTATATAAATAAAATTGAACTGAATTGAGCTCATTTCCTCTGGCTGCCTCCCGTTTCAGAGGCTGTCTGTGAGCGCCCACATTTCTCACATGGTATGTCTTTACTAGTAAGGGTGACTTTCCAAAACAGGTGAAATGCAGCCTCCTTCCTTCATTTGAGCAACAGAAGGAGCACAACCTGTGCACTCTTCTCCTCCTCAGATGGTCAATTTGTTTTTTTCTAGTCATTGATTAGAATTGCTTGGTTTTTATTGGAGAAATGGAAGAAATATACATTTGTGGATATATTAATCTTTACACATTAACCCATTCGTAATGTTTCACTTTGATGAGTTGATGAGGCCCGTCTAACACTGCAGTGCTCATCCCCTGTTAGTTTTCAAAAGCACTAACCTTAGCAGGCTGACTCGTGACTGAGACAAACCCGCTTAATGTAATGTTTGCAACAGTGGTTTCAATGTAGTCTGATAGAGGGCTACACATGTTTGCTTGTTTTTTTACACTCCTCCATGAATTGTTAAAATGAAACCTTCGCACAGTTATGACATAATTAAAAACTGTTGTTATTCATTGGTAGAACAAAACAAGCTTTTATTCCATTAATTTATGTTTTAATTGACCTTCACATGACTTAATTCTGATATTTCACTTTGAATAAAATCATTATCAGGGTGAAACCAAAACATGCGTCATTTTATCTTAGCTAGATCCAGATGGTAACAGCAGCTTAAATTCTTTTACAACACCTTTGCTTTGCATATTCTCACTAGATTTTTAGCTTTGGCTTCCTGTGTAGTTCACACATACACCTCGTTATGTGTTTTTCTTAGCTCCTATCTGGGCTTTGTAAAATAGATTTGTGTTGTAATATAATGGGAGGTGTGGATTAAAGTTACATGATGTTGGAATAACATGATGCGTTCTGTTTATTTTATTAATTAATAATTTTCCCCGACCTGGTTGGGAAACAATTTCCCCAATTTCAATGATGCATGTAGAGTTGTTGGAAAAATTCCCAAGCACCCTGAAGTATCTTATCACAGGTAAAGACTTGATATGCTCTTCTATGGCTAGGCCAACAAAACAGGTGGAGTCTCCTCTCTAGTACTGGGGCAAAGACTTCCACAGGGAGGCCAAGGAATGTCATTCCCCTAGTTACCTGTGGGACCACCATCCCAGTTTGCCAATCCAGAGGGGACTGTCCCTGACCTCCACACAATGCAGCAGAGATTTGTCAACCAAGACAGCCCCACAGCATTTACTTCACTGCAGATACTAGTCAGCTGGCTCCAGAATCCAAGAAACAAACCAAGATTGGTACAACTGTCCTTCAACTGACTGCTCCCTTCACTTTTGGCGTCCACCATTGAGACAGGTACCAGCAACTTTACAGCCAGAAATAGAGGAGTGGCACATGACTAATTTGGATTCAATGTCCTGACCAAAGATCTACTGCTCTTGGAGCAGGCATTCTGCCAGATGGTGCCTGTACATCCACACTGGACATTTGATTGAGATTTCCACATCAGTGCATCTTCCCACACCACCTTGACAGTTGACAGCTCAGCTTCTCTCAGCCTAGGTTGTGGGTGTTAAGTGCACTGATGTGGAAATCTCTTCAGTTTCATGCAGATTTTTTTATGGATTTTTTTTATGGATTGAACAATTATGTTTAGAAATGTACTTAATATACTGTAGGTCGTTTTCAGTGTTTATTTGTGACAGAGGGATAGCAGCAAGAGAGAAAGGGAAGGATTACAAGATGGTAGTGAGACCTGCTATGATGTATTGTTTGGAGACAGCGGCACTGAAACAAAGAAAGAAAGCAGAGCTGAAGATGTTCAGATCTTCATTATGAGTGAGCAGGATGGACAGGATTGGAACTGAGTCCTTTAGAGGGACAGCTCAGGCTGAGCAGTTTGGAGAAAAAGTGAGAGAGACGAGGTTGAGATGGTTTGGACATGTGCAGAGGAGGGAGAGTGGATATATCAGATAAAGGATGATGAAGCTGAGAGGAAAAAGCACATGCTAGGGACAGGGTGAGATGATCCACTGGGATAAAAGACAAAAAATAATCACATAGCAAGCAGAAGAAACTCAAACGCTGTTTGGGTAAATTATACAGGGTGGGCCATTTATATGGATACACCGTAATAACATGGGAATGGTTGGTGATATTAAAGTCCTGTTTGTGGCACATTAGTATATGTGAGGGGGCAAACTCCTCAAGATGGGTGGTGACCATGGGGGCCATTTAGAAGTCGGCCATCTTGGATACAACTTTTGTTTTTTCAATAGGAAGAGGGCCATGTGACACATCAAACTTATTGGTAATGTCACAAGAAAAACAATGGTGTGCTTGGTTTCAACGTAACTTTATTCTTTCATGAGTTATTTACAAGTTTCTGACCACTTATAAAATGTGTTCAATGTGCTGCCCATTGTGTTGGATTGTCAATGCAACCCTCTTCTCCCACTCTTCACACACTGATAGCAACACCGCAGGAGAAATGCCAGCACAGGCATCCAGTATCCGTAGTTTCAGGTGCTGCACATCTCGTATCTTCACACCATAGACAATTGCCTTCAGATGACCCCAAAGATAAAAGTCTAAGGGGGTCAGATCGGGAGACCTTGGGGGGCCATTCAACTGGCCCACGACGACCAATCCACTTTCCAGGAAACTGTTCATCTAGGAATGCTCGGACCTGGCACCCATAATGTGGTGGTGCACCATCTTGCTGGAAAAACTCAGGGAACGTGCCAGCTTCAGTGCATAAAGGGGGAAACACATCATCATGTAGCAATTTCAAATATCCATTGATGAAGAATGGACCCACTATCGTTGTACCCCATATACCACACCAAACCTTCACTTTTGTTGTTCCAACAGTCTTGGAGGGATCCATCCAATGTGGGTTAGTGTCAGACCAATAGCGGTGGTTTTGTTTGTTAACTTCACCATTCACATAAAAGTTTGCCTCATCACTGAACAAAATCTTCTGCGTGAACTGAGGGTCCTGTTCCAATTTTTGTTTTGCCCATTCTGCAGATTCTGTGCGCCGATCTGGGTCATCCTCGTTGAGATGCTGCAGTAGCTGGAGTTTGTAAAGGTGCCATTTGTGAGTAGCTAATATCCACCGAAGGGATGTTCGACTAATGCCACTCTCAGTGACATGCAGCGAGTGCTACGCTGTGGGCTCTTGCTGAATGAAGCTAGGACAGCCACTGATGTTTCTTCATTAGTGACAGTTTTCTTGCGTCCACATTTTGGCAAATCCAACACTGAACCAGTTTCACCAAACTTAGCAAGCAGTTTGCTAACTGTAGCATGGGAGATGGATGGTCTCGTAGGGTGTCTTGCATTGAAATCTGTCTTGCATTTCGATCCGCTCCTCACGTGTTAACCTCTTCGACATGTCAATGGCTGTGAACAAAGAGAAACTTGTAAATAACTCATGAAAGAATAAAGTTACGCTGAAACCAAGCACACCATTGTTTTTCTTGTGACATTACCAATAAGTTTGATGTGTCACATGGCCCTCTTCCTATTGAAAAAACAAAAGTTGTATCCAAGATGGCCGACTTCTAAATGGCCACCATGGTCACCACCCATCTTGAGGAGTTTGCCCCCTCACATATACTAATGTGCCACAAACAGGACTTTAATATCACCAACCATTCCCATGTTATTACGGTGTATCCATATAAATGGCCCACCCTGTAGATGACGGCTGGATTTTGGAGGCTAACGGAGACCTCCAGGGGGCAGCATTACTTCTGTGAGAATGCTTTTATGACGTGAAACGCCGAAGAAAAAGGGGACTACATGTCCCAGTGTAGTTTGCGGCCCACGCGGAGGGGTTCCATCTGTGTCGACCTTGGGCTTTGACGTTTAAAACATGGCGAATAAGGAGCCGAATGTAAGTGTTTGAAATGTGACTGGTTTTGAATGAAGACAGCATGAACTTTATTTTTGTGCGACGTGTTTATCTGGCACTAATGTGACTGGTGACGAGGCTAAGTTAGCATGCTCCATCAGATTGAGCAGCTTTGCTAGTTTCGTTGTAGTTCACTAACAGCGCGGTTAGCAGCGACAACTGCTGTATGTGATCTAGTAGGCTTTACACGATACAGGTGAGGGCAGGAGATAGTGGGACAGGGCGACCTTTCGCTGTGAGGCAGATGTTTCACACTGTAGGCAATATCATGAGCTGACCTTCTGTTAGTAGAGTAACCTGAACTGGGCTATACAGGCAAACCTGCCGGCAAGCTACTGTTAGACCTTGTTTCTGCTTAAGGATAGCGGGTTTCTTCTCTACTACCACATATGGTTTTCAAGCATTCATCGTTTTTCTTAACTACCTAAACATGCCAATGCTAGCTAACAGTGGGCGGAAGGCAGTGATCCACCGTGGACAGGTCCCACATACATCACAGAGCTAACACAGACACAGCCAATATTCATGTCCACATCCATGTGTATGAAAAACCCGGCTGGCATGCATGTGTTTAGGCTGTGGGAGGAGAACATGCGGACTCCACGCACAGAGCCTTAAGTTCAAATCCACAACCTTGGTGCTGTGAGGTGATGGTGCTAACCACTGCACCATCATAGCTCCATCAGCTAAATGATAAATCAGAAAAATTAAGCTTTACACCTGACATAAACATAAACCGCACCAAGATACTGATTGTATTTTTGTTGTTGCACTCTCGCCACCACATACAAACATAAACTGCAGCGGTTCATCCAGCACCTGAGGGATCTGGCTGGTCGGATGTCCTCATCTGGTGGCAGAGGAGCCGGATTAGGACTGAAACTGCTTCTTGGAGCTGGTGCATTGGCATATGGCATTAAAGAAGCCACCTACACAGGTAAACACAGATGTGGGGTTTTTACACGATGCTTTAAATTTGTGGCGGCCTGGGTAATGCTATGGTGATTTACAGAAATAGATCTGAAGACCTGTTTAGAAACTTTAATGATTAATTTTGTTAATAACATGCTGTGTACTAGAACTGTACTACTGTACTTATTGATCGAGTTAAAGATGGTGACAAGGCAAGGTTTCACAACTTCAGTCATGCTAATATAATGTGTGTGTGTGTGAGCAGTGGAGGGTGGTCACAGAGCCATCATCTTCAACAGGATCGGAGGGGTGCAGATGGACACAGTTCTGGCTGAAGGGCTACATTTCAGGTAGAGTTACAGCTAGTGTCAAGATAAATTTTAGATAAATTTATGAGAATCTATTAATGATACAGATTTTGCACTCAGCACAATTAAATGAAATCTCTCTGAATATTCCCCGAGAAACTGACTCTTAGTTCATTAAAAAAAACAACTTTTTACTATTATTTTTGTGAGTCACTTTGCCTGATGACACCCAAAGCAGTTTCCAAACCACTTTTATGTTTGTTTGAGAGGTACATGACTAGGCAGAGTGAAGGATTCTGGGTGTGCAACTTACACAGATGTCCTTGTATGCAGTCCTCCAAAAAACCAACAGCTTGTAGCCCAGCAGCATTTGCTATGCATAGGTTAAATGCTGATTGATTGACAAGTGTACCTGAAAAGGAACGGACACGAGCTTTGACTGTAAAGGGGAGAAGTGCAGGAAAAAATGTGAAGAAGATGAGAAGCACACTCGGTTTACTTTAGCGCTTTAGGTTTGGACTTTGCTCTTCTTGGCTGGTTCTAGAGATTTTTGATGCTGCCCCCTGGTGACAGTAAATAGTTAGAGCATGTGACTACAAAGCTCTGTGTAGGCTCATGGCCCAGCTGTACTGATGCCTTTAGATCTTTGGTTTAAAGAACTACAAGAAAACCATTGGCTTTAGTACTGCCGTAGTGCAGGAGATGAGCCACAGCCAAACATGGCGGAAACTGTGTGGGTGGCCACAAATCGGCATGTGTTGGGTCCTATGGTATGTGTGTTGTTTTTCAGCCTCAGCCACTCATCTAATAATATAATATAATATAATATAATATAATATAATATAATAAAGACATGAAATGGGCTGTGAGCTCTGGGGTGAGGTCAAGACATTACCTTTAAAAAAAGATTATGAATTAAGAATATTAAAGGTGATCACAGCACATGATATCTAAGTCATTTATAACTTAAATGTGAGTATGCTTTGAAATCTTGATCAGCTTTGCTATGACTTTCAAATCTTTTGTAGGATCCCTTGGTTCCAGTACCCTATCATCTATGATATCAGAGCTAAACCCAGAAAAATCTCCTCTTTGACTGGAAGCAAAGGTAACAAACATGGGGGGCTTTCTCACTCTCTTTCTGTCACACACTATCTCGATTCTTTATTTGTTATTTGTAATAGTGATCTAGCGCGTGCTTGAGACAGCTGCTGATGTATGTATCAATGTACCAGTATAATAACCGTGCATGTTTGTTTGTAGATCTGCAGATGGTGAATATTGGAGTGCGGGTGTTGTCCAGACCCATGGCATCCAACTTGCCAGCCATGTACCAACGGCTGGGGAAGGACTACGATGAGAGAGTCCTCCCGTCTATTGTCAACGAGATCCTAAAGTCTGTGGTAGCAAAGTTCAATGCCTCCCAGCTCATCACACAGAGAGCACAGGTACTGCAGCACCTTCGCACTGCTGGGGGGGATTCATTTTTTTCCTGTTGGCCAGTTACTGTAATCAGCATTGATAAGTTGATCCAGAACAGTAAATATAATATTCAGCTGATTCGACTGTGGATTCAGTCGTTCCACTAAGCTGACACACGGTGCAGATCATACTTGTGTTGGTGTGTCTCGTTTAGGTGTCTCTGCTGGTGCGCAGGGAGCTATTTGAAAGGGCCAAAGACTTCAACATCATTCTCGATGATGTCGCCATTACTGAGCTGAGTTTCAGCAACCAATACACTGCTGCTGTGGAAGCTAAGCAAGTTGGTAAGGCTCAGTATACCACAATGTTATCAAACAGTGAATCAGACTGCTCCAGTCTGTCATTAGCATCACTGGAGCAACAAACAGCGAAAATGCTGTTGCCATAGTTTTCATTATTGTCTCTGAAGTAAATGTGGCTGCTTGGGTTGCATTGACCACGCCTGTTGTCTTAAAGTGTAACTGTGTGTGTGTGTGTGTGTTTAGCTCAGCAAGAGGCCCAGAGGGCCCAGTTCTATGTGGAGAAAGCCAAACAAGATCAGCGACAGAAGATCATCCAGGCTGAAGGAGAGGCTGAAGCTGCTAAAATGGTAAGCAGACACTGACGTGGTCTCAGTGCAGTGTTAGCAGCAGTTATTACTGCACAACAAAATGCTGCTCTACTGTTTTTCTGAGAAGCTGTTACATGTCAGCCAAGAAATAAAGTTGTTCTCTATTATGGGAGTATCTTTTCCGTGCAAACTGGAAGTAGGGATGTTGTACCTGAAACCTCTACGGTTTCACACATGTATGTAACCCGAGTCAGACAGCAAAACAAGTGCTGAGAATGAACTGTGACAAACGTAAATATCCATAGAGAACAATTAAAAGTAATCATTCTCTACCTTTCTTGTCATATTGTATGAATGTCGTTAATAATCTAAACACAAACTGTTTCCTTCAGCTCGGCCAAGCAGTGACTAAGAATCCTGGTTACCTGAAGCTGAGGAGAATCCGAGCGGCACAGAACATTGCTAAGACGGTCAGTACGCTCCTTCATTGCCTGTGGCTTCGTTTCTGTTTTGTCTTGACACTCAGTAAAATCCCAGAAATGTGTGTTCTGGCTTTTGAGTAATCAGCAGAATTCCTCCCCAAGGTGAAAATGTAGACTTTAACTCCCAACATTGGGAGGTGACTAATAATTGTTGTGTCTGCTTCCAGGTGGCATCGTCTCAGAACAAGGTGTATCTTAATGCTGACAGTTTGGTCCTAAACCTACAAGACCAGGCACTTTTTAACAAGTAGGTTTACCCACAGTCTCTGTCCCTCACAAACACACAGACCAACACACAAATGTCTGCATCGCTTCATTGTTTCATTTTATTACTCGGACCATGCACAGATTTATCAGTTTTGTACCAGATTTCGCTGTCAGCTAATTTCCATCTGCATCACTTCAAAGGACGCTGCATCCTCTTTTAGTTTCCACTTGTCTTGACTGTGAATGATCGGAGGCTGAAGCTCAACTCCCACGTTCAGTTTTGTTAGTATCTGCACACAATCAGCAGACTGCACATGGCTCAGTAGTTACAAAGCGAAACAACACCTCAGACCTCCGTCTTAATCTACATCACTTTAACAGAAAGTATAAACAGTGTTTCTTTTCCTGTAAAATATCCTGCTGGCATCAACATAAATTCAATTGCAACATTATTGCCTTCACTGAATTCACTTTTATTAGTTTATAAAACAAAGCACAGTCTTTACTTTTAGCTCATCCAGCTGAAGGACTCGTGGACTTGTGCCATGTTGAGGCGTCCAGTGTCCATCTGTCCACAGTTCAGCTGCTGCTCTTCGTAGAGTCTTTTTCACATTTTAGCAAAACTTGCAGGTGACGATCACCTAATGGTTTCCCCCCAAACTGTGCTCATAGTTGCTTTACAAGTGGTGACCTACGAATGATGAGGGAGCCGGATGAGCTTTTGCATTATTAAAGTTCTGGTCTTTATGTAACTTTTCAAAAACAAACCGCTCTAAACAAAAACCCCTCAAACACACCTCTCCACCAAAGCATGGCACTTTTTACCCCGTCAGCTGTGAAAGGCTATTGTCGTCACCAGTGTTGAAAATAGAAATTAGTTACTAATTACTGATTACTTCTCCAAGAGAGTAATCCTATTACTTTACTCATGACTTATTTTCAAAAGTACGGTGCATGGTCGTACTCTATATTATCCATCGTTGATCTTCACACGTCGCACGCTCGTACGTCATTGTCATGAGACACTCTCACAAACAAAATCGCGGTTTAGTAACGCAGCGTACTTATGAGGAAGAAACAGTAATCTAATTACCTTTTTGCAATAGTAATCCCTTACTCTACACGCTACTTGAAATAAGTAATTGGATTACAGTAATGTTACTGCCCATCCCTGGTCGTAACCCAGGCAGGTGGGCAGCATGCACACTGAAGTTTGTAAATGCAATAACACACAATGACCTTGAACTCAGTTCGAGTCAACTTGACGAGAGGTCAGGACTGGCAGCAGTCATTAGTTTTATATAGCAGCGGTCTCCAACCTTTTTTGCGCCACGGACCGGTTTATGCCCGACAATATTTTCAATGACCGGCCTTTAAGGTGTCGTGGATAAATACAACAAAATAAAACTAGTACCAGTACCGAAAAAAAGAAGATTTATTCATAACACACGCGAAAAGACCCAGGAAAACCGAGTTAACGATAAAAACGATAACAAAATAACGCTGAAAACCGATAAAAACCCTGAAAACCATACATTTCACACCTGAGCCTCAACTTTCGCGGCCCGGTACCAAACGACTCACGGACCGGTACCGGTCCGAGGCCCGGGGGTTGGGGACCGCTGTTATATAGTACCAAATAAAAACACAAACTACTTCCTCTGGAAAATGTATGAACACTTTTTTAAAAAAATTTTTTTATCTTCAGTCTTTATTTTGTCCACAACACATAAGCAAGAAAACAGCTAATGGGCTTCACATCTGCATCATATCTGAAACTCGTGCCTTTATTTTTGTAAATACAGATTTAGTTCAACTAAATTTAATAAGTGAAATGTTTAATATTTATTGCCTGTTCATCGCTAAAGGATCTGGTCTCTGCTCTGTGTTGCACTTTTCTTCTGACTCAGCTTTTTCAACAAGGTTGTTAAATTCCATTTCTATGTTTTACCACTGAGTTTATTTCCACTCCTGATAACATGAAATTTGAACGGTGTTGTGCTCGACAGCAGAGTTGTGACTTTGAGTTTAACTGTGTGTAACAGTGTAAGCTAATGTGGTGTTCCCTTGTTTTTCAGTTTGACAATGGGTGCAAAGAAGTGATGAAGAGGACACGAGCTCTTGCAGAGGCAGTTGATTTTGCTTTGTGCTGCTGGAAAAATCAACGTACATGACTGGAAACTTGATTTCTTTATGGTTTTCTTGTTTTAATTCTCTCATGTGTCGGAGTGACTTTCATCAATGAGTTGTCTAGTGATACACAAAGGGGACGTTATTAAAATCCACATTGAATACGTCTAAGAGATTTGTTGAAGAAAAGATCAAAATCCAGTTTTACCAGAGACTTTTGTGTTGAAGGATTTATGCAACAGTACATATGGATACTTAAGAAGATCAGAGACTTCTGTCAGGAGGAGCTCATTGGCCTAAAACGTCTCCAAGCCGCTTGTCTAGTTTGGCTGCCGATGTTCGTTTTACATGTTTTATCAATAAATGTTCCTGTTTCCTCTTACAGCTATGACATGAGAATGTTAGCTCCATCTACACATGTGTGTGAGTTTATAATACAGCCACTGCTGCTAGCAGACCATCTTATGCATTAATAAAATTTATTAGGAAAAGTTCTCATTTCTATTAGTTACACCACTCTACTAACCAACTGTCAAAGGTTAACTGCAGGGTTAAGACAGAGAGGCAGACAACCGCTCATGCTCATATTCACACCTGTGGCCAATTTAGGATTGCCAGAAAACGCAACTCATGCATGTGATGGGACTGTGAGAGGAAGTCGGAGAGAACCTACACAAGTGCTGAGACAACATGCAGGCTCCACAGATTTGACTACAACTGTTAAAGAAAAGGAAAATAAAAGGAAAATGCAATATCAAACAGCCTACTGGAAGGTTTGTTGTAAGACAGCTTAATACGTAATATAATTGTATATACCAAAATACCCAAGTGCCAACAGGCTGTCTAGCTAGCGTTGGCTCCAGCCCGACCGCGACCCTGAGAAGTGGAAAAGTTCAATGGATGGATGGATGTCTCCTGTGGTATTACTGACTGTTATTACTAGTTGGGACAGCTGGAGGCACTACACCAGTGCAGGATCTGGTGTGTTCTATGGATCTATGTCAGCCTGCTGTATGTGATTCCTGAGTCAGGTTTATGGCGTTTTGCCCTGACATCGCATGTGATGAAGGTGGGAGTATGCCCACCAGAGACCAGCAGTTTGCACATAGATCCAATCTGGAAATAGGTGATGCAATCATATACATACTGCAGAGAGCATACTCCTTTCTAGATGTGCTCCAGAAGAAGGTTAATATTGCATTCACTGACCTTTCTTAAAGAAAGCTACTTTCTCCTTTCAGGTTTCCCATATAAAGCTAGAGCAGCAAGCGCTTCTGTCCATTTGGCCTCTACTAATACTGTGTGTAGTAGTAATAGTAGTTAGGTAAACTTCTAGTTAAGGCGACAAATCTTTGTTCGGCTGTTTGGTACACTAACTTCTTTATTAGTAGAAGCTTGGTAGGAGCTCTCTGACATTTTTATGCACATTTCTGTCCTGTTTTGTGGGCAGCCAAGGAGCTCGGGCGTTATAGTTTTGGTTTCAATCTTGAGAATGGTGTTTCTTTACTTTCTAGTAAGAGTGAGGTTTTGTTGTGGCCTTGGAGACCTTGCCATTGAACTGCTTCCTTTTTCTGCTCCGATTTATTTTAATGGTGGAAGTTAATCGTGAATAAATTCCTATGATTTATTTGGAGGCTTAATCTGTGGTTTGCCCTGCTGGCACTTTGTGTTAACTTCATGTGTCCTCCAGACTTTGCAGTAGAGGGAGTTATAACAGCTTGGCTTAGTGCAGGGTAATTTCAGATGCAGCTTTTTAAAGATCTCAACAAACAATCACCATAAAGTACATCTGTGCTGTTTGTCACAAGTGTGTCTGCTAGCTCATGGACAGCTGCTGTATTTTCCAGTGATTGAGAAAAATGACACTGAGATGGAGGAAGCTGTAAGATGAATTATTTTCAAAGGTAAGGGCTGCTCAGGAAGTGAAACTTTATCATTTGAAAAAGCAAATCTTACATATAATGTTCTAATTTATTTTAGTTTATATTTGGATATTAGTTCTATAAACAATGTGTTGCTGAATTGTTTTGTGGAAAAAACAATTCAAAACTTAAGTTTGTGCTATTGAAAGTTTGCATGAAAAAAAAAAAGTTTTGCAGGCTAAACTAGTTTGCAGTACTGTGGTGAAGTTTTTCAGTGATGCTGTTAACAGGGTGTGTTGCTCCTGTTGGGTTACATCAGGTACTTTTTAGGATGTTTAAGGTAATGTGCTAAACTCTAAATCTTATACTAGCTTTATGCTAACTGGGATTGGAAATCAACCATGTGGCTCATGTAACATCAGCTTCGTGCTCGACCCTCAAAGACCAGTGAATGTCAGTGAAAGAAAGAAGCTTTAGATTTCATTACATATTATGGTTTTGCTTTTTTCATTCAAAGGGAAAATCCATCCTTATGCTTCACAGTTGTGGGGCGGTTAATTCAATAGGCACAGCTGAAGTTGCTGACTCTCAGTAAGTTAACTGTGTTCAAAGCAGTTAGGTCAGTCCAGCTCCACTTTACGCTGCAGCTCCACTCTGGGTTTCCCTGCAGCCTCTGCGGCGCCTCACTTCTCCCTCCCTCCCATGTTTGTCTCATCCGCCATTTCAAATAGGATTACAGCAATCCTGTGATGGTGGAAGAGGGAGAGGAGATTTGAGGAAGGAAGTAGAAATGTATCTGAAAATAGGGGCTGGAATTGTGAAGCAGTGATTAATGCATGCGTTACTAGTTATGAGTAAAACTTTAACATCAGTGCAGTCAGCCAATGTAAATGTGTTAGTAGCAAATGCAGAACACTGATACCCGTTTGTTACCTTTCAAATTCAAAGTATAATTATATGCAGTAAATAAATAAATAAAAAATATACACAGCCATCCTGTCTGGATCAAAGCTCATTTAAAATGGACTGAGAAAAAGTGGAAAACTGCTCTAAAGTCAGGAGAATAAAAATGTTTATTTCTATTTGGAAAACAGAATGGCTTTTTAGTAGAAAGGTCCAGGTGCTGAACTGGCATGTCTGTAGTGCAAACCTTTGAACAACTGAAAAAGGCCAATGGAGACCAGGGACTGCTGAACAGCTGCAGTGCTCTGAAAGATGAGAATGGGACAATATTCCCTCCCAAAGCCCAGCAGCTGCTCTCCTCAGGTCTGGGCTGGAACAAAAACTGGCATTTTTTTGGTAAATATTAAGATGTATACATTTGTTTATACACATATAATGTATATATTTCATTTTGTTTGATTATTGGTATTGATGCCGTTTTTCTTTTTAAACAGGTTTGTACAGACGTGGGAAGTAACATAATTATATAGTAAAGTATAAATACTTTGTTACTGTACTTAAGTAGAATTTTCAGGTATCTGTATTTTATTTAAGTAGTTTTTTTTTCTTTCTGACAACTTTTTACTTTTACTGACTATATTTTTAAACAAATATCTCAACTTTCTACTCCTTACATTTTCAAAACAGGCTCATTACTTTTACCAATTTGCGGAACAGCAACACATAAAAGTTAGTCCTGTTTGTATATTAGTCATCAGGGGATGTCGCATAAAAGATGAAAGAGTCAGAACCGTGTTTTCAAAGTCAGGAAGTCAGGTGTTAAAGTGGGACTGTGTTTTGTTTTGTTTTTTTTAACCCCTAGTAGAAGACGAGCGAGCATAAAGGGAGTCGTATTTTTTAAGCGTCGGATAATTTTAAACGCAACATTTCTATCAGCAAACGGCAAAGCACCCACCCACCACTTTAATCACACTCAAGATCTTGTTCTGGCATATGACATAGAAACTGAACACCCTCTTTTGTCTGATCATTTCCTAATAACATTTGAATTTACAAGAATGGATCACACAGCAGTGGGGAGTAGATGTCATCACAGATGTCTTTCTCAAAGCACTTTAACTCAGTTTAAGAATATATTTCAGCCACAGTTATCTTCTTCAATGCCTTGTACCAACACTACCCGAACACTACTCCAACAGAGGTTGATTATCTTGTTAATAATTTTACGTATGACACTGGATACTGTAGCTCCTGTGAACAATAGAGCCTTAAAATCAGAAGTACCTGACTCTCTGGCTGCTAAATTGTAAGCTGGAGAGAAAATGGTGTATCGCAAATTTAGAAGATCATTTAGAAACACTTTGCAGCTTTATAAGAAAGCCCTTCGCAAAGCCAGAACATCTTACTATTCATCACTGATTGAAGAAAATAAGAACAACCCTAAGTTTCTCTTCATCGCTGTAGCCAGAGCGCTGTTGAGCCAAACATCCCTTTAACGTAAACTTGTAATGACTTCATGAACTTCTTCCCAGATAACATTTTCACCATTACCCTCCTAAGACCTGAACTCTTTCATGGCATGCATTTTTAATTTCTCTTTGCTATTTGGGCTGATTGGGACCTGATGAATGCAAAAACAAAGAATTACCTGATTTTAGTTTCTGAGAAAAATGAGATCCACATATGAAGACATTCGTTTAAAACGTCGATTGAACAAATTTGGATATCAGGCCCTTGTAGAGCAAAATTTAGCATTTTGTTCTAGACAACCCAAAATGTGATGTCCACATATGTGGACGGCAGGTCCTAAGAGGTTAGAGACAAAATTACTCATAACCGTCTCACAGACATAAAATTATGTACAGCTACTTTCAGTAGCGTTGATATTCATTTAGACTGTTTTCCTCCAGTTGATCTGAGTCAACTTCAGTAATTACATCCTCCAAACCATCAATGTGTCTTTCAGACCCCATTCATACAAGACTGCTCATAAAATTCCTACCATTAATGAAGTTTCAGTCCTAAATATGATCAGCCTATCTATAATAATTGTCTATGTACCACAGACCTTCAAGCTGGCAGTATTTAAACCATTACTTAAAAAGCTCCAAGCTTCTTTTTATCTCAAAAATCGTTGAAAGAGTGATTGTCAAACAGCTGACTGATCATCTGCAGAGGAATTGTCATGGTCCTGGGTGTGGTGACCCAGTGTTCATGTCTTTTTGAGTTTTGTTAATATTCCTTGGTTTTGTGTCAGTCATTGTTTTGGTTCTCTTTATTGTTTTTGTGCTTATGTTATAGTTTTTAGTCTTTAGGTTTCTGACTCCGTGTTCCAGGTGCCCTCTCTGTCTCTCCAAATCAGTCATGCCCCCCTGTTCCCAGCATTAAGGTTGTGTGTCTTCGTCCACGTCTGAGTATTTGTTGTGCTTCCTGTTTTATTTTGATAGTCCTTGTCTTATGTTCAGGTCACGTCACGTATACCAAGTGTAAGATGCAGACAAGCCCTGCACAATTCAAGAAAAACTAGAGACCAGACAGAATCAGAGCTAAAAAACCCTCCTGTGTTATTTTTCTTCTTGAAAGCAGAGTTGGTTTTTATTGACATATTTGAATTATTATACATCACAGTGTGCCACGCTCTCTCTGCTGATGTGAGGAAATGGAGCTCACCCACCAGTCTTGGTCTTTCTCGCTTTCTGTTATCTATATGACAGTAATCATTGTATATTATTTATATAATATGTATTTGATGAAGCTTTCCAAAGGCTCATTAATAAGACAAAAGTATTTCTTATGTGATTTCTTGGTTAATCGATGGATTACTCTATAGCCCTAATTAAAATCAAACATTAATTACTCAGAAAGAAACATCAATTCCATCCTCCTTCATACCACCCACTGGTTAGAATGCTTGGTACCTTTATTGTTTTCTCTATTTACATGATTGTGACTTGGAGGGGCACTCAGGTGGTCATTAGAAAAGGGTAGGTTGTGGCAGTAAAGACCAGCAACAATGATTTGTTGGTATTTAAAATGATCCAAGAAAACATTGCCCATATTATTATTTTTACATTGTCAACAGCAGCCAGACTGTTGATACAGGCCAGGTTGGCCCCATGGGCTGTTCAAGCCAAATTCTGAGCCAAGCATCTGCAGTCTCAGCAGAGATGGAGATCGACCACATTAGTTCTTCCAGGATTGCTGTGCCCACTGCAACCACCTGATCGCTCATATTTGGAATTTCTTCTCCACCTCCAAGACCTCTGGGATGTCTCTGATGAAAAGTGACACAGACGATATAAAAAGACAAAAGAATTTAACCGTGTGTTAAGGATCTCTCCTTTTGCTACACACTGGTTCATAGTTTGCTCTGTAATGTGTTCAAACATTACCTAACTTTAATTTAAAAGTACGAAATGCGTTATTTCAGGTTCTTTCATTTGAGTTCTGAGGCCTGAGAGCAGCTCAGAAACAGCCCGTCCACCTGCTTCCGATTCGCTCCTGTCTTTGTCTGCTGCCCGACAGCGCGCACACTTTCATAAGCGGCTCTCCGTGATTGGCAGCTCTGTCAGCCACTCACAGGGCGCAAAGCGTCAGTTTTACGTTTACTCCGGTTTGCTAACCAATCAGGACAAGTGTTAAACATTCAAGACGCAATACGGACTCCAAGACTCGCCATGTTGGTGAGGGAAGCCCCCGAAGCCCTCTGTGGGATTTTTAATACAAGCTATCCTGATTACAGGACGGATTCAATCAGTGTAGCGTTCTTCTTTACTTTGTAGTTCCAGTATTAACGTCTTACTAGGATTATTTAATATTTCCTTTAATAGTAAAGAACTTACTACGCATTATGAAAATGTTATTAGGCAAAAAAAAAAATGCAGCCCTGTCCACAGAGAATATTTTCATATTAATATGTTCACACTTTCTCCTCCTTTGGATCCATAACGCCTTTCCAATCCTGCCACCAAGCTTCCGTCCTCCCTCCTCTCTATATCTCGCTACCTTGTCCAGCCTTTCTCTTTCCCATTCTTATACATAAGTACTATAACTGGGAACAAATAGAAAGACAATAGAAGCAATAGTCAGTTACGAAAAAAACGAACATAAAATGCGATCTTGGCACGTAGGCTAAGCATATATAACAACCACTACACATACAATTGATACATTTGATACAATTGATACAATTGACACATGTAGTACTGAGAGAAACTGATTGCATTATTCCTTTAAAAAAAGTCAAAAAAAATCTTATTGCATGTTCACTTCCGAAGGATAATAATAATGATAATAATGATGATGATGATAATAATAATAATAATAATAATAATAATAATAATAATAATAATAATAGAAGTAGTGTAATATAGCATGATGACAGCTTTTTAAATGACACTGGTAATACTTTAGTACTTTTACTGAAGTAAAATCTAGGTGCCTGCCCATTATGCTGTTGGGGTATTTTACCTCAGCATCGCTCCTTTCATTACGCGTAATTAGGCGATGCTTCTTGCACAACTGAACAGCAGGTGTATGACAGTAAAATGGTCTGTATTTGTATAGCGCTTTACTAGTCCCTAAGGACTAGTCGAAATTCTAATATAATTATATATTATAAATCTACACATTTGTACTCCATTGACATGTCCTCAGGGACTCAATGGCTGCCGGCGCTACCGGGTCCTCTGACCACCACCAGTAGGCAACGGGTGAAGTGTCTTGCCCAAGGACACAATGACCGAGACTGCCAAGCCGGGGCTCGAACCGGCAACCTTCCGATTACAAGGCGAACTCCCAACTCTTGAGCCACGATCGCCCCATATCGTAGTATGAAGTATAAAGTGCAGGCTCTAGCTTGTGAAATTGTTCAAGTTAAACATGCACTGTGTGTGTGTGTGCAACACAGCATGTGTGAGATTTATAGTGTATCAATGTCAGGACCCACACACACACTCACAAGGAGGGCTGGGTATTGTTTTCCCCTCGCCAATAGTAGGCTGGACATTGTCAAAGCCAAACCACCAATCACAGTTCGCTTCTGGACACCCTTCTCCTCCCACTGCTCTATAAAGAAGGGAGCTCCAGCTGGCGGACACGCAGCTGACAGCGCAACGATTATCTTAACACAGCAGCTGGAATAAAATACGTTCATTTTTTTTTTTTGCTATATTCTGACTGGATATTAATAATTTCCTTTTATATATCTAATATGGCAGACAGCCAGGTGGAAAGCAGCGGAGAACTGAGCACCAAGGTAAGGACAATAGAAGGAGACAGGGCACGATGCTTTTTCTAACTCTTGCTTCCATTTATAACTGTAACCTGTTACTAATTTTTCTATTTTAAGCACAGTGCGTATGAAAAAGAAGACTACCAGTTTTCTAGATGATATTCATTATGACCTGCTTGTATGCACGAAATTCTAATATAAATCTACACATTTGTAATCCATTGACATATGTACTGAAGGATCGGAGCTAATGGATGAGGAATAAAGACGGGCTTATTAAGGTACTAGTTTTGGCACAGGGAACATTTCTAAGCTTCCTCGGTGGGCAGCTTAATACCGCCTCCCAGTTTCATTTAGAGTCAGACATGCAGAGATTGTAGGATGCCTGTCTGTCATTTCACAAACTACATATACGGCCGCTGTACTCGTCAATGCAGGTGTGTGTTCTGTGAGGGCTGTCGCCAAACTCTCGGATAGTTGAGGGAACTGAACCAGCTGAGGCGCGCAGAACTGTTACTTTTACTGTTTGGGGAACGTTTAGAAGTCGAAGCAGTGACCGAAAGCAAATAAAGACCTTCAGGGATGGAGGTAGGATAGCAGAGTGGGCTATCTCCCGCCCAGCACCGAGTGTTTCCATTCACGACCGTGGGACTATCACAGAGCCACATCTAGTCTTGTTAAACTACTGTTCTGGTTTTGATTTAACATAGTAAATGTCGGCTTCATTGTTAGTGCTTCTGATATGTATTCCTGTCATTCACAAAAACAAATGGTAGTTCCGCTGAGGTGAAACGGCGTGGACACGCATGTTTCTAACTGTCCAGCTCTGTGTTGTCTGTAACTCCAGTGACGCGATCGAGCAATAATCTGAATTTATGCATGTGGAGCTCCACCTCACTGCTACTGTGGCCCTCAGCGGAGCTGGGAGCGCGCACGCTCCTGTGTTTCTCACCAGTGTCGTCACGGTGGAGGCAGGCTGCTGTGCCCGTGCTGACCCTTGCGCCTCTCTTCTTCTTTAACCGAGTTTTCTTTAATGTCTCAGTTTCCTCGCGCCTCGTGTACCCGCTGGTACTGTAGTACTGAGTGATGCCGAGGGGACGCTGGTGATTTCCGCTCAGTTAGTTTCTGAGCAGCTCCATTTCAAACAAAGGCTAATAGCGAGCGATGCGGCGCAGGGTGTTCTACAGGTACACGCTAATTCAAACAGCTGGCGCGCGAGCCGTGCCCGTGAAGCTGTGCATGTCTGTCTGCAAGCCGACTCGCGCGCTCCACGAGGGGTGGAAGCCTTCCTTTCCTCTAACCAGGTGCCATTCTAGGTTCAAACTCTTAGGGGGGCTCAGCTCCCAATCATAATGTGCTGTTCATAATATGCTCTTTGCAAATGTAATCAGCCCTTCTTACATCAGCAGACCTCAGTTCAATTGAATAATCATTACACCTTCAAAAGCAGCCTAATTAGTTGGATAACCTAGTGTAGTGTCTAAGAACAATTCAGAGTAAGTAGAAATTTCAGTCTAATCCACCCGTTTTAATGTGGAGCCTTTAGTTATCAAACCCAAGGCAAAGGCTCAGTGTTTTAAGACCTATTTATGGCAATCAGATAAGATGAGAGACATGGAGATTATTTCAGTCTCTTAACCACACAGAGGCAGTCCAACAACTCATCAAGCACTTAAACTAGCATACAGACACTGGAAAACCACTCCAAAGACCTGGAGTGGCAGGGTGCAAATGCGCTTTTTATTATGTAAACTCAGCACAGAGCATCATGTACCCCAATTTCACAAGTGGAGAATAGATTTGTAGTCCTGTTCAGCCATGTTTAGAATGAATCCTGTGAAATGCTGCATTCATGTAAATATGCTCTGTTTAGAGCGTGCTACTGGAAAGCAGAGTAAGCGTCCATGAAAGGCACCGAAAACTACTTTGTGAAAAAGAACTTTTGTTTTTCCAGCCAACTGCAACTTAAAGCATCGAAGCACTGTGTATGTAAACGATAACTGGCATCCCATTTCCACAAAGGTGAGGACAGGAGGGAAAAACCCGAGAGGTTTTGCGCTTATGTCTACTGACAAAAATATTCACTTTGAGTATTTGTTTTCTATTTGTTTTAGGCATAGATAAATAATGATGATGCAGTAATTAGTCTTTTGTCTAATCTTTTGGTTTGTGGTGAGAGGCTGGTGCCTTTCTCTGTGGTGTTTCCTTATTATTTTGAGGAAAGCTGAAATGTGGAGATCACGGTTGTTGTTTTCAAGGCAAACTGCCATGGCTGCCATACCCTCTGTGTAGATGACTTAATGAAATTGCACTTCAGATACTTCATTATCTGACAGTTTGTATCACTATTGGAATTTTGTATAAAGTTACCCAGCTGTACAGCTAAAAAAAATTAATATTAATACATTTTTGATTTGCGTTTTCTCATTGCTTTTTTTCCTAGTATTTTTTGTTGTTGTTTGTTTTTTGTTTCTACACAAAAACAAAGAACTATATTGAGAACATGCATCTTAGGTCATACAAATGCCTACTAAACCATACTAAACCAGTTAAAACCATGTGAAATGGTCATTTTATTTTGTTTTAATTCATCATGGCATGACTTTGCAGAGTCTTCCTTCAGTGGAAGGATAAAATGATGTGGTTTAAAAATGCCATGTGGCTGCTTTCCTCCTCCACTTTCATGGCATGTATGTTTTTTTCTGGACTATGATGAGCAAACCTGGATGCAGCTGGAGAAGCTTCAGCTTAAGTGGTTATTGTTGGCATTACTGTGATTCTTATAGGAGGTGCACTGATTTGGTGAGTAAATAATTTACTTTTTCTGCCTTCTTGCAGTGTCAGGTTTATAAACTTGCTAGCCAGTGTTAGCCTAGCCTTGTAGCACCGATGCTCTGTGCATGCTGCCGCCTCTTGGCTTCTGTTGGTTAAAAAAACATAAACCCTGCAGCTTTAATTTTTTCGTTTACATTTCTCTCAGTGAAACTAACTGTTGTTGATTCAAAATGGGAAAAGTGAGCTTATAAATCATTAGATAAGAGACGAGACGTTTTCCCAGCGCTTAGCGGCGTTGTCATGTTTTCACTTCACACAAACTGTTAGGTGGCAAAAGCACAATAATTTACAAGCATGTATTCAAACTCCTGCATTTGTTTTAATGCTTTATGGCTACATCTGCGGCATCTGTGAATGTCAAATCTAGCCATTCTTTATCAACATAAACAAACTGCTTTTACATTTAACTTGCAACATTTCTGCTTAGTTACATTTTTAAAAAAAAGTAGTCTTAATACCATTACTTTTTACTAAAAACTGTATTCGTATACAAATTTCGTTGTGAAAGTCAAATTTAAGACATCCATAAATCAGATTAGAAACATTTTGGGGTAGCCTGTGTTAGATATAAACACAGCCACAAGTTTTATCTGGTCATCTTGCTTATTAGAAACTGTAACAAGAAACTTTAACAAGTAACAACTTTAAGTCTGTGAAGGTTCTCAGTCATCCAGGTCATCGTAGTCAAAGGAGCTTGCAAAGAAAAGCGTCTGGACTTCTTTAAGTTACTTGAAGACGTTTCACCTCTCATCCGAGAAGCTTCTTCAGTTCTAAGGTTAAATGGTGGAGAGTCCCAGATATAAACCTAGTGGGAGTATCCCCCCACAGAGGGATAAAAGGACCCCCTGATGATCCTCTAATCGCCTGAGCCAAGGTGTGAAACTGGGTGTGGGTCCCAATCAGCCAGAGTTTCGGGTGTGTTCATTGTGAAACCTGGCCCCACCTTATCATGCGAATTCCTGAGGTCAGATGGCCCAGGATGTGAGTGGGCGTTAAGGCGTCTGGGAAGGGATCTCAAAACTGGATTATAGATGGCAGAGAGTTGGTGTCGTAAACCCCCGCCTCTGTTCAAAGATGGTCGCTCACAGTGGACATAGATGGCTTCTTTCACTCCTCTTTCAAACCATCTGTCCTCTCTGTCCAAAATGTGAACATTGGCATCCTCGAAAGAGTGTCCTTTATCCTTAAGATGCAGATGGACTGCTGAGTCTTGTCCTGTGGAGGTGGCTCTTCTGTGTTGTGCCATGCGCTTGTGAAGTGGCTGTTTGGTCTCTCCAATGTAGAGGTCTGGGCATTTCTCGCTGCACTGTGGGATGCCATACCCTGCATCTACGGACTTCCTAAAATCCACAAGGAAGCTGTCCCACTCAGACCCATAGTCAGTAGCATAAACTCAGCCACTTATAACATTGCTAAACACCTTGCTACCATCCTTGCTCCCCTTGTGGGGAACACCCCACACCACATCAAGAACTCCACCGACTTCACTGACAAGGTCCAGAAACTTACCCTGGACCCAGATGAAACCATGGTGTCCTTTGATGTAGTCTCTCTCTTCACTTGCATACCCACCACGGAGGCCGTGGAGACTGTCAGAAAACGACTACAAGAAGACAGCTCCTTGGAGGACAGGACCAACTTCACACCCGATCAGATTTGCACACTGTTAGACCTCTGCCTCACCACTACATATTTCAAATACAACGAAGGCTTTTACAGACAAAAACATGGCTGTGCCATGGGCTCCCCCGTGTCACCTATTGTAGCCAACCTTTACATGGAGGAAGTGGAAAGGAAGGCTCTTGGCTCTTTCAAAGGAAGAGTACCTAGCCACTGGTACAGATATGTGGACGACACCTGGGTCAAAATCAAGACACAAGAAGTGGAATCCTTCACTGCGCACATTAACGCTGTGGATAAAAACATCAAGTTCACCAGGGAAGACACAAAGGACAACTGTTTGCCTTTCCTGGACTGCGCTGTGCACATTGAAGAGAACGGCAAACTCAACATCGAAGTTTACCGGAAGCCCACACACACGGACCAGTACCTCCTCTTTGACTCCCATCACCCTTTGGAACACAAACTTGGAGTAATTAGGACCCTACACCACCGGGCAGAACATGTTCCCTCTAAGCCTGAAGGAAAAAAGAAGGAACACACACATGTAAAGGAAGCACTCAAAACGTGCGGCTATCCTAAATGGGCGTTCTTAAAGTCAGCAAAGAGGCACAGAAAAGAAGACCAGACACCAGCGAGGGAGGATAAGAAGGACAGACGCAACAACATTGTCATCCCCTATATAGCCGGTGTATCAGAAAAACTTAGGAGAGTTTTCTCCAAGCATGACATCCCGGTGCATTTCAGACCCAGCAACACGCTCAGACAAAAACTGGTTCACCCGAAAGACAAAACGCCAAAACACAGACTTAACAATGTGGTGTATGCTGTACAGTGCAGCGAGAAATGCCCAGACCTCTACGTTGGAGAGACCAAACAGCCACTTCACAAGCGCATGGCACAACACAGAAGAGCCACCTCCACAGGACAAGACTCAGCAGTCCATCTGCATCTTAAGGATAAAGGACACTCTTTCGAGGATGCCAATGTTCACATTGAAAGAGGAGTGAAAGAAGCCATCTATGTCCACTGTGAGCGACCATCTTTGAACAGAGGCGGGGGTTTACGACACCAACTCTCTGCCATCTATAATCCAGTTTTGAGATCCCTTCCCAGACGCCTTAACGCCCACTCACATCCTGGGCCATCTGACCTCAGGAATTCGCATGATAAGGTGGGGCCAGGTTTCACAATGAACACACCCGAAACTCTGGCTGATTGGGACCCACACCCAGTTTCACACCTTGGCTCAGGCGATTAGAGGATCATCAGGGGGTCCTTTTGTCCCTCTGTGGGGGGATACTCCCACTAGGTTTATATCTGGGACTCTCCACCATTTGACCTTAGAACTGAAGAAGCTTCTCGGATGAGAGGTGAAACGTCTTCAAGTAACTTAAAGAAGTCCAGACGCTTTTCTTTGCAAGCTCCTTTGACTAACAACTTTAACAACTTTAAGTTCTATGTTGTAAACAACAGAACTTTATGTTGTAAGTTATCTATGGTTGCACAGCCATTAGGAATCTAATCTGCTTCTGAATAATTTGCTGGTTTTTATTCTTGTTTTCTTTCTTTCTTTCTTTTTACTTTGTCAGAGATTTCTCAGAGAGTTTGCAGAATTGTCGTTAGACTGAAAGAGTTTAATGATTCCCCACATTACACTGAACTCTTGCAAGTCTAGAAAAGGAGCTGTTGGACAGACATCAGTTGAGTGGTAAGTATTTTTTGTTTTCCAGTAGATTAGTAATATTCAGTGTCATCTATATTAATCATGCTAAACGTTTAATCATACTTTAGACCAACCTGTTTTACTCCTCTAATTTATTCTTTGGCTTTGGGAAATTGTTTCTTTACCAAGCTTTTCGTGCTTTCTGTTATTAGACCTCAGATATGACTGCATTATGCTGTTGTCCTCAGAGGCATTAAAGCAGGACTTTGTGTACATTTCATAAGACATGCTGTGTAAGTAAATACAAACAACAGTTTGGGCTGCATTTCTTGAAAGATTATATCTCACAAACTTAGTTTAGAGGTACCACAATGTCTGTACAGTATATAGTGAAGTCTGAACGTTTGAGCTATCAACTCAACTGAGTTGGATCAGGTGGTGGGGGGGATGCTGGACAGACCTGTCACACCCAAGCATATAGGCTGCACAGAGGATGCCTGCCAGAAGCCCCAGTTCAGGAGATCTTAATATCCCAGTTCAACAGTTTCCAAGGGAGGGTGGGGACATTGAGTCAAAATGGACAATGTTCTGCACCTCCATAGCTGATGCTGCTGCAGCAAGGAGCTGCGGCCGGTAGGTGGTTGGTGCCTGTCGTGGTGGTAATCTCAGAAGGGAGGCATCAAGCTGAAGGAGGAGTCCTACCAGCCTTGGTTAGCCAGGTGGTGGCCTCCGCCTCGCAATGGAGCAGTTCACACTGAGTGTGAAGTGGCGGGAATGAGAATCTGTGGCCATGGTCCTCAGCTGGAAAAGGGTGGAGCGTCCACTCTGGCTAAAGGACGAGTTGCTGCCCCAAGTGGAAGAGTTTAGGTATCTTGGGGTCTTGTTCACAAATGAGCGGAGAGAAGAACGAAAGATTGGCAGATGGATTGGGGCCACAGCTGCAATCATCCTCAGAGTAGAGCTGCTACTCCTCCACATCGAAAGGAGCCAGTCGAGGTGGTTTGGGCGTGTCCCACCGGGAGGAGGCCCCAGAGCAGACCCAGGACATGCGGTC
Source organism: Perissodus microlepis (assembly GCF_051167445.1). Lineage (NCBI taxonomy): Eukaryota > Metazoa > Chordata > Actinopteri > Cichliformes > Cichlidae > Perissodus > Perissodus microlepis. The sequence goes on along the minus strand of NC_140477.1, from coordinate 24,010,736 downwards.
TGGGGGTTCTCTGCTTAGGCCCCTGCCCCCGCGACCCAGCCGTGGATAAGTGGAAGAAAATGGATGGATGGCATAACTGGTTATATCAAATTGACAGTATTTTTTGAAAACAGTGTAATAATGCAACTTGATTGTCTAAAATGCAGAAAAAATGTTTTAAGAGCAAATATAACTTGGTGTTCTAAAGAATGGGCAGCACGGTGATTAGTTCTATTCCGCCACCTGGCCAGGGCCTTTCTGTGTGGAGTTTGCATGTTCGTGTTGGCGTGGGTTCTCTTCAGGTACTCCGGACTATCCCACGACCAAAGACATATGGTTAGGTCAATTGGTTATTCGAAATTGCAAGTGGGTGTGAATCAGAGTGTAAATGGTTGCCTGTCTCATGTGTTAGCCCTGTGACAGACTGGCGACATGTCCAGGGTGTACCCTGCCTCTTCCCTTATGGTAGCTGGGATTATCTCCAGCCCCCCGGCACCAACCTGAAAAGGATAAGCGGAAGAGAATGAATGGGTTCTAAAGAATATGATTGTTTCCTTGCAGAACACAAGGAGAGATGAGTCCTCCGTCACAGATGGTGTGGTCAGTGAAGATGGTCACCTGCATCTTCAAGGTCATTGGATCTCCAACCCACATCCACTGCCACTGTACGGGGATGTTGGGACAATGTTAAAGACTTTCTTCAGGCACTTATATTTGAATCACCTAAATCTATGACAGTCATTTTGAAAGTAATGCCAGGACCTTCACATCCTTAAAGTATTACAAGCTTGTGTGTTTAAATGCAAAACAAATGTGGTGTTAGAGCTACAGACTACACTGAACATTTGATAGATAGATAGAAATTGAAACTAGGACTTTGTTTCATTATACGGTTATTAAAGCTTTAAATTGTGTAACAAATAAATATGAAATTTACATTTGGTAATATTTAAAATAAAATTCAATAACACAGGCTACTATAGCGGCAGTATACTTGTTTGTTGTTCAGCAGAACAGTGTCCAGTATGTTGGCTGATATACTTTTTTGCATTTGAAAATAAAAGTTGGGCTGATTTTAACTACATTACGAGAAGTGTTTTTAATTATACTTACAGTGTTTATATCTGAGTGTTGTTGAACTAGAAATCTCTTAAACTCAAGGAATATAAAAAATAATGTGATTTTAGTTGCATTCAGTTTGTATGTAGACAAATTAAAAATAGTAACTTACCACAATTTTTTTTCAGAAGTTTTTTTTTTTAATATAATTGATCTTGAAATGTTTGTCATTGACCAAACATTTACTATTGCTCAGAAAATCCAACATATTCTTAGTGCTGTGTACTCACAGTTAAGAAGCTGTCCTAAGTTGGTGATCTTAAGTATGCTTATTTCTTTTTTTGAGGCAACAAGCTTGCATATTTTTTAAAACTCTGTAAGAACTAATTATGACCAATGTACTCATAATGAATAAGTTGCCCTAACTTGGTTATTTTAAATAAGCTTTTCGTATGTTTTTTTTTTTTTTTTTAAGGCAACAAGTTTGCATATTTGATTACATTTTTTTTTTACGTTTTGTGAACTAATTAGATTTTACAGTCTATCCACTCCAATGTTGAAAAGATGGTGCAGAAAGCTACATCTGGTCAGGGAAGAGTTGGCCAGATTTGTAAAAAATGAAGTGGCTGCAGTGGACAGGTGCAAGGATATCGATGGTTACACCATGTGCAATACAGAGGATGTAGGTTGTGTCACAAGATCTCAAATACACATGGCATTTTGTAGAGGGTATAGGAGCTGTGGACGCTAGCCTGTAAACAACTGTAATCTGCACATTTTGTTTAAAAGAAACAAAAGAAAACAAAAATACTCCTCCGTACTGTAACGCTCGCCCACATTGTAACAAAAAATAGACCTGCAATAGAAACGTATTTAGAAACATGCATGTGAGTAAAAAGTACGACAACATAAAGCCCACGCAGAGCCCAGTGTTTCAACAGAAAGCCCGATAACACAACAGAAGCAGTGATGATAATGTCACATGTTAACGTTGGCTTGACGTCTGTCTACACTGTGCACTACAAAGGGCAAAGAGGAGACGACACATTGAGCTCAGCTGGAGTGAAAACTTTTTTCTAGCTGGAATGACCATTAAAACCTTCACTGGGTAAAGCTGGCAGGAGCCCTTCATCAAAGAACCTGATCAATAAACTCCAATGTAAAGAAAAGCAAACCCTGCAGCTGCTCCATCCACGGCTCTTTGTTTTACACAGCAACAAATCTACAGTTAAGCTACAGACGTACGGCTACATTAAAATATGCAGATAAACTGTTCACTTAGTCTGATACCACGTTTAGATTAGGCTGCAACTGCAACACCTGAGTCTAAAAGGGGCCATGAGGTGAACTAGACAGTATTTATTTGAAGCTTTTGTAACATTATTTTTCAGATTTAAAGTGAAATATTATAAAATATTGTGTTAATGAAATTGTTTTAATATTTAAAAATATAACATGAAAAGCTTTTTTTCCCCACAGACCAATAAAAATGTTGTGGATCATGAGCCACTGGCTTGGGGCTGTTACGTTGCACCAAATGATTACTGACATTAATTATTAACATGTGCAGCATCATAACGTTTATGTTCAGCAGGACAAAATCTTCAGAATGTGCATATGCTCACTTTTCTTCACCGCTGCTACCACATGCTCCTTTAAAGGCTTAAAGACACAAACTCACTCAATCATTTTGCACATGTAAACATGCAGACACACACCTGCACAAAATCACATACTCATGAACACATACCTAATCTATGTCATCCAGCAGATGCAACACTGTCAGAACCTTTTCCCACTGTTAACGTAAGAAAGCCCAACAGACAGTTTTATTTTATGTATTATGTTGCATGTATACCTTATATCATTTGACATTACAGTACTTAGATCATTTATCTATTTTTGCATTTAAGAAAATGTTTTCTTTAAAAAATTACATTAGTTTTTTTTGACAGATGTCGTATTTAGTTAAACTTTAAAACAATGCAATTTGTGTTTACCTTTTTCTCCTTTTCGCTCAATTTTCTCTTTCTAAACTAAATAATCTTTCCTAAAAAATTTTCTGAAACCATAAAGTGAGTTATGCTGAGATCACACTTGGTCATTAGGTCATCTCGTTTAATCATGTGCTCTTCCTGCATTCATAAAAGTGGGCCAGCATGTCTGAGAATATGTTTTGTTTCAGGAGCTGAAGGAGAAGAAACAGACTGAAGAGACAGAGAATGGAGAAGACTCTGCTGCCAATGGCAAAAATGTAAGAACAGCTCCTGGTAACTCCTCTCGCACCTTTTAGGACGTGGATAGTCCTTGTGTGTTACTGGTGACCAACATAAATCTGTCTCACCGTGTCAGGAAAAGGAAAATGGTGAGGAAGACAATGAGGTAGAGGAGGATGAGGAGGATGTGGGCGACGAAGAGGAGGAGGATAGAGAAGGTAGGTTTTTTTTATGCCATGCTGAGCAAAGAGGTGATGAAACAGAACAACAACAAAACATGTCAATCAATATAATGCAGAGGTGAGGGGGAAAAGCAGACGTGGCGTTGTTTTTAGTGTTGGGGTCATTTTAGGAGTTTGGATTTTTGTAACACCTCCCAACATTACTCCCAACATTTTTGAATGTTGGTAGTAATTTCTTATATTTTCAAAAACAAATCGTTACTTTTGGTTTGAAGCTCAGCAAACATCAGCAAACACAGATGCTTGTGTGCAGCTTGTCCCACAGTGTGTTGCTGGCTAAAGGTTCAGCTGCTGTATTACACAGGGAGAGAAAAGAAAGAGAGCTAACTTCACTCCGAGATGGAGAAAGATATGAAAGAAGAAAGGTTAGATTTAAAGGTAAGGACTGCTCAGCGGTGTTTGATAAACTGGAAATTTTCAGTCCTCATGTTTGTAAATCAGATATTGGGTCTGTAATTTACTGGTCAACCACGTCCCTACCCTCACCCACGGGCACAAGCTGTAGGTAGTGACCAAAAGAATGAGATCACAGATACAAATGGGGGAAATGAATCCTCACCCTATCTCTAAGAGAGATAGGGTGAGGATTCAACCTTTTCTGTGTCACACAAAGACACGATGGTTGGAACCAAAGATCTCAAATTTGGACTCATCAGACCAAAGCAGAGATTTCCACTGGTGTAATGGCCATTCCTTCTTGTTTTTGGCCCAAACAGATCTCTTCTGCTTGTTGCTTTTCCTGAGTGGTGCTTTCGTAGCAGCTATTTGGCCATAAAGGCCTGATACCTGCAGTCTCTCTATCTGGGCTCTAATCTGAGGTGCTTGCAATTTCTGAGGCTGGTGACTCAGAAATATATACCCTCAGCAGCAGAGGTGACTCTTGGTCTTCCTTTCCTGGGGAGGTTCTCATGTAAGCCAGTTTAGTCATAGTGCTTGATAGTTTTACGGCTGCACTTGGGGACAGATTCAAAGGTTTAGCAATTTTCCAGATTGACTGACCTTTAGTTCTTAAAGCAATGATGGACTGTTGTTTCTCTGTACTTAGTGGATTGGTTCATGCCATAATATGAAGTAGTCAAATAGGGCTCTCAGCTGTGTAGCAAGCTAACTTCTGCACAACACAACTGATGGTCCCAACCCCATCAAGAAGGAAAGAAATTCCACAAATGAACCCTGACAAGGCACAGCTGTGAGGTGAAAACCATTTCAGGTGACTACATCATGAAGCTTATTGAGAGAAGGCCAAGGGTTTGCTACATATCTAAATTATGAATCATACACACGATGGATAACTACACATAAGACCAATTATTCATGTAAGTAGAAATTTGTCTGCATTATTTATTGATAGAGTTTGACAAGACATCTGTTTAGAAGTCACAGCAGTCACAGTGTGATCCAGGTGGGATGAAAAATACTGAGCTGAAGCTTCGATATGTTCTACTGTTTCATTCTAACAAGCTTTATCTTTTTGTATTCAGGTGACGAGGAGGACGATGAAGAAGATGACATTGATGGACCGAGGGGGAAGAGAGCAGCTGATGACGATGATGATGATGATGTGAGGATGTGTCCAGCTTACAGGAACAGCTTTTTATGCTAAAAACAGCAAGAACAGTTAGGGTTACAGCAGATCAGTCACACTGAAGGGCTTCAGCCTGCAGCTGCAAAGAGACGTGTCTGTAAACCTTCAACTATTTCGTGAAAGGTGTTATTTATCCTGAACCCAGATTTGATATTCAAAATATCATATATTTGAAACTTTAGCTCAGTTTTCTGTATAGTTTCAAATTATAAAGACCCTACAGATTTACAGTGCAAAATCCAACAGTTATCTAAGATTCCTTTAAATAATAATAATAATAATAATAATAATAATAATGATAATAAAAACATAAAACAATGTCCTGTTTAACACGTATCTGGATGGATGTTATCTTTACCTGAAACGTTTTTTAGTGAGGGATAGAAAAGTTCAGAGCATGTCTTTGAAATATGTTTTGTTAACCTGCTGACAAACATTCATTTTTACTTGTGAAAAGGGGGATAACAAAACATCAATAGCGGTGTTGTATTTTTGTGCAGCATCACCTCTAACCTCGATCTTCTCGGTTTTCAGGATGAGGTTGAAAGCAAGAAGCAGAAGACAGATCAGTAGTGTCTGCAGCGCCCACTCTGCACGGAGGACGACACTGTTGAAAGACAGCCAGCAAACCTTCTACACCTCAGTCCTCCTTTCGTAACAAAAATGTGTTTAAAAAGAAAATTTGTTTGTATTTTTATTTACATTTTATATTTTTGTAAATATTGTAAGGAGTTTGGCCATTTTGCAAAAGTGGGTATACAGTGGTGCTCTGAAGACTTTTAGATCCACGTTCAACATCAAACATCCATACTCGGTCTCGACCAACAACCAGCCTGTCATTCCAACAGCGCACACACACACACGTACTACAACTACCCTTTTTCTGTTTTTCTAAGACGTATAGGATGCTAGAAGTTGTGTGTTGACCTGTAGTTGCATGGGAGTGTTCAAATAACTCGGCTCTTCTCCCAGTGCTGGGGATATATTAGTGGTAGTTACTATGAGATTCCAAAGTCGTAGTTTCTCTTGTCCATGTGTCTCTATCTGTGTGTCTGTCATGGCCAGATTATAATTTTTTTTAAATGTCTGTGCAATTTGGTTGAATAATAAATTCATTTGATTTTGTTTTTAGATTTGGACTGATTCTGCTTTAATTAAAAAAGAAGTTTGGACAACCAGGAAGTCGCAAAACACTCCTTCAGGTTGTGCTCGTGACATGAAAGCTCGTATATTAAGTGTTATTATTTTGGTAGTTTATTAATAAGCCAGGTTGCTGAGCATTTAAAAAAAATATCACAGTAGCTAGCCTCAAAAGTCAGGGATCACACGTCCAGGACATCCATCCTTCACTGCTGACCAACACATGACCCCAATGGTCCTGCAGAAGAAGGGTGGCTCAGCCTCAAATTAGAGCTGCTGCTCCTCCACACTGAAACAAACCAGTTGAGGTGTTCAGGATATCTGACAAGGATGCCTCCCTGGTTGAAGCCCCAGGATAGACCCAGAGCACTTGGCTGGTCTGAGAACATCTTGGTGTTCCCCCAAATCTTGGAGGAGGTGGCTGGGGAGATGGAATCTATCCCACTATGGATGGCGCAGCTCTCATTCCTAGAAATCTGAACAAATGTATCAAATTCCCCAAAACATGACTATCCAGAGCTGGGACCAGGAAGTAGAGTTGCAGTCTTACACGCCTCTCTGCAGATTCTCGTTTTCTGTCATCCTCCACAAACCGCATCCCCATAGAGACTCTCTGCTCTCAGACTCAAAATCAATGATTTACTAGAAACTCTGTTTTAGCACTATGATCATTTTAAACACATGAGGCTGGATGTTAAGAGCTTTTACCCCCAATCAGATGTGATGTCAGGGGGACTTGATCTCTCTCTGTCCCACCTTTCTCGACAGTGTTGTCAGCCTCCTAGTAGACAAACCTATCTTATCATTTTCAAAATTCTGACCACCTTCTTATCATATTCACAAGATTTTCAGAACACTTGGCTTCTAACCTTGACCTTGACCAAGGTCTCTATGGAATCAATCGAAAGTCTTTCTCAAGTTATTGTGTTCATAAACTTGGATGTCAACATTACACGCCGGCCTGGCAGGGTGACAACAATACCTATCAGTCTTTTACAGCTGAAGGGTAAAAACGACTATATTGGACATATCAGCTATGTATAAATGAATTTACACTGAAAAGTGTTTTCTGTTATGAAACTGTGATTAATGAGGGAAAAAGAACTGATCTGACAACATGACCAAAAAGTGGACCTAAAACCTTTCAAAAGGACTGTAGTGTGTATAGACGTTCTATAAACTCTATGCAGAGCTCAGATAAACAGCACTTTTTAGTTTTTATACTTTTAGTGGGCTATTAGCTGTACTTAATATGTTACGAAATTCACACCAGTCACAATTAGCCAAACAACTTTATTTGGAGAAGTGCTACTTTTCAGCAGCACCTGCAGAATAGCAAACAATATAAATCCTATTCTGACTCGCATCCATGGAAAAAAGAAAAACAGATCAATGGTTTTATTTTATTACCCTTAACATCTTCAAAAAGCAGTCTGCACCATTTTTCATAGATGTGTGAAAAAATTTAAAAAGATTGCATTTAAACGTCTTGATCACGGTGGTGGTGCTCTCCTTCAAACATGGTCACAAATCATGTTGGTATGCGGCTGCGCAGATACTCCATCAGTGCATCTGTTCCTTTGGCCACAATTGCTGCTCTGGGTGTGCGGAAAGGATTTCCCTCCAGACTCAGACACCTGAGGAACAACACCAAAATCAACTCATTTTGTGAGGAATTTAATGTACATCTTACAGGAATTTTACACAGTTTCCAAACTCGGCTGCGATTTTAAGTAGATGCACTTATGGTATAGAGGTGGGAATCAGCAGACAGCCCATGTATCATGAGTGAAGTATCATGATATTATCATGATACTTCACTCATGGTACGATATTATTGCCATTTAACATTTTGCGACATGCTGACAGTAGCATATATTGTCACTTGTACCTTCAAATTATGTCCTCAAAGATAAACGTTGTCAGCATCTGTTTTATCCAGCAGGATAAAGTGATCTCACTTAAAAAAATAAAATAAATAATGAGTCAGGTCCTTACCTGAGGCTGGTACACAGGCCCAGTTCAGGAGGGATGTTGAGCAGGTCATTGTTTGCCAGATCTAGTGTTGACAGATGAGTCAATTTCATCAGGCGACTAGGATCCACCTCACACACCTGGTTATTAGCTAGCAATATAGTCTCCAGAGAAAGGGTCTCATACAGGACGTCAGGGAAGGATTTGAACCTGTGAGCAACAGAAATATACCGAGTACACAAACACAGGTCAGACAGGCCAACTTACTGAACCACTGTACATGTGCTCCATTACCTACAGTTTATGAGCCACAAAGCGAGGAGGCCGGACAACAACGTGCAGCGATTTGTAGCTAAGACCATGACGATAACATATTTTTCTTATTAGTTTCATGAGAGCAGAGGATCATTGTCTAGTCTGTGATTGATTAACTGCATCATATTCTGAGGTCCAAACTGTACAACATACTGTAGGCAGGAATCAACATGTCAGCTGACATCCCTTGTGGAATCAGATCGAGTAAGACAACAGTGGATGCTTCATGCTAAGCTGCTAAGGGCAGAGGTTTAGATCACATCCCACTGAGTTCCATCTTTCCATCCTGCACACTCTTCTTTATTTAGTGCTTAGATGTGGTGCTCAGAAAGGTCAGTCAAGGGAAGGTCTTGCAATGGATCACAAGCTGTATATGGAACATCACAACACACAACATTACAAGCTAACAGCACTGAAGTGCTTTATGGAGTAATGTGCAAGCCATGTCAGGATCGCCTCAGAGCTGATCAGACATCAAGGAGGAATCTAAGTAAGGCGCTGGGACTGCTGTGGCTGCTCCCTCGAGCAGCTGCGTATGTGTGTGCGGGGTGTGATGAAAAAATGCTGGATGATGGGGCTGCAATGTGGAGTTAAGTTACCTGTTGTAAACGAGGATAATGGAACGTAGTTTAGTTAAGTTCTGCATTTCAGACGGTAAATCACTCAGCTGATTATTCCTAAAACAAACGAAAGAAACAAATACAGCATAAAATATTAACACCTGACCCTTCCCTTTTCAGAGGTTTCATACATCTTACTGACTAGTACTAAAAACAACACCCATTATTATGTAATGTCAGATTATAGCTTAATTTAAACAGGACAGGACGGGAGACTCCAGAGCTAAAATGTTGGCAGCGGTTTGCAATGATGTGGTGTCTGATTTGGAAAGGCAAAAATAAAACAAAAGCAAAAGAACACACAAACACACACACATGAATGATGCGGTGGATTTCTGTCCTTTCTGTACTTTGGACTCAAAATTTGCATATTATATAATAAATGGGAGCTTCCTGAAATAAATTCTGTCCATATCCGAGTGTCGGCTGTGTCTGCGTACCGGAGATCGATGTGTGTAAGCTGGAGCAACTTGCAGATGTCAGGTGAACAGCTGATCAGTCTATTGAAACCCAGATTGACTTCTGACAGTGAAGATTGGAATTCCACCAGCCTGCAGACAGAAGTGTGATTAGCCTGCAATCATCTGCATTAAAATGGCTTTTTGTTGGGGCTTTACCGTCTGTCACACAGTGATGCTCTGTGTGTGAAAGAAAGAGAGCGAGGGAGTGTGCATGTACCTGGGGGGAACTGAAGTCAGCTGATTTTTGCTGAAGTTAACTGTGGCAATGCTCTGATCAGCTGCACCATCAAACAGCTCCTCTGGGATACTCCCTGCTTGCTTGTCACTGGTCACAAACACATTCACATTGGAGTATTTAGCGTAAATATACTGTAATAACCAATAATTATTAGGCATGGGAATTGATAAGAATTTAGCAATTCCATTGTCTCGATCCCTTATCCACTTGATTAACTATTCATTCTCGCATCGATTGTTATTGGCTCTACTTTGTGAGCTACCACCATAACTAAACTGCATATCACAGACTTTACATTCTGCAAATTAATTGCATGATGTGGTCAAATGTTTGTGCATGTTGGGGGTATTTCTCCTCTTTGTTGGGATCAGTGTTGGGTCATTACTCCAAAACAGTAATTATTACACAGAACATTAAAATAATGCCGTACGTTACTTAATTACTCCCACGAGCCAGTCATTTGTTACACTACTCGTTACATTACTTTTGTGTTTCTCCATAAAATGACCTGTAATCACCATTTAACACTATAAGCCTGAGGCTAAAGTCCCACACACCAACACAAACCCCTATCCGGATGAAGACACATATGATCTTTCTCTTAGTATTTAGGTATGAAGACAAAAACCAGCACAAAGAGCCTGGTGAGTATAGTTTTCTGATTCCCTGACGGAGTACATGCACATTCCTGTGGAAATGCAGAAACCAGTCTATATAACTAACCTGTATGCCAACAGCTTGAGAGTTTTAATGTCATGCACATTGACCCTGGCCTGGCTGGGTAACATCATAGCTGTATCTCCTCCATCTGTTTTGTCAGGCTCCTCTACAAAAAACAAACATAAACACTTTGAAAAGATCATGTAAGGACAGCAGAATCTGTAGATTTGCACCCAAGACAAGAAGAACTAAAGCATTGATAGCAATACCATCACACTACTAAGCATTATTAAGGTATTAATAAGGTGTTAGCAACTTCATTTATATAGCATAACTACTAGTTAGTATCCCATTTACATATACAGGTAGGGCAAAAAACAACTTTACCTTTAACTCTTCCTCTCAAATACTTCAGAAGCTCACTGGTTCCTTTCTGTAAGAAAAGACAACGTTTCTCCAGATTCTCTGAATATTTTCTTGATATTATGTACTGCAGATAATGAATTACTCAAAGATAATAATATTTAATGTGATTTAAAAGTCTTTTAGTTTTTAAATTTAAAGAACATTCCAACTTTTCTGGAATTCACGTTGTATTATAACTTCTCCATATAATCCTGTAAATTCAGATTTCAGTGTTTTTACATATTCAGCTGCCACGTTTCCTTTCTCTCTTCCTTTCCTCTGCTTTACCATGCATACTCTGTATTTGAGTCCTCATGTGTCACCTACAGAGAGGATGTCTCTCCTGATTCCTCGCAGAGGGTTTCCCTCCAACAGCAGCACGTTCAGATTGGGCAGCAGGCTGAGTGACGCTGGAAGGCTGACAGGACACAAAATATTATTCGTATGAAAATCTACCTGCTAGGATTTACTCTGAAAAGGTGGACACTTTTCAGATATAACATCAAGAAATACCTGAAATAAAGAAAACGAGAATAAAATACAAATTAGGCATAAATTCAGACTAATGGCACTAGAAACTTGATGCAGCTGCTCTCAGTGTAGAGCAGTGATTATATTTCCTTCCAACTGAATTCAGTCACATCCTGGCTGCTTGCAGGTAATAAAAGGTTTACTGAGCAGTGTGTCATCATACTGAAGGCTTACCTGGTAATGTCATTGTTGGTGAGGTCAAGGCGCGTTAGCGTACTCAGTAAAGTGATCTCTTCAGGGACTGTTTTGATCCTGTTGTTTCTGAGTTCCAGAAGAGAGATGGCTGTCAGGCAGGATAGCTGCTCCGTCTGCAACTGCTCAATTTGGTTGTTCCCTACATATAACTCCTACACACACAGACGCACACACGCACACAGAGTTACATCTTTCTGCACTGCCAGAGTAATGGATGCACAGAAGCATGTCTCAGACACAATACAGAGCGCAGAGCGTTTTGGCCATTGCTCTAATACCGTCAGCTTCACTCACACCACAAAGGAGTTTTAATTCCTGGAACATCATTTTGCTGTTAATACCTTGAGTGCAGGTGCAGGGAGCTTTGGGAGGAAGCGGAGCTTGTTATGTCTAAGGTAAAGCTGCTCCAGAGCGAGCATCTCCGATAGGCTTTCAGGAATCTCAGTCAGCTGATTGTCACTGCAGTCCAGCAGCTTAACATCTGCCAAATTAAACCAGAGTTCAAAAAAGGCAGAAAAAGTAACACAACTTTCAGCTGCTGACATGCCCATCTTATTACAGGGCCTTAGTGTATGTCAAAGAAATAACTTGTTGTCCCTCCACCCACATCTTGGGGAATTTTTGGCCAGCTTGTAGCAAACATAAAAATACAGAGAGAGCTGCCCAAAATAAAGCTCAAGCTGTACTACTCAGACCTATTCATTCACGAGTTTGTCTTATATTAATATTTTCTGTGTGGAACATTATGGCAGACATAAAATGACACTATTGTGTTATCCAGAAATAAATACAAAGATTTAAACACAGAACGTTGCTATAAGGTGTCCGTGCTGATTACTGCACCATTGTTCTACCTGAGGGGTAAAAGAACCCCAAACAAACAAATAAAATTCCAGTGAATTTACAAGAAGGAAACAAGAGGAGGAGCCATGATGCTGTTGCAGCTTTGCTGGATATTCATTCAAAATCCACCCGGCACGACCGCAAAAATCAGCATTGGGGCCGTCGTTTATTTTTCAGGAGGACAATGAAATTTAAAAAACGAAAGAAAGGCTCTGCATGAACTATTGTTGCTGTTTTTTTTTTTTAATGCAACTGACCTAAACATCGAAGTCTGCCATAGGTGTGAATGTGAGCATCAAACACTCCCTCTCTTCACTTGCTTGTACTTTCTAATATGAGCGCTGGTGGGAGCAAATATCAGCTAAATTCAGCTAAATGAAAAACACAAACTGTCCTGTACATATACGCTTTTAATATTAACTTTAAACGAGTTGCTATAATAGTTAATAGTTTGTGGGGATAGGTTAATTGGAAACACTAAATTGCCCATAGGTGTGAATGCGGGAGTGAATGTGAGCGCTAATGGTTGTGCCTGCGACAGACTGGCGACCTGTCCAGGGTGTACCCTGCCTCTCGCCCTAAGACAGCTGGGGTAGGCTCCAACACCCCCCCGACCTTGAAAAGGATAAGCAGAAGCGAATGAATGGATGGAGTTGCTGTAATGTTAGTGTAGCTATAATTGGTAGCTTAGCTTTGGCCTGTTGATCTGTCTCATCTGTTGTCATTTGCTTTATAGCAGCTGATCCTCATCTTTTAGATAAGCACCAATTCTCCAACAGTAAACAAAATCAATTCTGTTATATCTGAATATGCACAGAGTTATGTTATTATTTAATAAAACAACATTAGCTAACAATAGCTATGGTCCTTCACTAAACAAAACACCTGCCCAGTTCTCTCTCCTCAAACCACAAATACATTTGTCACCGGTGGCTGTTTTTTCTCCTGATCCTCGTCTGTTTCTGGTCATCTTGATGTCTATCAGACTATTAATTATAAGGCTGTGGTCATATGCATACATAGATGTTTATACTTTAGTGCATATTTTATGTCAAATCTATATTATTGCATTCTTTTTATAAACATCTATTCGGTGTGGTCGCCAACCTGCGAGCTGCTTTTGAAGAAAATAAATGGATGGAATAATTTGTTACGCCGGAACAAACGCTTTCTCGTTCACAACTTATTTGTAAGCACTTCTGCAACTCTTACTTGTGAGCCGGGCTAGGCTGTCTGGGAGCCCGCTAAGCTGGTTGTGACACAGGTTCACTTTCTGTAAACTGACGAGACACCCGAAACTGGAGGGCAGGCTCTTCAGCTGGTTGCTGGACGCGTCCTTTAATCGTTCAACAGGATGGACAGAAATTGACCATCATTCCATTTCAGTCTTTCATTCCACTTTGTTTTAATTGGGAAATAAATGGATTATCAATGCATTTCCAATACAGCAGAGAGAGGAAGACACACTAGAGTGCATGCATTATGCATTAGTTACCAGCTCTGTGAGGTTCGCGAGCTGTCCCAGATCCTCTGGCAGGTTCCCCAGCAGATTCTGCTGCAGTGTGAGGCTACGGAGGTTCTTTAGAGTACACATCTCAACTGGCAGAGAGTCTAACTGATTATGACTGGCCACACAGAACAAAAACACAACAGATCACTAGTTATTGCCAACTTCAGAATGCTGATATGCTCACTTTTCTTCACTGCAGCCACCGCATGCTTTTTAAAGGACTGCAGACACAAGCCCTCTCTTTCACTTGCACACTTAAATGCATGTAAATACTACATTTGTTTTTTGACAGCTGTTTAATGCACTTAAATTATTAAAGTATTGCAATTTCTAAAATAGAAATCAATGAAGACCTCATTTATGAAAGACCTGCAGTGTCTTCTCTTTTGAATATTTATTATTGCTCATTAATAAGGCACAAGTATTTCTTATGCAATGAACTGGTGGAATAATCAATAGGACACTCTATTACTAAAATAACTGATAGCTCCAGCAAATTCTGTATTTATAGTCTTCATTTACTGCTTTGCTCGTCTCTCTTTTAGCGCCGATGTGGGACAGTGCTACAGTTTCATTGTACTGTTGTACGTATGATAATGAAGTTAAACTAAACATTAAAGAGCTCAAACAAAGAAAGCGATGTTTTGTTCTCCAATGACTAATATATTGTTTTGAAGTTTGGAGTTGATCCAACAGAAACTAAAGCTTTTTCTTAACTCGTGTGACTTTGACCTTTGACCTTGAAGGATTACATCATAAAATGGTGTATTTTAGCTTTACCCATATGATTGAAGCAGACGTGGCTGAAATCTTTGGCTTCCATAAGCTATACAAACTTGAGAGTTTAAGATCTATTGTGACATTGTGGGGCGTCATTTTGAAAAAATAAAGCGTACAGCTCTTTCCTGCACTTTCACACGACATATGACTTGATATGGTTTCTTTAAATGTTTTTTAGTTCGCCTTAGCCAACCTAGGTATTCATGTTACCCAAGGCCTAGTCTGCTACTGTGAAGTTTGAAAACAATACATAACTAATTGTGGGTAATGAAAGTTTTTACTGATTTTCATATTTGGTGCAACCTAATCTGATTTTCACCAAAACTAAATGAGCTTGAGCCGTTATCTACCATCACAGAGAATTTGAAGCTGAGATCTTGGAAACTGGACTGTGGACAAACTAACAGAACCGACTACATACTCCCTCTGTGGCTCCAGTGGACACAAGACTGGCCAGCAGACCGGGTATACTGCACAGTCTGTACACGGCCTACAGCGACAAACACACTCTACAGGGAGATTGCTTTTGCGCTAACCCACTGAACCATAGTCCAGACTGTGGTTGAGTACCAGAGTTCAGGCTGGGCTGTAAAATAAAAGGTGGTCATACCACATACTGACTTTCAAACACATTAGAATTGTACAAACTCTGGTTTGCCTTACATACTGTATTTCCATGTGTATCTGCACATTTCAATAAACCGCTACATCTATTTTCCTGGCAAAATGTAAACAAACTGGGGTGGCTGTTGCACAGTATTGTAACATAAGATATTTTATTGGAGTATTATGAGTGTGCACAAACTGTTTCAGATTTCTCTTTTCCATTAGGATTATGGACTTATGGTGTGTGTGTGTGTGTGTGTGTGTGTGTGTGTGTGTGTGTACCTGAGTCGCAGCTGTTGAAGATTCTGCAGTTCTCCCAAAGCACTGGGTAAACTACTCAACTGGTTGTCATGTAGCTGCCAAAACAAAAGTTGACATTTTTTCATTAGCTACATTTCAAGTCATAATTTTCACAGGTGAAAACAGAAACTGCATTTCCTCTAATCAGCACTTGAGGCTAGTTTTAAATTATGAGACAATTCCCCATACAGTCCCGTTTACAGCCTGGTACAATAAAACAGTTTTGATCTTTGCTGGTAGCTTTCAGACACTGTATCACAAGTAGTTAGTAAGCACTAAGTATAGAGACAGTGCTTGTGAGAATTGGTGTGATTGGGTGAATGTGGCATGTTGTATAGAGCGCTTTGAGTGCTCCGGGAGACTAGAAAAGCGCTACATAAGAATCAGTCCATTTACCATTTAAAAACAAATATATGTTGGAAACATTTTTAGATTAAAAATGATTCCATGTCAAATTCTAATCAGCTTTTGTTCACCATAGTTTTACTGCCTTGTTAGGTTAGTTGAATGTATTGTTTCTGACTAACACAGCATTAGCAATTAGCTTATTATTGAGGGGAGGAAAAAAAAACATGAGAACCCCCCCCCCAAAAAAGTAACACACACACACACACACACACACACACACACACACACACACACACACACACACACACACACACACACAGCTAACTTGTTGATTGAGGCTTCTACTACTTACATCCAGTGTAGTCAGTCCAGGCAGCAGTCTGATGTCATCTGACAATAATGTAATCTGATTGGATGAGAGCAGTAGTTTTGTGAGGTCTGTCTGCTCCCACCAGCGATCTGCTGCTCCAAAGGACACATTCTGCTGGGCCTCCTCTGGTGTGTCGATGTTTAGACGATAGATGTTCTGGGGAACTGAGTCACGTGTTAGTAGGGTTTCTACGCAGTATTGGTGACATTAAATTCATTTCATGTCCTGGAGACTCAAGCCTAATTTTTACTTGCCTAACCCCACCCATAAAACTTTTTCATTCACATAACTTGCCTACAACATGAAAGTAAAAAAAGGATTATGCTCCCATCATCATCATCATCATCATCATCATCATGATGATGATGATGATGATGATGATGATGATGATGATGATGATGATGATGATAATAATAATAATAGTAGTAGTAAGAAAAAGTGGTGCCTGTAGCTCACAAGATAGAACAGGTCATCTACTAATCGCAAGGTTGGAAGTTCGATCCCTGGCTGCTCCCATGCCAAATATCCTTGGGCAAGGTTTAACCCTGTGTGCTCTCCGATGAATCCATCGGAATATGAATGTGTGCAAATGTTAGAAAGCGCTTACTTAGACAAACCATAAACCTATGCTTGTGTGAATGGATGAATGAGGTGAGTTGTATAAGCGTGAATAAAGGCCATTTACCATTCACCTGACACAACAAAGGCCAGTGTAATTTTTTTGTGGAAAGAGACCATTGCCATGAAGGTATGCACAACATGGTACTAGTCACAAAGTAACAAAGCCAATAAATTCCTGGACCCCAGGTTTCATCTTAACCTTTGCAACAGCAACAAGAACAATAAACTTTGTCCGCCTGGGCCTACCTTTCAGAAGGTCGCCACAGTGGATCTGTCTCCATCTCACTCAGCATCCTCTGCCATACCAACCCTCTACATATCTTCCTTTACTGCATCTATAAAGCTCTTCCTTCTGCTTGGCAGCTCCATCTTCATCATCATTCATCAAATATATACACACACTATTCCTTCTCTGCACATGTCCAAACCATTTCAGCCCTATCTGTCTGACTTTGTTAGCTAACTCTTTTTTTTTTTTAAATTGCTGTTGCTTTCCTAACAGGTCAAAGTGTTGTGACCGTTCTCCTCTGATCTCTGGCATCAACAAAGCATTTTCCCCCAGATAACTGCTGCTCACCAGATATTTCTCTTTGTCAGACTATGCTCTGTAATCCCCAGTGATGGTTGTGCAGGAAAATCCCAGCAGATCAGCAGTGTCTGAAATACTCACCAGCCAGACTGGCACCAACAATCCTCCCACTTTTAAAGTCATTTAGATCCCCTTTCTTCCCCATTCTCATACTCTTATTTGTACTCACGTCGTCTTAATCCTGTCTACATGAATAAATGGGTTGCTGCCATGTGGCCGGTTGATTACATGTTTACATTAACAAGCAGTGTACATTAAGCAGAGAGACTGTGCATATATATATATTTACACTGGCGTAAAATATACTTTTTGGAAACAGGCAGGATCATGTGTCAGTGTTCAAACATGAGCAATATGGGAATATCAAGGTTCAGTTTGTTCAGTCAAAATATATACTGAAAGAAGTCCAGCGAGGAAGAAAACGTGTAGTCATATTATTATTATTATTATTATTATATATTAGGTTACTTTTTTATTAAATCAATGGCAGATCTGGTCTTTTAGTGGTGCTGTATGTGTGAGCTAACATAAAATTACCTTCTTTCAGTCCTCGGCCGGACAGGTTGAGCTGCCCGCTCTTCCTGGCCGCCTTCAGCAGGCCGTACGGAACAGTCGGCTCTGCCGTTTGCACCTTAAAGCCCGCCAGAGAATCCTTACACCCCCCTTTGAATCGAGACATGGTGAAATAAACCCGCGTTGAACTCAGCTGATGTTTAACCTCAGCACCTCACCCACCCACAGCCTTCCGCCAAAACTAAAAGCGTTTCCGTTTACGATCCTTCAGAATAAAAGTCTTTTATTGACACTTTGTCTTCTAATCAATCGATTTATGTGGCATAAGAAAGAAAATATCCTTTAAACACGAACAAGTGACCTTTAAAACTTAAAAATCTACGAATCAAAGTCTGGCTTGATGTGGTCTTGGAAGTATTTCGCACACTCAGGTTACACACGCTGTCATATCAAAGAGTTCAACAGGGGGCGCTAAATGTTCAGGAGTTCAGCTCCAGCTGCAGTTATATTGCATCAAAGCCTCAGTGACAGACATACAGGGATCGTGAGCTTACATACTCGTGGACACAGATGTCTGATGGATACTAGCCAGCTAGATTTCAATAGAAAGGCTTAAAAAATATGATTATTATATTGATTATGACATAGCATTTAAGGTTACCACAGTAAAAAGGTCCTGAGTAGTGGTTAGTAGTGATTAGTGTTTGGCCACTTAAAATATCTTTATAGGACTATTGTTATTCTTGTTGCCATTTCTGCTGCTTTCTTGGCCAGGTCTCTCTTCAAAAAGAAA
This sequence comes from Perissodus microlepis, assembly GCF_051167445.1. Lineage (NCBI taxonomy): Eukaryota > Metazoa > Chordata > Actinopteri > Cichliformes > Cichlidae > Perissodus > Perissodus microlepis. Next base: position 23,991,843 of record NC_140477.1, on the reverse strand, counting down.
TTTTTAATGTCAACAAGACCTTTTAACTGGACAAATAAGCAATATATACAAGTCACTTTGCCAAAAAACTGATTACAGCTTCTACCTTGTGGCAGAAATGTTGTTTGTGACTTGATGTCATTTGACATATGTTTCACATATTAAAGACAACAAATTATTTTCAGCAGTTTAAATACTGGAAATTACTTTTTGGCAGACCATCGCTTTTTGGCACAAACAATCTGAAAACCATAAGAGCACCAGTGATACCCCACTTCAGAGCAGTATTTCGAAACATCTGTGCTTTGGGAGATCGACACAGTGAGGAAACGTCAGCATCAAAAACCCCATCCCTGGTCTTGGGTTCAAATCCACCATCTAGCTTTCCATCATGATCTGATTTTGCTGTGTGGAGTTTGCATGTTCTCACCGTGGGTGTCTCCAGCGTGGGTTTTCTCTGGAGCTTCCTCCCGAGGTAATTACAGTTAGGTTAGATTATTGACTCTAAATTGCCGGCAGCTGTGCTACAGTTTGTACTTTGCCTCTCATCACATAGCAGCTGGGATAAGCTCTGAGACTCTAAGATAGATGTACACACGGTGTATACATCCATCCACAAAGGAAATATCCTAATAAAAATTCACTAATGTTTTTGAATGATCGAATCAGACATTAGATTGAAAACAGAGAGCCCAAAGTTTATTCATGAGTTCAAATCTAATTTCTTCGAGTTCATGTTAAATCTACCATCAGGACACAGACATGTCGGCATACTGAAGATATTCTCAGCAACTTTAATGTTGAGCAAAGCAATTCTCAGTAGGCAACTTCCATAAAAATGGCACACCTTTTTTTCTTGTCCTCTGCTTTCCTTTGCTTACCTAACTCCTACTTGTTTCATTCTCTTAAATAGCCTACCCAGATTATTATGTTAGTGGAGAAAGAAGCGCTTTTGTTTGTTTGTTTTTTTGCCCAGAATTCCGCTTGGATAATCTAGGCTCAGCAATCAAGTTAAACTGCTGCTGTTAAAGCTATAAAATATTTCAGTATATTCTGATTCTTTGTAATGGCCCTGTGATTTTTACTCAGCAGTGCTCGCCTAATTAACTATTGCCCCTTATGAGGCCTATGGCTGTACATGAACCACGTGAAAATGCTGAACTGTAATAGCACAATAACTTTCTGTGATATTATCTGTGTGGACTGTGAACTTTGACCCCAGTTAGTGTTAGGTGCATGTGTTTTCTCAGAAAGCCAGGTGAGTTGGAGTCCCATTTCTAGTGAGCCGTTGGATCGACTTGGTCTGAATTCACAATGAAAATATTTTTGTCATGCGTGCTGCTGTGTGCCACCATCTGCTTAGCTGACAGAGGTAAAGCATGTCCCGCCTTCTGTTTGAATTCATATATAATTCTGTATTTCTTACTACAAACAAGTGTGGGTTATATCGTCTTGCTGTCTACACATATGTGCGTTGGTGTGTCTGATTTTCTTTTATCTGCTATACTGTTTACAGCTCAGACGTTAGGTCATTGTTTAGTTACTTGATTTATTTTAACCTGGTGTCCTTAAACGCTAAAATGCTTGTTCTTGTGAAACATGAATCTGTCTAACTATGGCACTTTGTGGTACCATAAAATGTGTTTTCTTTGTTACTCAACTTTCTGTTTCCATATTTTGTTCATTAATGATTGAAGAGGTCACATATGGGACCCTTGTTGCAGTGCGGTGTGAACCTGTAGGAACAATTATTCCTACAAACTGCTTCCACCAGGTTACATATAATTACCAGATCTATCGAAATGAATAGAATGTAAACTCTGTCCTTCGGACTCGCTCCGTTTTTGATAAGGAGCAGTTCTGAGCCTAACGTCAAATTTAAAAAAAATGATTATGTCATTAAAAACATACAAATTAATTTAAATCGGTTTTCACTTTATTTACAGTTATGCATTGATATCACAAATGTCATTATAATTCTCTGTACACACTGAGGACTAATCTTCCTTTTACAGACAGAAGCACCCATACTTTAAACTATGATGTTAAACAATCAGTTTAAGCTTATGGTAGACCCAAGTTTAGAGTAAGCATTTAGGGTAAGGTTTACAGGAAATCTGTGCAAAGTGCAATATCACCTGGTGATTAGAACCCAAGTCTGTGTGTGTGCAGGTGTTCAAAATGGCATGAGAGCAGCAGAAGGATCCAAGCCAGTGTCCCTTCAGCCCTGGCTACTCGGCCTGACAGCTGTTGTCGGTTTCCTTCTCCTTGTCTTCATTATTCTGGTTATTCAAAGACTACTTAAGAAAAGGTTTGTTTTAGGGAAAAAAGTTAGACGCCTGCTTCAATATGAAATCTCATGTAGCAAAAATGCATGCAAGCATAGCTTACTTTATAAACAATAATAATAATAATAATAATAATAATAATGGATTGGATTTATATAGCGCTTTTCGAGACCCTCAAAGCGCTTTACAATTCCACTATTCATTCACTCTCACGTTCACACACTGGTGGAGGCAACGGTGATGAGCGATGTCACAGCATATAAACCAAACCTCACAATTAGTCAGTATTTTTAGGGTAGGGTTAAAGTTCATTTATTTCTAGGCAGAAGCACAGTGTGCTGCACGAGCACAAACTACCACAGTGATTGCATAGATAATGTATAAAACGATGTAAAAACTGAATTACTACAATACGAAACAGCAATAAAAAGTAAACACAAGAGTAAAAACAGTAAAACCTCTCTAGCAGAAAGAAGCTAGCCCCGTTGCCTAGAGCAAGAGGACACACACACACACACACACACACACACACACACACACACACACACACACACACACACACACACGGTGCAGGTGCATTTGTCCAGCGTCCAAAACAGCAGCACTGTTCCTGTAATCACCATTAAAATCTTTACTGGGAAAAAGCTGGCAGGCACCTGATAAACACACTTTGACTTGAAGAAGCAGCCGTACTTCATCCATGGCTGTTTGTTTTACACAACAACAAATCAATAGAAAATCTACTGAAATTAAAATAAAATATGCTGATGAACTGTAAACCTATATGATGTTTATGCCAGGAGCTCAAGCCCCCTGGGTGTGCTGGACCATCTTTATTTCTAAGCTTTTGTAACATTATTTTTTAAATGAATTAAGTTGCTTAATGGCATGCACCTAACACTAATAGGCTTCCCTGTACCTTCTTCCCAATTTTCTTTAATTAATTCCAACAACCTTCATGGCTTCCTGCCAAACAGCAGCTCAAAGGGAGAAAATCCTGCAGAGTCCTGCGGCACCTCAACGGCACCTCACAACCACAATAGTGAGTCTAGCCCAGGGGTGGGCAATCTCAGTCCACAAGGGCCGGTGTCCCTGCAGGTTTTAGATGTGTCCTCGAACCAACACAGCTGATTTAAATGGCTAAATTAGCTCCTCAACATGTCCTGAAGTTCTCCAGAGGCCTGGTAACGAATTAATCATGCGATTCAGGTGTGTTGACCCAAGGTGAGATCTAAAACCTGCAGGGACACCGGCCCTCGTGGACTGAGATTGCCCACCCCTGGTCTAGCCAGTGATGCCAATTGTGTTCATCCTTGTAAATGAACCTACAAGTCATAGACTTTAAAGTCTTCTTCATATGCCCCACTAACCTGTCAGTGTGCAAGTGATAGACGCTGGTCCGAACAGACTTTTAGCCCAATTCATAGCATTCTTTTAAAGTGTGAGACAAGGCGCTGTGGTCCATCTGTATCTCTATTGGGATGCTGACTCAGGAGGTGAACTAAAACAGCATCTGTGCTACACTCCTTGCAAAAATGCTAAGCAGCAGTGCTGCTTTGAGACATCTCATTGCATAATCCACAAGAACTAAAACAAAGTGATATCCCTCTGAGCAGCACAGACATCACATGTCATTGCCCCATCAGTTTATTAAACCTAGTCCAACCTGGCACATCCTTTAATCAGAATTAAGGGACACAGAGAGAAACAGGTTACTAGGATATGAACAGGGCAGCTCCTCTCCCTCAGGTGGTGATGGAGGGAGCCACGAAGTCTCCTCTTTGGGGCAAGGAGCCGTGGTCTTGCCACCATTGGCTGAGGGCTCCCTGGTGGATCCTCTGAGCACGCCTGCGTCTCGTGGCCTGGGTCTGTAGCATCTCATCTTGTTGCTGATGCACTGCCTCAATCTCCTGATGCAGAGTGGGCAGCTCCTCAACCATCTTCACCGTACCTGGACTGCGTGTATGGGCTACGCTTATTTACAAAGGCTTTTTCAGGCCTCAGTAGCCGCCTTCGTTTTGTCTCTGTCTCTCAATGCCAGCCCAGTGTTGTCCTCCCTCTGCCAGGCTCCAGCGTGCTACTGAAATAGGTAAGGCATGATTAGACCATCGTTGACAGCTGGGTCAGTCAGCCTCCCCTGGCAGTGCCCCTGAAACCACTGTACCATCTCTCCCCTGCAGCTAAGCCACAGACCACGTCCTCCCTCCACAGCAACAATAGAAACTGTACTTCTGCATTACAATTACCAGTTAACTTGGTGGTGAAATTAATAACCTTGTTTTTCTTTAAAAATATCTAGCATTCACATCCATTAGTCATAAATTTGGATGCACTTTCTTACATTATGAAGTCACTCACGGTATTCAAAGGTAGCTACAGGTAAAAGCAATTAAACAAATAACCTGTCTGATCATCACTGTCTAGTTAAAATTTGGTTATCACATAATTTTCTTACATTGAACGAGAATAAGACCGAAATCATAGTCTTTGGTAGTCACACTCCGCTAGACCAGTTAGCTGATGCCCTAGGCCCTCTCGCTAGCCATCTTTCGTCCACTGTAAGAAACCTCGGAGTGTTCCTGGATGGCTCTTTTAAACTCGAGAAACAGGTGTCCACTGTGGTAAAAAACAGCTTTTACCAGTTGCGTCAGATTTCCAAAGCAAAGCCGTTCCTTCCTTTAAAGGACCTTGAAAAGCTTATTCACGCATTTATTACATCCAGATTGGACTACTGTAACTCCCTCTACTCGGGCCTCCAACACTCCTCTCTTTGCCGGCTCCAGTTAATTCAAAATGCAGCTGCGCGTCTTTTAACAGGTACGAGAATTCATGAACACATAACTCCAATTTTAGCCAAATTACATTGGCTCCCTGTTAAATATCGTATAGATTTTAAAATTCTTTTGTTCACTTTTAATATTTTGAATAATTTAGCGCCCAGTTATCTTTCTGATTTACTCCATTCATACAATCCCAACAGGGCACTTAGATCGTCCAACCATAGGCTCCTAGCACAACCTAGGACTCGAATGAAGTCGAGAGGCGACCGGGCCTTTGCATCCGTGGCACCCAGACTCTGGAATAACCTCCCCGTTCATATTCGCACTGCCGAGTCTATCCAGTCTTTTAAATTACGTCTTAAAACTTATTTTTTTACTTTGGCTTTTGATTCTGTATAGTTGGCTGTTTTAGCTTGTTGCGTTGTTACCTATTGTTTGTTGTCCTCTTTTATTGTTTGTTTTAACTGTCTCATGTTTTTATTGACTGTGAAGCACTATGGTCAACACTGTTGTTTTAATATGTGCTATACAAATAAATTTTGATTTGATTTGATTTGATTTTTTCTGCAGGGAGGATGGTTATGACGAGCCAGCACTGGCGGATGGAGCTGAAATTCATCAAACCAGTCTGTAGCTGTTCATGACCAACTGAAGAGCACGATTCTGCTAAATCACACTCACTCACTTGTTTTTATTTAATAAAGTTATCATGGTCATATTTAGTGAATGTTGCTATAAACCGAGTTTTTAAGTTGATGGTTTAGCAAATATCAGAAAATATCATCAAAGACAAAAAGCGTTTCTGCACTTTTTCTCGCAAAACATGTCTGTGAGCTAAATAAAGAGTTGCTGTATTTTCCAGCGAGAGGAAAAAAAATTCATGTGCAAAACTGACAGATGGAGAAAGATGTAAGAAAGACAGGAAACGGGAGGAAGATGAGATTATTTGCAAAGCCAAGAACTGTTCTGGAAAACTGGAAATTTAAATCCTACATGTAGTGTCTTAATTCATTTTAGAGTTATTTTATATCAAATATTTGATCAATATAGAATCTGTTGCTGAATTATAAATTATGTTAAACATTTTACAAAACAAATTAAGTTTTGATTTTTGTTGTATTTGCAACATCAGGCATTTATTTACATTTTGCTCTTTAAAAATAAATGTTGCAATTTACTTTGGGTTTTTTTCTTTGCAAATAAAATAAAATCAAATATGATATATTTAGTTTTAAAGGTTATGTTTACAATGATGCACTAGGTCTGGTTGGTTACTGGTTTATTGGTTAACCAGAGCTACTGGAGCTCACACCTGACCTACCAAATCCCTCTGCCTCATATGTTAATCAAGAATAAATGAAAGAAGAAGAAGTGGTGTGATTATGTTTTTTTTTTTCCCAATATCCTGTCGTCTTTTTATTTTTTATGCATCCCTACATAAAGCTGTGCTTTTAAATAATTTGTATCCTTCATAAATGTATTTGAGCAAATATATGCATGTTGATCAAGAATCAAAAAATGATGGAAACTAAACTTGTCTGTTAGTAAAACTTACACAGTATTTGGGAAGAAGGACATCATACCAACAGTCAGATCTGGTGATTGTGTCATGGTTGTGGGTTGCTTTGCTGCTTCGGGACGACTTGCTGTGAATAATGGAACCATGAATTCTGCTCTTTACCAGGAAATCCCAAAGGAGAATATCTGGGCTTCAGTTCATGCCCTGAAGCTTAAGAGCAAGACAATGATTCAAAATACACCAGCAAGTCAATCTCCAAAAGACTCCAACGTGACTAAATAAAAACATTTTGGCAAAGAATAGTGGTTCCGCATTTTTCCAAAATAATGTGAAAGACTCATCGCCAGTTAGCACAAATGCTTAATTACAGTTTCTGCTTTTTGCTGCCAAAGGTGGCACAAAACATTATTAGATTTAGGGGCAAGTACTTTTTCACAGCACTGTATGTGTGTTAATGTCAATGTCAGCAACATACCCGACATCCCTAAATACAGCAATTTAAAAAAAATTAATGGAAAAAACCCCCAACAACAAATAAAATAAGTCTCTTTCCAGCAATTATGCCACTGACATATAAACAAGCCTCATCCACAGGAAAAAAAAAACACTTTTGTACAGAAATGCGATTGCAGATGGACATACAAGTATATGTAGGAAGGTAAACTCAAAAAGTTACTGTAGAGAAGCTGAATCTGTTAAAGGTTGTTAACCAGTAACTTCAGCTAAACCACAGCAGTGAGCTTCCTGTTCCTACTGCAAACTCAGTTATTCATGCAGCGCTGTCATCTATGCACATTATAATCTCTATATCTCTAATCCATAAAGAACTATTTTTATTCACTATCAATCCATCTATCGACAGGACTCTGAAACGTCTCTTTTCTTTGAACCGCTCCCTCCTTATCACAGTCACCATAGTGGAAAAAGAGTGGTAAGAGGGCACAATGGTGGCAGGAGTGGACCAGTGGGAGCTAAAAATGCTACAGATATAAATACATTTAACACCTTTTGAGCCATGCTATTCAAAAGATAACCAAACAACATATTATTCCAAATTCAGTGTTGTGGATGCTGGCAGATCCCCCCAGAGAGGAAGAGGAAGAGTTGTTTGAAAACCTTCAGGTATTGGTAAAATTGGGCCTCGAGGCCCGGTGTCCTGCTGGATCCATCACAGCTGATTCAAACGGCTAAATTACCTCCTCAACATGTCTTGAACTAATGAACTAATCATTTGATTCAGGTGTGTAGACCCAGAGTACCATTTAAAACCTGCAGGACACCGGCACTCGAGTCCTGGAGTTGGCCAAGCCTGATCTAGAGTAATGTTGTTTAAAGCAGCACTGGAAACATCCAGCAGGTGGTGCCAAAACATTTAAGCATTTTATAAGCTGTTAAATGGCTTCAGAGATCAAGAGCCCCATTGCCCTACATCTGTGTATCACGTACTGCTGCCCACTGTGCTTCATGAGCGCTGTTTTCCACTCTAGCTTGCTTAAGAGCTGGAATCACTGTCCTGAAGTGACCGTTTAATAGCAAATTTGTATTTACTTTAATAACTTAATAAGTTCCCCGTGATAACATCTGGTATGTGTATAAATCAACCCATCATCTTCTATTCATCCATTTCAGGGTTGGGGGGACAGGAGCCTATCCCAGCTGTCACAGGGCAAGAGGCAAGGTTGACCTTGGGAAGTTGCTAGCCCGTTGCATGCATGTCTTTGAGAAGAAGATAGATGGACATAACCTGGTAGACATGGGGGAAACAGACAAACTCCACAGAGAAAAGCCCCAGCCTGGATTTGAACCCAGAACCGTCCTGCTGAGTGCTAACCACCACACCAACATGCCACCCCACTGAATAAATAAATCAAAAACTGTCTGAACTTCACAAACTACAGTGCATGTGTATAGCCACTTCAGTTTCTGCTCAAATACAACCAAATATAAATCAAATATGTTTAATATATATCTATTAAATAAAATATATATCAATATTTTTGTTGTTTCTCTAGGCAGACGGCTGCCCCTCCCTGAACCTGGTCATGCTGAAGGTTCTTATAAAGTGTTTACTCACAGGAGATCATCAGATTGTTGTTGGGGTGCTTTCTGTTTTAATTCAGTGTTCTTATATAAATGTATAAAGCACATTGAGATGAATGGTGCTGTGAATTGGAGCTACATAAATAAAACCAAATTGAATTGTGTATCCCAGCTATGCTGATTATATATAAGTATCGTGTTTAATGTGAATCATAAGATTACATTTTGTTGGACAACGATCATGAATGCAAGAAAGTAGAGCAGATTTTGAAGTCAAGAAAAGAGAGGCTGTTCTGCTCTGTCATTCAGTAAGTGTGAGGTCTGTTCCGGGGTTTGGGTACTGGACTGTGTGTGTGTGTGTGTGTGTGTGCTTATTCTGACCTGTAATTTACTCCCTTTATGTCCTGTTGTTTTTGTGGACCAACAGTGCTGTGTTTATGCCTGATTTGCTGCATGTTTACACCTCTGAGGGAGGTTAATTGTCTAATTAAGTGAGGGGGTGGAACCTTAGAGATGATTGATTGAACTAGTAATTACAAAATTGTGTTTTAAATTTATGTGCATGTGTGTGGTGAGAGGTGGGCTGTTTCATACTGCTAAACCCTCAGTAAGTTTTCATCCTCTCTAGTATTTAAAGCAGTATTTAGGCATTTAAAGGGAAAAACTACTAAAAAGACCAGGGAAGAACAATAGTACCCTAAATAATAATGCCAGTTTAAGGCAAGACTAAAACAGCAGTTTGACATTTGGTGGAGGAGTATTGACCTTTTCGTCAGTGGGCTGTGGTTGGCCTGATCTGGAGACCTCAAGCCCTCAGCTGTAAGGCTATAACTCTATGGGCTGACATAGACACTAAGTCAACCGCACTGTCACCACACCCTGAAAAACCACCCGTCCTCTAGACAAGGCAGCTCAGCAAAGGGCAGAGGTAGTACTGTAAATTGGTTAATTTACTTTAAAAGAAAATTGCAAAATCTTTTGAATACCCTGTGAAGGAAGTATGATTCGAAATGACATCTATCTATCTATCTATCTATCTATCTATCTATCTATCTATCTATCTATCTATCTATCTATCTATCTATCTATCTATCTATCTATCTATCTATCTATCTATCTATCTATCTATCTATCTATCTATCTATCGAGACTGTGTGTGTGGTTGTAGGTGGGTGGGTGAGTGGCTGGGTACATTTAACCAAAACAGCAATTTTACTATTAGTTTTTTTCTGCTAAAACTGGTCTGTAGAGTTGTTGCAGCCCCCAGGTCTCCAAAATGGTTAGACCCCATGCTCCTGGGAAGCCAGAAGCATTCGGTTGAGGTACAATACCGAGCAGTTCAGTTTGGCTCATTTATTTTTAATTGACATAACATTAGTTCATCAGCAGTCATCTCAAGATCAGCTATAAAGTAAGATAAAGAAAATAGACAAACTCTTATGAGGATGAAGTTCCTTTAACAGGAAGAAGACCTGTAAAGCGCTTTGGGTGCCTTGAAAAGCGCTATATAAATCCAATCCATTATTATTATCATTATAAAGGGCTTTTCCACAATTGGTTGGACAGATAAAAAAGAAATGACAAATATAGAGACAAACAACTAGCAAGCGTGGCAACACAAAAGCACAGGGGAGAGCAGATCAAGACTATTAACACCTAAATGCACATAAATTCCTAAAGGGACAAAAATGCATGGGTGGTGAAAAGAGGGGAGTGGAGTAGGAAAACTAATAGTATGGTTTGAATGAACGCTTCAGAAACTGGCCCACGTACACTGGCCTTAGTGTACTGGAATCAAAGCTTCAAAGCCTGAGGGTCTGCTGACTCACCTGGTTACTTGGGTATTGGCCAAAGCTATGTCCATCTGACTCGATACACACGTCCTCTTTCTTATCAGGGTTGCAGCCCATCCCATCTATGATAGGGCGAGGGATGGGGTACACCCTGCTAACACAGAGAGGCAGACAACCATTCACACCTATGGTTATTTAGAATCACCAGTTAACCTAACCTCACCAACTGCATGTATTTGGACTGTGGGAGGAAACCAGAGAACCTGGATAGCCTACACAAACACGGGGAGAACATGCAAACTCCACAGCAAGGTGGTGGAGTCGAACGCAAGACTTTTTTGCTGTGAGGCACCAGATTCTTCCCGTGGTCCTGGCGTATAATTTTAACACGTTTTGTCATGCTGACAGAGGAGACACAGAGCAGAATGGGCAGGTGTGAGTTTCCAGCACAACAATCATAACAGAAAACTCACATACTACAAAACAATAGAATCAGAGCAAATTTAGGAGCAATTATATAGTTGTGAATTCCCAAATATTTAGGGTATTAACAATCTCAGTATTCGCAGTATTAGTATCCATTTTTTCTTAAGCTTCTCAGAGTCACGTATCATCTTTTCTTCTCACCTTGAGTTTTATAATTTGATTGTGGAATAACTCGAAAGTGTCTCTTCCTAACATAAGAGAGATTTGAAATGATAGGACATTAGAGAATTTCACGTTTCCATGAACCACTGAAGAAGTTAGACTTAAGGATCCCTGTACCAGCCCGTGCTGCTGTGGGGGTGTTGGATAAAAAGAGAGCGAGCGAGTGAGAGACAGAGAAAGGTCAGTGCATTTTTTCAAAATGAGCACTGAGTCACAGTGGACATCTCGACCTAAAGGGTTTTTGGCTCATTTTTGTTTTATTTGCACATTAGTGTTTTTTAAAGCAACGTGTGTATGTTTTTGTACATGTATGTGATTAGACAGCTGGCAACAAGCATCTGATGTATGTGTGTACCCGCATGTGTGTCTACTAGTTCTTAATCCGCCTCTTCAAAGTGACAGCCCACTCAGTGGAATAAAGAAAGGGGGTGGCTGGCTTGTCGGTTTGGTTGTTGGCTGCTGTTTTTCCTCCACTTTAAAATTGTCAGAAAGAATGGAGCTTGATTGAACTTTTTGAATGGGACTCTCTGTAGAGATACTGCTGACAGGTGCTGAAAGGACCTGGAAAAACAATACAGGAATATATTCAGTACTTACAAATAACTAATGCCTATTTATTTTGATTTTCCAAAATGAAGAGACTGTCAGGAGCCACATGAGGGAATGATCAGGGGAAGCATAACTGACAAGAGAACAATATCACGTTGAGTTTTGTTTGGAGTTCAAATTTTGAGGTTTTCCTCGAGGCTGTGGGGGGACAGAATGTGACAGGTAAGCAGCTCGGCTTTTGTATGAAGAAAGAAATGCAAGAAGCTGACGACTGGAAATGGACCATGGTGGAGTGGGACTTTTGAAATTCTCTGCCTGATAGTTTTTGGATTTAGTGGGAGTCCAGTGGGACAGAGAGGAGAAACGGTGCTGGATCAGGGTTCCTATATAGTTCAAGGCTGTTTTTTTGTGCTTTTATAATGTAGGCTTTATTTAAAACTGCACTAAATATAACTAACTTTTTGTTTTTCGGAGGCTTGACTGATTTGTTGAGCAAGGAGAATATATCATACACAAGCAATACAAAGTGTCGACACATGTCAGAGGATTCTTGAATATGTCAAATGTACATTAATCTTCGTTGCACTGGAAACCAAACATCGAAGCCCTTCATTTTAGATACTGGACGGTTTGGGCATTAGTTTGCCACTTGCTTCTTGCTCTGTTCTTCTCAGGAACTTTGTATAAAGACCCAGAGCTGAACTACAACAACACAGGACTGCATCCGAAAAAGGCTGAGAAATACAGACAAAAGCACGGGAAGCGCAGCTCATCACTTATCATCGAGTCCTCTGTTTTCTTCAAAAGCCATGAACTGATGGTTTGATTGCTCCCTTTCTGTTGTCATGGCAATGTCATCTGCACCAGGAGGATGCGGTGAAGCAGACAGCTCGGTGAAGTGGCAGTTGTGTTATGATGTCAGTGCCAAGACATGGTGGATGGTGAGTACAATAATAATGAGCACTATGGTGCTAATCTGTTTTTATTTTATTTGTCAGATTTATGACTTTGGTATTTTAATTTTAATTTCAATATAAAATAAAGTTGGAGTTTTTTCCCCACAGAAAAAGCAACAACACTAACAGCTTGCACAGGATTCATTCCTCCTTAAACAAACTTTGGATCTTAATTATGAATTATGAGGGATGAACGTACAGCAGATTGCTGTTCGGCTCTGCCCTTCAGTGAGTGTGAGGTCTGCGCTGGAGTTTGGGTGCTGAACTATGTGTGTGTGTGTGTGTGTGTGTGATAAAGAGAGCGAGAGACAGAGGGCTTGTTGTTCTCTAATCCCTTTTCTGTTTCCACATTGTTTATGAGATGAGTCAGAATAAGAGCTCATGTTTTATGATGAATCACGTTATAATCATATGGCATTAAATTTGCGTGTCATTCTGCCCTCTTGTTTATATTCAGTCAAATGTGCTGAACACACCATATATTATAAAAAATGACTAAGATCATTTTTGTCCATTATCTTGGTACTTTAATGTTACTTAATGTCACTTATTTTGATATTTTTTTGTAGTTTGAGGCTTTTTTAAAATAATGTTGTGCTTCATGTGCCTTTTGGATTTGTTCAGATTAGATCAGGAAGTATTAAAGACATGGCTAGCATTCAGGGTTTCTACACTTTAATACTGCAGAGATGTGGATATTGTATTGTTTTTACTGTGTGACATGACAAAACAAAACAAAAGCATGATAATTGTAGTATTTACTCTGCTTCCAGTGTTTTCTTATACCTCCATCTTATTTGTATTTAAACAACTTACTGGGTGGCAAGTGGTGTGTAGGAGGTCAGCTGGCAGTAATAATCTTTGTAAGAAGGGAAGAAGAGGAGTGGTCGCGGAGCAAGGGCGATAGCACGAGAAGCCTCGAAAACAGACCCAGACAGACAGATGAAAACTATTAAAGAGCGTTCTTTCACGTCTGTCACATACTGCAACTTATGTTGTACCAACAGTGTATAAAATAGTAAATGGAAGGAACAGATTTAAAAAAAATTTTTGTTTATCTGCCCAGAGATTTGCACATGCATTGAAGGTAACTGTGCTCTAAATGCAGAAATGCAACAAAACATAAATCCCACGCAAATATGTATCAATCGCATGGAGAGCAAGGTTCAAACCTGTTCTCGTTTACCTCTAAGCAGTGCTCTTGTCAGTTTATTGTAAGTTAAAGTTGTCGCCGTTTCTTCCTTGAAAGATGTCAGGATTATTTCTGATGGAAATGAAAATCTTCCTGTCAGCCAGTTGATTTCTGACTCTTATACATTGGCAATAATTTTTTCAGTTTCTTAATATCCTCAATACATGTCGCAGTCAGTTTGGGATTTATACTTTTCAAGAAATTGTTTGTCGGATTTGGGGTTTTGCGCAGGATAGTCAGGCACAGTTATATCAAAGTGGAATTACAAGAACCCTGCTGAGTTGCACCCAAATGGGCCAACTTCAAATTTGGCTTATGCTGTATAAAGAGAGACCTAGATACAGTGTGTCCATCAAATATATCATAAATAAGAGAGTCGGTTGTTTTCTGTTTCTATCATTCACATTACGGCAGTAGTTTTTCAGCTATGCCATGTTAATCTGGATTTTGCTTATTAACGAAATTTAAAAAGTTTGCTTCTTTCAGGTAAAATGTGAATAGATTAAAATTTTACTGCTAACAGAATGTGTTGCAGTTGCTTTTGAAAAACTGAGAAATCTCAAGGCTGAGAAATTTCAAATTTCATTTTGCCTACGACGGTCTGCTCCTGGGCTGAATTTGCTGAGCCAATCAGTTCTTGAAAGAACAGACGTTGTTTTAAATGTTCACAACTTGTAGATAATTGTAAGTTTTATTTCAATAATTTTTCAGTCCATTGCAGATTAATAAGCATCCAAAACCTTTTTCCTAAAGTCTGAAAGAGGTTTTTTTTACACCTTGTCATGTCAGTATAATAGGTTCCACTTTACACTGTCTAAGAAAATTCACCTAGTATCTTTGATCCTAACTTAATAGAACTGCTGATTCTATAAAATTCTATTTATAAAAATTACAAACCCAATTCAAAAAAAGTGGAGTGCTCTATAAAAAAATTTAATGTTATATTAAATTTTATTATAATGTAATGTAATGTATTATAATTTATATATTATAAAATTTTTTTATAATGTTAAGGCCCTCGGGCAGCACTGCTATAAGGCCAGGTATGATTATGTTATGGAAATCAGTGCATGGTCTCAGAAATACTTGCAGAAATCACTGTGTGAACACAGCTCACTGTGCAGGTCAGAGCTCTGTCATGCTCTGAACACAATTCACCACTGAGTGCTGCATCATTCAGTGCTGAAAGGAATACACAACATGTGCTTCAAACAGAAAATATCTTTTTCAGGAAAGGCCTTGCATATTTAGAGACTCGGTCTTCACCGACACGACCAAAAACCAAACCAAAAATCAGAGAAAAATGATTTAAAGATCAAAAATCCCAAAGAAAGAACAGCATAGTATCCACAACGTCATCAACGAGTAAAAATGTGAAATGTGGATTATTAAACACTATCTGGCTCTTCTAAGTCCATGTTAATAAACAATTTAATAGAAGTACTCAATTCTGAAACATACAAGTTAAAGCAGATAATCTGTAAGGTGGGGAGGAAATGAAATCTCACTAATTAAGAAGATCTTTATTTCGCCTGGAGAAATAGTTTATTGCTCTATTTTTTTTTTTTAAAGGAAATTAAGAACAACCCTAGGTTTCTGATAGCACTGCAGCCAGGCTGACAAAGAGTTAGAGCTCTGTTGAACCAAGCATCCCTTTAACCTTAAATTGTCATGATTTCATAAATTTCTTCAAAAATGCAAAATAAACATTAGAGAAAAAATTACTTATAATATTATTATGTACAGCTACTTTCAGTAATATTGTTAATTTTTTTAGACTGTTTCTCTCTGATTGATTTTTCAGTGTTAACTTCAGTAATTACTTCCTCCAATTCATTAACGTGTCTTTTAGACCCCATTCCTGCAAGACTGCTCAGAGAAGTCCTGCCATTAATTAATACTATAATTTTAAATATGATCAGTTTATTCCTATTACTGGGCTAAGTACCACATGCCTATAAGATGGCAGTGATTAAACCATTACTTAAAAACCCATCTGTAGTAGTTGTATGCAGTAGTATGGAAGGCAGAGCATTCAGCTTAAAAGTGAGTTTTTCCTTCCCACTGTTGCTAAAGTGCTTGCTCAGGACTGCTGAGCAACTAGAAGAAGAAGGTGAAGATCAAAACTGAGGCTTGGATGGAGCTATGACTGAGGTGACTGTGAGGTGGAGATGGGGAGGAGGTGGGTTGTATGAATGAGTCTGAAAGGGAAAATGACAGAGAGCAAAGAATTATGCCATGCAAAGTGAAGGCTGATAGGCTCAAAGAAGGCAATTGATTGGACTAGAGTAACAATGGCAGTACTAGGATTGACAGCATGGCAAAGTGGTTGAACAGAAAGTGGCTGAAGAACTGAAAAGCAACCTAACAGAGGAAAGCAGGCAGATGAGGGATTATAGATCTTTCTTATTGAACTTACACAGAAGCTTTGCAATACTGAAAATAATAACATGGGATGTATCTTTGTTGACTTAAAATGCTGTGTGTGTGTGTGTGTGTGGGGGGGGTTGTTACTGTTTTGTTAAATAAAAATTCTAAGCATTGAAAGTTTGAATTGAAATCAGTGATTTTGGAGACTCATAAAAGTCTAACAAATGTCTTGTACTTGTGTAGTTAAATTCTCTCACAGTGATCAAATTGAATGGAAGCCATTGGTGCTTAGCACTTAGAACATCCCCTCTTAATCCTCTGAGCTGCTCCCATTTCTGCAGGAAGTCTTTTTGCTTGCCAGAACTAATTTCTTTTCATTCTTTAAAAGAGCATTAGGAACGCACATATCACTCAAATGGCATCTTAAAGCTTGGGTGAGCAATTCTGATTTTTCACCTACATTAAAGCAAAATTACAATGTAAATTATACACATAAAAAATGGATCTCTGGTTATATATATCTTTTATATTACTTAGTCAGATTGGTATTGCTAAAACATAGGGAATTAGTGTGTGTAAGGTTTAGTTAGAATTTTGCTATCCTTTAAAACTATATTGTTAATTTAAAAAAACCCCAACAACCTCATATTGCTGGTTTATTTGCTCATCTTATGCGCTGCATCTCTGTTAACTAGCATGAGTGCATGTGTGTTTATGTATAATGCTCACTGATGTACAGATTAACAGAACAGTGAACTGATGATTCTAAACTGGCCATAGGTGTGAATGTGTGTGTGAATGGTTGTCTATGTGTTATCCCTGCGATAAACTAGTGACCTGTGTACCTCGCCTCTCGTAAGCCAAACCCTACTGGCCTAAAAGTCTTTGTTCTCCTTGTGTACCAAGGGGGAAAATGCATTCAGGGAAAAAAGATTAGGAGTTGTCTTGCAATTGGTTAAATATGTTCAGACAGGAACTTGCATATTCTTTGCTCGATACTGCACAACAATTAATATCGTGGATACTTTGTTCGCAAAAGGTCTTCTAGCAATTGGAACTACATTGAAGAACCAAAGCCATGCTAGCTAAGAGGAGATAAGCAGCTATGAAAAGAGGGTCGGGGAGCATCTCTAATGATTGTCTGGAGGAGGCCTGAACCATCATTCACCAAATAGTTTGACGGCTTGCTCACGGCAAGCAAACTAGCTTATGATCATAAAACATAAGACCATGAGGCCATAAGACAGACTGGACTGTCAGCCAATATCCTTGGGCAACCAAGTTGCTCTCCGATGCATCCATCAGAGTTTGAATGCGTGTGAATGCTACATAGAAAGCACTTTTGCTGGTGTATGTGTGTAAAAGTGCTTTGAGTGCTCAGATAGAGTAGAAAAGCGCTATACAAGAACCAGCCCATTTACCGTTACACTATAACAGTACGGATGGCTTCGACTGTGTCTGGGAAAGCTCCAGAAGATATTTGTAGCAGAAGGCTCATGTCCAGGTTTCCGTGTGACCGAATGCTGAACAAAGAAATGAATGATAGGTGTCATCAGTCATTTCATTGATGTTGCCATCACAAAGGCTCGGATCCAATACAAGTCTGACAGTAAAGTGCTCCATTGACAAGCTAAGAACACCCAATAGTACCAGGACTTCAAAACTTAACCTGGCTGAAGAGCAGTTGGATTGTCCTTTACTAGATGATAGCAGTGAAGAGGAGTATTAGCCACAAGTCAAAACAAGGCTAGTAGCCAGAGACATCCACAGATGGTGGATATCAGAAATGCAGGACTGTGGGCTACAATGACAAGACATACATAAGGTCCAACAAACAGATGTTTCTATTAATATTAATTAGTAAGATGTTTCTCTGCATCACCAAAAGGAAAAAAACATGCTTCCAGGATTATCCCAGGGAAAATATCCAACACACACACACACACACACACACACACACACACACACGCACGCACACACACACACACACACACACACACACACACACACACACACACACACACACACATCACCCTGTGGAGATTAAGCAGTTATAACTAATAGATGGTTTGATTTGCTTTAGTTTATCTTTCATCACTGATAAACAGACATTTTACGATTGTGGGCCTTAAAGAAGAGTGTCAATTTAGCTTGCATTTACAAACTCAACTCTAATTTTTTTTTAAACTTTTTACATTGTGTCCCAACCTTTTTAAAACACAATGATTTTCTAATACTAATCTGTGTCAGGTTGCAGATAACTTTGAAGCTGATGGCGAGTCAGCAGACTTTCCAGGCTGCAGTTGCCTTGGTTGACCCTCTAAACTATTTACTACTATGCCACATGTATTCTTCACTCTTTTTAGTAGTCTTATTATCTCACATCCTGCCCACTTCATCCCAGCAGGTCCAAGGATTTCATGTCAATACTTAATGACAGTCAGGGTGCCATTGCCTAGCCCAGAGCTTCCCAAAGTGTGGGGCCCGCCCCCTTGGGGGGGGGGGGCGCAGAGCCATTGCAGGGGGGGCGCGGCATGAAAAGGGAGGGGAAAAAAAGAACGCTTGGACACTGCTAGCATAATGGACAGGTTTTTGACGGGGCGCCCACACAAACGCAAAGCAGGAGATGAAGCATCGCTGAATATGTTTCCAAACCAACTTCATTCTAAGCCAAAGACTAGAAAATATGGTGAAGCATGTCTGCCCTTTGGTTTCACCTGCACAAGTGCCAAGGTAGGTCTCCCCTGCAGAACTGGTTTTCCCTGCGTTGGGAGCAGCGCTGGGCTCTCCAAATCACGGGCAAACAGTATCGCACATTCTTGATCTTTAGTTCACAAACACTTGCTGTAATGACTAACTACTCCTGACATTTTGGAGATGTTAGCTCGTTATACAGTAAAGTTACAGCTGGATACAAATAACATCAGGCTGATCCTGCCACGATTTGTTCCCCCTGTCTAAATCACGGACTAACAGTATCCCACAGTTGTTTATGTTTTTGAACCTATTTTGCACAGAGAGGCATTTTTTTGAAAAATGTATTGATAGCAATGTTGAATATTATTACACAGGAAAAAAACAACTACATGTAAAATAATCACATCGTGACGCCTCTGCCTTTCTAAATAGAGGGACAGTAACTGCGTGTGTATATGTAAGGTGTAAAACCCGAAGATATTCAGATTAACAGTATTTTGTCTCTATCTGTCATTCTGCAATTCATCTCATGTAAACAATAACATGGCGCACTGCGTGACGTGAAAAAGGGCACATACCTTTGACGAACTCTGTATTTCTCGTCCACACGTAAACGCAAAAAGGAGTTTTAGAAAAATCTCAGTTTTCGGTGATTCGAAACGCCGTTTACGTGTGGACAAAATGTCCAAACGCATAGAAACAGCTGCGTTTTCAAAAATACCCGTGCAGGTGTGCACGTAGTGTAAAAGAGTTAGTAGTGTATTTTATTACTACCTGTAATTTATTGAAGATTACTTGTATTTGCTTAATTGTTTACTAAATGTTTGACGTGTGAAATAAACCGCAATGGAGTTTGAAAACCACTGGCCTAGCCTGTGGAGGTCTTTTCGTCCATCCATTGGATATTTCCTCCCTAGACCATCACTGACTCATCACCAAATCGCTCATACTGAACGATGTTACAGTCAAGTCAAGTCAAGTCAAGTTTATTTATAAAGCACATTTAAAAACAACCGAGGCTGACCAAAGTGCTGTACAATAAAATACAAATATAAAATACAATAAAACACTAGATTAAAACAATAAGTTAAACCTTGCTAAAGGCCAATGAGAAGAGGTGAGTTTTAAGAGCAGTTTTAAAGGTTCCTAGGCTTGTGGAGAATCTGATGTAAGGAGGTAAACTGGTCCACAGTCTGGGTGCAGCCACAGCAAAAGCCCTCTCTCCCCTAGTCTTTAATCTGTACCTGGGAACATCTAAAAGCATCAGGTCTGCTGACCTCAAAGATCTCCTGGGGCGGTAAATGCTAAGAAGCTCTGCCAGGTAAGGAGGTGCAGTACCGTTAAGAACCTTAAAAACCAGCAGTAAAATTTTAAAATCAATCCTAAAAGCAACTGGGAGCCAGTGGAGAGAGCAGAGGACCGGAGTGATGTGGTCTCTCTTTTTGGAGCCGGTCAGCATGTGAGCAGCAGCGTTCTGCACCAGTTGGAGGCGATGCAGACAGGAACAATCTAAACCAGCATAAAGGGAGTTACAGTAGTCCAGCCGTGAAGTAATAAAAGCATGGACCACCCTTTCTAGATCGTTCCTGGACAGGTAGGACTTGACTTTAGCTAAAATCCGTAGATGATAAAAAGATCCCTTGACTACGGAGCTGATTTGTTTGTCAAATTTAAAAGCACTGTCAAAAGTAACACCGAGGCTCTTAATGGAGGAAGTACATTCGGAAGTTAGGGGTCCCATAAAATCAAGGGAAAGGTTGGGGTCTTTAGGAAGCCCAAACACAATGACTTCAGTTTTTCTTTCATTTAGATGTAGAAAGTTAAGAGCCATCCAAGTCTTAATGTCAGACAAACAGGAGAATAACGGCTGCAGAGAGTCCTTACAGTCTAACCTCAGAGGGAGGTAGATCTGAATGTCATCAGCAAAGGTGTGGAAGGACACATTATGTTTGCGCAGCACATCGCCCAGAGGGAGCAAATACAGAATAAACAGCAGGGGGCCTAGAATGGACCCCTGAGGTACACCACAAGTTAAAGGAGCTCTGGGAGATGACAGTTCACCGAGGTGAACGGAAAAACTCCTGTTATCCAGATAGGACTGGAAAAACTTTAAAACAGTACCTTTCAAACCGACACAGTGTTCTAGGCGGGATAACAGTATGTTGTGATCAACAGTGTCGAAGGCTGCTGTCAGGTCTAAAGTTACTAGGACAGCAGCACAACCAGAGTCTACAGTTAAAAGCAAATCATTAAAAACTCTCAGTAAGGCGGTTTCAGTGCTGTGACGAGCTCTAAAACCAGACTGAAACTTCTCATAGAGACTGTTGTTGTCTAAAAATGACTGGAGCTGCCTGAGGACAACTCGCTCCAGTACTTTGGACAGAAAGGGCAGATTGGAGATGGGCCTATAATTAGAGAGTATAGATGGCAACATAACATTCTCCACACATGCTCTATACCCCTTTCATGTCTGTCACATGTATGCCTATGTCCCAGAATATCCTCCATGCTCTTGAGACTGTGCTGAAAGACACAGCAAACCTTCTGTCAATGGTACATACTGCCAACCTGGAGGAGTTGGACAGGCAGTGCAACTTCTGTAGGGTCCTGGTATGATCTTACAGGTGGTGACAATGACCTTTAACCCTAAACCACCACTATCAACCAAGCTTGTTTGCTTAAAAGTTGATCTCTAACAACGCTTGTCTTCTCATTGTTGCGGTTTTTATTTTGAGGGAGTCATCCAGGATTTCTACATGTTTATAGCTTACCTGACATTTACAGAAAAAAAGTGCTGAAAGTAGCTGTCCAACATGCTGGACTAAAACTGAGGTTCTGGGCGCTGAAAGTCCAGCTGAGCGGTCTTAAAGCAGATAATGAATTCCCCAACATCTGTCCCCTGGATGCTAAGAGAGGCATTAGATAGCCTTCCTAAACACAGCTCCAGAAGGTTAGATGGAGAGTGTGCCCACTAAAAAGCACAGCTGCTTTGATTTACAGTGAAAAGGTAAATACTGCCCTCTAGCAGCAACACAGACACACAAAAAAGATAGGAGGGCATAAAAGACGTACAGCAAGAAAAGATACTGGGCATCAAGTGTGATACTGGGCAGACAATTAAGTCCAATCATACCCATTTGCAATTCTGTGCCTGGTCACTCTGCAGTCATGCAGATCCAGCCTGCGGCCAAAACATCTCATTTTGTCTGCTGACTCCATGAAATTATAAACTGCTAGGGATTATGCAAAGATTACCTTTCCTCTCTGCTTTGTGTTACTGCTATTCATATTTCAGCACTATGACCAACTTTTAAGTTGCGCATGTAAAAAGACCTTCAGGCAGTGAGTTTATGCATCTGTGTGAGTGAACATGTATGCCTCCAGCAGGGGGCACTATGCAGATTGGAGTAAGCTGAGTCAGCAACTACTCTTTTTTTTTTTCTAGGACACACTCATGTATAATGATACCCGTTTGGTCCAATAGTGTGTTATGTGGGAAGATCAGTTATTTAAACACAAAGCAGATCCTAACGTGGATGCTGTTTGAAGCTTACAGAGTCTCTACTGACAACTGAAGACAATTCTAAAAGGAATTTGTCTTCGACTTTTGGCGCATATCAATCATAATTTCCTTGGAGATTAATAAAATATTCTGTTTCTGATTCTGAATAATAATGCAAAAAACATAAAAAATAGGAAAGTGAGAGCAACCATTGTCAAAGAACATATTAGAAAAGATATATAGTAAAGCTACAAGAGAAAAGAATATAAAATCTGCAAAGAATATTTTAAATATGCTTTAAATTATGTAGTTCAACAGTTTGTAAAGTGATGACGAAAATAAGAACCATGAAATATGCATAAGATGTGCAAAGACAACACTTCACAAAAATATGTGTTATTGTGATGTACTAAAATGTATGAATACATTTTAGCAGTACAGGGTATTAGGAGTATAGGAGTATAAGATGCTATAGATCAGCATAATAATTCATAGTGTTGCAGTTTTACAGTTTACAAAGTGATGTCTCACCATGTGTTACCATAGATGAGACTCAAAGAGGATCAAAATGCATGTATCCATTATAGACAGCTGCATTGACTAGAACTCTGAGTCCTATACATAAGCAGTCTGTGTTTCCTTCTTGTAATGTACACAACAATCTGGCCATTAGAGTAGCCAGTAATCACTGGTCATTTACCATATGTAATAAATATATATATATCTACAAGTCTGCACAGTTTAAAATGTTATGACATTTTAACCTTCATTCCTCAGCCTTACTCTAACCCATGTATGCATGGAGTGTGGGAGAAAACCAGAGAACACACGTAGGCATGGGGAGAACATACAAACTCCACACAGAAAGGCCTCAGTCAGCCACAGGATTCAAATCCAACACACTGGCTTCTTCAAAAAGATTTGCCCTGCTGTTGATTCAAATGATTGCTTGGGATTATCTTTAGTTGCCACTATCTGAGCTCACCTTGTGTCATATGGTTTGGAGATGGAACTAATGCTGTTTCACTCTCTCTGAGTGATGGGTTTCATGGTGTTCATTTGTGCTGGGTTATGATGATGATGGATACGTTTCGCATCTGACGCTGGGTCCCTGTATTTAACTTCTGTTCATACCTAAACTTGTTAGTTGCATTTTGTTTTAACAACTTATTTGCCTCACTTCACTTTCTCTCCATCTCCTTTCTTTCTTTTCTTTACTGATAACACAGTTTGCTTCCCTGACGAAAGACACGAGTCGCATTGTCAGTCACCTAGATAAGATATATTAGTTGTGTTGTAAAAGGTCAGCCTAAACAGTTTTCTCTCATTTGTAAGGAACAAAAATATTATCAGAGAGCCAGTCACTCAGCCAATTTGTGTTGGGCAATTTATTTATGATACCACTTACTCAAATAAGAAACTGCAAACCAAAAACCAACTTTTCATTGCAGGCTTCCAAGGTCACCTCCCAGCCCACGTTTTGTGCTTAGAGGTAGCTTCATAAAGATAAAACCTTTAGAGATCCAAGTTTTAAGGGTTACATTGTAACAGGGAACCTGGAAGAAGAACCCAAATGCTGACGAAACAGGCAAACCACATGATGTGGCATGATGTGCATGACACATTTCTAATTTTCCTGACCATTTAGAGCACCTTACACAAGAAGCCAGACTAACTGGTAACAAATTAACCTAACATGCATTCCTTTGGACTGTGGGAGGAAACCAGAGGAAACTGGAGAAAACCCATGCGGACACAGGAAGAGCCTAAGAGGGCTAGGATCCACAACCGTTCTGCAAACCAGCAAAATGTCTCTTTAAAGGCAGTTATATGCCTCTAAGTTTATTTATGTAAATTCATGTATCCATCACATAATACATATTTGGATAATTATTAAAGAATGTATAAGAAACATTAATTCATGTGTACAACAAATGTGTTGTAAACTTGAGAAATATGCATGTTAGTGGAAGTTTCGCATTAGTGCTTTCTATGATAAATTGCATTCATGACTGAATGAATGAGCTGAAATCATTATGCATTCTTTTCAAAAAAAAAAAAAATACATGAAAGATGCTTTGAATTAATAATAAAGATAAAAGGAATACTTTATTCATCCCACTTTGGGAAATGCTTTGGTTTTGCTGTTAGTGGTTATTCAGTTCACACAGACTGCTTAATGTGAAGTTATAGATTGATTATTAATGACTGGTCCGTATTGTTGATCATCCAGAAAGGCACACTGTCGGGACCCAGATGGGAAATCTGACATCTGGTGACCAGCAGCAGATCTATCAGTACTTTGATGCTTTCTATATGTATATCTCCTCAGTCTACATACAGATTCCACAAAGTAACACGTTACTATGTGCATTATTACTAATTTATTATTTTTAGTGAATGCTAAACAAAGGCAAACATTAACAGGAATAAAATATGGCACGTTGTACCAAAAGATTCCGATTTTTTTTTGCGTTTTTTAGTACCAGCAATAGATTGACTGAATCCATAGAGGTCAAAACATAAGATACCATGCCACAGACACGAGAGCCTTGTCTGATCACAGTTAAATCTTCACGAGCTTACATTGTTACCACTGTTTATGTAGTTTAATTGGAACTGATGAACAGCAGGAACAGCAGATGGATTCATTAATTGTTCAGCTTTTAATTTAATAATAAAATCACAGCTCTGGTCTCAAAACACTGCATTTCACTTTATGGAGTGTGTCCCAAGGAAAAAACAAAGACAAATGAAGCTCAAAACTTGGCAGAAAGTGAATATTTAGACTTTATAAAGCAAAGGATTTCTGACTACTGTAGATGAAGGCTCACCCTTAATTCTCTCTAAGGACTGAATCTGCTCATCTACGATCTTAGAAAAAGGGTGAAGAGACATGAAGACAAAGCAGTCAAACAAAGTGAGAAAGGAAAAAGTGAAAAAAAAACTAAAGGAAGGAATAAAACGTTTCACAGGAAGAAGAGCTAATATGAGGAAGACAGAAGCGAGGAGAACGCTGAACAGAAGACAGGTGGAAGGTTAATGTAACACTGGTCTGTTCTGCCGCAGCCTTCCGGGCGGTGTGTGTGTATATGTATGTGTGCGTGCGCGCGCGCGCGCGTGTGGTGGGGGGGTTATTGCCGTGGAGCCCGAAGCTTGACGCGGGACGTTTCTGGTCTCGAGCACCGCGGTTATACTCCAGCTGGCACGCGCACAATGGTAGAAATGAATATGGAATGGTAACGAACGACAGCGCGAGATGGGCAGGCACTGATATCAGCTTTAACTTTCCCCGGTGGCGGCTCAGCTTCGACATGGTAGGACAAAACCTGTTCCGGTACAACAATGTAGCAGTGTGTCCTTTCCCACTGGTGTGCTGTTTCGTGTTTTCCGAAAAAGACGCAATGCGAGGAGTTGACTGAGTAACGCAGGCTACGCAGCTGAAAGTGGAGCAGAAAGCGGTGCGATAGTTCCGTCCTAATGTCAGCAAGCCTGCGTCCGTATTTCTCATTTTTTCTTTTAGTTTGTTTCAGCATTTGAACACGGTCCGATCCCTGGCGTTTTCCTGGAGAGATTCTGCCCGCTAAATCACATTCAAAATATGGCAAAATGAATTGTCCTGCGCATGACAACAAATATACACGCAGTCAAAACATAAGTGGGAACAAGGTTGAACTGTCAGGGCCCATCCTTAAATTCGGCACACATATGATACACGTTAAAGCCCACCCTTCAATAAAATCTTAACTTTGCCTGTCGGGTTGCCCTTTTATCCAGCTGACGTTTTCCATCAAACGCTGAGTGCAAGGCGGAAGCCAGCAGCAATTACGATTATGAAAGTGGAAATTTCGTTGCCGTAAAGCTCTTTCTGAGTATTTTATGCGCACCGAATTTGCCAAAAATGTATTTAGACACGAAATGATTTCATGTTACACACGGAATGTTAGTTAGGCCAGCGATAAAACAAAAACTATTTTAACTGTTGTAATTTTGAATGAAGTTTTGAACGTGGCGTATTAGCGTTACACAAGCTTCTTCCCACAGGCTATGGGTTCCGGGCCCTGACTTCGACCGATTAAGCGGAAAATATGCCCTGCTGTGTGCGTATCAGGTGTGGAGTAGGGGGTGAAAGTTGTTGAGCTAGGGGCTTTGTTGAAGCGCGTGCAGCAGCAGGCCCTCCGCCACCGCTCCACTCGTCACGCGGGACGGTGGAAGGCCAAGTTGAAGTTCAGCTCAAGCCTCCTCCTCCGCCTCCTCCTCTCGGTCTGTGGATGTGTGGATGTTTCTGGGCATTTGTGTTAGTCAGCAGAAAATGGCCGCAGTTAGAGCCAGCGGGCTGAGTTAGAATGACAGGCCGACAGAGGGCCTCCTGCCCCGGCTTACAGCCCAGTCAGAGAGCTGCCTGAAAGAGGGAGAAAAAATGCAGTTAGTGGAGGCAGTCCTCCTGAACCACATCAGTTGGAAACACTCAAAGAGTCATGTTCAACTTGCAAGGTGAGCAAACATCCGAGAAATCGCTCAAGAGCAGAAAAGAGTCAGATGCTGCCCCTCATCAGTCCCTCTAAATGCGGTACATGACCCAGAGGAATGTCTGCCTGAGGAAAAGCTTTAGCCTATTCAACCGACTGAGATGGCATGCCCCTGCTCACACAGTACACGACTCTTGTGTCTTGGGACTTTATGTGAAGGTATTCACATCTTGTAAATCCAGTGTTGAAAACGACTACTGTAAACTGTGTACCACACGAATAAAACCAGTCATTATGAGCTAACTATATTTAAATATCAAAAGTAAGGATTCTGAGTAGAAAAGGAAGTACATGCGTGTTATACAAATATATCATGAAAGTACAAATGTATGATTATAGGCTATAAGTGGAACTTATTGTTGGTTGAATGTGTATATAAAACATTTGTAAATACCCTGACTTATAATTATGACTATCAATATAATTCAATATAAAGTACTTAGTAATTGCAGGAAATATGGGATACAGTTTAATTGTAGGCACAACAATGCTATCACATGCCATTCTCTTGCATGCCAGCTCTGCCACCATTATTGTGTCTCATTGTGGAAAAATGGACAATAACATTGTAATGTGCTTTGTTTAACCACTAAGGTTAAAAGGTACTATGTAGATGCAGACCAGTGCAACATTTAAAGCAGAATGGAACAGAAATAGGTTTATCTACCCTGAGAGTACTCAGTCTTGCTGCCACAGTTTGGAAAGTTTGGTCAACAGTCACCTTAGAGGATCGAGTGAAGCCAAACAAACTTATTCTGAGTAATCACTTTTACTGTGATGAAATATTTCCAAGTGTCCACAGGACAGGATGACTCACATGGTTTGAGAAGCAGGAAAATACTGTGAAACACATGCTGTGCCTGTTGATGATATTGCTGAACACCTATTAAGGTGATGGGGTACGTTGCAGAAGGTTCTGGGTGCACGTGGTTGGATTACTAACACATTAATAGGACACTTATCGGTGTTGGTGTCTCTAATTGACCATTTGCCTGTATATCGCGGAACCATTGTGCCGATTTGTGGATGAGGTATCCAATTATAATATAAACCTTGGTCAGCTTTTTAATGCTTCTCATTTCACTAGAATGCAGTCGGTCAGGACTTTGAACACCTAGTTTGAATCCATGATTTTTAAGACTGCAGGACGGAGGTGCAGCTGTTATTGAGATAAAGTGCTGTGCGCGTTATAGGGCAGCTGGGCAGTGAGAGCGCAGCTGCAGCTTTAAGCTCATAGTTTGGGATGGGCTGAATTCATAACGTCATTTCAGCTCTCTGTCTTTTATTCTTCGCCCCCTCATCTCCTTCCCTCTCTAAATGACACAACTCCCATGTTCCGTTAAACCTCTGGCCATATTTTCCGAACAACTTTCTTTTTTTCCCCCCGCGGGACATTTTTCCGGGGCCGAAACTTTTCTGGCGTGTGATCGTTTCTGGAGTTGACACAGCAGTCGTTCGCTCTCATATGTGGATTCTTTGGAAAAGCCCATTTTAACAGCCCAGGAAATGCAGCGTTTTCTCCCGCCCAGAGGGATCGCTGCTTAACTGAATCCCGACATGGAAGAACATACAGATATCTCCAAAAACAAATAAGTACGCTATGAGGATTTAAATGTGTATGTTAACGCACAGCCTGCTGTGATTCAGCTCCATCTCGTCAAAATGATGTTTTCGTCCCTCTCGCTGTCTCAGGTAAAACTACACCACAGTTGTTACACTTCAGCTGTTAAAGGAAAGCTTTCCCACTTTGAAAGGAAGCTTTAGTCTAGACAGCCTTTGTTGATTTGACAGTCCTGGTTATATGTGACCTAACACTGTTTGGTGACTGACATCTTCAATCAAACAGTGTCGCAATATAAATTCGTGTTTGATCAAAAGCAGGCACATATGTGAAGGCTGAAACAAATCTGCAGACTGCAGCAAACCTGCTGATCAGGGGCTGGAATTAACATGGAGTTTGTAGCTGGAATGCATTGAAGTTACTGGTTAACAGACTTTCTACAGTTTCTCTACAGTAACTTTTTGAGATTTGTCTGCCTACATATACTTGTGTGTGCATCTGCAAGTGTGTATCTGTGCTCAAGTGTTTTCCTAGTATCTGTGGACGAGAGTAGTTTACATATCAGTGGTGTCATTTCTGAAAAAAAAAAACTTTTTTAACAACAAAGTTAAAAAATTGTATTTTAATTGCTGCTTCCTGATTCTTAGTGTTTTCCATATTTTTTCACACTTGCATCTTCCAGATTATCAAAGATAACTTGAGTAAATACACAATGCATTTTTAAAAAAAGGATTTCATTTATTAAGCAAACAGTTATCCTAACCTATCTGGGTTTGTGCAAAAGACAAATTGTGTCCTAAATCTAATAACTGGTTGTGGCACCTTTTGAAGCAATAAGTGCGAAGGTTTTTCAGTATGAAAGTCCTGTTTAAACTCCCAAAGCATCGTAATCAGGTTTGATTCTGGACTTTAACTAGACAACTTCAAAACCTTCATTTTTTTCATCTTTTTTGAGCTATTCACAGGTGGGCTTGTTGATGTGTTTTGGATTATTCTCCTGCTGCAAAACCCAAACACAGTTGAGCTTCAGCGCACAAACCTACACCATGTCTGACCACGGTATGATGTTGTTTTTATGAAATGCTGTGTTAGTTTTATGGCAGATGTAATAGGAATCAAACTTTCCCTGAAGTTCAGCATTTGTCCCATCAGTCCACAGAATATTTACCCAAATGTCTTGGAGATCAGCAGGATGTTTTTTGTGTTTTTTTTCCATGTTTAATCTTTAGAAATGGCTTTGCAACTCTTTCTAGACTATTAGATGTCAATGACTTCGTTTCCCATCTGTTTATTTAGATTGTGGCATGATGTGTTGGTGTTTGAGCTCTTTTAGCCTACTACACTTTTTCAGAAAGGTTCTATTTAAGTGACTTATTGATTCAGCAGGTCTGGAAGAATCAGCCCTGAGTGTGGTTAGTGAAATTGAACTTAGCTTTCCAAATAAAAAAAAAAAAAAATTAAAAGATTAATCACAGATAACCTCAGTTAAGGTCAGGTTTCGTGATAAGAATCGTAAGTAAGAAAGAGACTTGACAAAAATGGCATGGAAGAGTTTCAAGGGGAAATCCACTGCTGACCAAAAAGAGCACAAAGACTCGTCTCACATTTGCCAAAAACCTTGATGATCCTCAAGACCTTTGGAAAACTATTTGGCATAAAACTAACAGCCTTTCATAAAAAGAACCTCATATCAGCAGAAGCCTGTTGGTATGGTGATGGTAGTATTAT
Organism: Perissodus microlepis; assembly: GCF_051167445.1. Taxonomy (NCBI): domain Eukaryota; kingdom Metazoa; phylum Chordata; class Actinopteri; order Cichliformes; family Cichlidae; genus Perissodus; species Perissodus microlepis. The sequence goes on along the minus strand of NC_140477.1, from coordinate 23,961,712 downwards.
GGCCTTCGGTTGCTTTGCTGCTTGCTGCAGTTGATGAAACCGCAAATTCTGCTCTCTACCAGAAATCCATGAAGGAGAATGTCTGGCCAGTAGTTCAAGCCTTAAAACTCAGGCTAGTTCACTTCTGAATGCTGCCACAACCACTTACTAGGTTTAGGGGGCAATTACTTTTTTGTATAGCACAGGTTTGGATAACTTCTTTGTTTAATAAATGAAAAATTTTATTTACTCAGGTTATCTTTGTCTAATATTCAAATTTGTTTGATGATGTGAAATATGTGACTGTGACAAATATGCAAAAACAAAAGGAATAAGGAAGGATTGTGATACTTTTTTTACATAGCATCTTTCTAGTTTTACTGACCAGTCAATGCACTCTACAAACGCAGGAGGTTTTTTTTAACTCTTCAAAAATGCTATATTTCCATAAAGCTGCACTGTCTAATGCTGCCTGCTATGTGTGGAAATCAGACAGAGATGTGTTACTCTTTCTCCAAAATTCACAAACCAATATCTCTGGGGTGATTGAATTGATAAACTCTTTTGCAAGAATATCAGATTACTCAATTAACTGGTCAAAATCTACAGTCCTACCGATTAATTGCTCCTTCCATAATTCTTCTTCCACACCACTGCAATCGGGAAATATAAAATATTTAGGTATTAATGTTTCTCCCAAGCTTGCAGATCTAACTAAATTAAACCATATCCCACTTTTAAAGAAGGTAGAAGGCGATCTGGCTAGGTGGAAATGTCTACCCATATCACTCATGGGAAGGGTTGCCGCTATAAAAATGATGGTCTTACCAAAAATAAATTATTTATTCTCAATGATCCCAAATAAGCCATCACAAGATTGGTTCAGATCTCTAGATTCATGTATGTCCAAATTCCTTTGGAAAAATAAACCCCCACGTATAAGCTTAAAAACACTACAAAAGACCAAGGATAAAGGAGGATTAGAACTACCTAACTTTCAGCACTACTTCTTAGCCAACAGGCTTCAGTTTATCTCAGGATGGCTAAAACATACCCTCTTAGATGAACCTTGGCTAGATGTAGAACAAGCACTTTGCAATAATCTAGAGATTTCAGATCTACCATTTATCAGCTCAAACATCCAACGACATGAATGCTTTAAAAGCATCAACATCAGCTCTTCTCTGACAGCATGGTGGGAGTTTCTAAAATTGACAGAGTCTTCATTAATCCATGCAAACGTACACCTATCTGGAACAACCCTGACATATTACAAAACAATAATATGATAAACTTTTTAGATTGGAGTGGTAAAGGAATCAAATACTTAGAACATATATTAGAAGGAACAGAATTTATTTCATTTGACAGACTAGTTACACAATATGGGATCAACAAGAAAAGATTTTTAGAATATCAACAAATTAAATCCATAGTAAAAAAGAAATTTAAACCGGGTCAAGTTGAACTACAAACACCACCAAGTGTGGTTCAATTTCTTACTCTTAAAACCCCCAAATTACTTTCCAAAATATACAGAATGCTTTCTAAAACAGATGAATCAATATCACTTCCTATTGCAAAATGGGAAGCGGATTTATCAGTTAACTTAGACCAAAACTTCTGGTCTCAGATTTGCTTAAAAACCTTTCATCTAATCAGAAATCCCAGTCTTCAATTAATTCAATACAAAATATTACATAGAGTGCACTATACAGGTCATCGGATGTTCAAGATGGGCTTTACGTTTACCAACAACTGCTCACACTGCCAAACCAATTCACCGGACAATTATATCCACGCTCTTTGGTTCTGTCCACCAGTTCAGAAGTTTTGGCGCGAGATATGTGAAGACTTATCAAAGTGTCTGAAATGTAACATTCCAACTTCCCCCTTAGTGTGTTTGTTGGGCAGCTTAGATAATGTCACTTCAGAAAAGAATATAGCCCATATGGTTTTCACTGCCCTATGCATAGCCAAGAAAACAGTCCTCATGAACTGGAAAAATAAAAATAATCTTAATTCTAACCAATATAGAAATTATCTATTAGATTACATTAGTCTTGATACAGCCTCTGCCACCACATCAGATCAATTGCTCTGGGCTCCTTTGATCAGCTCCATCACCTAGTGGGGGTGGGGGGTCATAGTTTGGTCCCGCCTTCACTGTTGTGATTGGTGTGGGGGTAGGGACAGGCTTAGGGTGTCGGGGGGTTCCCCGGGGGCATCTTCCATGGGGGGCTCAACCTGGGGTAGCGGTCATGGCCAATTAGGGGCTCTGTTGGCTCTTAGGTGACGGTTTCCTCGTGGCTGCGTGCAGCGGGGCTAGGGGAGGGTCTGTGCTGACGGACGTGGGTTACTGACCTGGTAGCCTGGCTGCCCCTGGGTGGGTCCGGGATGGGCGTGAGGTTCTGGGGCGCTCCGGCTCTGGGCTGGGGCCCTGGCCGGGCCTCGGGGGCTTGGGTCCTGGTTGGTGTGTTGCCGGGGTTGTGGGCGGGTGGGTGTATGGGGGCCCGGCCCTGGCGCAGGGTGCCGCCGGTGCGTCGAGCCACCTGGGGGGCTCTTCAACTGGTGGGGGAGGTTGTCACATCTTGCAGGAGCTTTCCTCTCTTCAGGAACTCTCTCTGCAGGAGGGGGAGATACAGGAGAGGTGGAGGAAGATCTCAGCCTGGGCGTCTATTGTCTTGTGTAGTCTGGAAGATGAGTGGATGATGGGGTGGGTGCAGTTTTCTCTGTGGTGGGGTTGGGTGGACTGTCCCGGGCTCTGTGGGGCCGGGCGGCGCTGCTGCACTGGGCCCCGGTCCAGATGGGCCTGGGCCCCCTTTCCCTGGCGGGTCGCGGAGTATGGGGGTGCCTACTGGGGTCAGCGGGGGAGCTGGCCCCAGGGAGGGGTCACTCGCCCCTCCCTTCCTTCCCTCCCCATCTCCAGCTGCCTCCCTCTTCCCGCTCCACCACAACCACCCACACATGCAGGGCCTTGGAGTAGGGGTGTGTCACCAGGGTGCAGAGGAGGCTACCCCCCCCTCTGTCCCCTTCTGGCTGCCTCTGCCTCAATTTTATCCCACAACTTAGACATTCACATTACTCACACTCTCATTACACATACATATAGGATCTTGGGGGTGGGCACGCTACACGGAATCCAAATTACCATCAGGGTGTACAACCTCACCCCTGGCGTCGTTGCCCACCTCTCAATTTTAAATACACATAGACATTGAGGGCTAGCAGGAGGGGCTATGCGCTTACCTGCTGCTCTCTGGCAGGTAGCTCCATGCCCTCCTGGGTTTTAAATGCACCTTAGAACACACATGCATCAACACTACAATGAGCGGGTGGAGGGAGGTTTGGAGTCTTCTCTCACCCCCGTTCTTTGCGACCTGCTGGAGCGGGGGGCTAGGAGGAGGAGTTGGCCGTCCGACTGGGGTCTGGAATGTGGGGCCTCCCTGCTGCTGCGGAGTCGGGGCGATCTGCTTCTCCCCACCGCAGGGAAAAGGGTAACACCACCTGGGTCTGGGTGCAGTTCCCCCCTCCAGGGGCAAGGGTACCTAGACCCGGTTCGTAGAGTACGCTTGGGGAGTGTGATTGTGTGTACAGCGTCTCTTTATGTCTGTGTCCACGTTGGTTGAGTGTGGAGTAAGTGCATATGAGAGCATGAGGGTGGGAATGGATGTTTGTATCTGTGTGTGCCTGTATGTCTGTGTCTATATGTCAGGTTGGGTATCAGACGCCACCTCTCTGGGGACATCTCAGGCCCTCCAAGGTTTGGAGGCCTATCTCCCCCCACCACCACTTCCCCTGCCGGTGGCGGACTCCCTCAGACATCGGTGCGTTGGTGGTTCTTTGTGTCCGGGGATGGGCGTCCAGGTACACACCGGCTCACTTCTTGGCGGCCGCTTATCGGGGCCTGGAGCCTGGGGCTCGCTCGGGCCACTTCGGAGGTGGGGTGCCCCCGGCCTCTTGGCCTGGGGCTCGGTCACTCAGGCACAGCTGGCTGCCGGCGGAGCTCACGGGCGCATCACTGCAACCCCCCCTGGCTTCTGCTCCGCGGCTGCTGAGTGACCCCTCATCTGGGACTCTCCTCAGCTCTTTCTGGGACAGTGGCGCGGCTGCCCCTCTGTTGGTCTTCCTTGGTCTCTTGTGTTCTGGGGGCCTCTGGATGTCTGGAGTTTTGATCTCCTCCATACCTGCTTCATGCCCTGGAGGACGGGGCAGTGGCTCCCCACACCCTCTAGCAGATCATTACATGAAGGAACCTTTTAAAAAACAAGCGCGTCCATGCTCACAGGTGTACACACGGGTGATCACACACACAAACTACACCCTTTTTGGCTCCTACCTCAAAGCACACTGTGTGCTGTCGATCTTACGTGCTACACAATAATGTTTAATATTTAGTATTTATATTTATAATATTTATTTACTGTCATATTCCCATATATCATTGTGATGTTGTTTATTCTATTACTCTTGTTTTCTTCTGCTTGTTTTCTTTTTTCTTTCTCAACAGGTGATCCAGGTGATCGATATATGCATTTTTTTTTCTCTGCTTATTCTGTTGGTTTTTGTTTTTTGCCCTTCTCCCCCGTCCCTCTTCTCAGCTGTTTTTCTTTCCCTCTTTCTTTCTCCCCTTCTTTCCCCCAGTCAAGTCTGTCCCGTATTCAGCAAGTGAAAATAAAATAAACAATAAAAGGTGAATCAAATGGACCATTACGGCAAGGCTGGGATGGATCTTTCTTCGCCTTTAGACAATAATTCTGATGGCAAAAGAGCCAAATGGGACAGGCAAAAAAAAAAAAAAAAAAAAAAAAGGAAATCAGACAGAGATTCAGTTTTATTTTATTTACATAGCACTAAAAACAGTGCTATGTACTAAAGGTACTTAGTATTGCCAGTTAAAGATCCTACAAAAATACAGAGAAAACACCAACAGTAACACAACCCCCTATGAACAAGCACTTAGTGAAAGTGGGAAGGAAAATCTCCCTTTTAAGAGTAAGAAACTTCTGCCAGAACCCTGCTCAGGGAAGAGCAGCCAACTGCCATGACCGGTTGGAAGGGAAGGGGAAGAAGACAGGACAAAAGATACAGTGTGGAAGAGATCCAGAGATTAATAATAACTAATAATTAAATACAAAGTGGCTTAAAAACAAATAGTGCGTGTCAAAAGAAGAAGAAACGCTCAGTGCATCATGGCAACACACCCAGCAGCGGAGTATCCCTAACTATATGCTTTAACAAAAAAGGAAAGTTTTAAGCCTAATCTTACAAGTAGAGAGGTTATCTGAGGGTCCTCGAAGCTGAAGGCGCTGCCTCCCATTCTACTTTTAAATACTCTAGGAACCACAAGTAAGCCTGCAGTCCGAGAGTGAAGTGCTCTCATAGGGTGATATGGTACTATGACGTCTTTAAGATGAGATACGATCTAATTATTCAAGATCTTGTATATGAGGAGAATGACTTCAAATTTAATTTCAGATTTAACAGTAAAACTATGGAACGATGCAACTATTGGAGAAATATGAAGAAATACACAACTTTTCCTGCAGCATTTTGGATCAACTGAGGGCTTTTCAAGTGTTGTTATGACAGCCTTATAATAATGAATTCCAATAATCCAGCCTCGGTAAGCATGTTTTTCAGTTTTATAGATCGTTTCAAGAATTTCTGAGATGACAGGAAGGTAGGAGATTGGCCTAGAGTTTGCCAAGGCAGCTGGGTTAAGTGATGGATTAAGTTTTTATAATTTTTTTAACTCATAATATGAATTCATTTTTATTTCTTGCAAACAGCCAACATTAAGTTGAATTATTACAATACACACACACACGCGCGCACACACACATACACACACACACGCACACACACACGCACACACACACACACACACACACTGTATATTGAGTCAGGAAATCATTTCACAGTAAACTTGTAAACAGCTCTCTGAGACAGTTTTTTGATGTTTTGTTAATTATATAGAGAGATGGAGAGTGGATTTAATTTGATGTCTGTCTGACATTTACTGATAAAGCTGTGGCTGCTGTTTTGAATTAGGAACATTCAAAAAAGTACTCAAACCCATGCTAACTGTATCCTGACACATGCTGCACCTCCTCAGAGAATGATGCTGTATTTCATAGCATGAACACAGAGGAACTTCAAACGCAATTGCTTAACACCAGCTTCATCATAAGCTGTTCAGTAGGGCTTACAACAAAATCATTGAGAAAACTGCAAATTCGTCATTCTAGATTGTAGACATCATAGTAGTGATGTCATCAATCATGCTACACATAAAATGGAAATTGTTAATTAAGCTCAGAGTATCCAACCCTGAAGGTAAAACATCCAAGGAAACTAACCCCATTTTTGTTCAGTCAACTAACTGCATCCAACTAACACAGTACATTTACATAAGAACATCATACCAACAGTCAAAGATGGTGGTGGTAGTGTGTCGGTCTGGGGTTGCTTTGCTTCTTCACGACCTAAACGACTTGCTGTACTTGATGAAACCGTAAATTCTGCTCTCTACCAGGAAATCTTGAAGGAACAGCCATTAGTTCAGGCCCTGATCGTCAAGCACAATTATGCAGCAGAACAATGATCCAAAACACACACACCAGCAAGTTCACTTCTAAGTTGCTCAAAAAACAAAATGAAATGGAGTGAAAATAAAGTGGCCTAGTCAAAGTCCAGGCTTAAATCAGATTGAGATGGTATTAGCCTAAGCAGGCCTTTCGTACTGGAAAACCTTCTAATGTGCCTGAATTAAAACACTTGACCCACTCGTCTTTGCAGAAGAAGAGTGGGTCAAATTCTTCCATAGTGATGTGGAAGAGTCATTGCGAGTAATTGCAATGCTTATTTGCAGTTTTTGTTATCAAGGGTCACATAGCCAGTTATTAGGTTTAGCGGGTAATTATTTTTTTTTACATGGGGCCATGTAGGTTTACATAACTTTTGTTTCGTTAGTCAATTCAATAATAATTTTAAAACTGCCTTTCAAATTTAATATCTATCACATCAGAAACTCTGACTTCACCATCAAGGTCCAGAAACTTACACTGGATCTGGATGAAACCATAGTGTCCTTTGATGTGGTCTCACTTGCATACCTACAACTGAGGTAGTGGAAACTGTCAGGAAATGACTACAGCAAGACAGCTCCTTAGAAAACAGAACCGGCTTTACCCCCAAACAAATTTGCAAACTGTTAGATCTCGGCCTTACCACAGCATATTTTAAATACAACAAGGGTTTATACAGACAAAAACATGGATGTGTCATGGGCTTCCCAGTGTTATCCATTGTAGTCAACCTTCACATGGAGGAAGTAGAAAGTAAAGCTCTTGGTTCTTTCAAAAGGACAGCACCAAGCCACTGCCCAAGAAGTTGAATCCTTCACTGCTCGCATCAACTCAGTGGATAAAAACATAAAGTTCACCAGGGAAGAGACAAAGGTAATAGTTTGCCATTTCTGGACTGTGCTGTGCGCAGAAGGGAAAGAAAAGAACATACATGTAAAGAAAGCTCTTAAAACATTTGGTTATCCTAAATGGGCTTTCATCAAATCAGCAAAGATGAACTGGAAAGAAGGTCACACACCAACTAGGAAGAATCAGAAGGACAAACAGAACAACATGGTCATCCCTTATGTAGCAGGTTTATCAGAGAAACTCGGGAGAATTTCTGCTAATAATGATCCACACCCTTTTTGACACCTTGACTCATGTGATGAGGGACATGGTCAATAGTTGGTTTAACGACCCTCTTAAGGGAAACTCCCACTAGGTTTTAAATACCTGTGACTCGGCACCATTTGGTTTTAGAACTGAAGAAGCTTCTTAGATGGGAGGTGAAATGTCTTCAAGAAACTTAAAGTCCAGTCGCCATTCTTTCCAAACTCCTTAGATTACCATGACCTGGATGATTGAGAACTTACATGGACATGGAATAATGTAACTTTTGTCAAATGAATGTGAGCTTGAATGTGTCCAAAATCCCATGGACCTAACTATAAATTTGAATTTAATAATAGCAATAACTTTGCAACTTTGTGTTGTCTTTGAGCAATCTGGATTAACTACAGCAAACCATTTGGCTGGCTAGAAGACCATGTGAACCAACTGTGGTAGGAATGTAGGAATGCCTTGGTATCAAGGTATCACTGAGAACTTTCACAGACATGATACCTTGGTATCAAGTCACTTTGCTATACAAAAAAGGCAAAAAAAAGGATAAAATGATTTATATAAACTACAGTCATGGTGAAATGTAGACACAGTTATAAAAGTGCAAAAATATCTGCCTTATAGGCAAAGCAGGAGGCAGACAACAAAGACATTTTCTCTAAGTACTGAAGTAAATCAATGAAATCACAACACATTAGGGACAGCTCTTTGTGAGCGCACAAAATCCTCAACATATTTCCTTTTTTTTTTTAAATTTTTGATTGGTGTCATGCTTTGAAATTAGCCGCACCAGATTAAATGACCTCTTTTTAGTTTCAAAGAGACATGCTGGTACTGTGCAAACTGTGCACATTAGGGTCAACTGCTTAGTGTTCTCCTCAGTCATGCTGGTTACTACGACTGGTGCAGAAGGACTAAACTACTGTGAATTAGACAATTAAACTGAGCTTGCACTGCAGTAACTCATTGGCAGTGGTGGTGTTTAAGTCTTTTATGATCAAATTGTAGGAATTAATATATCAGCAGAATTCAGCTGGGTGGACGCAGTGACCTTGCTGGCAGCCCTGGACCCCCAAGACCTGACCATATTGTTGATGCTGTATAGTTATAAAGGCCTAATACTCACTGAGTACTTGGTTGAGACGTTGCTGGCAAAGACACCAGTACGAAGTTTCTTGTAATTGGTCACCAGGTTTACAGACATCCTAGGAGGGATTTTGACTGACTCCACTTTATAGAATCTCTCTAAATCTTTCAGGTTTCTTGGCTGCTGCTTGGAAAATTGAAACTTCAGCTTCCTCCACAGATTTTCTATAGGACTGAGGTGTAGAGACAGGCTATGCCTGGCCGAGGTATGACTTTAGTGTGCTTCATCTTTAGCCTTTTGTGTGTTTTTGGTCATTGTCAAGACTGGTCCATGACCCATCTTAACTGTTCTGGCTGAGGGAAGAAGGTTCTCGTCCGAAAATTTATAGTACATGGTCCTGTTCAAAGGTCTCTCCCGCTGGTCTTCTCGTACTCTTAGCACAAAAATGGTTAGTGTTCCTCGGGTCATGCTTAGCATTTCTCTTCCTCTAAAAGTGGCGGGTCAAGTTAAGGTCAGAAAGTTTGATTTTGGTTTTATCTGACTGCAGTGCTTTCTTCCATGCCTGATGATCATCCTCACCCATGAGGCCAGAACTTCCATGAAACTCCAAATTGAGTGATTTGATATTTTTTCAATTTTCAAAGAATTGCACCAGCAGCTGTCATCTTTTCACCACGTTTCTTGTAGTTGCTCTTTTAGCTCATTCCAGCCTTGTGCACATCAACAGTTTTCTTCCTGATGTCCTTTGACAGCATTTGTCTTGCTCATAGTGGTGGATCGTTTGGAATGGAAGAAATTGATTCTGTGGACACGTGTGCTTTATTCATATAATGAGTTGAAACTAGGACTGTCTGTTATTGATACAAGGTCTTGAATAATCAGGCCTTATCTTATCTTAAAAACCTTATAGTACCGTATCACCCCATTAGAGCACTTCTCTCATAGACTGAAGGCTTACTTGTTCCTAGAGTATTTAAAAGTAGAATGGGAGGCAGAGCCTTCAGTTTTCAGGCACCTCTTCTTTGGAACCAGCTCCCAGTTCGGATTTGGGAGACAGACACTATCTCTACTTTTAAGATCAGGCTTCAAACTTTCCTTTTTGCTAAATGATATAGTTAGGGTAGGATCAGGTGACTCTGAGTCCCCCCGTAGTTATGCTGTAATAGATGTAGGCTGCTGAGGGCTTCCATGAATAATTGAGTTTTTCTTCTTCAGTCACCTTTTTTTTTCACTCACTGTGTGTTCATACACCTCTCTGCATTTAATTATTAGTTATTAGTAATATCTGGCTCTCCTTCATCGCATGTTTTTGTCCTGTCTTCATCTGCTCACTGTCAGATCCCTGAGCCTGTTTCTGCTGAAGGTTTCTTCCTGTTTAAAGGGAGTTTTTCTTTCCCACAAAGAGCTTGTTGGGGGTTTTCTCTCTTTTTCTTGTATTATTGTAGGGTTGTTACCTTACAATATAAAGCACTTTGAGGCAAGTGTTGTTGTTATTTGGTGCTATATAAGTAAAATTTAATTGACTGCATGTGGCACACAGACAATCTTTAGATGCCAGAATGCTGGCTGGGTTGTAAGGGGAAAAATGCTTTTTTCACTCAATGATCTGAAACTCAATTTATAATTTTTATTTAACCTCCTAGGACCTGATGTCCACATATGTGGACATCACATTTTGGGTTATTTAGACCAAAATACTCAATTTAGCTCTACAAGCTCCTGATATCCACTTACGAGGACATTATACTGCTACTGGTCTATTGAAATTTTAAATGAATATCCTCATATGTGGCTCTCGTTTTTCTTAGAAACACAAATCAGGTAAAAAAAAATAAATCTGGTAATTCTTTGTTTTTACATTCATCGGGCCACTTTTACCATTGTGTGCATTCCAAGAGTTACATGGTTACCCCTACAAGTCTGTATTAGTTTAGAGTGAATAGCTTTGAAATGTGTAGATGTGGAAAACATTCTTTTTCTAAGTATTTAAATTGAAGTGGAGCTATTATGCTTTTTCCTAAATTGCTATAAATACACTGTTACAATGACACATGACCAAAGTTTCAAATAAAATGGTTAGTGTATTTAAAAGAGATCATTCTGAGTCAAAAGCTCAGGCTTGAGACTGCTCTAAACACTATGGAACATTTTTTTAATTCTTAATTCTTGATGCTGTAGTTTGACTCTTTAAGGTATGGGTGGGGCCAATGCCATCTTTGCTGTTTCTGAATAGGAATTTGGTGTCCCATTATTTTTATTCATTTTTATTTTTGTTAATTATTACATTCAAAACCCTGACCCTGTTTTTCCACTGTATCAAGATTTGGAACAGCTACATTGTTCCTGAAAACATCTATTTTTTTTTTACCTTTAAAAAAACATAATTACTGCTCTCTGATACATTGAACAGAAAGCAGTAAGGCTATTAAAGAAGAATCAGACCTGTAGGCTTGGTCATCTGGTACTGGCATCAGTACAATGTTATCATCTGTAGCTATCCCTTGTCTTGACCTGACATGACTTGGAGAGTGCAGAGTCTTCTACTGTGAAGTGTGCTGCTTGTGCTCTGGGATATTGCTGTAGGCTGACTGTTGCAATGTACCCAAATGCTACATTCTGTTAATGTGAAAGAGGATCTCTAAACTTTTTAATAGCACGTTTTATATGTCTGCATCTGATACACTTAATTTCTCAGAAAACTATATTCCTTCTTTTTTCATATAAAATTAGCTTATATATCACAGAGACTGTTAGTATGTGCGTCTTATCCAGATGTGTAAAATGTCAGTGTTCTGTCTTGCTGCTGATGCACAAGTCAAATCTAAACAATGTAGGCAAAATATTCAAGAAGCAGATTCATTGTTAAAGGTTTCGTTACCAGTATATCGTTAGTATCCAAAGCTACATCTCCTACTCTTTGTGTTTGAGTTTTAGTTTAGTTACTGATTGCTGAGTCTGTACTGTGTGTCTCTATCATCCAGGATGAGTTCCATCCGTTCATTGAGGCTCTGCTGCCCCAGGTTCGTGCCTTTGCCTACACGTGGTTTAACCTCCAGGCCAGGAAAAGGAAGTACTTCAAAAAACATGAGAAGAGGATGACTAAAGAAGAAGAGAGAGCTGTCAAAGATGAACTACTTGGGGAGAAGGCAGAGGTGGTATAAGTATATTGGATAACTGAAATAAGCACTACTTTTTTTATTTTAAAAAGTTTTTTTTTTTAAATTCTAATAATTTTAATTCCAAATCACACAACAGTTGCCTCAATGTGCTTTATATTGTAAGGTAAAGACCCTGCAATAACACAAAGAAAACAGAAAACAAAAATCACAACAATCAGACGACCCCCTATGAGCAAGCATAGTGGGGAGTTTGGGGAGTTTTTAGGACACCCTGATAATAATGAATTACAGTAGTCTGATTTTTATATTTAGCAATCAATGTTTTATATCATACCCATATTATATTGCATCTTCCCCAATTACACTAAGAATATGCTAGAACAAAGCAGACTTATTCAGTTAGAGTTTCTGTTTCTTATTCTGTTCCTAGGTGAAACAAAAGTGGGCCAGTCGTCTTTTGGCTAAGCTAAGAAAGGATATTAGACCTGAATGCAGGGAAGACTTTGTCCTATCAATCACCGGGAAGAAAGCTGCATGTTGTGTCTTATCAAACCCTGACCAGAAAGGCAAAATGAGACGCATAGACTGTCTCCGACAAGCTGACAAGGTAAATTAAAAAGTTGGTTTGTATTTTCTTTTGGCTGGAGAGATAGAAATGCAGATAGTTTTTCTAACCCCAGACTAAAATTGCTGTCAAAGATGTGAAATATCAAGCAGTTTTTAATTAATTAAACTAACTCAGTCTAACTCAGACTAGCAGTGACATCAACTTTGCCGTCGAAGGTAAGTTTATTTACCTACTGTTTGTACTTGTAGCTGGCTTGTTTCTGCCTGAACTGCACAATCGCTGCTGTGAGTGGGTTTAACAGCTGATTTTCCTTGTCTTATGAATGTTATTTTCCATGACTTTTTCATTAAAAAAGTTTTTGTGACAATACAAGGTTGTATCAGGTTTTTGTTTTTCAGGATTTTACATCAAACATGAGGCTAGCAAGAAAAATATATGAACTAACAAAAGTGACCTTCAGCAGAACCAGACTTAGACAGGGAGGTTTGTTTTATGTGTCTCTGTAAAGCACTTTGAATCACCTTGCTGTTGAATTGTGCTATATAAATAAACTTGCCTTGCCTAATTAAAGGAGGTCAAACAACTCACAGTAGCTGAAAATTGGTGGTTAAATATTATAACCTTTCTACTTTTTAAAGAATCTGATTTTTAGTTAAGAAAATGTCTTATAAAGTCAATATACCATCACCATACTGTCCGTGCCCCTGAACCGTCTGTTTCACCTCTCCCCGTACGTCCTTAAATTTAGTTACAGCTTTTTCTGTTTATTTTTATATTGTAATGAATTGTATCGCCCGTGTGTACACATTTATCTTTGTGATCATACAAAAGAGGGTTTTCAGGGAATACTGTTAAATGTACAGTTTTTACACCATATATCAGAACAAGATGTTTAGTGGGATTAAAGTGGTGGGTGAGTTCATTTCCATTTTCAAAGAAGCCAGTTGAGTCTAATAACAGATGAAGTCAGAGCAAGTCAGTGTGTTAAAAAGTTAGATTGCCAGTTGTTGATCATCATTATTTTAATGGTAGGAAAAGCTAGTGAATTTTTTAGGCTCTGATCTTTAATTGTATTTGTGATCTTCCTGTTCAAACATTGCCTCAAAAAAAGGCCTGAAAGTGGGTTGATGGACCATTTTATATCTTGAAAAGTATTTGATATATGACGCTAAAATCAGAGACAGTCAAGCAGAATAGCGAATCAAAATCATAGCCTTTAAGAAACTTGTAATACAATTTTAGTTAACCCTGAAGTTGGCTTAATAAAATTAGGAAATGCTAAATTTATAGCTAACTGTTTGCTTCATTGCCTGTGCCTGTATTGGTTCTCTCTGGGTATTATGGCTTCCTTACACAATCCAAAGACAAGCTTGCAAGGTTAATTAGTGATTCTAAATTGGTTACAATTCCGAATCTGTTCGCCCTGTGATAAAATGGGGCTCTGTATGTACCCTGCCTGTCAGTCTCTGATAGTCCGTAACTCTGTGTCTTAAGCGGTCAAGGAAAAGGATGGATGCTTGGCCCATTCAGGGGACCAGTTTCACACTAAACATAGCAAGAGTGAGACTCATGTTTTTAGTCAGACATAAGTGGGTTTTTTTTGCTTTGTTTTTCCAAGGTGTGGAGATTAGACCTGGTGATGGTTATCCTTTTTAAAGGAATCCCACTGGAAAGCACAGATGGTGAACGGCTGGTGAAAGGAGGCCAGTGCTCCAATCCAGTCCTCTGTGTCCAGCCTCGACACATCTCTGTCTCTGTCAAGGAGCTCGACCTCTACCTTGCTTACTATGTGCAAGAGAGAGGTATGCACTACATACTACATACTTCAACATTGCTGTTCATGCTGACTTTCATATATACATTTAAATATAGTAGACCTCTGGTAATATTAGATAAAATATGAGATTGCTACATGGTGACGGTGCATCTTGCATCTTGTTGTAAAGAAAAAAAAAACTTCTTTCTTTCAAGATTCTCTGTTCTACATTTCTATTATATCAAAATTTGTTCTTATGATTTCAGGATATCCTGTAAAGTTTAACTTTTCTCACTTTAAAATGCCGTTCTGTATTCTCTATGTGTGAGTTTGGTATTAGTGTCAGAACAGTGTTCACCTGTTAGCCACAGATGTCGAATAATTTGTGTTAAATGCAAACACATGTTAATCATTGTCAGAACCTGTACTGGTGTGAAATTTAACATTAGTCCCCAAATGGGAAAAAAAACCCTTAAATTAACATTTAACATTTAATAGATATGTTTTGCAAGTCTTAAGAGACTTTTTTATGTTGTACTATAATTTATGACAAATGCTGCACTTTCTAATGTTAAGAAAATAATTATGATAATTGAGTTAGAATAAATTAAAGATTTAATGTATGAATAACAATGCAAAATGGTGACTTTCATTAATAAACAGGTTATAAAGGATGGATGGTGATCACATGTCTGTTTGCCTGGTGTATTTGAATAAAACTGTTGTGTTGCTAAATAGAAAATGAACATGAGTGATCTTATTTAACACATTGAACAAATCAAGAAAATCTGCCATGAAAATGGTTTTCAGTCACAAAATATGCAGTTAATATGTTAAAATATGCCCTCTGCTGGTTTTGGATGAGCATGTCAGTGAAGAACAAACAAACAAACAACAAAAAACATACATATCCATTCTGTGTTTTTACTGCATCTTTAAACTTTTTTGAGGATGGAACTAACAATATTTAAATATGCTTGTTCTTATATTTCCCTATAAGAAAGAATATATTGGCTGACCTACTTTGCTTGTTAAAATTGCTGAAATCTTGTTCTGTTCTCTGTCTCATCCACAAACACTGTCTCACTCTCGCTCTCTCCTTTCAGAGGCCGAGCAGAGCAGCAGTCCCAGTCGCACTGGTGTGGGTTCTGATCAGGAGGACAGTCGAACTGCCACCATGGGTAATGTAAAGTATATTTCTTTATTTTTCTTTAACCTGTTTACATATCTCTATATGTCTCTATCAGGTAATATGATCAGATAAAATAAATATCTTGTACATAAACAGTCTAATTTGCTAGAGCATGGGTTGACTTCTTAGACACAAAGTAACAACAAATCTGCAAGGATTCAGATTTTTGGGCAGACTGCAGTAATCTGAGCTGTGCCTTGTATTTACAAGTTTTAAATGCTGTTATTAATATTTATTACAAGCGGAAACATGGACCTGTATAAATTAAGAAAACTACCCAATCTATCAGTTATATTTTTGCTTTGGACTGCAAAGACCAAATAAGCTATTTAGGCATATCTGTTTAATTAAACATCATGATCCAAAGTGTAATTATATAAATACTACCTTAGTTTATCTATTTTCTTAGTGTGTAACTGCTGCTGTTTTATTTTTGCAGATGGTCCAGAGTTCCAGGAGAGTTTTGTAACATCAGGAGTTTTTAGTGTTACTGAGCTTGTTCAGGTCTCAAGAAGTAAGCCTGCTTTACCATTATGTTTTTCCTTTACACAGCTACGCTACCTTTGGCAGTGTTCTTACAGAGGCTAGTATTGTCATTGTAACATCAACCCTTCTTTAGCTCTGTCTTGACAGATTTGGTTTAAATATTTGAATTTGAAAAATGTTGAAGGGCATATTATTCTTGGACTAGTTTGAGAATATAAGAACAACATGCAAGTGCAATTTCAAGTTGTTTTTATGATGTCAATTGAGAGCACTGGTGGAGGCTGTAGCTCAGGCAGCAGTGCAGTTTATTAATCAGAAGGTTGGTGGTTTGATCCCTGACTGCTCCAGTCTGTATACCAAATGTCCTTGGGCAAGGTACTGAACCCCAGGTTGCTTTCTGATGCATTCCTCAGAGTATGAATGTTCAATAGGAAGCACTTATGTGTAGAAGGGTGAGTGAGATATGCTGTATGAAGTGCTTTGAGTGTACAAGTAAAGTAGAAAAGTACAGCATTTCTAATTTGTTGGCCTTATTTTTTGGTAAGATATGGTAACAACAGGATATCCATATCCAATTTTCACAGTCGTTTAGCTGTTTATAGAGCCTTTGTCTCCTGGGGGTGGAGAACATGTCATGGTGGAGTACATCAATCCTATCAGGATAGTTTGATCTCAGGATAAAAGTGGTGCCACAGAACAACTCAAGTCATTTCCTCTAAATGGACTTGAATTTCTAAACATGTGGAATCAAACCACACTGTCTCTTTTATTAACCATGTAAAATATTCAAACAGAAAACATTTACAGCCTTTTGTTTTGTTTTGTTTTTATTCGTGACCTTTAAAAGTAAACTGATCTGGTATGACTGGTGATCTGAACTAAGTGGGGTAGGCCATAGCAAAATCTTAAGCGTTGACTGTGAAAGTCAGTGAATTACATGTACATGATTAACAAAGTTTTTCTTGCTGCTTTGTGAGTAGATATAATGAAATCTAGATAGGAAATTAAAGACTAGTCAATTAGCACAGTATTGGGCTTTGCCACACACTTTGTGTACCTGATATTCTGTTTTAAGTGCGTAACTCATAAACACAATCTGTCTTTTTCCCATGTAGCTCCCGTTGTAACAGGAGTAGGGCCTGGTTTCTCTGTGGGGGAGCTCCAGGGTCATCTGGCCTATGATCTCAACCAGTCTGTTAACCAGCCAGTCAGTCTCAGACGATCACTGGCCAGCACCTCATCCAGCGGGTATTTTTACACACACACACACACACACACACACACACACACACACACACACACACACACACACACACACACACACACACTAATTTTCATGTCTTAGTGAGCACATCTAATTGACATAATGCTTTCCCTAGCCGCTTGCCCTAACCATGAAAAATGAATGCCTAAACATAATTGTAACACTGATACTTAAACCACATTTTGAGCCTCAAAAATGTCTTCAAGCCTGCGGGTTTGCATTTTGTCCCCATAAGGGACTGTACAATTTTCTGTCCTCACAAAGATGTCTAAACATGCACACACAAACAGGGTTGTAAATGGAGACTTCAATTTCTGGTGAATGTTCAAGCACATAAAAGGCAAAATGCAAGTGCACATTAAAATATAGGAGAACGAAAACAAATACATAGAAAGATAATAAAGGGACAACCAGGAGGCCTGTACTCTGAGAGCATAAGATGGGTCTATGCCTAAAGCTGCTCAGTCAGATTTTTTGACATATAAAGGATGATGCCTATATACTGTACATATACTGTACTGTACTGTTCATTTATGTATGCCTGCAGGTAAGGCTGGGCACTGAAAGCCGACTGAAAATTTTCAGAAATATTATCAAAAAGATTGGACCAACTTGCTGAAATATAAGTCTTTTCAACTGTACAAACTTTTGAATGGTGGCTGATAAATATTTAGAGAAATTGCACTTCTGCAAGGTAGAGGTTTACACTTACACTGTAAAAGTGTAAGTGATGACAAGTGATGTGTGAGAGTTGTAGGTTTTTGAGGTTTACCTTTTTAATTCTTTGGAAAAAAGATGGAAGTAGGGAGTCCATTTGTCCAATAATCCTGTCTATTTTAAAATGGATTCACTGGGAAGGATGAGCAGCCAAGAAATGGTACAGAGACTCATCCCCTGACTGCAGTTACTATAGGCTCTGATGTCTGTTTGCAGTAAGATTCATGTAAACAGTGTTGTGAGGTATGGCAGGATACCCCTGAGAAAAATACCTCAATGATCATCTTGTTTAGCCCACTGCTGCTTTAGTTTTCCTGTCCTTGTTTAACCTTTCTAACACTTCAGCCTTTGTTTTATTGGAGAGCACAGTTTTCTGAATTGCTCATTTAAATCACATTTAATAGGATAAAGTAGCTTTAAGAATTTATTCAAACAAAAGTCTCTTTCTTTAAGGCCGTGTTTTGCTCTTTGCTCTCTTACTATTTTCTTACTTTTTTCACTGTAGGTACAGAAACACCTTTAGTCATTGACCCCAATACAAAAATAAACTTTCTATAGTACATTTGTGCCAAAAATAAGATAAAACTAAGCTCAGACAAGCATGTATCTGTGCTGAAGGGTTAATGTTAGGCAGTAATAAATGAGCGACTACCACAGGAAAGGCTGGCAGAATTTCTTCTTTGTCACAGTGAAGAATTAGTCAGCTTTTCATTCAGTCGGCCTGGTAAACACACGTCTGTGGCAAACGTTTGATTTCCCCGGCCATATCACACACACATATCTTTGCTCACTTACAAAGAAGGATTGGAAGAAAATGCTGCAGTCAGATGAAACCAGATTTGACCTCTTTGACATCAGCTCCACCCGCCATGTTTGGAGGCAGAGAAACGTTGAATGAGACTCAAAGAACATCATCCGCACAATCAAACACAGAGTTGGAAACATCATAGTTTGGGCTGTTTTTCTGCTAAAGATGATTTCACAATAAAATCTTGGATGAGAACCTCCTTCTCTCAGCCAGGACGTTGATGAGATGAAGCACATTAAGGTGGAGAAAGCTAAAGCTTCCAGTTTCTAAGCAACAGCCAAGAAACCTAAAGGATTTAGAGAGAGTGTGTGAAGAGGAGTAGGCCAAAATCCCTCCTGAGATGTGTATAAACCTGGTGACCAAATACAAGAAACTTCTTCCTGCATATAGCAGTAAGAAGTAGCTCAGGAGGTATCTACTGATAAGACAGTTGGTGCTTCGATCCCTGACTCACCCCAGTGGGCATGCCAAATGTCCTTGGACAAAGTTGCTCTTGCATCCATCGGAGCATGAATGTGTGTGAATGTTAGTAAGCACTTAAAAGCATAGAAGAAAGTGCTTGTACGATTGGGTGAATGTAGCATTTTGTATAAAGCGCTCTGAGTGCTCTGGAAGAGTAGACACGTGCTATATAAGAATCAGACAATTTACCATTCTTGCTGGTTTACTGTTCTTGAGAATCAAATACTTTTTTCACAATGATGTGAAAATCCGTTCAGAACTTTTATTTATTGTGTTTTCCTGTTTGACAATCTCTGCATCAAAACAAAACTGTCATAAAAACGAGAAACCGTTCATTTCTTTCTAAGTGAGCAGACTAGCAAATTCAGCAGGAGATGAAATAATTATTTCCTCCACTGTATCCAGTTGAATGTTTTTATTCACTAGACATCTTAAGTTTGCAACAAGTATTCATTGGAAAATCAATTGCACTTAGGAGGAACATTAAGTGTGCAGCGTGTTATTGTGCAGACTAAAATCAGTATATGGTTGGAAAAGTAAGAAATACCACTTATTCTTTACAGAATTTATCTGACATGATAACAGTACACAATAGTTTACAGAAATGTTTTTTTGGTTCTTGCCCTTTTTTTTGGCTTTATTTAATAATATTAATAATATTTAATAGTGACAGTAGAGGCTGACAGGAAAGCAGAGAGAGAGGGGGGGGGAAGACATGCAGCAAAGGCCAGAAAGGCCCAGAAATGGTTAAATGAAAATGGGTTGCCAGGGTTGGATTGTAAATGATTTGGGTCTCTGAATGAAACGGGAAACAGTAATGCTGCTAAATAGCAAGTTGACTTCAGCCCACACACAGGCCCTTATGAACCTCACAGTAATCTTACCTTATGCATTTTAACACTGGACTATGGTTGATCTCCTCACATGGTTCCCAGTGAAACCAGGATCCTAAATGTGTGAGCATCTCTCTATGTGTCTTCAGGAGTAAACGTCATAAGTCTGGCTCTATAGAGGAAGAGGCTGATAGTCCAGGTGGGGAGTATTACCATTCACCTTCCTCACCAGCCAGCAGCTCCAGGAACTGGACTGATGACATGGAAGGAGGTAAGACTACCATATCGACTTTCCTATTTACAGTCATGCTGCTGAACAGATTAGGGCCAGGTTTACTAATACATTGCACCATCACAAACTGGTTTTTGGCATTTAAAAAAATATTGTTGGTATTTATGAAGAGAGCACAGTGACATAATTGAATGCAAGAGGCGGGATTTTTATGCGACTGACTATGTTGTATATCTATTTCTGTGAGGAGAATATTTAAATCAAGTATGCAAACTAATGTACTAACATTTGTGTTAGTACATTTGTGCAATTTACTGCTAATTCATCAAAACTAACAACTAAATCTATTAACTAAAACTAACCTATTTGGGTATTGTGCTCAGATGCTAATTTGCCCTGTTTATTAAATCTGGCCCTAAAGCTTGTGATGCACTTATTTGGATTATTATATTTAAGATTAGCATGTAGGAAAATCCTGTTATTCACCAAAACGATACTAGCTAGTCAGTAGTATAATTAAATAATAATGAATTCATATATTTTATCAGTATTTTTATCAGGAGGCAGGGTCATGAACAGATTCTGGACAGTTGTTATGCATAAGCATAGGATTTGCTCAGGTAGCCTGTATTAGCTGCTGGCTCAGCATATACCTTCTATACATTGCAATAAAGGGCGTGCATTTTAATCTGCTTTAGTTTTTGCATCCCACCACATTTATGCTATGTGACTCAGTCAGTCCATATTCTGTGACTGTTGTCTACTCTGGGGGGCTCTGGGAGGGGCTCTTACTGTTATTCTCATTACCAGCTTCCCACGTATGCACATGGAAGGGCACCGATGCCTGCACTCTTTGCCTTATACTTTCCAAATACCAAAGAAGAACAGCAGACCACATCTGACATTTAAGAATGACAGGTTCCTCATGCCACTCTAACAAAGTTCTAATCAACGGCGCCTAACCTGGAAATTCTGATTCTAATTTGATGGAGCTGAGTATCACTTACATACAATGTCTTACTTTTTTGGTTAGGTGCCACAAAACGTTTTAAAATGCAACATCAGCACAAAGGGAAACAGTTGGAAAACCTTTCCATTATAAGCCATGCAAATACCTGTGGTCTAGTACACAACTGGTTTCTGCTGAGTCAGGATCGTGTGCTTCATGATTATATATTATATTATTTTAAGACCAATTTCTAGAGAAACTGACATAAGTACAAATGACAGAAAATTTTGGGTGCTTTTGTGTGTGTGCGTGCGTGTCTGTGTGTGTGTCTGTGTGTTGTGGGATTCATTTAGGGCTGTCTCCTCCGGTGAAGAAGGCAGAACTGGACAGTCCTTCTCCCCAGGAAGACTCACCAAGAATGGGTTCCTTTACTCAGCACCACCGGCCTGTTATAGCTGTTCACAGTGGTCAGTAGCACACACACAGACACACACACACACACACACATATATATATGTATATATGCACAGAACAACATGTCATTTTTTTTCTCAGGTCTGTCCCGGAGTCCACATCCCTCCTCATCTCTTCATTTCCCATCTTCCTCCTACTTCCCCCATGGAGCGATCCGTTATCCTCCTCATCTTGCCCAAGACCCTCTAAAGGATCTGGTTTCATTAGCCTGTGACCCTGCCAATCAAACCCCTAGCTCAGTGAGTACATCTAGTCAACACAAGCCAACACACTATTCCCTTTCTCCACTACTACCTAGTATTACATGTATGCTGCAAAAATAAGTACAAATGTTTTTGAAGACAGATATTTCTTGTGCAACCAATTCAATTACCATATTAGCAGTTCCTCCAGACCTGCAGCACTTTGTAACTGTAGACAGGGCTGCACATAAGTGGTCCGCAGGTGCGCATGCGCTGTCAAAATAAAAGACGTGCGCCAGATAAGAAGTTGCAACGCGCGTTTGCGTACATAAGATTTTCTGGAGGAGGACAGACGTTTGTTTAGAACTCTTAAAGATGTCGAAGAAGCAAGCTCCTTTAAGCAATTACTTTGGTGTTCCTCCACCTCCAAAGAAATGTCAGAAGGAGTCCGAACCGCAAAAGAAGCGCGTATTCTCGGAAAAGTGGTTGCAGGAGGTGAGCTGGCAGTTGTTTGAAGCCAGAAAATCTTATGTACACAAATGCGCATTGCAACTTCTTATCTGGTGTGCATCTTTTATTTTGACAGCGCATGCGCACCTGCTTACCACTTATGCGCACCCCTGTCTATAGATGGAGAGTGACAATATCTCCACATGTATAAACATAAAAGTAAAAAAAGACACAAAGAGAAGAAACAGGTTCAGATTCTAACTTTGATGCAGCAAGTACTTTTTTTTACATAAAAAAACCCTGAATGTGGAGCAGTGAAGGTAGAAGCAAGTCAGAATATGTGTGCGTGAATTAGAGGGAGACAGGAGGAAAGGTGAACATGCAAGGTGTAGACATATAGAAGGTTAGAAATGAGGACATCAGAAGGACAGCTCAGCACCAGAGAGGCTGAGATAGTTTGGACATTTGCAGAATGTATATCTATATATATATATATCAGACAGAGGATGATGATGAAGATGGAGCTGAGAGGCAGGAGGAAAAGAGGAAGACCTCAGAAGATTCATGGATGTAATAAAGGAGCACATGTGTGGCCGAGGAGGATGCTGGGATAGGGTGAGATGGACGCAGATGATCTGTTGTAGCGACCCGTAAAGGCAGCAACCAAAAGAAAGAGGAAATCGCATCTAATTTTTTATTCCACACTGGATATCCACAGTGCAATGTATAAATTAGACCACTTCCTGTGAGTTTAGGACAAAACCCTCAGGCACATGACATCACCTCTGTCAATAACACTAACATATTTCATATTACTGTGGGTTTAATGCTTCTTTAATGAATAAAATTCACATTTCCAAAATATTCTAGCTGAATGGAAGTAACCAGGTCAAAGTGCCCAGTCACTACATCTCGTCACAAATGTTGGCACCCCCTGGACCTGCACCCTCTCTGGCGAGTCCCCCATCCTCCCTTTCTAGGCCGACCCTTCCTACAGAGTCAAAAGCTACTACCACGTCCTCTGATGCAGGAGCAAACTCCCCCACATCACCCAGTAAGTATTCATAAATAATCTACTATATATACAGATAATATATACATATATATACAGTTTGTACAAAACATTTCAGTGAATACAGGTGAAAATGAGGCTTAGAGCATCAGTGACAAGTAGAGCAACTAATGATCTGTTCCATAAAATCAAATAACTTCCAGTATATCTTCAGTATCAAGCTGGTCAAATAAAAGTTATTAGTAAACGCTGCAAATTTGATTTTCCAAAGTATAAGCAAATATTAATATGCTGCCCAGAATAAAACAGTTCAGTAGAAGCTGCTGTGTACACTTCCATGTTCAATGCACGATATTAGAATTTTCTCATATTTTGTCAAGTTTGTGATTTCTGACAGAAATCTGATGCCATACTGTTATTCAGATCAACTACATACATTAAAAGTGGAAAATGTTTTTCAAAAACGACACTGTTAGGAGATGGTCATTATCATTCAAACACAATATGAAAAGAATTAACTATGCCTTTTGAGATACTGCTTTCTGCACTCACTTGGTTGAACAGGTGACCCATTTGTACTTTCTTGTAAAAAAAGGTATGAGAATAGACTGGTAGGTCCAGACGCAGGAGGTAGACTGATGTTAATACCTGATAAAGACAGTGTTGTTACAATGTCGTTGTTAGTTAGCAGTTAATTGAATATTTTGTTTACATTGCTGTTCCAAACCTTTCTGCTCATTTCTGTGTAAACATTTAAATGTGTGTCAGTTGTATTTCATATGCAGTGGACACTTAAAGCCCAGATCTATGCTGGGCGACATTTGTGGAGTTTGGGGTTTTATTCCAACTTCCAACCTGCAATACAGACAGAATAAATATAATATATTTATAGAATATAGAGTAAAGAGGAGATGGGCAATACTCTGCCCAGTTCACATCAATTTCTCAGATAATTCTGAAGGGAAAGACGAACAATAAGCAAACTTAATTCCGCCAAATATTCTACAGCGAGCAGAGTTGACTTCAGGGCATTTGATGCTGTACTATGCTATAGTTGTTGCTGTTGCTGTTGACGGAACTCATTGTGTAAGGTGTTCAACTAATGGTGAGTTCATGGAGATAGTGTAAGAATGATGCTATTAACCCTCAGCATACTCTGCCCCGGGGACCCCTCCAGCTAATCGATCATCCTTCGTGGGAGTCACCCCTCGAGACCCAGGTGGACTCTACCAAGCGCAGGTCAGTATGGTTTACTTCATTGTAAAAGTCGTTTTAGGAAGGATTAGATGACCCCAAACACCAGAAATTTAGAGATTTCACTGTTCAATATCTGGAAAATTCTGGTATCTCTCTCTAATACTGCACATAAATGTTTTCAGTAGCAGTGTTTAGTTCAACATGATCAAGAAAGTCTTGGATTATACTTGTGTGTGAGAGGAACTCTGACTTTGTACATTTCTAAGCTGAGTCGTTGTATTTGTGTTTTAATTGTGTGTCTGTCTCCTTTCCAGTCTTGGTATTTGGGCAACTGAGGGAACTTGGGAGGAAACGTGATTGTCATGACAGTAAACTTCTGGGGGGAAAAAATAATGTTGTGAAGACATTTCCAGAGGAAAAATATATTAACCTCTGGTCATACATATATATAAATATACGTTGCAATATATTTATATATGTGTAAAGAGACGTCCTGGATGGAAGAAGGATGCTGGGCTCTCTCAGCCGTTTTATATCCCCAGAATGAACTATGCTTTATGACATTACATGTTTGTCACAAATGGCATATTTTCAAAGAAAAGTAATGACTTAATGCAGAGGTTTCATTGGTCCAAATGAACTACAGACCAGAACCAGGCATCAACACATCAGATTCTCAGAAGCCTGAAACTTAACTGTGTCCCCAGGATGAGTCCTGTTTCCCTGGGATGGATGTCAGCCTTGACCCCTGTACCCTGGATCTCGACACTAAGTCAACTACAAGGCCTATATAGACCTCATCCCTCCCTCAACACTTAAAATGCCCCACTCTCCGCTGCAGGTGCTGCTTATAATATATGCAAATAAGCCTCCTTTAATTTCTGAACCGACCAGAAGAGGTTGTTAATATTTAATGTTTATTTGCACTTTTTAAGTATGTCATTGATACGTCTGAAGAAAATTACAAGCTGAATAGCGCAGTTTATTTCACTCTTCCCAACAAAACACAGAGGCTTCATCTTTTTTATTGACAATCATCCACCTGAAATTATTTAGTTGCTTTGCAAGGCTCATGTTTGTAAGACTGTTTGATTGTGCTCTTTGGTAGAAAACAACGAGTAATAGTGGAATATAAGAGCTATATTCATGCCTCCTCCTCCACAGCACACAATGCTACAGCTGAAAGCAAGTGTGGAGCAAGGCCCAGTTTTACTATGCCATGTTAGAGTGCATGAGTGGGCCATGACCTCAGTTCCAAACGTACAGTGTTTGACATTGACGTGACTTCCTCAGTAGAATTATCAAAAGGCAAACACATACCTGGATGATGTGGCAGCACAGCCAGCAGTACATTGGCTGCTGAATGTGGCTGAACTGTAGCCTGGTTGTGTAATGTAGTGTGCGTGTGTGTCTGTAGATGATTGTGTATGAGAATGTGATGGTTCCTGCATTTCCACACTCATTCCTGCTTTGAAGAGATGTCCTGTAGTTTTTGTTTGTCTCAAAATGACAGGATCTGTGTTTGTGTGTGGGTGGGTTAGAAAGAGATAAAGCAGGTGCTGCACTATGATTACAGTAAAATACGTTTCTTTCAAAAGTTATGATGTGGTATGTTGCCAAGCTGGAGGTTTAGCAGACTGTTTTTTGTTTTTGATGAAGTTGTTGATGCTGATGAGCATGTTATGCATATATGACTTGAACTGTGGACAAAATCTGGGTGTGTCGTCTAGCTGTAGAATAAGTGGTGGTCCCTGACAAGTTCTGCTCTGTGTAGTTCAACCCCAACCCAATCTGAACAACGTGTGATGGAACAGCAGCAGTAGGGTTTGATTTGGGACTGGGCTGGGCGACACAGGTGAACAGAAGAACGGTGCTAGAGTTGTTTTCCAGTTTGAAGTGCCAACATCAACAAATTAAGCATTTTAAGGTAGGTCGAGCCCTTGGTTTTCTGTGTAAATGTTGATATAGAGTTTGCATTATTGCTAGTGAGGCAAAGCAGTGTTCTGTTATCGCTGACGTTTCACAGCTTCAGTTACCAAATACATTTCTATAGTGGTCTACTGAAAGGCTTACAAGCTACATTTTAACATTGACTGAAATCTTCAGAAACATTTAAAAAGGTGAAAAAACATAATGATGAAAGAAGGAATAAAATTGAGGATCAGATTCTTGAATGCACCTTAAACATCATCAGTTCTGGCAAATAAAATTCATTGTAAACTCTAAAAGAAACAGTAGTAGACATGTGCACCATGGCCCTTTGATAAATCTTACACAATGTCATTTGTGTAAGATAGTGTTACATGTTGACAATGTCAAGATTTTTAAGAAGTAATACATTATAGTCTGTGCCATACTTTATTTCTAAGAACTGGTGAGTCTAAAGCAGTCTCCTAAACACTTGTCGGCATATTATTTTTCCGTGGATGTAACGATGTAAAAATGTGTTTTTGATATGTGATTGATCTGATTGGATACCACACGAGAAGAGTTTCCGAGTAACCTGTATTATTCACAGGAAATTTTCTGCTGGATTGTTTCTGCAGTCCGTCAGTTTTTTCCACTTGCTTTCTGTGCACAGAGAGTAAGAGAAAACTCCAGACATTGTTCCTTGGTGTAGTTGTTGTAGGCTGTTTCCATGACCCACATTTGTCTCCATCTCCCTGGAAACAAATATTCTTATTGGAAGAAAGTTTTTTTTTTTTAAAGTGACCCCCCTGCTGTGGTCTGACCAATGACAGTTTTCTTCAAGTCCTATGTTTCAGCACCTTCAATGCAAAATAATAAAATGGATATTGGTTCAGAGAGCCATATATTTTCAGCTTTAACTAGGAAACCCAATGCTCCCTAGGATGTAGGTCTGAACACTTTCTGTTCTCAGAAAAGAAAACAGAATCTTGCAGAGCTTTGTTTCCACGTTCTATGGAAAACTCACCCGAGGACATTTTATCATTCAGCAGGACAATGATTCAATTCTATAATATTCACATAGCACCAGTTTACAACAACAGTTTTGTCTTTATATGGTAAGGTAAACATTAGGATATAATACAGTGAGAAAAAGGGGAGAGGAGAAGTGCATGTGCCCCAGCAGCATTTAGCCATTTGAATTTGTCATGTGGCTCAAAAGCACTGAAACTGGCTCAGTAGATAAAATAAATGTTTGCAGTGTGTTCTAATAATAGTATGTAAGGGAAGCATATATAATGTAGGTACTGGTCCCAGTACAGAATCTAATGGAACTTCATGACTGACTTTTTTGCGTGAGGAAGTTTTGTTTACGTGATTAATTCTGAACCCCTAAGCTTGTGGCGCTGTGTATTTAAAAGGGTTTACGCTCAGACCTGCTCAAGTTAAAGCAGAGGCTTTAAAGAGAATGTGCTGAAGTTCAACAGCTGAAGAAGATAGAAAATTGCTTCACTGGGCTTCCAGTGAACTGTTAGCAAAGCAGGTGGTATAGTCACTGGAAATATTGGACCCAGGATTTCCAGTGATATTTACAGTTTTGATCATGCAAGATATTATTTTGCACAGGAAGCAAACATCTGTGGGATCATGCAAACGCCTTGCACCAAAATGCACCAAGCAGCAGAAAAAGACAGCAGTTCACAGATATGGACAGGCTTCACGTGTGTGTTTGTACAGCAATTCGGACAAAAAACAGAAATTCCATTTTAACATTTTCCTTCTGTTTCTCCTGCCTCCTGTTGTCTTTACATTTATAAATGCTTGTGTGAGTTACTATGGGAATGAGCATGAATGATCAATTTCTAAGGAATCTTACTTGGACGTGTCCCCATATAATTTGAATCTTATATCTTGAAATTTGATTTGATCTTGTCTGTTTTCCGTCAGGCCACACCTAAAATGTACTTTACCTTGCATTAGAGCAGAGATGTCGGTGTATTTCCTTTTTCTTACCCACGGTTTGGGGGCTATAGCTAAGTTAATTTAGTGCCTACAAGGGATCAATGACATGGACAGAAAGTGTTGATATGAACTGGATTTTAGTTTAAGGTTCAGTTAAAGTTGTCTTAAAGCTGATGTATATTGCATGGTGCTGTCCTGGTCGCTGTGCTGACCTAACCAATGCATGGCTCAACTTGATAATACCTCTCCATCTCTGTCTTGCTCTTCCTCATCCTTCTTTTCCTCCCTCTGTTCTGCAGACTACATCAGAGGGAAGTGGATGGAAGGCTATATGTTTCTTTGAATTTAATAATAGCTCTGTTGTTAAACTTTTGCACGATATTTCGTAAAACACATTATGTGCCTTGCCTTTAGTTAAAGAACAGTAATATTTTATGGAAACATGATCATATGTTTCACGGTACAAAAAAGCTGCATGTGTGATTACTCGACATTAACCAGTGTAGCAAGTGCAAATTTTTTGGTTGTGGTGGTGCGCCACCTGAGATAGTAACTTACGGCTAAGCTCTATGAAAGCTTCCACTAGCTGTTTATCATCTACTCTGTTATCCTAAAGATAGAGCAATTTTTACAGTGTGAAAGGAAGTGTGTGAAACTTTGCGGAAATATGCTCTTTTTACTGTCGTATGAAGAAAACAACTTTGTTCCCTAAATAATATACATTTGGTTGCAATTAAGGTAGCTCAGCTGTTATATCATGACCTACTGAAAGTGTGAACTTGGTCTGTATGGCCCCAGTGACGCAGGCCTGGAGATCAGTTGACTACCATCTGGCAACTACACATGAGAAAAACGTGTCCTCGGCTACTCTGAGTGGTAGTGAAAAGTGCCACACAAACCGGAAATGGACAACCTGTGCCGTCCAACTAAAAGTTTGGCCTTTTACAGCTGGTTGGCTGAAGCAGTGAGGCTTGACTTTTACTTTGAAGGCTAATGTCCTGTCTTTTCACTTTGCATAGCAAGTTTTGCTCTTGCGGGTGTAGTGTTTAGAGACAACTTGGCATCTTCCATGCAAACTACTGTGGCAGTCTGCTAGCATGTAAAGCAATCACAAGGAAGTTTTTGATGCAGCACCATCTGTGTGAGCAATTTCACCCAGCAACCACTCGCCATCTGGTTGGGAAATATCCATTTTTCACTGGAAGGTTCCCAGAAGTTGACAGGTCTCTAGGCTGGTGTGACTGAGGTGACTGAAGTGTGAGAACTGTCGACTGTGATCCAGCCTCCAAGTATATACACCTGCTGTCATATATATCATTTAGGTCCTATGCTTGATTTATTGCAACAAAAACACGTGAACACATGGAAAAGACTGCAGTTCCCAGTATTTTCCCAGTTCCTTTAGACTCTGTGGATTTTTCTGGTGTTATCTGAGATACTCAGGTGTTGACTGCACTCATATAGCTGATTGGATTCAGTGGCTGTGCTGTTTAAGGCTGGCGTGTAGGCTGAGGTGTCTGTGGGCTAATGTAAGTGAACATTATTGGTGTTGCTATGTGTAAAGTCACATGCACACGTTGTTTGATATTTGCTTAGATATGTGTTATATGAAAATGTGGACACCGTTGTGTTGTAGTAAAATGTTTTTTCTGGGCGTGGTTAAATATGGATGGAAGCTTTGATTTGAAAATGACACTTTGCAGAGGCTAAAACATGGGTTGAGAAAGTCAAGTCTGGTGGTAAGTCCTGCCTAAATGTTCGCAATACAAACAAAAGCCATCTTCAGAGGCACTGCTCAGCTCTATCTACTTAACGTTTTATTGTCCCATGTTAGATGCATATAGACACATTTAAAGGTACTTATTGCAGGGAAAAATCTTGTTGGGCTTTAGCTAGTATGGCCACGTATGGTTGCCATGTAATGGAAGCATGTTAAACATGTACAGGTTTAGATTTCAGGGCTTTGCAGCTTTATGACTGGTGATGAGAATACCGTCCAATTGCCTATATGACGACTTTGATCCTGTTACTCAGCATGTGATAAAAGGCCATAAATGACTTTGAGTTAACATTATTTTTACTCATCTTCGCTTTAGGTTATTTTTAGGTTTTCCTTGGGTTATTATTACTTTGCTTTAGAATTATAGTTTTAAACACATCAGTGTGTAAAAAAATATATACAAAATGCACTTATTAGTTATCAAGATGTATAGAATGTTTAAATCATTTGTGGCTGTCTTATACAGTAAGTGGTAACCATGAAATGGGGAAAATTGTGTCTCTTAGAGAAAAATGTGGACAACAAAGCTGTTTGGTTTGGACGTCAACTGAAGTGAAATGACACAATGCACAACTGCTAAGACTTCACAATCTCCTAAATGTGTCATTGTGATAAAGAAATGTTGACAGTGATGTCACATGTAGCAATGTTTTTGTAATACATAAATTATGTCCTGAAATATTGAAACTTTTTTATAGGATCGAGCTGTTTGAAATTACACATTGGGCTTGACTAATGAAATGCTTCTTCTTACTGTAGCACCACACTTATAAGAATATGGCCTTATTTTTGCAAGCGTCAATAAAGGTTGAGTCAACAGTTAATAAATGTTTAGGTCAAGTACTTGTGTGCAGAAATGGTATAAAACAAGGAATAATTTATCCAAATATTTTGGTGAAAATGAAACGAAATAGGACAGTGTTTAAAAAAAAAAAAAAGCATTCAGTCTTGGACTATACTGGTCCATCGCTGCTTCAAAAATAAAGGTCTTCACCACTGACACGTCATCCATAATAGGGCAAACACTGACAGAGAGAGAATGGCAGCAATGTGACGCTCTAGCAAGTTAGAAAAGAGCAATATCTGGTCATTTTATTGCACATCAGTTGCACAAACACTTTTACCCGCTGAGGATGGTGATGGTATGGGAGCTTATAGGGCGTGCCCTCAGGTATTAGTTTCTTCACACACAGACCTAAGACTTGTAGCAATACAGCAGGAACCCACCAATCCTGGTCAGATGTACAACTTTAGCAAATCAGAGGATCCTCAGAGACCTCCTGATGGGAGTTCCATCAGAAATTATGAGCCAAAGTGGAAAGTGTAATTGTTGCTGCAAGATCATAGATAGAAGCTGAGTGGTAGAAGCTTTAATTCAGGGCTTTATATGGACTTTGATAGTGGCTGTGATTATAAACCTTAAATAACATGTATTTTGGCTTGAATGATATCTAGTAACCTGACTATGGTGATATATCCAAAACTGTATGAAG
The DNA here is from genome assembly GCF_051167445.1 of Perissodus microlepis. Taxonomy (NCBI): domain Eukaryota; kingdom Metazoa; phylum Chordata; class Actinopteri; order Cichliformes; family Cichlidae; genus Perissodus; species Perissodus microlepis. The sequence continues at coordinate 23,930,108 of NC_140477.1, read as the reverse complement.
ACAGACTGTGTTGCTTGTACGGTTACCAAATCTTTATGTACTTTACTTAATGTTAAAACGATGAAGCAGAGTATTAACCTATGATGGGTCTGATTGCGGTTAAGTTGTGATGAGGCCCACTATTTGCAAACATGTTTTTTCTTCACGCGTATAGGAAATATAGAACTTGCTTTTAGATTTAGTTGCTTTAAAAGTTTCAAATACATTTTTAACAAACACTACAGCCAAAAATGCCCATGCAAAATGTGCAAGTGGTTTACAAAAAACTGTACAAGCTTTGTAGTTGTTCCTTCTCCTCCAGCTGACGACCACAATAGAAACTCACGCAAACCTTCACCTGTGGAAAGAATGTACGCACAGTTTACTGGCACGTGACTTAAAATCCACATTTTGGATGCAATGCTGTCAGGAAACAGTGTGAACTGTTGATGTGCGTCTTCATTTCTGTTTCCCACCAAACGAAAACCTGACAACAGGATGCCTAAGTAACACACTCACTCTACTGAGTGGAAGACACATGCCCAGTACTGTTAAGGTGATAGCGTTTCAAGCTTGTGCAGTATGTTTACACAATGTTTGAAATAGAGGTCTATCATAATCATATCATCATATCATAAAATACTGAAATCAAGATCAAATTTATCAAGAATTACAGCTATTAATTAATCATAATTGGCATGTGATGTGTCTTGATATTATGATCTTTTTTTTTTTGCTATAAAATTCAACTTTAAAGAAAGCGACACACCAATTCAGGCTCTCATGCAGACACTGTCCTCTTACGGAAAGTGTACAGACATGCAAACTCATCAAGTTCCTCGCTCTATTCAAATAAACCAGCAGGGCAGCAGCAACTGAAAAGTTCTACCAAAAACAATGTCAATAAGCAGTGCCTATCACTTTACTGTTGGAGGTATTTTGTAAGCTGTAGGTGTTGTTTTCAGACCCTACATGGTTTGGTGACAAACAGCGTTGCCCTCACCGGTGCGGGTCCTGAAGTAACAAGCCATACAACAAACCAAAGAGTTGAAGGAAATCTAGAGATAACACTGAGTGTGCATTTTGGGGGACACTAAAGTTCAGAGGTTTTACAGTTTATGGTACTTCATGTTATGCTGTACTACGTTCGGGGCCTACAGCTGTGTTCTGTTTTCAGCTTTTATAGGTCACGCGTGAAAAACATTATAAATGCAGCACAAATGTGATGCCACATTACAAAAAGGAGCATCTGTGTCAGTTGATTTATCCACTGCAGTGTGCTGTCAGTGCATGGAGGTCTGTATTATCATTATTATTCAGTTATAATAATGTGTCAGTTGTAGTAATCAGCTCTGTGATTTGCTTTCACGCACTGTCTACTATTTCCCCCTGCAAGCTAGTTCGCTTCACCGTCTTTTGTAAGACCCCACCCCCGCGAACACACACACAAACACACAGTAAATACATGCATATTTATTTTGTGCCACAGATACAGACTGGCGTTAACTGAGCGTGTGGTTGACTTGGTTCCCTCTAGATTTTTTTGAAACTCTGTGGTTTAAAGACAAACAAGTGCTGTTTAGGCGGCCACTGTTATTATAGTTCAAATTCTGATAATCAATGTATGTGTCCATATATTTCATGTTACACTGCATCACACCAGAGTCCAAACTGCTCGATGATTGTGATTAGCAGGTCATGTTCAGTATTGTGAACAGCTGTTTCTGAGTAAACAGTCGTACTGCAGGTGGTACTTCCTATTTTTTAGTTTCACGGCTGCAGATGATCAGATGTTGAACTGTTTGCTGTATGAGGAACAAAGGGACTGCAGAGGGCTCTTTTCTATGAACTATCAATGATATTCAATGCTCTACCCTACTGCTGCTGTTTCCTGGAACAACTCCATTGATTTGGTGACTCCAATATGTGTTTCTTTTTTTTTTGCTGTTACTTGAAATGCATGTTTGCTTTTTAATTTTTTTAATGGCCTTTGAAAACCTTTCCTGTAATTCAGACTTACAGCAGGAAACCACACTTGGTTACTAAAAATGGAATTGTACAGCTGCAGGTTTTCCTCTGACAGTGATGCCATATTGATTTGTTTCTGTAACTGAAAGTACATTGCTACTGCACAGTTTACTCCATGTGCTCAAGATAGTATGTAATGAATGAAAGTTTTTTTTCTCAGAGAATATTTGAATGCATATTTGAACATTTTTTTTCCATCATAACTTTTCCAGATATTATATTAAAAAACTGCTTGCTTGCTTCCAGACATATATCCCTTACATCAGAGAAGGCATAGGCATTAAAACATGTCATCAGTTATTGCATGACTGCAATTCACATAGACTGTCGTCCTTTTCACATTAACTTTATAGTTGGAATTGAGTTAGCCATGTGATAACAACAACAAAATCTTTTTATCACTTAAAATGGGCATGCATGATGCACACTGAGGTACGCTGGTACCTAAAAATAACAACGCTGCAGTGAAGCAGAGAGCGGTCCCCTGTTACAGCGATATGGGAACGCCTCTGTGTTCATTATTGTGTACTTTGGTCACAGTTTTAACATCTGGATTGAGCTGAGTCCATTCCATTCCATATTGGAAAGCTGAAGTGCTGACATTAATCCTGACCTCGAGATTTACTGTGGAAAGGGCTGCTGCTTCAAGCAGAAAGTAGTTTCTTGGCAGCTTTACCGAGCCTTTTAAGTACTTTTTACTATGTGGATTTTTTGTTTTTTCGTTTGTTTTTCAGCTGAAATTATTGTCAGTCATATATTTTTGCATGGCATAAACTAAAGTCTCGCACTTACCGGTCTGATCCTCTTTGAATGTATAATGTTTGCGTGAAAGCCGTCTGAACCAGTGTTTATGACCTTATGTTATTCATCTGTTGTGGGGGATATTCAACCTTTAGAACCACATTTAGACATTGCTATTGACAGATTCTAATGAAGTCATTTCTGGAAATGAGTATGTTTCCCTATGCAAAAATATACCATTAATAAACATGCTATTCTAAAACTCAACCAGTAGGCTCTGTGTTTGTTCATTCATTCATATCTGCTGTTATTATAATGAGAATGATTTATTAGTGGACCTCCAACAGACCTCCAAATGTGAAGATCTCTTTTGAAGAGAAATTTGAAATGATCATCCCATTTCCAAAAAAGTGGTGACACTGTATAAAGTGTAAATAAAACCATGCTATAAATTGCAGTTCTCGTAAACACACTCTGCATTTACAATAGACTCTCAGATTTAGCCATTCTTATATTTTGCTTGTTCTTATGTTATTGTATTTTTGCGCACCTCTGTTGCTTGTGAAGCTCGCACACAAGAATTTCACTCACATGTACTGTACCAGTGTACCTCCACATGTGATGTGACAATAAAAGTGATTTGATTTGATTTAGAGCATAAAACACACATCAAAGGAAGTAAAAAGGTTATTTTGGATGTCTGAGAAGTGAGGAGAACCGTTGGTGGTAAATGGACTGGTTCTTTTCTACTCTATGCACTCAAAGCACTTTACACAGCTTGTGCATTTACATTTTTTCCTAAACTGTTACCAAGGGCTTCCTAACTAACATTCACACGATGGATCGGAGAGCAACTTGGGGTTAGTATCTTGCCCAAGGATATTTGGCATGCAGACAAGGGGGAAGCCAGGAATCGAACCACCAACTTCCAGTCAATAGATGACCTGCTCTCCCGCCTGAGCTACAGCCACTCAACGCTGTCCCATGCTGTGGAAGAGAGCAAGAGATTAATAATAACAAATAGTTAAATGCAGAGAGGTGTATAAACACATGGTGATGAAAAGGGATGAGAGAAGGAGAAATGCTCAGTGCATCATGGGAATCCCCCAGCAGTCTAGAACTATTGCAGCATAACTAAGAGAGGATTCAGGGTCACCTGATCCAGCCCTAACTATATGCACAAAAGAGCATTTTAAACCTAATCTTAAAAGCAGATAGTGTCTGTCTCCTGAACGCAAACTGGGAGCTGGTTCCATAGAAGAGGGCACTGAAAACTGAAGGCTCTCTCTCCCATTCTACTTTTAAACACTCTTGGAATGACAAGTAAGTCTGAGAGCTGTATTGGAGTCCTTACCATACTATAAGGTCTTTAAGACAAAACGGGGCCTGATTATTCAAGATTCTTCAAGATTACTCAAGGTAGGACTTACCTACCTGAAAGCAATTTCTATCATTATAGCATGTGGCTTTTTAAAACTAAACTAAATTAAATGTATCACACTATCACCGTGTGGGTCGCTGTGTGCTGTTTCCACTGTGGTCAGCAGGTGGCGGTGTCGGTACCAGGCTTCATGTCTGCCGTCCACCATTAAAGCGTAGAACGAAAAAAAGGACCATATGTTCCGTTTGTACGGTTGGCGCCTGAAAAGCGCCAAATTGAAAGATACCAAACACTACTGATCCAGCTGACTGATGAAAACCAGCATCACTCAGAAATAGTCTGATATACGAACCTTTAACGTTGATCGATGTTCTAACTCGTCACAGCGGCACCGCAGGGAAAGACGGTTTTTGTCATGGAGGAGCTCTTCAACAAAGTGTTGCAGGTTAATGTCAGATGCAGGGACTGCGAGGAAAGGTAAGCCTGTGCACACGGACACGGACGCACTATTTAAACAGCTTGGTTTGAAGTTACACCTGACGAGAAGAATAACTACGGTCATTCTGTCGGCACACACGAAACCTCCCCATCCTGACTGCGGCAAACAGCTGTCGGTCCAATCCAACCGGGGAAAACAAACAAACGTGTTGCACAGACTAATGCAAAGCACGTTAATATTAATCAAATGAATGATAACCCAAAGCGTACTGCAAATCCAAGAGTTTCTCAAGGCAAAGCAATGGGATATTCTTGAATGGTAAAGTTAGTCGGCTGTTCTCAACCCAGCAGCATGTTTTTCAGTTACAGAAGACAACGCTGAGACATTCAGAGACAAACAGCTGGAGGCCTGACAGAGCATCTCAAGGCAGCATGTAGTGATGTTCGTGGGTTTGACTTTAGCTTGTCTAATTATGTTTGAGCCTCTGAAAACGGCAGTCTATGTATGCAAACTGCTGTATGTCCTAAGCAGTTTCTGCAGGTAAACCCCTGAATTAAAGCTAAATGTCTTCACTTTAGGTGCATCTGGATTGTTTGATTTAAAATCCACCGTGGTGGGTTACAGAGACAAAATCACAAAAATGTGTCTTTGTCAGAATACTTGTAATGTAAATATACACAATAATGGAAACAGAGTAGAACTTTTTTTGTGCATTTTGGGTTTTGGTAACCATTCAAAATGCTTTTACTGTACAAGTGTGCAAGTATGCTTCACATAAACAAACAGTTGTGAGAGAACACATCTGTATATTGAACCAGATGGTGTTCTGACAGCAATGTTCACTGCAGCAGTACCAGCGAAGTTCTGATGGTAAATTAGACACAGGAAAAGATTACTGGCATAGATGAAAATGAAGGGCGGACACTTAGTGCTAACAGCACAGTGTTTTAATATTTTGGCATACTGAAAGGTAAAGGCAGGTGACATGCTAATGTTGTTAGCAGCCTTCATAAGTTACTTCACATAAGGGTAAGTGAGCCTTTGTGAATGCTGCATGGAAAGCATTGCAGAATCAGAAGCAAGTGTTAGTGTATTTTGCAAACATTAATGGGAAAATGAAACATTTTCATATTCCTGTCTTTATTCTGTTCGTGGATTTTTGAAATGAGCTGAACACTGAAAAACAAGTGCTTGAGTCACCAAACATAATGTTTAATTGCTTCATTTTACAGAAAAGCAAATATTCGTGTCACAATTGAACTTCAGGTGACAACAAGTCCAGTGCACAAAAGAGTGAGTGGGACATTTTATTTGGAATTTGTATCGTTTTAAAATAAAGAGAGAACTAAACTATATACTACACTACACTTACATTATATCATTTAACATTTCCTGTTTTTTACATATTACATTAGGATCTTCTAGTACGGATAACAGATGATATAGATCCATATTTTCTCTTCAACCTTGCAATATCAGAAGAGGATTTCCAAAGGTAAGTGTAAAAACATTTGTATGAAGTAATGTGTTGTGTTAGAGCTAAGGGACAAAGCATCTTCAATATTAACTAATGTCATTTGTGTTTGAATTGTTGTGTAGCTTGAAAGTCCAACAGGGTCTACTGATCGATTTTGCATCATTTCCTCAGAAGTTTATTGACCTGCTTAACCTGTGCATTTCCGAACAAACGTCAGACAGTCCAAGGTATGAAGAAAACCGACACATGACATCACACTGTTTGAATAAGCTAAGCAAATATATGCCATAAATGTATTTTTGTTGTTGTTGTTTTGTTTTGGGGTTTTTTTTTTGTTTGTTTTTTTTTGGGGGGGGGGGGGGGGGGGTGTTTTGTTTTATTTTACTTATCTATATATAAATTTTTTTTTCTGTAATAATATCTGAATGATCTACATGGGAGAGTATGTATAACTATATCTATGTGTTTCCCCAACACTGTTCATACACGATGTACATACATTACTATTATACACTCAATTTTTTTTAAAAATTAATTTCCTCCTCTATTTTATTTGAACTATCTCTTCCTATTGGTTAAAATGTTGTTGGAAAAGCAATAAATAAATCTTTGAGAAAAAAATTAATGTATTTTATCAGCCAGTGTCATCCCGTCTCAAGTGACGCTGTGATAAAAGTAGACACGATTCTGTCTTGGAATTTGAAATTGGTGAACAATAAAGTTGCTTGTTGCACGTCCCTATGCTCATCATTAAGTATCACTGGAATATTTAAAAACATTACAAATATGTCCTACTGACTTAGTAATTTGAAAGATATAAATTAAAACCTTTTGCACAGACTAACTGTCGTCCTTTCCACAGATTTCTTCTTCATTTGTCATGTCAGTCTCCAGTGCTAGAAGGTCCCGCCAACTTCAGTGTCATAGAGACAAACGCGTTTAAGCACCTTAACCACTTGTCTTTACGGCTTTCTCAAGCTTCTGACAAAGAGGTTAAAGATTACCTGGCAGTTTGTCTCTCCTCTCTGAAGGTTGGTTCCATTTAGCTTCTTCATACTTTATGCCACTCATCAAAAAAACCAACCCTTTAAATAAATACCAAATTTTAATGTTAGTTCATGTAAGTAAAACGTTGTCATGTACATGTTAAGTGTAGTTGTTAATCCCAAAGATGGGAGCTTGTATTGCTTGGGTGGGCTTCATGTTTTCAAGCTTACTTATATTTTAGCTTTAGTTTAGTTTGATCAGCTGAAGGCAACATCTTTATAAAATATTCATTTGAATATAATTGTCTAGTCAAATAATTATTTTTGTTTTTCTGAGCAAAACTGAGTTTTAACAGGTTTTGTCATGTTTATGTCATTTTTTGTTGTGTCAGGCAGAGAAACATGCCCTAGAAATGAAGCTTAAGACGACTGAAGGTGATCTGACCAGGCAGCTGAATTATGCTCAACAGGTGTGCATTATTTTTATTTTTTAAGATATGATACAGCTTACTTGCGTACTCACGGTTTAGTAGTTCTTGCGTTACAGCAATTAATGTTAAGTGAAACGTAACCATTGTGATTTTTCTTTAATAGAAATTTCAGTTTATTTATTAATAAACTGCCCATTTATTGATTTTTTTCATGTAATTTTTTTTTATTAAACAAAAGTTGAATAATTATTTTGTATGCGGTCAAACATAGCAAGGAAAACTGGAATCTGCAAAGTTGTAATTATCAGATCAACCTTTAAAAAGAGTTCCACAGAGTTGTCCACAGTGTGTTCTATGTAACTATAACATGCAGCTGAACAAGTGATCATATGTGGATCATAGACGCTGTCTGAGAAGACCAAAGAGTTGGACAAACTGCGCTCAGAGTGGACGACTCAGACCGGCTCGCTGTCCAGCCTTCATTCTCAGGAGCTGCAGCTGGAGAGAGACAAGGCTCTGGAGGCAAGACTTCTCTTTTAATCAGCACAAATTCATCAGCTATGTTTTTAATATGGTTATTAATGTCAAAACAAGCTGTGCACAGCGCCGTATCTAAGGAAGCTCGGCAGGATAGAAGTTATTTTACCTGACTTGGAGCAAAGAGCAGCTAAAAAACATTTGGAGAAAGAGCATCTCTGATCTGTTTAAAAAAAACAAAAAACATAGTCGCACAAGTAAAATGTTATTTCCTAAAAAGTCACAAGGTTTCATTTAGATTCCAGGTTTTCAATTTTGAGTTGTAGAGCACTATGGTGTCTACATTACTCAGTACTTTATTGTACTTCTTTATGCCAACGTATCAAACGTAGAAAATGGAAAACAAATCTATTAAACTTTATTAGTTTAAATCATTATAATTCATGAAATTACTTAAAAATAATTGTTCAAAGCAAGTCAGCTCATAATTTAGATGGCAAGTGCTTAAAAAGCATGCGATGTAAATATTTGTGTGGTCATTGTAGGGCTCGAGGTTGACCTAGTCAGGGTCAAATTACTGTGACATTAACATGGAACTTCAGATTAGCTCCCTTAGCTTATGCTACATTTTTGTTAGTTGTGTTTTGGATTTACTACCTTCGTGTATGTAAAGTGGGAGAAATGAACCTTTAAAAGTGTTACAAACACGTACGATGTGATCCACGAGTATTAACTAAGATTTACAAGTGTGTGCAGTGATATGTTTGCATTGTTAACTTTGACAGCAAATTTTAAACTAGTTTTAATCGGCCTTTTGAATAAAGCGTCAATTAGTAGTAGTAGTAGATTTAATCTGATGTTGATTCAGCGACTAAAATATAAAGTGTAGAAGTCGCTTTTTCATCGCTCTACACAGTTTTTAAAAGCATCTTATATTCATTGACATCTTATGTTGTAAATGTGCCCTCTGCAGTCTCTTATTTCTTGTTCTTTATTTTATATACTTAGCTTTTTGTCTCAAGCTCTTTCTGCCTGCCACTTCCACGCTGCTGGAACACATGAATTTCCCCAATGAGGGACAATAAAGGATATTTCTGTTCTATTCTGCATGACAGTGTGAAATTTGTCTCAAAACCTCATGTGGGCATGCAGTGTGGTATCGGTGCGTATCAGGCAATTCGTGCACATACATAAAATTTTTTAATAGTGAGCGAGAGGGCTGTTACATGTATTTTTAGATTTGTAAGCACTGAAGGATTTATTCAGGTTTATGTGTGCACATTTATGTCGTTTTCCGTGTGGTCAGATTTCTTTGTATCTGTTTGTGGATCGGAGCACACATTTGTGAGCCCTCAAAAGTAGAACACAAATCACTGCACACAGTTGTAAATCTTAGTCTATGCTTGTGGGTCATACCATACGAATTACTAACACTATCCTCTGCATAGTTAACAAGACTCAAAACCCTGTCTCACAATATTAACCACTTGTGGCTTTGTTCTTAGCTCAGTCTCTTGGAAGCAGTCATTTATTTGGAACCTTTGAAACTATAGGGATCAAAAGCAAAGCTAAAGATTGCCCTGCAGAAATGGTTGGAGATTGTTTGTCTGTCTTCCAGTTACAGAGCAGGTTTCAGCAGCAGACAGAGCAGCTTCGTCAGGAGCTGGAGAGTGCTCATAAAAAGAGCAGCCATCAGCTTAATAGTCGACTGACGGAGTTGGAGGCCTCGTGCAGAGAACTGACTGAGAAGAAATACAAGAACGAGTCTGCCATCCGAGACCTGAAGATTAAAGTAGTTGGTGCAGACGAGGTAAGTGAATGTTTAGGATGAGGAATTATTGCATCCAGGTGACTTGCTCTTAATGTGTGAAACTTTATTAGAATTTGTGTGTTGGCAGCAGATATAAATTTCATCCATCCATCTTCTGTAGATCATCCTGTCATGGGGGCAGCGAAAGCTGTGCTGAAAGCTCCCCACAGCAAGAGAATGTTGTTGATTATTTTCTTTCTCTTTCATATAGGAATGCCAGCATTTAAAGCAGCAGGTCCTGTCTCTCAGGAGGGAAAACAGCACCCTGGACGCAGAGGTCCATGAAAAGGACCGTTTGGTGAGCCAGATGCAGATGAGAGTGGCTGTTCTGGAACAGGAGGTCAAAGATAAGGATCAGTTGATGAACCGCACCAAAGAAGTATTGGAAGCCACTCAGCAGCAGAAGGTAGGGAAGCCCTCTTCTGCATCGGGGACAGGGGGGCATTAAGGATTCAGAATGAGAGAAATTATATGACGTTATGAATAGGAAGTCACCAGGAGTCACCGTGTACAGACGAATGGTTAGACTCAGGATGTCAGTGTTGTGCAATTCAATTTCAATTCAGTTTAATTCATGAATCCTTCTGTCTTGATGCGTGCTCAATCATCCAGGTATGTAAATCCCAAAAGGTTGATTCTGGACGTTGTGTTTTCAGTGGGAGAAATGTTTCATCACTCATCCACTACCAACTCTGCTGCTAACTAACTGTTATGCAGAAAATAAACATCTGTGTCAGACTGGTCCAACTTTTATGCTGGAAGTCATAACTGGTGACAAGACTTGGTATACTGTCTCAAAGCCCCGAAAATGCCTCGGGGTTGTTTTTTTTTTTTTTACTATGAGAGTATAAGTGAGGTGTTTGGTTGTGATGTCCGGAGGCATCTGAGGAAGAATTTGTGATGCAGACAACCTGAAATGAAGTGAACATGCAACAACTGCAACATACTAACAAACAGCATGTTTGAAAGGTAGATGTGTTTTTGGAATCGCCTACAAAAACTTTGTTCATCAAAATAAAATTCAAGTTGACAAGCTGCTGTTTTTAGACTTACACACATGGCATTGCACAAGGGGTTGCCAGGGGTTTATCTAAAAATGAAGAGGTGCAGCAGAAGACTACCCTGATGGAGGCCAAATTTAAATCAGGATTGTTCATCAAGCCTTCAAGGTTTTTGTTTTTTGTTTGTTTGTTTAATAAAATTTTGCCCTTCGGATATTTTTAACCAGCTTGCTTTTTGTTATAGGAATCAGTGGAAGAAAATGCAGAAAGTAAGGAACTTCAGATTCGAAAACTTGAAGCTACAGTGAAATCACTTTCTGAGGAGCTGATAAAGGTTTGTCAGTTTGTGTGTGTTTGTGTTCAAAACTCACACTTTTTATCCTTCAAGCTCGAGTCCTTGGGCCTTGGAGCACAGAATCTTTGCTATATCTTCTAGACAGAGATCTTTGATGTTGTTTAGGGATCTGCTGGAGCCACTGGCACAGTTTGGGGTCACTGCCCCAAGTGCCTCCTCGGTTAGCACGGGGACCACTGCTGCCTTGACCTTCCACATATTGGGGTCTTGGCAGTGCATAGGCTCGTCAGTCTAGTCTTACATTCTCGAGTGACTTCTCTGTCTACCAGTCGCTGGTGTTTTTGCTCCTTGGTATTTGGTACTGGGACCGATCCATTCTTGGGGATCCTTGGGATCGGGATATTCCAGTCTTCGGATAGCCATTCTGGGTGTCTCAGTCATTAGCCATTGTTTTGTATTTTATATAAAAGGTTTTGGAGAAGATTTCAGACATGCATCTGAATGGAGGTTTTAAGGTTGTTGTTTTTTTTAATTTCACATATGTAAATCTAAATAATGAAATATATTTTAAACAGAAAACGAAGTAGAAAAAAATCTAATTGCTACAAATATCTCTGATATATACGTGCTCAAAAAGGAGTGGGATGAAGTTTACACTTTCTTTTTAGTCCTTCCCCGCTCACATTCACTCCTGTGGGGAATTTAAAATCACAGATTGACCTGTGCATGTCTTTGGACTGTGGGAGGAAGCCGGAGTACCCGGAGAAAACCCATGCAGACATGAGGCAAACATGCAAACTCCACACAGTAAGGCAGTGGCCAGATGGTGGATTTAAACCCAGGAATGTGAGGCAGCAGTGCTAACCACCGCGCCACCGTGCTAGCCCTGCATCAGATTGGCACCTGTCCAGGGTGTACCCTACCTTTTACCCTATGGTAGCTGGGATAGAGAATGGATGATGGATACTTTTATATAATAATGCTGTTTAATAAATGATAACTCAGTCTTCCTTGATATAACATATAATCAGAAAATATACATAAATAACTATTTATGAGTCACAGTACAAAGTCAGAGAACCTCCCTTTGACTTTGACCTTTGGCTGTAATTGAGAGTATTTCTGTATTTTCCATGTAATTTTATGTGCCATATTAAATGTAATTAAAAATTAATTTTAAATTTTTTGACAGATGAATGCAGTTAATCTTTAAAACACTGGTTTTCATTTTAGAAATTGCAATCAGCAGTTCAATTTAAAAGACCTGTTTTTTCTTTTTAAAATCTTTATTGTTGCTCATTAATAAGACAAAAGTATTTTTTATCCAGTTAATCGATGCAGTAATCGATAGAATACTTGATTACTAAAATAAATGGTAGTTCCAGCCCTTGGCAGTGCTTTCGCAGCCTGTAGGGAGCAATGAATAGCCCATCTACCTGCAGTGAGCCAGTTGGAGGTAATGGTTGTAGCTATGGGCGACTCTTGTTTGTGCTGTTGATGGTCTTCCAACCAGCTGCATAGAAGAGCAAAGTTATAACAGATGAACAGATGCGCTGAAAAGAATGAAGACGTGTCCCCTGCAGCTGTTACGTGTGCTTTTCATTATCTCTTTTCTGGTCTTTGATGTTTTTCATGCTTCTTCCGTTCCCTGTAAGCTCCAGAACAAGAGACGTGCACCACTCCCTTTTCTGGTTCACTTCTCACCCAACAGCATTCAGCCTACTTAGTTTGGGGGGGACTACACAGGACCATGTTTTCAAAGCTTGAGAACTTTTCTCCCCATGCAAATGGGCACAACCACTGTAGTATAAAATGAGCAATATGCAGGAATGCCCTACACAGTGAACCACATCCTGTTTTATAGGGTGTCGCTTATACTGATATTGGTTGCTTTGGAAAGAAAGTGAACGGACTGCATCTCTGTTATAGGGAAAAAATAGAAGAAGTTGTGAGTTTTGAAAATGATCAACTCCTCTTTTTGATCTATCCTTTTTTTCTTTTATATATACAGGCTAACGGTATCATTAAGAAGCTGCAAGGAGAAGTTCGAACCTTAGTAGGAAAAATAAAAGTCAAAAACACTGTGACAGTGTCGCAGGAAAAGATTCTCCAGGAAACTTCAGAGAAACTTCAGAGTGTTGAAAAGGATCTACAAAGAGCTCAGCAGCAGCTCAACACTAAGGAAGAACAGGTATGTCACAGACTGAAGCCTTTTCTTTTGGTAAAGCAGTAAAGGAGATCTCATCAGTCAAACCAGTAAATCAGTACAAGTACTTTAAAAAAATACAAAAAGAAAAAGTACAGTACTGTGTGAACTGTGAGCATAAAATAAAATAACAACCTGAACTATTGATACTAGGCGAGATGGATCCGTCCTTTCATGTTGTTATAACATGTCATTCTGTTTCTGCCATCCAAATGTCAGAGCAGAAATTGAGACTTGTTAGACCAGGCGTTGTTATTCCAATATTCTGCTGTCCAGATTTGGTGAGCCTGTGTGAAATGTAGCCTCAGGTTCCTGACAAGAATAACAACCAGTGCAAAATATTCTTTTTATTTTTCAGATTTTAAAATTAAATGAGCAGTTGGAGGCCACGGTACAGAAGCTAAATGAAACCAAAGAAGTGCTGAAAACTAATGAGAATGGTAAGGAAGCTAGTCCTGTTCAATGGACCCTCTGAAAACTGACTTTCATGTCTTCAAAATCGTTAAGGTTTACAAATCCAGCAAAGCTTCTCAATCCATCAGTGTTTATGGAGTCCACTTCCATATGGCGACGTACACTACAACTACATTTTATTTATATAGCGCTCGTTAACAACAACAGTTGTGATTTGGCAATATTAGAAACCCCAACTATCACACAACCATTAGCAAGAAATTGATGACAGTGGGAAGGACCAGGCTCAGCTATCTGCAGAGAGATGGGGGGGAAGGGGAAACTATAGATGAGTGAAGAAGAAACACTATGTCTTTGCTTAGCCAGATTAATTAAATAGCATCTTATTTCTTAGTGTAAACTTTGAGCTTCATCCAAAGCACAATCTGTTGATTCACCCGCTAATTGTATTCACAGTGATTTGCCTGCCTAGCCTAGCCTAGCTTAGCTTGTAGCCAACTCGCTAGCAGCATGGCCTCTATACCTGTCCCTCCTGCAGTTTCCTGCTCAGTGTGTCAGATATTTAGTTACTCCTCTGCCTCCTTTTGTAATAACAATACTTGTAGTAAATGTAGCCTTTTTGCAGCTTAGGCTGACCTGGCTTCAGACCCTTGAAAAGACATAGTCAGTTGTCTTCCAGGGGCCAGAGCAGGTGACATTCAGGGAAATTTTTAAACTGCTGGTTAAAGTTAAATGTACATTTTGCAAAATTATAATTCATGTCAACAGTAATGACACCTGGTTGCATCAATCGGAGGTAACTAAATGAACATTGAATTGGGGACTAACTTTACCAAAACAATCTTGGGCTTAGTCATTTTCTCTGGTACCCTCCTCAATCGGCCCAGGAGTGACATTTTTAGGCACTTATTTCCCTTTGATTGCTGGCTGTCTGAGTAGTAAAAAATCAGTGGGCTCTAAAGATGATTGGGAAACTTTCAAGTCATCTTTATTTAAATAGCACATTTAAAAGACATCAAGTGTCGGCCAAAGGGCTGAACAGAGGGATGATATGATAAAAAAGAATTAAAAATGTACACAAGCACACATACGTGAACATAAAATACATGTATACGTATACACATGCAAACATCATCCAATGAGAAGACCAGAATAGCTAAAACAGAATAAAAGTGGTGTCAGAGAGATCTGAAAGCCTTGGAAAATAGTATTCAGATTCTATTTGAAGACTTCCAAGGACAAAGAGGATTCAGGGGAAAATCTGGTCTTTTTAGACAGCATCCACCCCATTGTGGATGGAGGAGCTCTCATTTCTAGAAATCTGGACAAATTTATTAAAACCCCCAGAACATGATGGGTTGGGACAAAGCAACAGAGATTCATTTGTCTTACACGCCTCTCTGCAGCTTCTCTCCAAAACCCATCCCCTTAGATGCTGCGTCTGCCTCCTTCTGAGTCCCTGTTTATACATGAATCAACAAATTGATTTACATTTTGTCATTATGGAATATTGTCTGTAGAATTTTGAGGTGAAAAATGAATTAATTCCATTATTGAATAAGACATAACATAAAAAACATTCTTTCCAGATGCACTGTAAGTATCTGCTCCTTGCCTTGGCTGCCTTGAGAAATGTGTGGATGACAAATAATTTGTATTGTGAATAGCAATCTCATTCACATTATGAAAGTTGCCATTTAAGTGTAGCACATTTACTAGTGTGTTTATTTTCATTTTACCACAGTTATAAATTGGCTTAACAAGCAGCTAAATGAAAAGCAGCTGTCCAGAAAAGCACAGGGTCTGGAATCACTGGAGAATCCTGCAGTCTCAACCACAACAGCAGGACTTGGGGTAGGTGACAACATACTGATGATGTTTATTCTTCATCCTTCCTCTTAGATATTACTACAAGCTTCATTCCTATTGTGCCATTCAGCTCAATATAAATATGTTTTGTGTCATTGAGTGAGAGATTATGGCAGTAAGAGACGGCAAAGTAAGAAAATTTCAATTTGGTCAGTTTCTTTCTTGAAGCAATGCTTGTTGGCAATAAATGTTATATTGTTGGAAAGCCTGTGTAATTGCTGTTTCACTAAATGGTGTGTGAGAAAAATGCATTTGCAAGTTGAACAGCAGCACTGGGCATGTGGGTTGCGCCACATTTATTAGATTGGGTGATTGAAGTCGGAGACATATCGACATTTAGCAATTTATTCATTCAACAAAAAGGGGCCTCAGTAGCATGTTGAAGGACCATACACAGCCACAACAGCCTGGCACCACCTGCACCACCTCCTTATGCCGGTCACCTGCTCAGTCACACACCTATATGGGATGGCATCCCATTCTTTTTTGTACGTTATTTAATTACGCACAGAAGACAGTAATTTATTAACTATTCATTATATTAGTTTCGAACTTCTCCATTAAATGACCTGAAATGAATTGTCATTTAACAATATACACATCAACATAAGCCTATGAACCTAATAATCCACCCTGGAAGTAATAAATGCAGAAAAGATTTGGTGGGTTTTTCGTGGGTTTGACCAACAAATGCATTATTCACAAGAAGCATTGTTACAATAAAGAAATAATCAATTCAAAACAATCACGTCTAGTTTAACATAAGCTTAGAGAATGACGGGATGCCTGAGAAAGAGAGAAGTAGCGTACTGGGACAAATGTTTAAGAAAGCAGGTGAAGAGCTGTAGTAACTACAGAGAGAGAAAGCTGCGCCAAGGGAAAGAGTTGTTGAAGCTAAGTTAATAAGAGGGGTGATGATCAGTGAGCAGCAGTATGTCATCACTGACGGGACGTTTGCTTTCAGAGTGCTGATGGAGAAGTAGAGAGAAGGTCTGAAGGGGCTTCACTGTGTCTTTGTGCAACAGTCTTATGTTTGCACATTATAGCAGATCAACAGCACTAACACCACCTGAAGATATCTCTGTATTTTTTCTGGCACTTCAGTTTTATCCTCAGACAGCCAAACCTGTTGTATCTCCCATGGCGGCTGCTGGGATCAATCTTACTGATGAGCACCTCGGGAAGTCATCAAACAGACAGATGTGAGTTTGTTGACTTAGTATGACTGAGTATACATTACACTCAAAGACAAATGAGCCAAAGTAAAACTGTGCAATTTATAAAATGTATTATCTTTGAGTAATGTAAGTATTTAGACACATTTATTGATATATGTTATTTTTTTATTGGTATTCATTTATTTTAATTAATCTCATATCAAATGTGAATATAAAGAAAATAATGTTAGTATAACTGGAAGTTAGTGCACTTCTCAGATATGGGTTAGCTCTAGCTCAGGAGGCAGAGCAGGTCATGTACTAATTGGAAGCACTACACCGGTGAAAATCCAGGAAGTGGACATTGAGATAGTGGACTCTTATAGGTACCTGGGTGTTCACCTGAATAATAAGCACTGTTTTATGCAGGTATAGGCACAAAATCTCACTAACTTTCCTGTAAAAGTTTGCTACAGATACTATCTGGTCCAGGACTGTTACTGTTTTTAGAGTCAATTTCTGTCTGATATTGTACTTTTGTGTACAAATGTAATACACTTCTCTATCATTATCCGGTCGTTAAGTGATGACGTGACGAATCCTACTTCCGGGCCTAAAGTAGTCTGCGTTTAATATGGCTTTTGTGTTGTTAACATGTTTAATGTTTTGTATTTTCTTCTATTTAATCTCAAAAAGCTCCTAAAACAGTCAGTGATCACTGTTGACCTCCCTCGGCTTTTATTACCGCTAATCATTTATTTAAGCTCAGTTTTTAAAACCGTAGGATGTAACTACAGCCCAGCCCATGCAGCAGTATATGAATGACTAACCTCGTATTGTGGATGGATTATCTCAGTTGTTCTCCTGGCTGAAGTTTGGTCCTTTTACAGCATCCTGCCATGCGATTACATTTGTTCCTGACCACCGAGAACACTCACGTTAACTTATCAGTGGAAAAAAAGTTAGCTTGTTTATATTATGCTAACATAGCGGTGTCGCTAGCGGTCACGTAGCACATCATTATATACCAGCTAGCCAAACTTCAGTAACCCTACAAACGTCACTGCTGTTTAGTTTTCTGTCTTCATTTATGTTGGAAGTGATAACAGAGCTGTACGTTTTAATTTGTTTCCAAAACCCCGCAGTCAGGACATGCTATATTGTATTTAGATAGAAGCTAGCAAGCTAACTTCCTACTAACTTCTAACTCCGTTAAATGTCAAAAATTCCGTTTTCATGGATGCCTGGATGTTAAACTCAATTGCTACACCTGGTAGAGCAGAACGCTGATCTTTTTATTAAGGATGAAAGACTTTAGACAGTTTTTCAACTCTCAGTAATGCCATAGTGATCGTTTGATATATGGACCTGCAGCAGAGTTTAGGCCCAGACACGGCTAGTGACGTCAGACTTAACGACCGGATAGTTGTCTCTCTTGCTTTAGCAGGGAAGGAAGAAGTTTAAGGTCTCTATCCAGGCTGATAAATGTGTTTCTTTATAGCAGTATGCAATTTTCAGCAGTTATAAATTTAAAATGATTTTGATTCCATGACAATACCAGTGGTAGAACAACAAACTCTTTTTGTTTGTTTGCTTTAAATATTAATTGTGAATATGTCTCTGTGGTCAGGAATGCAAAGTGATTTTGTGTTCTTCAGGCTTGTGTTTTCTCTTTGTCCTTAGTGGAGACTCTGCAGGTCTGGATTCTAAGTACTTTGAGAAGAGAGATGATTGCATCTCGATCTATGGTCTTTCATCTAATCCACGTCAAAGAGGTAAAAGCGTTCGTCTTTTAAAGATCAGCATCTACCACATATTAATTTCAGTGCATCAAGTTTTTCATTTCATGGCTTAGTAGTGTTTCTCTTTTTAGGGATGCAGCAGTAAATCTGTGGGGCAACAAAGCTAGTTTGTTAAACATAATGTAACGCTAATTTAGGTGCCTTTAAAAAAAATACGCAAAAACGAAGAAAAAAATAGGTTTTTTGATTGAGACGCTGAATGCGTGTGATAATAAGTAACAGTAATTTGATTCTGTTTGCTTGCTTTGTGTTCAGAGTTTCCTCAGAGTACAAAGCCATCTATAGCTTCAGCTTACTTCTCTGCATAAAACAGAAGTTTCAGGATCTGCAGAAAGATTACAATGGAAATGGACTTAAAACCATCAAGTCATGTCTTCGGCTCTTGTACAAAACTGTTACTGTTGCATTAAATAAATTTGTTTTAATGAGTGATTCTTATGGTTAATTCTAGTGATCACTGAGAATGTATTATTGTATGTGAAATAAAATTGTTCTGTTTTTCTTATGTTTCGGCCCCTAACTGTGTTTTACTGTATACAGTGTACTCTTGAATAAACAGCCTTTCCAGTCTCACTTCATTTCTGGATATCTTAAAATTGATCCAATATCGCATTTAGTATAATAAATGTCCAAAATAAAAATATGTGCTTTCTGCTGGGTTTTTTTGTGTTTAGTAATATTCTATTCTCAAATCAGTTTACCTTCAATTTACAAAATGTGAACCATACACCAACCATTGTACATATAGATTTGCATTTGATACCTTTGCCCACAGCTGAGTGCATCATTGCTGCTGCCAGCATCATAATGTCATTAAATAGATGCCAAATCAAACCAAACTTCAGAACTGCTGTTCTGAGTCTGCTGAATCTCAGAAATAACAATCATTGTGCTTCAGCTTCAAGTAGTCAACATCTAGATGGTTTATTTTGTATGCACTATATTTTGGCACATTGCATGCAAAACAACCATGTTCTTTATTTGGCAATGCTTGGCTAATTCTGGATTAGTTTTGTGTGCGGCGAGGAAGAGGCCAGGGGCAAATAGGGTGGAGAGCTGGGTCAGGATTGACTAGGAATGCGTGACATAGGGGGTGAAATGATCCTTTACCCTTGCCACCAGTAGGAGGAGGGCCATGACCATGTTCATGATCATGTGGCTGGCTTCTTCCATCATGTCCACAGACAGGCTCCTCCTCACCAGGCCCAAGTGCAGTAGTGTTCTGTTGAGAACAAAGACAACAAATGCAAGAGTTGGTTTTTTTTTTTTTGTTTTTAATAATTTGCCATAAAAAGTAAATTTATTGCAAAACTGCTGTTGGACTCACCTTTGGATCATTAAAATAACATTCAAAGCCCCCAAATCCGTGGCAGTAAGCACGATCCTTTAAAAAAGGAAGAATATATACAATGAGAGAACTAACAGAAATAAGCCATAAAAAAGGTATTTGACATTTAGGGATTAGAAATGCTGGAAGATCTGTATTGTTTGTATTTGATTTAATACTTCTTACAACTGTGCAGTAAATCTCTTGTTACTCTTTAACATTGTGAATTTTAATGGGATGTGGTACTCATGATCTCACTGAATACACACAGCAAAACTCCTTCCTAATTAATTACTTTGCAACTGATCCTAATTTTAGTACACAGCATATTAAAATGTGGCTCAGGATTTTCTGAAGTGTATGAGTTGTACTTACAGCTCTGTCAGGACAGAGCGGAGTGCATTCCTCAATTGGGATTTTAGAGCCCACTGGGCAACGACTCTCCACAAGGACAAACTCAGCATACTTGTCCATCCAATTCTAGAAGAAAAGAAGGTGTAAGGTTAAACAATGACTGATCTTATGAGTTCACAAAGAGAGGGAGGAAGAAAAGGATCCTCTGTACCGAAGCTGATATCCGTCCCACATCCTGCAAGATGTAGTAATGCTTCTTAGCGATGTTAATGTTGAAGACTTTCACCATTTCATGAACAAACTTGAGATCTTCAGAGTCGTTGAGAGGCAGCAGGATGGGACAGTCAGGGCAGATGCGTCGCATCTCCGCGATAGTTTTTACTGCAAACGCAAAGAATTGTGCTGAGTGTACGTTCAGAGGATTCCAAAAATCACTCGCTGAGGCTCTTTAGCGTTTTCTTTCAAATATTCTCCCTTTCACAAGATGATGAACTTCTCCCCATGTTTACTTCCTAAAGACTCCTCTTCACTAGGATGCTTGTTTGAAATCATTTTGCATTCGTGAGTTTCTTCATTGGAATTTTTTTTAGCGTTACACACTTCGGAAGTATTTTGTCACCCTTGTCCCAACTTTTTGCGAGACATGTCAAATGCTTTAAATTCTAAATAAGCATTTTTTAAAACAAAACATAATGCCACAGTGTTAATATTTAATATTATTGTACTGCTTTTACAAATGCTGTTTTTATCTGCAGTCAAATGACAAATTCACTGCCTTCAGAGAAACACAGAGAATGCAGTTTTATTTCATAACATGACTGAAGTAACTTTGCATAATTTGGCCAGATTAGCACGTCCACCTTCTGACCAGAGGTGAATGTTACATGAAGTCAGTGCAGGCAGGTGGATTAAGCAAACAGCTGCTTTGCATTTACCAGCTCTGCCTCTCCACGGATTTCACATTTCTTAAAGGGCTCTGTGTCGATAGTGTGGCATTTTGTCTCCCGAAGATCCAGCTGCAACTTTACATTACATCCACCATCAACCTGGAAAGAGCAGAGAGTAAGACTGTCATTCACTGATGCAGTTTCCGATATCACCACAGGAACACCATGACAGACTTTAAGGATTTTTTGTCATGAAAAGCTGATGTAATGGAAAACTACAATAAACATTAATGATCATTTTTAAAAAAGAAAAACATTTCAAAAGAATTGTGGACTTGGATTTGTCACTCACCATGCTTTTATAGAACTGCTACTGTATCTCAAATGTGAACTGCAAATGTGCACATTTACTACTACAATCATACCTGTTCCACACTGTTCCCTTGAGCTTCATGCAGTCTGAATTTGTAGCCATGGTCGTGATACTCATTGATGTGATGCACTGCCTTATCTGCTGCCACCGAACTGTTAACTTCACTGCATGTTAGTGGCTCCAAACCTGGGGCAGCGCTGCAAAGCAGGACTGCTGCCGAAAGAAGTGTCAGGACTTGCAAAGTCCTCATGGTACAGTAGAGAAGACTGGAGCAGGCCACTATTACGGGGCTGTTATATAGAGTGGATTGGTTAACATATGTCAGTGGGTTAGACAGACAGTGACAAACAAGATAGGAAATAAATGATAAATAAATAGAAGTGACCACAAGACAAACATGAACTTTAATCAGAGGAGCTCAGCACATTTTGAAATGTTTACTGAACCAGTCAGTTTCATCACACTTCTTACACAGCCAATATTTAAACTGAAGGATGTTATTGTAGGATTTTTAGCAGCTGCAGATCTTACATTTTGTGTTTTGCTCATCATTACAATCAAAATGTTTGAAAAGAGTTCAGATTTGGCCCAACTTTGTTCATTTGATTTGTGTTTGGGGTTTCCACACCCTTAAAAGTACTTAATAAATCTGTTTTGTTTCTTCTCTTTTCTTTTTGTTATTTATTTTGGTTGTAAGAGGTTAAGCATATTTTTACCATTTTATTCAAATGCCAGAACACCGAGAGAGTTATTTGTTATTTTACACCCAATGTCCCCGGAGAATGCTACATACAGTGCAGTATATAGAGAGACGAGACGACGAGGCTCCAGTTACAGCAGTGCAAGTAAACAAACAATAAATATAAGAAGAGTAAGAAAATAAATACACACTTTAGAACTCGAGGCAAAGGGATCACTAACAATTTAAAATTTATATTTTACAGTTTGATGATTTAATGTCTCACACACAACCCGTGGGAAGGGGAGGGGGGCCCTGCTGCTTCCAAATAGAACACATTTCATTCATAATGTTGTAAATCCAAGCCCATTGTGTATTCATGATTTGAATCCTGGGTTCAAAGCCATCAGGTCCTCAGTTTAGAAAAAATAGAAAAGAAGAGGAGGAGAAATGAGCAAAAGATGCAGGTAAGCAGATGTGTCATTGGATAATGGCAGGTCATCCTGAAACAATCAGAATCAGAAGACTTTATTAATCCCTAAGGAAGTTATGTGGGTTACAGTTGCTCCAAAAAGAAATGGTAAAAATAGTAACAGTAACAGACTAAACTCCAAACAATACATTATGTTACAGATTGTAATATGAATTAGTCATTGTCAATTGTTGATTTGTCCTGTTCTCATTGTATGACAAATTATGATGGCTGTTTGGTTGCTGTTTGCATACTATGCATACTCTCTCTCTCTCTCTTCATATATGTGTGTGTGTGTGTGTTTCTCTTGTGAAATTCAGTATGGTTCCGACAAAAGTTCTATGTTAATGTACAATCCTGTGTGGGCAGAGGGAGTCTTCGCCCAGGGCACCAAACAGGCTAGGACCGCCACTGCCAGTCAGCATACTATTTACTGCTATTTGCATCAACATGTGTTGATTTACCACAGGACAACATGATTGACACTTTTCCACTTAACATGGCTGATCATTCTTAACAGCACAAGCATAATCATTAAAAGCGTACCAAATCATTGAGTTGGGCCAGTTAGTTAGTATTAATGGAATTTTGAAACCCATTTATTTGTAAAACAATGTTTGGAATCATGTATGATTTTCGTGGCACTTCTCAAGTGTGCACCACTTTGTATTGGTTTTTCACGCGGAATTCCAATAAAATGGATTCATGTTTGCGGCTGTAATGTGATAAAATGTGGGAAAGTTCAAGGGGGGCCGAAAACTTTTGCAAGCCACTGTATGCCGTTATGTATTTAAAATACAAAATATGAGTAATTGTATTCTGTTACAGTTACCGTTTAAAAAGGTGGAATTCAGAATTCAGTTACTTTGTTGAAATAAAGGGATTACACGGCAGTCTTTTCCTGTTTCATATGTCTCTATTTTTGGTAATTCCACGCTGGTGAAAACCCAAACAAAACACGCATTAAGAGGCTCAAATGCCTGTGTCTCAATCTCGGGTCTCATGATGACGTGATGAAATATTTTTGTAAATAATTTAATATGAAGGAAATAGGCAGAGTGTTACAGGCATCGCCCTAAAGAATGTACCCACATGTGCAGTGTAGTCCGTGCTGCAGGGACTGCCATACCCGTTATATGTCTGTGAGCGCTAGGGAGGGAGAAAAAGGAGAGTGGAAAAGTACGAGCTGTCATGGAGCAGAAACGGGAGCTGGAAGCATGTAAATATAATAATAACCACTGCAGCCAAAAAGAGTGCCTGACGAGCCCAGTTGTAAGTAAGCTATTAAGACTCGACTGTGTTCGTGTTTTTCTCCGAAACAATACGTTCCATTGGAGCAGCCTTTCAACGCGTCTCTCTGTCTGTCGCTAGCAAACTTGACCCAGACAACAAAGTAAAGCTAGTTTTCGGCTACGAGCCGACACACAACCCGATGTATTAGCCACAAGTCCCTTTACCTCGGTTCGGAGCCGCAGACCTGTTTTATACACGCGCGGAATAGTTTTCAATACGAGATCACTGCAAAAGGTGCAGCCTTTCTAATGTCCACCCTGCTGTTACTCATTTTATATCAAGGTTTAAAAATCTAGTTGGTATTGGTATGGCGACTATCCTTCAGTAATAGTAATAAATCACACAGCAATAGTACATTCATGTAGTTGTAAAAAGCATGATAATATATTAAGTAATCCAAAGTATTTAGAATATGTTACTCTCATTGAGTAATGTAACGGAATACATTACAAAATACATTTTGGGTCATGTATTCTGTAATCTGTAGTGGAATACATTTTAAAAGTAACCTTCCCAACACTGCCCTTAGTTATGCTGCAATAGGTGTAGACTGCTGGGGGATTCCCATGATGCATTGAGTATTTCTTCTTCAGTCACCTTTCTCACTCACTATGTGTTAATAGACCTCTCTGAACTGAATCATATTAGTTATTAATCTCTGGCTCTCTTCCACAGCATGTCTTCTACCCTCTCTTCCTTCTCTCACCCCAACCTGTCGTCCCTCCCTGAGCCTGATTCTGCTGGAGGTTTCTTCCTGTTAAAAGGGAGTTTTTCCTTCCCACTGTCGCCAAAGTGCTTGCTCATAGAGGGTCATATGATTGTTGGGTTTTCTCTGTATGTAAAATTGTAGGGTCTACCTTACAATATAAAGTGCTATAAGGCAACTGTTGTTGTGATTTGGCACTATATAAATAAAATTGACCTGAATTGAAAAACTGAATTAATCAAAAGATTGGTGATTCGATCCCCATGCATTCCAAATTGGGGCAAGATATTAACCCCAAGTTGCTCTCCGATGCATCCATTGGAGTATAAATAGGTGTGAATGTTATATAGAAAGCAGTTACTTAGAAAGAGCATAGAAAACAGTTCTTGGGTGAATGAAGCAAGTTGTGTAAAGCACTTTGAGTGATAGAGTAGAAAAGCCCCATATAAGAGCCAGTCCATTAATTTAACTTTGAAACTCAGTGTCTGACACTGTCACAGTAATAGTAAGGGTCTTGCAGATGTCACTTGGTAATCTCACTACATTTTAACTGCACAAGACTCTGGATACTGTAGCTCCTGTGAAAAAGAAAGCCTGAAATCAGAAGTATTTGACTCCCTGGTATAACTCTCAAATGGGCACCTAAAAGCAGATAACTGGAGCGAATGGATTCTCACTAATTTAGAAGATCTTTATTTAAACTGGATAAAAAGTTTGTTGCTCTATAAAAAAAAGCCTCCATAAAGCTAGAACATCTTACTGTTCATCATTGATTGAAGAAGATAAGAACAACCCCAGGTTTCTCTTCAGCACTGCAGCAAGCTGATGAAAAATCAGAGCACTGTTGAGCTAACTATTCCTTTAACTAGAAATGAATTCACGAACTTCTTCACAAGTAAAA
Source organism: Perissodus microlepis (assembly GCF_051167445.1). Classification (NCBI taxonomy): domain Eukaryota; kingdom Metazoa; phylum Chordata; class Actinopteri; order Cichliformes; family Cichlidae; genus Perissodus; species Perissodus microlepis. Next base: position 23,904,623 of record NC_140477.1, on the reverse strand, counting down.
TTTTAACTATTAGAGAAACAATTATTCATAACTTTCATTAAATACAGCTACTTTCAACACCACTGATATTTGTTTAGACAGTCTGTGAAGGTTCTCAGTCATGTAGGTCATTGTAGTCTAAGGAGTTTGGAAAGAAAAGCATCTGGAGAGCTCCATGAGCTGGATAACTGAGGACATACACAGACTTCCCAGAATTTCCTAACTGAATTATTACAAATGCATCAACAGAAGAAGAAGGTGGTTTTAAATGGTAACAGAGAGGTACTGCTGGGATTTGAACCCAGGATCTCCTGTTTACTAGACAGGCGCTTTGACCAGCTAAGCTACAGCACCTCTGGATGAGTTGCTTTCCAAGCTCCTTAGATTTATTTGGACTATTTTTCCTCTAGCTGAACTAACTGAACTTTCTGAGTTAACTTCCTTCACCCATTGTGAAGGAAGAGTCTCAGGGACACAAGAGACAATATCAAAGACAGTAGCAACCTGTTAATCACATACAGGCTACAATGTTGCATAATCCTTTTTGACTCTAAAGGGGACTATAACCTATCATAACTATATGGTGCTGTCTGACTGGAAATGACTGACAACATAAAATAATCAGGAAAGTGTTTGCTGAGGTCAGAGATTATATGAGTCAGAAACTGGATTATATAGTGGTTGAACCACTAACTTGCCAAGTAGTAGATGCCCTGCTCTTTCTCCTGAGCTACAACCACACACAATACTGTCAAAATATAATTTATGGTATACATTTGCATGTTTATTTTGTTTATAAAATTTCTTAGGCCACTCTAGAGGTAGAGCTGGTCACCTACTAATCTTCTGTGGAACCAGCTTCCAGTTTGGATTCAGGAGACAGACACTATCTCTACTTTTAAGATTAGGCTTAAAACTTTCCTTTTTGCTAAAGCATATAGTTAGGGCTAGACCAGGTGACCATGAATCCTCCCTTAGTTATGCTGCAATAGGTGTAGACTGCTGGGGGATTCCCATGATGCATTGAGTATTTCTTCTTCAGTCACCTTTCTCACTCACTATGTGTTAATAGACCTCTCTGCATTGAATCATATTAGTTATTAATCTCTGGCTCTCTTCCACAGCATGTCTCCTATCCTGTCTTCCTTCTCTCACCCCAACCAGTCGCAGCAGATGGCCGCTCCTCCCTGAGCCTGGTTCTGCCGGAGGTTTCTTCCTGTTAAAAGGGAGTTTTTCCTTCTCACTGTTGCCAAAGTGCTTGCTCATAGAGGAGCAGTTACTTAGAAAGAGCATAGAAAACAGTTCTTGGGTGAATGAGGCGAGTTGTGTAAAGCACTTTGAGTGATAGAGTAGAAAAGCCCTATATAAGAGCCAGTCCATTAATTTAACTTTGAAACTCAGTGTCTGAAACTGTCACAGTAATAGTAAGGGTCCTGCAGATGTCACTTGGTAATCTCACTACATTTTCACTGCATAAGACTGTGGATATTGTAGCTCCTGTGAAAAAGAAAGCCTGAAATCAGAAGTATTTGACTCCCTGGTTTAACTCTCAAATGGGCACCTAAAAGCAGATAACTGGAGCGAATGGATTCTCACTAATTTAGAAGATCTTTATTTAGACTGGATAAAAAGTTTGTTGCTCTATAAAAAAAAGCCTCCATAAAGCTAGAACATCTTACTGTTCATCATTGATTGAAGAAGATAAGAACAACCCCAGGTTTCTCTTCAGCACTGCAGCAAGCTGATGAAAAATCAGAGCACTGTTGAGCTAACTATTCCTTTAACTAGAAATGAATTCACGAACTTCTTCACAAGTAAAATTTTAACTATTGGAGAAACAATTATTCATAACTTTCATTAAATACAGCTACTTTCAACACCACTGATATTTGTTTAGACAGTCTGTGAAGGTTCTCAGTCATGTAGGTCATTGTAGTCTAAGGAGTTTGGAAAGAAAAGCATCTGGAGAGCACCATGAGCTGGATAACTGAGGACATACACAGAATTTGCAGGATTTCCTAACTGAATTATTACAATTGCATCAACAGAAGAAGAAGATAACAGAGAGGTACTGCTGGAATTTGAACCCAGGATCTCCTGTTTACTAGACAGGCGCTTTGACCAGCTAAGCCACAGCACCTCTGGATGTGTTTTGTTCCAAGCTCCTTGGATTTATTTGGACTATTTTTCCCCTAACTAAACTGTCTGAGTTAACTTCAGTAACTACTTCCTCCAAACCATCAACATGTCTTAAAGACCCCATTCTTACAAGACTGCTCAAGGAAGTTTAATGTTTTAATTTTGAATATCAGCCTCTGTCAGTTATTAAGCTGTATGTACCACAGGCCTTCAAGCTGGCAGTAGTTAAACCATTACTTTAAAAGCCATCACTGGACCCAGCGGTCTTAGTTAATTATAGGCCAACCTCCAACCTTCCTTTATAAGGTTGTAGCTGTAAAATGCTTCTGTAAATGATCATCTGCAGAGGAATGGCTTATTTGAGGAGTACATCACAGAAAGAGCTTTAGTGAAGGTTACAAATGATGTTTACATCTGCGCTGTAACTGCAATAAGTTAATTAACTGATTCGCACTACAACCTGGTTTGCCTCTTATCTGTAGTTATCTTTATTTAATTTAATAACTGTACAATACTCTGTATATAGTAACCATTGTCCTTAATGTAAATATGTAAGAAAAATTGTGTATGTTTCTGTTCTGTGTCCTGTGTACTGTTTGTTGTATATATGTCTTTTGGCTGCTGTTACAACCAAATTTCCCCTTGTGGGACAATTAAAGGATTATTCTATTCTATTCTATTCTATTCTATTCTATTCCAAATGATCTTCTTATGGCCTCTGACGGTGGACTCATGTCTGTGCTTGTCCTGCTGGACCTCAGACCTCATACTATTGACCATGGGCCTAAGCATTTCAGAGGTTACTGTGTCTGATGTGGGCCTATCTGATCATTACTGTGTTTTCTTTGAAAGTAAAATTTCAGCCCACATAAATATGTCAACAGCAGTGATCACAAAACGGTGTATAACTGAAAACAGTAGTGAAATCTTTAACCAGCTCTTCCCCTTAACACCTGACCTGACCTGTCCAGAGGTTCAGTCAATGAGCTCGTCAATAGCTTCAATGCTAAAATGTTAAATGTTATGGACACTATTGCTCCCATTAAGGTGAAGGTTATCTCTGGAAGGAAGAAGTCTCCATGGAGAAACTCCACACTGGTGAAAAATGAAAAAAGAGAGTGTAGGAAAGCTGAGTGCAGATGGAGAAAAACAAACCTCCAGGTTCATTATAACATCTATAAAGAGAAACTTCACAATTATAATTTACAACTGAGGAGTGCAAGGAGGTCCTACTTCTCTGACATCATCACCAAAAACAGTCATAATGCTCGGGTCTTATTTTCTACAGTTGACAGGCTAACAAACCCTCCTGTGCCAGTGGCAGCTGAACTTCATTCGACCATGGCCTGCAATGACTTCGCCAAATTCTTCACAGACAAAATCCAAAAGATTAGACAAGCAACTGGTACATCAACAGCAGATTCAGGATATGTACTGTGTCCACTGAAAAACTGTTTAAACACCATCAAACAGTTTCACCCTATTAATAGCAAAGACCTGGAGGACATCTTAGGTCAACTGAACTCCTCCTCTTGCTGTTTAGATGTCCTGCCAACAAGTTTTTTCAAAAAGGTCTCAAAGACTTTAGAGTCAGACCTGTTACAGATCGTCAACTGTTCTTTAATGTCAGGTGTGTTTCCAGAACCACTAAAATCTGCTGTAATTAAACCTATACTGAAAAAGGACAATCTTGACAAGACACAAATGAACAACTACAGGCCGATCTCAAATCTCCCATTTTTAAGTAAGATCATTGAAAAAGCAGTTTCTCAACAGCTCAATTACTTCTTAAAACAGAATAACTGCTATGATGCCTTCCAGTCAGGTTTTAGACAGAACCACAGCACTGAAACCGCTCTGACCAAAGTGTCTAATGACATATATCTGAATACAGACAGTGGAAAAATGTCAGTCTTAGTTTTACTGGATCTCAGTGCAGCATTTGATACAGTTGACCACAACATATTACTCAAACGACTGGAGAACTGGGCAGGTCTTTCAGGAACTGTACTAAACTGGTTCAAAACATACTTAGAAAACAGGAAATACTTTGTATCAATAGGTAACTTCACATCTGAGCAGACAAGTATCACATGTGGAGTTCCCCAAGGTTCCATCTTGGGACCCCTTCTGTTTAACATTTGCATGCTCCCACTGGCACAGATTATAAAGAACAACAAAATAAACTATCACAGCTATGCAGATGACACACAAATATATATCACAATGTCACCAGGAGACCGAGGCCCTGTACAGGCTCTTGGTAAATGCATTGAGGAAATTAATGACTGGTTGTGCCACAATTTTCTCCAGCTAAACAAAAACAAAACTGAAGTAATAGTCTTTGGTGCCAAAGAAAAACGATTACAGGTCACCAGAGAACTTCAATCTATACACCTAAAAACCACAAACCAGGAGAGAAATTTGGGTGTAGTGATGGATGCAAACCTAAACTTAGAAAAACACATTAAGACAATAACAAAATCAGCTTACTATCACCTCAAGAATATTTCAAGGATAAAAGATCTGATGTCTCAACAGGACCTGGAAAAACTAGTCCCTGCATTCATCTTTAGCAGGCTTGATTACTGTAACAGCATCTTTACAGGTCTACCTAAAAAAATCAGTCAGACAACTACAGCTCATTCAGAACTCTGCTGCTCGAGTCCTCACTAAGACCAAAAAAGTGGACCACATCAGTCCAGCTCTGAGGTCTTTACACTGGCTGCCTGTCCGTCAGAGGATAGACTTTAAAGTTCTGATGCTGGTCTATAAAGCTCTGAATGGTTTAGGACCAAAATACATCAGTGACCTCCTGACCCAGTATGAACCTTCCAGATCCCTCAGGTCATCTGGATCCGGCTTTTTATCAGTTCCCAGAGTCAGAACCAAACACGGAGAAGCTGCATTTAGCGTTTATGCTCCATATATCTGGAACAAACTCCCAGAAAGCCTCAGATCAGCTGAAACACTCAGTTTATTTAAATCCAGGTTGAAGACTCACCTATTCTACTGCATTTGAATAAAACACTAAATCCACACTTTTAACATTAAATTTCAAAACTTAAATTTTAACTACTGATTTTATCTACTGTTCTGATTTTATCTATTGCTTTTTTTTTAAATCAATTTTAAATCATGCTTTTTATTTGTTTTTGTTTTTAATGTCTCTGTAAAGCACTTTGAATCACCTTGTTGTTGAATTGTGCTATATAAATAAACTTGCCTTGCCTTGCCTTAATATTTTATTACAGCTATTAGAGCATGCTGTAGGTGTTAAAGGTCTATCTAATGGATAACGTATTTATAGAGCCCGGGAAGACACAGAAAGTCCTGTCTGGAATAACATGCACTATCTGACCGTTTTTGTTTTTCAACAATGGCACAGTCATTTTGTTTAAAAAAATCCCCTCAGTAAAAATTAAGACTCTATGAAGAGTTTAATAATTGCTACTGATTATATGCAGAGTGATGTACAAACACAAAGTGAAAAGAGATGAGTGAAGAAGAAACACTATGTCTTTGCTTAGTCAGATTAATTAAATAGCGTTTCATTCCATAGTGTAAACTTCACGAGCTTTATCCAAAGCACAATCTGTTGATTCACCTGCTAAGTATATTCACAGTGATTTGCTAGCCTAGCCTAGCTTAGCTCATAGCCAACTTGCTAGCAGCATGGCCTCTATACCTCTATAGAGGTGGCCCACACATGGTTCAGCACAAGGCCAGTTTCAGACACACTGGTGGTCCTGTGCTGGTCCATGTGTGGATTACCGCTGGCAAACCTGATCTGGGCCACCAAAGGGCCGTTATTCTTTGCGGTATGTGGGCCATGTGTAAGTTGTGTGCAAACGCACTGCTGGCCCTGTGCTGGCCCAGATGTCAGCCTTATGTGTACCATAAAGAAAGATGAGTAAACCCTCACTAGGTTATGGATAAAGTGTACACTCATAAACCTGTCAAATCTGCATTTGAAACGTTGGCTACCATAGCAGTATAGTATTGAAACATGGCATTTGGGTCTTCTAACTAAAATAGGAGAATAGGGACATAAATAGTGCCATCATTGCCAGACCTGGCCCACATCTGGTTGACATACACCCTGACATGACACAGTCAGAAGTGCCAGCTTGATGCCAGATCTGAGCCAGACCTGTTTTTTAATGGGCCTGGGCCACATAACCACAATCAAGTCAGATACGGCATGCCATCGCATAAACAGTGCCATCTATGCCAGGCCTGGCCCATATCTGGATAACATATCATGCCAGAAGTCAACCAGCAATGCCGGCTTGATGCCAGATCCGGGCCAGACCTTCTTGCTATGTGGGACTATTCAATCTGGTCAAATGCTTTCTCAGCATTGAGTGCCAAACCTGCTAACTCTTCTTTTTTAGGTCTGGCATTAGAGTAAATAATATTAAACAGTCGTTTTAAGATTAAAAAATGAATTTCTCTGAGTTATAAATCCGGTCTGATATGGATGTACTAAGTGTGTTAAAAAGGGGCTTAATTTTCTGGGGAGTATTTTAGAGAATAGTTTCCCCTGCAGATTTAGCAAGGAGATGGGGGCAGTGGGCAGAGTAGCCCAGGGTCTTCCAGCAGCCACCAGGCCCAGGATCCTCCAGCTGCCACTAGGCCCAGGCTCTTCCAGCAGCCACTAGGCCCAGGCTCTTCCAGCAGCCACTAGGCCCAGGCTCCTCCAGCAGCCACTAGGCCCAGGATCCTCCAGCAGCCACTAGGCCCAGGATCCTCCAGCAGCCACTAGGCCCAGGACCCTCCTGCTGCCACCAAGCCCATGCTCCTCCAGCAAGGCACCAACAAGTAAACCAACAGTGACTTCAACGGGCCATCAGAAGGTAACACCAATCTCACTATTTTCAAAATGCCGCCTAAGAAAGCAAACCCAGGAGTTGAAGAGGAGTTGGAGGAGAAATTTGAAATCGCTTAATTTTATGTCTGATGAACTGAGCAAAGTGGCTAAACAACAAGGTATGCTACATGACCTAATGGATGAGATAAAACAACTAAAAAGCTTGATAAAGGTGAAGGACAAGAAAACAGACAACTTGGAACGGCGAATCGAGGACCTTGAACAATACACAAGAATGGATGATTTAGTCATAAGTGGACTGGAGACGCAACACCGGACCTACGCCAGAGTAACAGCTGGCGGATGTAAAGACGGTGAAGATGCCCCGGCAGAGGAGCGGCAAACGCTTGAACAGCAAGTGATAAAATTCCCTCAAACGAAGAATGTAAGTATTCAGAGCCATCATATCGCAGCATGCCACACGCTCCCCAGAAAAGACAGTAAAACAAAGCCAGCAATTATTCTTCGGTTTGTGAGTTGCAAAACAAAGATTGAGTTACTGAAACAGGGAAAGAAGCTAAAAGGGACCGGTGTGTATTTAAATGAACATTTAACGAAAAAGACAGGAAGACAGGCACGCAGCCTGAGAAAACAAAATAAGATACAAGCGACATGGACGAGGAAATGCAAAGTAATGATAAGACTAAATGGCACTCCCGAAGAAGTGAAAGTTGTGATGATAAGAGAACTCAAAGACTTAGAGCAATATAAATAATCAGGAATCTGCTATGGAATCTATTGGAAAAGTGATGATTGGATAATGAAGAATGGGAATGGAAAGTGTTTCTGGCCTTACGGTTAAAAAAACAATGGAAAAACAACAACAACAAAAACAACAGCAACAAAAAAACACATAAATGACAAGTTTGGACACGGATTATAGGTTTCCATTGATTGAGATATTGAAGAGGAAGACTTTGATTATCAAAAAGGACTGTCAAGGTGGTTATTTTGCCACATGCTGAGAAAACGAACTTCAAAACGTTTAACAACATGCATGACCCTGAAAGTAACATTGACCCAGATAACCACTTCTACAATAACAACAATAACACTTGTGAGTACTATACAGGCGACCAATTCAATATGAATATTAAAATGACAAATGCATTATCGGTCATGCATTTCAATAGTAGAAACCTGTATAAAAATGGCTCTAAAATTACAGAATGTTTAAGTAAGTTAAAAAAGTTTAATATAATTGCAATATCAGAAACATGGCTCGATAATGAGAAAGCCAGTGAAATGGGACTGGAAGGATACGAATTATTTACAATGAACAGAGTGAATAAAAAAGGAGGCGGTGTTGCTTTATATGTAGATACAGTTTTGAAATGTAGTCTGATTGAATGTATGTCAAGAACATAGATAACGTATTGGAATGTGTTACTATTGAAATCCATGTTGAAAAAGCTAGCATTATGATTATAAGTTGCATCTATAGGACACCAGGATCATGCCTTGACACATTCAGTGAAAAATTTGCTGCTATGTTTAGCAACCTAAATGATAAAAAACCGCAAATAATTTGTGGTGATTTTAATATAGATTTGCTAAACCCAAATGGACATCAGAAACCAACAGATTTCATCAATACAATGTTTAGTAACTGCCTTTTCCCTGTAATTATAAAACCAAGTAGAATAACAATTGATACAGCTACATTGATAGATAATATATTCACAAATAAAATTGACTATGAAATAGTAGGTGGACTGCTTATAACTGATATAAGCGATCATCTTCCTGTTTTGCAATTTTTCAAAATTATTTTGGGATCAAAACTAAACAAAAGAATCAAACATTTGACATGATACCACATAGAACAACAAGAGCCATTGCTGCCCTCCAGGTGCACTTAAAGGAACACAATTGGAATGAGGTTTTTGCAAATGAAGATTCAAATATTGAATCTTCTTATCAACTGTAATTTCACTATATGAAAAACATTGTCCTTTAATGAAAATCACTAGAAAGCATCACAGACCAAATAAGCCATGGATCACAATGGGGCTAGAAGATGCTTGTAAAAAGAAAAATAATCTATATAAGAGATTCATAAAACAGGGGACAAAAGATGCTGAAATAAAGTACAAGTCACATAAAAATAGATTAGTAAATATTATAAGAACAAGTAAGAAAGAATATTACCACACATTATTGGAGCAAAGTAGAAGTAACACACAAGAAACATGAAGGTTATTAATTAGCATAATCAAAAAGGGTTAAAAATAACAATTATCCAGACTATTTAAAAAAAAGATAAAGATATTGTGCTTGATAAAACTAAAGACATTGCAAATGAATTTAATGACTTCTTTGCAAATGTTGGCTTTAATTTAGCAAAAGAAATTCCAGAGTCAAGAAATAATAATGACCTAATTAAACATATTACTCAGAATTTGTCCTCCATGTTTAGATAGATTAGATTAGATTAGATTAGATTAGATTAGATTAGATCAGGGGTTGGCAACCCTAGGTTTTAGACAGGCCACAGTTGGCACGCGAAGGGTTAACTGATGGCACGACCATAGCTGGACTGGCCATCGGGCATACCGGGCATTTGCTCGGTGGCCCGGTGACTTTTTTTCTTCTCTTTGTAAGGTATAAACAATGAAAGGTGGTGGATTGGCCAGATGCTGGCCGGTGTGTAAAAATAACTCGGTTGTTTGGTGGTGGCTATGGCGGTGCTTCCACAGATTCAGTAAAATTAACAAGTGGTGGAGGCCAGCAGGTGGATGAGGGAGAGGGGAGGCAGGAGGAGGAGAGAACCAAGGCAGCCGCCGGTCCGAGTGTCAGGTGAACTGAACTTCAGGTAAGAAGCTATGACCTGCAGTCTATCTGGGTCAGATATAAACCAAATTTAGGTGGAGTTTATTTTCGTTATGCTGACTTTTTACAGTCAGTTACAATAACTCGTACTGCGTGAGCTAGCATGACAGAGTTTCTATACAGCTGGGTGGGTGCTATGATGTTACTGATAGTGAACTTTATTTTATTCATAAGGTTAGTTAGTAGAGTTGCCAACCGTCACGTAAAAAACGGAATCGTCCGCATTCAGAGAAATTATTACGCGTTCCGTGTTGAGCTGAGAAGGGACGCAGTTTGTCTAGGATGGAAAAAGACACAAAGGTGGATTTATTCTGTTGTTACGCTGCACAGCTGCCTCTTCTTCTCTCATTCTCTCCTCTCTCTCTCCTGTTGCTACTTTAATCATGAAACTGATCAATGATCAGCTAATCGGCTTTTCTCTCTTGTTTGTTTGTCGCCCACTTTGCGCCAGAACGAGGAAACCGCCGGATGTTGCACTAAACAACAGCAGCAGTTCTAACAACAGCTTCATCAGCTGTTGTTAGAATTTATTTAATATTAATTTCTAGTATCAGCTGATGTTTGCTGGAGCCACAGCTGTAAAAAGTGCTGGTCATGATATCGGTTTGTATATGTGGTGAGAGGGAAACATGCAGATGAAACCAGGAGATACTTACTGAATCATCAGAGCTGAACAGGTGATGGAGAAACAGGTTTACCTTTTAGGTGACATGAATGAGTTGAAGGGAAGTTATGAACTGTTTCTGAGAGACAAATAACACCAGGATCCTTTTTTATGTAGCTGACAGCTGGTAACTGTGCAGGGGCAGCTCTAGCAAAGTTTTGCCAGGGGGGCCAGGTAGGGCATTAACAGGGAAATTGGGGCACAAAGAAATACTTTCTTATTCTCATTTAAAATGTCTGGCTGTTATTAAATAATTATCTGAATCTTACAACCAAAGTTTTTATCTGACATAAAATGTATAGAAATCATACATATACCAACAAGATTGTACATCACTGTCACAACAGCGTTTGTTTTCATTCAAAGGCTTTATGGCTGTAATACCTGGTGGGCCGGTCTCTAGTCAAAATGCCCGGGGTTTTTTTTTTTGTCCCAGTCCAGCCCTGGGCACGACACGCAGTGAATTAAACTGAGAAGGTGCATTAAAAAATAAATGGCCAGCGGTGCACATCGCAAATCAGCTCGCATAGACACATTAGTTGTACCTCTTCCTAATGACGGTATCTTAGCTAACAAACCCAAACTACCAGATTCAACTTGTAATTGGCTAAAAATAACTTGATGAGAGGGACGTTGTTAGCTTTCCACATTCTGACACTTCAAAAGCTTCAGGAGCTGTCCGCTCAGCACAGCATCAGCACCACGGAAATACACGGATACATCCGTAAACTCGAGACACAATGCATTTTTGGGACTTTCAGGTGTATGGACCAATGTTTGATTTTCTGAACAAACCAGAAAGCTTTAATGAGCAGCTGGATTTGTCTCGCATTAACTGGCTGAGTTAATGCCAGTTAATGCAACATCGAAGCAGCTGGAATCCCCAGCTGTGCGTGTTCATGGAGCTGCATTTTCACCTGCTGGACATCACTACCTGACAAATTTAACTGTCTTCAGAACATTGCAGAGGCCTTATTGACAGTATTTGGCTCTACATATCTGTGTGAGCAGATTTTCTCTCACATGAGTCCTCAGGTAGCCGTCTGAATGCTGGACACTCGGAGACCTGTGTCTCTGAGTGGGAGACCAGAGATCACATTAACATGTGTGTCTCTGTATTAACAGACATGCCATATTGGCTTAGTTTATTTTTCTTATCATTGTTGTGAGGAGACCATAAGCAGCATTTGTATTTTCTGTTGTACAGTTCATTTGCTGTTATGGAGTTCTTGTTATGGATTTGTTTCAAAATAACTGATAACTATTCGCTGATAGCTGCCAACATCTGCAAACAAATATAATTCTATAAAGTGGTTCTATATATTGTGTAACTGTTCATATAGAGCGTTATTTAATTTATTGCTAATGCAATCATATGGCACACTGACTTCTGAGGAAATTTTAAATGGCACTCCATCAGAAAGGTTGCCTACCCCTGGATTAGATAAAACTTTATTAATCCCTCAGGTGGGTTCCTCCAGGAAATTCAGTTTCCAATAGCACAGCACCGACAGAAGTTACAGAATGTGAGCAGAAATATACCATATATACACATATATAAATACAGAGTATACAAAAGGGATAAATAGAATAAATAGGAATAAGAATACAAGAGAACTGCAATTGTTTATTGGTGCTGTAACTCACAGAGAAATAATTAACATTGTGAAAACATTTAAAAATAAAAAGTCCACTGACTGTTTTGGTATTGAAATGATATTAGTATTGTAGAATATGTAGTGCAACCTTTCACATACATTTGTAATCTGTCCTTTTGAACTGGTATCTTTCCCTCAAAAATGAAAATAGCAAAAGTTATTCCAATCCATAAAAACGGAGAGAGATGTCAATTTACCAATTATAGGCCAATATCACTACTCCCACAGTTCTCAAAAATTTTAGAAAAGTTATTTGTTAATAGACTTGATAAATATATTGAGAAGCATAATCTCCTAAGTGATAACCAATATGGCTTTAGAACGAAAAGGTCCACTTCGATGGCAGTGATGGAACTTGTAGAAAGGATATCTACTGCAATAGATAATAAGGAATATACTGTTGGTGTTTTTATAGACTTAAAAAAGGCGTTTGATACAATTGATCATTCTATATTAATAAATAAACTAGAGAGATATGGTATAAGAGGGATGGCATAAAAGTGGATGAAAAGTTACCTGGATGACAGATATCAATATGTCGAAATCAATAATGTAAAATCTAATCAGTTGAAGGTAACTTGTGGTGTTCCTCAGGGCTCTGTGCTGGGCCCTAAATTATTCATATTATATATAAATGACAGATGTAGTGTTTCCACATTGTTAAAATGTGTATTGTTTGCTGATGATACCACTCTGTATTGCTCATGTAAAAACCTAGAACAGCTTCTGACTACAGTGGAAAAGTTAAATATATTAAAAAACTTTTGTATCGCTTTTAAGAGGGTGAGTGAAGGTGTTCACTGTGATTGAGCAACGTCCCTTTAGTAAGTGTGTTTCAGCTGGGTGGCTGTGCTGCCCTTCCATCGAAGCACTTGTTTGTTGTTTTGCTTTCTTGTTTTAGTATATTGTGTTTGGTGGTTATCCTGGGTGGGGGGTACGCTGCAGAGTTTGGTAGGAGACTATATCTCTGGTCTGCTGCCTGCTCTCGAGTTCGCGTTTAAAGTTGCCTCGAGCCCGGTACACCACTGAAGACTAGACAAGTTTTGTTTTTAGCGTTTTAGGCTGGGAGTTGCACATAGTAAATCAGTGGCACCAAACTTGACAGGAGGTTTGAGACCATTCATTAATTATGGTCTTGTGGCTGAGGCAGGTAGGCTGTTTTTAAGTTGGCATGGCATGTACACCGTGTGTGCATCTAATATGTCAGTGTTGATGGATGCTAATGCGATCCTCATGAGGTGAGGGTTTTGTGCTGTGACCTTTAGTGTTGTGGGGAATATGGCTACTTTTGTTGGATCACTTGTGAGTGTTGCTGGCAAGGTGATGGCAATAACACTGAGGGGTGCTGAGCCACCCTTGTAGTAATCATTGTGTGGCCACTGCTCTCCATTTGTGGGTGGTCACTAGTATGCTTGCTTTACTGAATTTTGTATATTAAAGTAACTTGTTGTGGTATGAGGCCACTCGTATGTGACCGTTTGTGTGGTGGAGACCACAGATCACTTGTGTGTGTGATTATTCGTGGCTGCTCTCATTTTGTGTTGTAGCAGGCTGAATAATCATTTTGGGTTTGTGACTGTTGTACTCCTTTGTGTTGGTCACATGTTACTTTTTGTGTGTTCAGTGTGGCAACTTCAGATCCTCATGCAGGGGCATCCATGTTTAAAATGCCAACTAAAGAAATGTGAGTATTTAGTTTTGTGTTAGAGCTGGTAATAAAGTGCTCAAGTTTGTGCTTTGGCTCAAGCTTTTTTTTTTTTTTTTTTTTTGTGTCCCGTTTGGATCTTTAGCCATCAGAATTGTTGTCTTAAGGCCAAGAAAGATGCCAAGCGGATTTATTTTACCAAGTGGATCATCATGGCCTTGCCATATTGGTCCATTTGATTGACCTTTATTATAATTATGAATTTATTTTATTTTCGGTTGCTGCAAACGGGACAGACATGACTGGGGGATAGGACAGGGAGAAAGAATGAAAGAAAGAGAGGGAGAGAAAGAAAAACAGAGGGGAGAAGAGACGGTGAGAAAGGGGGGAAGAAAGAAAGAAAAACAAACAAAACACCTGGATCACCTGTATGGAGGAAAAAAAAACAAAAGAGAAAGCAAACAAAAAAAAGAGCAACATAATAAAAAACAGCACCATCACAATAAACTAGCTAGCAGTAGATAACAGTAGATACTAAATATTAAACGATATTGTGCAGCACGCAAGATAGACAGCGCACAATGTGCTTTGAGGCAGCAGCCAAGAAAGGTGTAGTCCGCGTCTGTGAACACCCGTGTGTACACCTGTGTGCATACCTGTGTGGATCAGCATGCTTGTATTCCAAAGGTTTCTCCATGTAACGATCTGCTAGGGAGTGTGGGGAGCCATAGCCCCGTCCACCAGGGTATGAAGAAGGTATGGAGGAGATCCAGGCCCCAGATATCCAGAGGCCCCAGAGTACAAGGACCCGAGGAGGACCACCAAAGGGGGGGGAACCGTGCCACCCTCCTGGGAAGAGCTGAGTAGAGCCCCAAACGAGAGGTCACCCAGCAGCTATGGAGCAGAGGCCAGAGGGGGTTGCAGTGGCGTGCCCAGCGGGCTCTGCCGGCAGCCAGCTGTGCCAGAGAGGACCGAGCTTCAGGCCCAGAGGCCTGAGGGCATCCCACCCCCCAGAAGGGGCCCAGCCGGGCCACAGGCGCCAGGCCCCGCCAATCGGCCACCAGGAGTGAGCCGGTACATACATGAGTGCCCAGCCCCAGACGACAAGGACCACCAACACACCAACGTCTGAGGGCATCAGCCACCGGCAGGGAGTGTGGTGAGGGGAGATAGGCCTCCGTACTTTGGAGGGCCTGAGATGTACCCAGAGAGGTCGAGTCTAAGACCCAACCTGACATATAGACACAGACGAACAGGCGCACACGGACACAAACGTGCATTCCCACCCCCATATGCACAACCAAATACTCAGCACTCACCCAACGTGTAGACAGACACAAATAGACACTGCACAGACAGTCACACTCCCCAAACATACTCTATATCCCAGGTCCAGGTACCCCCGCCCCCAGAGGGGCAAGCTGCACCTAGACCCAGGAGATGTAACCCTTCTCTCTGGGGTGGAGGCAAGCGGGCCACCTCCTTATCTGCAGTAGCATGGAGGCCCCGCATCCCAGACCCCAGTCTGACGGCCAGCACCTCCTCCCAGCCCCCCAGCCCTGACAGCTAACAGAACCGGGGTGAGTGAAGACCTCAAATCTCCCTACGCCCGCTCATATGTAGTGTTGCTGTGAGCTGTTCTAAAGTGCATTTAAAACTCAGGAGAGCATGGTACTAGCTTCCTCTCAGAGAGCGGTTCAAGCTTATTTTTGAGGGATCAAGGCTTCAGAGGGGCTTTTAATTTGTTTAGGGGTCCTACAGGAACCCTTTTGTGGGAGGAGGTGTTACGTCCCTCTGCAGCCCCTAATCTACTCAATGTTTTCAGCTGGTGCCAATTGGCCACACCTAGTCAGGTGTGGATAAAAGCATACCTGAGGCAGGCTTTCAGGGAGCTCACTTGTCTTTGCTTGGGTGGCACCAGCCATTTTAGCCAGCCTGTGATGCCATTGTAAGATTAAAACCTCTTCCTATTTACACTCTGGTATTTGTCTCCTTTTTTTATGTTGCGTCCTCGAGCCGGGTCGTAACATGGAGTAATGGATATAAAACAAATACTCTCCTATTTTCAAGTTACAAAAAAGAGCTATAAGAATTATAAATCAAACTATATAGAACCAACTAAAATTGTTTATTAATCTGAATACCCTGAAATGTTATGATTTAGTTGAATATAAAATGGCACAGATAATGTATAAAGCACAAAATAACTTGCTTTGCCGCAGTACTCAGAAGCTGTTTGCAGTCTAAAGGTATGCTTCAGCCAATACCTTTTGATTAGCCTTGTCTTTCTTGCTTTGTGGTAATCTTTATTCTGTATTCACTGAGATATTTGAATGCTAACCAATAAATCAATCAAAAAACAATAAGAACCAACATTTTCATCAGTCCTTTCATCAGGGTGGGAGGGAAGGTGTATTAACTAATGCTTAAATGTTTTATGCAGGTATGGGCACAAAATCTCACTGAATTTCTTGTAAAAGTTTGCTATGGACTGTTTTTACTAGAGGCTTTGCCCTCTTGATTTCTTCTACTGTTATTTTAGCTTTAGTTTAGCTGTTCAAGTTCATCCTCTAGGTTTGGAAAGGTGCTTTTTTTTCTGATTTTTGCAAAGAGTATTTTTATTTTTTTATTTTCATATTTTAAAGGCTCTTGTACAAAACTGTTACTGTTGCATTAAATAAATTTGTTTTAATGAGTGATTCTCATGTTTTTTTTCCCCATATATTTTTATTGAAATTTTTTATAGTACAATACAAACAAATGTTGAACACCCTCACATTCACACACCCATCCATACATCAAACCTGCCTACATCACATTCAAATGTAGAAATGAGCATAGTTCTCACAGTAATACAAAAATACAATGGGTTAGGATAGACAAGATTTTCCCTTCCTTCCCTTCTTCTTTTCCTTCTTTTTCATAAATGTCCTTCACCTCCACTCCCTAAAATATCCATATATGGCTTCCACATATTCACAAAGTCCCATTGTTTGCCCTTGGCAATATATGGTAGTCTTTCCAGGCCTAGAGAGACTGCAATTTCCTTCTTCCAGAGTCCCATGGAAGGAGCATCCATACTCTTCCAACATAGCGCAATGGCTCTTCTGGCTTGAAGTAGTCCATAGTCCAGTAATTTAGTTTTTTTTCCCGATTGCTTAAATTCCCTTGGATATATTCCAAGTACACAGTTTTCCTTTTAAAGGGATTTTTACCTTAAACACTTCGGACAGATATTTGATAACATCTTTCCAAAAGTCCTGGATTTTAGGACACTCCCATAGACAATGAAGAAGAGTTCCTTTTTCAACTAAACATTTAGTACAGATGTCCGGAATATCATTGGACATATGATGAAGCTTGACAGGTGTTATATAGGTTCTCATGAGCCATTTATATTGCAGTAGTTTAAAGCGTGTGTTTATTGTTTGTTTTTGTGCATCCAGTTTATCTGCTGCTGAGTCTTTGGAGGAAAGCATCAGTAAATTATAATATGTAGAGAGAAAACCTTTCCCTTTTGTATTCTTTTTTTTTTTTTTTTTTTTCTGCCTGTCCCGTTTGGCTCTTTTGCCATCAGAATTATTGTCTAAAGGCGAAGAAAGATGCCCAACGGATTTACTTTACCAAATTGACCATCCCAGCCTTGCCGTAATGGTCCATTTGATTCACCTTTTATTGTTTTTTTTATTTTCACTTGCTGAATACGGGACGGACTTGACTGGGGAAAAGAAAGGGGAGGAAGAAAGAGGGAAAGAAAAACAGCTGAGAAGAGGGACGGGGGAGAAGGGCAAAAAACAAAAACCAACAGAATAAGCAGAGAAAAAAAAAATGCATATATCGATCACCTGGATCACCTGTTGAGAAAGAAAAAAGAAAACAAGCAGAAGAAAACGAGAGTAATAGAATAAACAACATCACAATGATATATGGGAATATGACAGTAAATAAATATTATAAATATAAATACTAAATATTAAACATTATTGTGCAGCACGGTAGGAGCCAAAAAGGGTGTAGTTTGTGTGTGTGATCACCCGTGTGTACACCTGTGAGCACGGACGCGCTTGTTTTTTAAAAGGTTCCTTCATGTAATGATCTGCTAGAGGGTGTGGGGAGCCACTGCCCCGTCCTCCAGGGCATGAAGCAGGTATGGAGGAGATCAAAACTCCAGACATCCAGAGGCCCCCAGAACACAAGAGACCAAGGAAGACCAACAGAGGGGCAGCCGCGCCACTATCCCAGAAAGAGCTGAGGAGAGTCCCAGATGAGGGGTCACTCAGCAGCCGCGGAGCAGAAGCCAGGGGGGGTTGCAGTGACGCGCCCATGAGCTCCGCCGGCAGCCAGCTGTGCCTGAGTGACCGAGCCCCAAGCCGAGAGGCCGAGGGCACCCCACCTCCGAAGTGGCCCGAGCGAGCCCCAGGCTCCAGGCCCCGATAAGCGGCCGCCAAGGAGTGAGCCGGTGTGTACCTGGACGCCCATCCCCGGACACAAAGAACCACCAACGCACCGATGTCTGAGGGAGTCCGCTTTTGTATTCTTAATGCATACCTCCTCTATTTTTGTCAATGGTGGAAGTTCAGCAATCCTTTGCAGTTTTGATGACAAATAGTTTTTCAATTGTAAATATTTAAAAAAGTGCTTTGGGGGTATTAAATATTTTTTACATAACTGATCAAATGTGAGCAGCATGCCGTCTGCATATAGGTCTTTAATTTTTTGAATGCCTTTATTTTTCCATATTTTAAATCCTCCATCACTTTTACCAGGCGTGAACTTTTCATTTCCCCAAATAGGGGTAAATTGCGAAAGCGATGGAGGATCGCCCACATATTTATGAGCTGCATGCCAAATTATAATTGTATTTTTCAAGAAAGGGTTCCTTGTATTTTTTCTTAATGTCTTAGTGTCTGAAGAATATAGAAAAGTGTGTGAGGGAAGATCTGGAACAGATTTTTGCTCAATGTCAACCCAGGCTGGAGGTGTTGTTGGGCAGAAATAATGGGTGGCTGATGTTAGTTGGGCAGCCATATAATACCATCTGAGGTTGGGGACTTGGAGACCTCCTCTTTCATAGGGCAAGTAAAGTAGTTGGAAGCGGAGCCTTGCCTTCTTATTATTCCAAATAAATTGGTTAAATAGTTTATTTAAACTGTCAAAAAATGAAGTTGGTAGAGGCAACGGAAGTGTTTGAGAGTAATATAAAAATTTGGGTAAAATTGTCATTTTTAGGATATTTATCCGGCCTATCATAGATACAGGCAGGTTTGTCCAACGGTTTAGGATTTCCGTGACCTCTTCTACAAGGGGATCTTAATTTATTGAGGTTATGTCCTTGAGGCTTGGGGTGATCCTAATGCCTAAATATTTAAAGCCTGTTGTAGTTGTTTTAAATGGGGTGGCCACCACAGGGCTTCTTCTTTCTTCATTAAGAAACATTAATTCTGATTTAGAATTGTTAATTTTGTGTCCTGAAAATTCTCCAAATGTTTTTATTAATGCTACTAAATTAGGGATACTATCTTTCAGATTAGTCAAAAAAAATATAATATCATCTGCAAAAAAAGAAATTAGATGGTCTCTTCCTCCAATTCTTATCCCTGATATTCCTGCATTTGCTCTAACAGCTATGGCCAGAGGTTCTATTGCTAACACAAAGAGAATTGGTGACAGAGGGCAGCCCTGCCTGGTTGATCGCTGTAAATGAAAGGGTTTTGATACGTTATTATTAGTTAAAACTTGTGCTGTTGGATGTGTATACAATAATCGGATCCATTTCAGGAATGTTTCACCTAGTCCATATCTGGGGAGCACTTGTAAGAGATAATTCCATTCTATTCTATCGAAGGCTTTGCACGCATCTAGTGATAGCAGCGCAGTGTCCTCCCAATTGTTTTTCTCATAAAGTACATTGAGGACACGTCTTATATTATGATAGCCTTGTCTCGTTTTAACAAAACCTTGTTGATCGTCTGTTATCAAATTAGGCACATATTTATCTAGTCTCCTAGAGAGTGCTTTACACAAAATCTTCGTATCACATCCCATAAGACTAATTCCCCTATAAGAGGAGCATTCAGTCGGAGGCTTATTTGGCTTCAATAAAAGGGTTATTGTAGCTAATCTCAGTGAGTCTGGGAGTATTCCGGACTTATATGACTCCTCATACATGTTAAGAAGTGGCTGCATTAATTTATTTTTAAATGTTTTATAGAATTCCATTGGAAGTCCATCAGAGCCAGGCGTTTTACCGCTATTCAGGTCGTCTATGGCTTCTGACAGGTCTTTTATTGTTAAAGGACTATCAAGGGCTGTTTTATCCTCTTCTGAGAGGGTTAGAAATTTTAACTGATCAAGAAATGCATCTTGTGTTTCTCTGTTTCCTGTATATTCAGATTGGTATAAAGATTGATAAAACTCTCTGAAATTTTCATTTATTTCTAAAGGGTCTGTTGTTATAATACCCGATTTGGACTTTATGTGGGTGATGGCCTTTTCTGCTTGCATCTTTTTTATCCTCCAGGCCAATAATTTTCCTGCCTTCTCTCCTTGGTCATAAAATAATTGTTTGGTCCACATTAAACTTTTTGCCACTTTGTCTGCTGTTAATTTATCATACCTGGCTCTTAGAATAGTCAGATTGTTTAGTTTAGTGGGATCATTGCTCTGGTAAAATTCTGTTTCATTAGATTTAATTTGCCTTTCTAACAATTTTAATTTTTGGTTATATTGCTTACTCTTGTTGCTACTGTAGCTTATAATTTCCCCTCTTATGTAAGCTTTAAATGCTTCCCACCTAATACTAGCTGTGGTTTCATCTTTATTTATTTGAAAATATTGATCAATGCAAGTTTCTATAAATTTGACAAATGATGGGTCCTTTAACAAAAATGTTTGCATCCTCCATCGCTTTACACCTTGATCAACTTCACCCAATCTAACTGATAGACATACTGCTGCGTGATCACTAATCACAATACTGTTATACCAACAGTTCTCAACACAAGGTAGTAACTCTGTAGAGATAAGAAATTAGTCTATCTGCAAATGACTTCGATAAGAACTAGAATAACATGAAAATTCCCTGTTATTTGGATTCCTTGTTCTCCAGACCTCATTTATTCTCAAATCTTTCATATAGTTAAAAAGTATTTTTCTAGTCTGGGTATGAGTAGTGTCAGCTTGAGACGACCTATCCAGGTTAGGGTCCAGGGCGCAATTGAAGTTCCCTCCTATGATATAAAGGCCCTCAAAGGTTGATATTGTGAGAAATAGATTTTCATAGAAGGATGGGTTATCCTCGTTGGGGCCATAGATATTTATCAGGTTTATTTCTAACATGGAGATACGGCCCTGCACAATTACATATCTCCCGTTTGGATCTGTAATCACCCTCGTAGTTTGAAATGGGATTGACTTATGTATAAGAGTAATGACTCTGGCATGTCTAGTAAAAGAAGAGTAATATACCTGACCCTGCCATCTTTTGGTTAATAAATGTATCTCTGATGCAGTAAGATGAGATTCTTGTAGGAAAATAATTCTAGAGTTAAAATGTTTTAGTCGGTTTAATACTTGTTTCAGTTTACCTAACTTCCGTATCCCCCTAACGTTCCAGGTCGTAATGTTAACGTTCAAAATGTTTTCTTTAGTTGTCCTCTCCATAAAATATTGTCAGACTGTTTACTTAAATAAACAAAGTAAAGGAAAAATTGAAGAAGCAGGTTTGCACATACATTCACACACTCACACATACCAGATAAAGAACTTGTAAACAATTTCTGATTGAACATTTGCATTTCCTTGTTGGAAATGTCTCCCCCCTCCCTTGAACAAATTATTTGGAGGGCGTTAATCCACGTCACTGAGGAGTAACTAGTCAACGTGACCTCTCCAAAACCCCATAAATCAGACAGTGTACACTAACCATATAATGATACTGATTTTTCCCCTATAATAAAGTAAAGTTTACCCTTGGTAGGACAAAACAAAACAAAACAAAACAAAAAAGACTTAGTTGAGGTTCAGCTGTTAATATACAACCCAAAAACGATTGCGATCAAACTTAGAACGAATATGCGCTTAAAAACGCCCAGTTATGTTAACATAAGTCCCACATAAATTCCAGCTCAAAATTTTATCTGTCTCTTATCAGTGACTCAATTACTGGTCGGTTATGTTGAAGCAGAGGCAGTCTTATGGAGTGTCTTAATGGTTAACCTGTTGTTTAACCGACTCACTGGTGATGAGCATCCTCTGCTGTTTCCTTCGGCAGATTCTTGTAGAATTTTTCGGCTTCTTGAGGTGTTGAGAAGAGGTGGATCTTTCCACCGTACAGGATCCTGAGTCTGCATGGGTTGTGCTGGAATCCACGGAAGGCATTGATATCAATAAACAGTTTGACAACCGGGTGAAATCCCCGTCGGATCCGAACCGTCTCCGCAGACAGATCCTGTGCAAATGTGATCTTGGCCCCATCATGTGTAATTTGTTGTTTTCTTGCTTCCCGATATACCAGTTCCTTCTCTTGGAATTTTAAGAAACGAACAAGCACCGCTCTGCTCTGGTTTGGTTTCCCGGAGGCAAGCGTGCGATGCACTCGTTCCAGTGTGAATGACTTGTCGGGCGCTAGCCCCAGCCACTTAGGTAGCATGATGTTAATAAAGTCAAAGAGTGATTGTTGCCCCTCTGCTCCCTCTTTTATGCCGAAGATGCGCAGGTTCTTTCGTCGTCCGCGGTTTTCCAAATCATCTGTTTTGGCTTCAAGAAGTGCGATTCGTTTGATAGCCGAGTTCAGTGACGTTTCTGTTTTCTCAAGTGTGCTTTCAACTTCGGCAATGCGGGGTTCGGCCTCTTCGATATGAGCCCCCTGGTTCAATATGTCTTGCTTTACCTCCGAGACTTTACCCTCCAGTGCAGTCACTGCGCTCGCCATCCCAGTCAGTCTTATATCGATGCTGTCCAACTTGGCTCCAAAATCCGACCGGAGTGATTTGAGTTCATCCAAAACTTCGGCTATGCTAGCCATGTTAGCATCTGTGTCGGGCATTGATGGTATAGCGCCTGTCTTGCGTCTTCGGGTAAAGATTTCACTGTTTCACAGATGAAGCTTTTGACATGTCAGTGCCGTATATTCCAGACCACACTAACAGCATATACAAGGGGTTTTTTATGGAAAGTTTGTACACTGTCTTGAGAGCGACCCCGCTAAGCTGCCAGCTTAAGGCTTGGCCACGTGACCCCCCGTGATTCTTATGGTTAATTCTAGTGATCACTGAGAATGTATTATTGTATGTGACAGTGTACTCTTGAATAAACAGCTTTTCCAGTCTCACTTCATTTCTGAATATCTTAAAATTGATCCAGTGTCGTATTTAGTATAATAAAATGTTCAAAATAAAAATATGTGCTTTCTGCACTGAAAAAAAAGGCCATGTTGGATTTACTTGATTCAATAATGGACATTAGTTGGACAGCTCATGAGTCTGTCACCAACAACCACTTGAATACATATTGACAGATAATTTAGAATCACCAATTAATCTAACTCTAACAACTGCATGACTTTTAACTATGGGAAGAAACCAGAATACCCAGAGAGAACCCAGTGCAAACTAGCCAGATTGTGGATTTGTACCCAGGACCTTCTTACTGTGAAGCAACAGCAATAACCACCATGCTACCAATCCAGACTTAACAAAAGTAGGAAAGCTATGATTTCAAGGCTTGATGCAGAATTTTTTGTACGTTTTTGTCCTTGACAGGTTAATCCACAATAAATAGCGATAGCATACACGTGATGTGTGTGTAGTTGTCTGCCTCTTATAGCTCCAGTGATTTTCCTGCAGTTTGAAATCTTGTGCAATCTTGTGAATTTCATGAGTTCAGCAACTAACCACTCTTACTAGATTTTATCAGGTCATCTCAACAAGAACAAATTAATTGTTGAATTTCGTACAGATCCTTCATGATTTAATTACGTTCATAGAAGCATGAAATTATTGTGTTTAAATTACAAGTTAGACTTTTTTTAATGTAACAACCACCCAATTTAATTCTTTCGGTATACCAAAAAAAGTAGAGGCGGCTGCTGGACTTGACTGAGATGGATGCCTGACTGAAATCCCGTGCAGTGTCGCAGTAAGTTATTGACTTACTTCACTCGAACATGATATGAACAATTTAATAGCCTCTCTGCATATCATGTAGTTTCTACACTATATAGTTACACTTAACTTTAAAGCATGAGGCCCTTGTGTTAAATACACGCAAGATGCTTTCGTAAATCCAAGAGCTGGCCAATCCCTTTTTTTCAGTGTGCTGGTTTTTTTGTGTTTAGTAATGTTCTATTCTCAAATCAGTTTACCTTCAATTTACAAAATGTGAACCATACACCAACCATTGTACATATAGATTTGCATTTGATACCTTTGCCCACAGCTGAGTGCATCATTGCTGCTGCCAGCATCATAATGTCATTAAATAGATGCCAAATCAAACCAAACTTCAGAACTGCTGTTCTGAGTCTGCTGAATCTCAGAAATAACAATCATTGTGCTTCAGCTTCAAGTAGTCAACACCTAGATGGTTTATTTTGTATGCACTATATTTTGGCACATTCCACGCAAAAATACCATGTTCTTTATTTGGCAATGCTTGGCTAATTCTGGATTAGTTTTGTGTGCGGCGAGGAAGAGCCCAGGGGCAAATAGGGTGGAGAGCTGGGTCAGGATTGACTAGGAATCCGTGACATGGATGAAAGTGCTGTAGGGGGTGAAATGACCCTTTACCCTTGCCACCAGTAGGAGGGGGGCCATGACCATGGTCGTGAGCATGTGGAGGGCGTCCTCCTTCGCCAGCATGTGGAGGGGGGCCATGACCATGGTCGTGAGCATGTGGAGGGGGGCCACCATGACCATGTGGATGGCGTCTTCCATGACGTCCACAGACAGGCTCCTTCTCACCAGGCCCAAGGGCAGTGGTGTTCTGTTGAGAACAAAGACAACAAATGCAAGAGTTGTTTTTTTGTTGTTGTTGTTTCTTAATAAGTTGCCATAAAAAAGGAAATTTATTGCAAAGCTGCTGTTGGTCTCACCTCTGCAGGATAGAAATCACACTCAGTGGACTGGAGTCCATTTTGACGGGAGTAAGATGAACGGCAGAAAGCATGACGCTTTAAAAAAAGGAAGGATATATACAATGAGAGAACTAACAGGAATAAGCCATAAAAAAGGTATTTGTCATTTAGGGATTAGAAATGCTGGAAGATCTGTAATATTTGTATTTGATTTAATACTTCTTACAACTGTGCAGTAAATCGCTTGTTACTCTTTAACATTGTGATATAATTTTAATGGGATGTGGTACTCATGATCTCACTGAATACACACAGCTAAACACTTTACTAATTTTAGTACACAGCATATCAAAATGTGGCTCAGGATTTTCTGAAGTGTATGAGTTGTACTTACAGCTCTGTCAGGACAGAGCGGAGTGCATGCCTCAATTGCGATTCTAGAGCCCCATGCGCAATGAGTCTCCACAAGGGCAAACTCAGGATAGTAGTTCATTCCTAATCCCATTATATACTACAAGAAAAGAAAGTGTAAAGTTAAACAATGACTGATCTTATGAGTTCACAAAGAGGGGGAGGAAGAAAAGGATCCTCTGTACCCCAGTTGATATCCGCCCCACTTCCTTCAAGATGTAGTAATGCTGGTTACTGGAGTTCTTGTTGAATTCTGCTGTCGCTGCATGAACAGACTTGAGACCTTCAGAGTTGTTGAGAGGCAGCAGCACAGGACAGTCAGGGCAGATGTGTACCATCTCCAAGTTAGTTTTTTCTGCAAACACACAAAGAATTGTGCTGAGTGTACGTTCAGAGGATTCCAAAAATCACTCGCTGAGGCTCTTTAGCGTTTTCTTTCAAATATTCTCCCTTTCACAAGATGATGAACTTCTCCCCATGTTTACTTCCTAAAGACTCCTCTTCACTAGGATGCTTGTTTGAAATCATTTTTCAATCGTGAGTTTCTTCATTGTATTTTTTTAGTGTTACACACAAAGTATTTTGTCACCCTTGTCCCAACTTTTTTTGAGACATGTTAAATGATTTAAATTCTAAATAAGCATATTTTGTTAAAGAACAAAACATAATGCCACAGTTTTAATATTTGGTATTAGTGTACTGCTTTTACAAATGCTGTTTTTATCTGCAGTCAAACTTAAATGACACATTATGAAAAATGAGGAAGTTTGGCCAAAGTCTGTCTTTGGTCACATCAAGTGTTTTTGAACAGGCAGACCAACAGCCTTGGAGTAACAAGTAATCAAAAATGATCGTATTTGATCGTATCTACAGTAGCATCTTCTCCGTGAAATGGTGAACAGCTGTGATGCAGAGAGAGCCCACCTTGTCGTGTGTCACATTCATATTTGGTTATGTTGGCATCACCATCTTTTATAGTCATCAACACAGTGCAGTTGGCCTTCACTGCCTTCAGAGAAACACAGAGAATGCAGTATTATTTCATAACATCACTGAAGTAACTTTGCATAATTTGGCCAGATTAGCACGTCCACCTTCTGACCAGAGGTGAATGTTACATGAAGTCAGTGCAGGCAGGTGGATTAAGCAAACAGCTTTATTGCATTTACCCGCTCTCCCATGCCACGTATTTCACAGTCCTCAAAGGGTTTCGGGTTGATAGTGTGGCATTTTGTTTCCCGAAGATCCAGCTGCAACTTTACATTACATCCACCATCAACCTGGAAAGAGCAGAGAGTAAGACTGTCATTCATATTTACTGATGCAGTTTCCTATATCACCACAGGAACACCATGACAGACTTTAAGGATTTTTTGTCATGAAAAGCTGATGTAATGGAAAACTACAATAAACATTAATAATAATTTTTAAAAAACATTTCAAAAGAATTGTGGACTTGGATTTGTCACTCACCATGCTTTTATAGAACTTCTACTGTTTTTTCTACTCTCTTCTATTGTTTAAGTTTTGTCCAGTTTGTTGTTTATTATCTCTTTGCTCCTCTTGCCAAAGTGAAAATACTCAGAATTCCCAAATCTCAAATGTGAACTGCAAATGTGCACATTTACTGCTACTATCATACCTGTTCCACACTGTTCCCTTGAACTTCATGCAGTCTGAATTTGTAGCCATGGTCGTGATGCTCATTGATGTGATGCACTGCCTTATCTGCTGCCACCGAACTGTTAACTTCACTGCATGTTAGTGGCTCCAAACCTGGGGCAGCGCTGCAAAGCAGGACTGCTGCCGAAAGAAGTGTCAGGACTCGTAACGTCCTCATGGTACCGCGGAGAAGACTGGAGCAGGCCACTATTACGGGGCTGTTATATAGAGTGGATTGGTTAACATATGTCAGTGGGTTAGACAGACAGTGACAAACAAGATAGGAAATAAATGATAAATAAATAGAAGCGACCACAAGACAAACATGAACTTTAATCAGAGGAGCTCAGCACATTTTGAAATGTTTACTGAACCAGTCAGTTTCACCACACTTCTTACACAGCCAATATTTAAACTGAAGGATGTTATTGTAGGATTTTTAGCAGCTGCAGATCTTACATTTTGTTTTTTGCTCATCATTACAATCAAAATGTTTGAAAAGAGTTCAGATTTGGCCCAACTTTGTTCATTTGATTTGTATTTGAAATAAACCAGGGTAGCTGTTTAAACATTACTTCTATCCTAATTTTGGCACAAGGACATGGATCTTTATCCTTTTAAGGGGTTTCCACACCCTTAAAAGTACTTAATAAAACTTTTTTGTTTCTTCTCTTTTCTTTTTGTTATTTATTTTAGTTGTAAGAGGTTAAGCATATTTTTATCATTTCATTCAAATGCCAGAACACCGAGAGAGTTATTTGTTATTTTACACCCAATGACCCAAGAGAATTCTTTAGATCAAAATAGCTTCAAACAAACTTTTACCCAGCAATGCTACAGCGTTTTTTCAAGTATAGGTGGATTACATCAAGCTGGAGGTGGTAAAAAAACATCCATGGCCAGATTTATTGCTTAATTTACTAAGAATAATTAAAAAACAAAACAAAAAAAAAAAAAACTATTGTAATGAAGATACAAGAAAGTGAAAAGTATAGAAGCACTTTGCATTCTCATCAGAAAAGCACCATTTAAGTGCCAGTCAGCATACTAATTACTGCAAATGTATTTGTACGACTTTCACATTTAGAATGTAGAATTTGGTTATTTCAAAAAATCATACAAAGAAATTTGCTAAAGTTTGCGAAAGGCAATTTACTGCTATTTGCATCAACAGGCAAAGTGTTGATGTGTTGATTTACCACAGGACTAAAAGATTAACACTTTTCCACTTAACATGGCTGATAATTCTTATCAGCACAAGCATAATCATCAAAAGCGTACCAAATCTTTGAGTCGGGCCAGTTAGTTAGTATTAATGGAATTTTGAAACCCATTGTGACCCATTGTGAACAAAGAAACTCAGGGACACAAGAGACAATATCAAAGACAGTAGCAACCTGTTAATCACATACAGGCTACTATGTTGCACAATCCGTTTTGAATCTAAAGGGGACTATAACTTATCTTTTTTTTTTTAAAAATTTCTGAGTTTTACAGTTTACAATGTTAGTTACAGGTATTGATTAACACAATTTGCAAAAAAAACAAACAAAAGAGAAACACTGAACAATCGGGAGTGACCACTTGCCAGATTATTGATTTTAAAATTTGAGAATTAAATTCGGCTTATGTATATTAGTGTATTGGACCCACTTATCCAAGCATGACAAAAACCAACTTACTCTGTTATTCACATATGCTGTTAACTCCTCCATCCTATAAACTCAAGTGTTATTTCCCACCACAATGATAAAGTTGGTACATCTTGTAATAGCCATTTCTTTGTTATACATTTTTTACTTGCAACTAGCAAGGCACTTAGTAAACATTTTTCTTTTTTAGACCATTCCTGTGGCGTACATTCAAAAAAAATAGTTTTCATTCCACCCCTCCCTGAGCCTGGTTCTGCCGGAGGATTCTTCCTGTTAAAAGGGAGTTTTTCCTTCCAACTGTTGCCAAAGTGCTTTTCTCATAGAGGAGCAGTTACTGGATGAGTTTCTTTCCAAGCTCCTTAGATTTATTTGGACTATTTTTCCTCTAGCTGAACTAACTGAACTTTCTGAGTTAACTTCCTTCACCCATTGTGAAGGAAGAGTCTCAGGGACACAAGAGACAATATCAAAGACAGTAGCAACCTGTTAATCACATACAGGCTACAATGTTGCATAATCCTTTTTGAATCTAAAGGGGACTATAACCATCATAACTATATGGTGCTGTCTGACTGGAAATGACTGACAACATAAAATAATCAGGAAAGTGTTTGCTGAGGTCAGAGATTATATGAGTCAGAAACTGGATTATATAGTGGTTGAACCACTAACTTGCCAAGTAGTAGATGCCCTGCTCTTTCTCCTGAGCTACAACCACACACAATGCTGTTAAAATATAATTTATGGTATACATTTGCATGTTTATTTTGTTTATAAAATGTCTTAGGCCACTCTAGAGGTAGAGCTGGTCACCTACTAATCTTCTGTGGAACCAGCTTCCAGTTTGGATTCAGGAGACAGACACTATCTCTACTTTTAAGATTAGGCTTAAAACTTTCCTTCTTGCTAAAGGATATATTTAGGGATGTCTAAATATATCCCTAAATATACAGCATGTCTTTATCCTGTCTTCCTTCTCTCACCCCAACCAGTCGCAGCAGATGGCCGCTCCTCCCTGAGCCTGGTTCTGCCAGAGGTTTCTTCCTGTTAAAAGGGAGTTTTTCCTTCTCACTGTTGCCAAAGTGCTTGCTCATAGAGGAGCAGTTACTTAGAAAGAGCATAGAAAACAGTTCTTGGGTGAATGAGGCGAGTTGTGTAAAGCACTTTGAGTGATAGAGTAGAAAAGCCCTATATAAGAACCAGTCCATTAATTTAACTTTGAAACTCAGTTTCTGACACTGTCACAGTAATAGTAAGGGTCCTGCAGATGTCACTTGGTAATCTCACTACATTTTCACTGCATAAGACTGTGGATATTGTAGCTCCTGTGAAAAAGAAAGCCTGAAATCAGAAGTATTTGACTCCCTGGTATAACTCTCAAATGGGCACCTAAAAGCAGATAACTGGAGCGAATGGATTCTCACTAATTTAGAAGATCTTTATTTAGACTGGATAAAAAGTTTGTTGCTCTATAAAAAAAAGCCTCCATAAAGCTAGAACATCTTACTGTTCATCATTGATTGAAGAAGATAAGAACAACCCCAGGTTTCTCTTCAGAAACCAAGTCAGAGCACTGTTGAGCTAACTATTCCTTTAATGCTGACTAGAAATTAATTCACGAACTTTTAACCGTTTTAACCATTAGAGAAACAATTATTCATAACTTTCATTAAGTACAGCTACTTTCAACACCACTGATATTTGTTTAGACAGTCTGTGAAGGTTCTCAGTCATGTAGGTCATTGTAGTCTAAGAAAAGAAAAGCATCTGGAGAGCACCATGAGCTGGATAAATGAGGACATACACAGACTTCCCAGAATTTCCTAACTGGATAATTACAAACGCATCAACAGAAGAAGAAGATAACAGAGAGGTACTGCTGGAATTTGAACCCAGGATCTCCTGTTTACTAGACAGGCGCTTTGACCAGCTAAGCCACAGCACCTCTGGATGTGTTTTGTTCCAAGCTCCTTGGATTTATTTGGACTATTTTTCCCCTAACTAAACTGTCTGAGTTAACTTCAGTAACTACGGTCTTAGTTAATTATAGGCCAACCTCCAACCTTCCTTTATAAGGTTGTAGCTGTAAAATGCTTCTGTAAATGATCATCTGCAGAGGAATGGCTTATTTGAGGAGTTTCAGTCAGGTTTCAGAGCTCATCACAGAAACAGCTTTACAAATGATCTTCTTATGGCCTCTGACAGTGAACTCATGTCGGTGCTTGTCCTGCTGGACGTCAGACCTCATACTATTGACCATAATATTTAATTATAGCGATTAGAGCATGCTGTAGGTGTTAAAGGTCTATCTAATGGATACCTATTTGTTCATGTAAGTGGACAAATCTAATTCTTTATGCACTAAGGTTACAAATATGTAAAAGTGCTTTCTGCTGTTTGTGCAGTATTAGAAATATCTTCTTTCAGAGTGCAGCTGAAAAACTAGTTCATGGATTTATTACTTTCAGACTACTGTAATTTGTTATTATCAGGATGTCCTACTGAACTCCCTGAAATGCCTTCAGTTGATCCAAAATGCTGCAGCAGGAGTACTGACAGGGACTAAAAAAGAGAGAGCATATTTCTCCTATACTGGCTTCCCTTCATCGACTCCATGTTAAATCCAGAATTGAATTTAAAATTCTCGTCAAGTACAAGGTCTTGAATAATCGGGCCCCATCTTATCTTAATGACCTAATAGTACCATATCACCCCATTAGAGCACTTCGCTTTCAGACTGCAGTCTGACTAAAGTACTTAAAAGTAAAATGTGAGACAGAGCCTTCAGTTTTCAACCCCTCTTCTGTGGAACAAGCTCCCAGTTTGAATTTGGGAGACAGGCACGCTCTCTACTTTTAAGATTAGGCTTAAAATTTTTCTTTTTGATGACTCAGCTCGTTAGGGCTGTAACAGGTGACCCTGGATCCAATAGGCTATGGCTGCTAGGGGCTTCTCATGAAGCTCTGACTGCTTCCTTCTTCTTCACTTTTTTTATGCAGTCAGAGGTAACGAAGTACAAACACTTTGTATACCCTGTAGTTAGGTAGAATTTTGGCACAACACGGAAGGACTGCAGATGTCCATAAGTTCGGGTTGCATATTTCAGCATCTAGCTTGCTCTACAGAAGACCAGCGAGGGTAAAGGCAGTAATTTTTTTAAGTAGCAGGTAATTTTAAATGCAACTTTTCTATGAGCTCAACAAAACAGAACTGTGCATTTTGTCACACAGTGTGTTGCTAGCTAAAGGACTAGCTGCTGTATTTCACAGGAAGAGAAAAGAAAGAGCTAACTCCACTCAGAGATGGAGAAAGAGAAAAAAAGAGGGCAGGAAAGGAAGAGAGCTTAGAGTTAAAGGTAAGGACTGCTCAGTGGTGATAAACTGGACATTTTCAAGCTTACATCTAAGTCCTCATGTTTAAATCAGATATTGGGTCTGTATATTTGACATAATGTTTTTCCATGTTGTCAAACATACTACAAAACAAACTGAGGTAGGCTAACTGTGTTATTATTTAAAGGTAAGAGGCAAAGTAACCCTCTATAATGTAGGCAATTTAAAAAAAATCCTTCTTTTTCTGTTCATGTTCTGCTTACCTGATTCAAGCTGAGTACCTTGATTAGAATCAAAACTTAGACTGAAATAAAGTTGGTATTTCTATCTACTAATATTATTTTATTGTCACATTAATATTGCACAAGGTTCAGTCAGCTTTGCATAAAAATAGATGGTAGAAATGTTCTTCAAGGAGCTACGTTTTCACTTTTACTTGCATAAAGAAGTTCAATCTGTACTTTAACTTTTACTGGAGTATTTTTCAACACTAGTATCTGTACTTCGGGGTGGCTGTAGCTCAGGTAGCGGAGCAGATCAGCCACTAACCAGAAGGTCGGTGGTTTGATGCCAGGCTGCTCCTTGTCTGCATGCCAAATATCCTCGGGCAAGATACTAACCTCATGTTGCTCTCCGATGCATCCATCGGAGTATGAATGTTAGATACTCAGCACTTAAACTTAGAAGAAGTGAATGAATTAGTTGTATAAAGCGCTTTGAGTGCTCAGACAGAGTAGAAAAGCGCTACATAAGAACCAGTCCATTTACTTCTACTCAAGTACAGAATTACGGTACCTCCTCAGAGTGCAGAACATAAACTATGTTTAATGTTGTTAAATAAATGTTTACTAAATATTTTAAAAGAACAAATCCTGTTTTTCTTGCTTTTTTTCTATTCTTCCTTAGTCTTGTCAAAGTGATTTGTTTATAGTAGTGAAAGCTAAAGTTAAACAGTCTTTTTAAATCTATCTGGAAAGACGTAACTATGGTCTGCATACAGAATGAATGACAGGGTTCATGGAAACTTATTAACACTAACAAAGAACAGTTACATTTAAAAATCTATTTTGGAAATGTTACTATAACACAAACGGCAGTGTGTGAATGTCATGCTTTCTGACAAAGTCAACAAAATCACGAGGCTGAGATTTTTGGCCATCATTTTGTAACCTCGAAAGGTTCAAGGTTAGTAATACACCGCCCCCGCCCCCCCCGCCCCCCTTTTGGGTCCCCTCTAACAAACACACCGGCGCACCCGCCGTGACAGCCATCTTACTATTCATGACCATCGCTTTTCATTATTCAGTAACTTGCAACATACTGTAAAGATACAGCTTGTAGTATTCATTAAGAAAATCTTTGGCAGCAGATGAGTGGTGTGATTTAAATATCATACAGAAAACGTATGACATTTTTTAAGTTGCATTTTTCTTTTCTTTCTTTCTCTGTTAGACTTGTTCCTTTGCTTTACAATGCCAGCTTTTGACCATTGCCAGGTTTTCAGGTTGAATGTCTGCTTTTGTTTGCCTACTCTAAAGTACAGTCTGTTAATGAACCATAATGTCACATGTTTTAACATTGACCGTTTTAAAGCCAGTTGACCGCCCACACTACAAAACGGGTTCATTTACCAGCAGAAGTTAAATTTAAAAATAAGGCTTTTTCCCCTTTTTTTTTTTGTTCCTGTCCAGCAATGTAAGAATCAGAATTGTTGTCTGAAGGCCAAAAAATACCCCACACATTTACGTTCCCAAATGGACCATTTGCTGTAATAGTCTAGTTGATCGTCATCTTTTACTAGAATTTTTGAGTCTATCACAGCAGACAAGAGAAGTTAGGGAGAGAGTGCGCAGAAGGAGAGGGAGAGAAAAACTGAGGAGAGAGAGAGAAAGAACACTGAATATCTGCTTCAACACCCGCTGAAGAAAAAACAAAACAAAAATAAACAAAGTAACCATGGCAACAACCAACATATGCACAAGTAACAGTACACCTGTGTAGGGATGGGTACCGGTATCCGGTGCCATGATGGCACCGGTTCTGACATAAACGGTAGTAACCAGACTGAAAAGCAGCGCACATTTCGGTGCTTTATTTCGGTGCTTTTTTTCCCCTGAGATGTCACACACTTTGAATTCTAGCCAATCATTTTACCTTTGCAAGCATAGTAGGCGGGTCCAGGTACGTACGTTCTTTTAGAGCAGAGCTACAGATTAAAAACGCCCAAGGCGAAGCGGTCAAAGTCTGGCTGTACTTCACAGCAAAAGATGCAAACTCAGCAGCCTGCAACAAGTGCAACATCTACTGCGGGTGTGGTGCCTGTTATCGGTCCTGGAGTTAGCAACATCCCCCAAAAACCCGAAAAGGAGAGTCCTGGCCCCTAGCCCTGCCAGTGTAGCAGAAATGATGAGGATGATGATGGCAGCAGCAGCCGTTCTTCTCTGGGTGAGTAGCTTAATGTTGTTCGTGTGTAATTTACGTTGAGTAGGCTAACCACGTTATTACATTAATGCATGTAAGGTGAACTAGCAAACACAGTCGTAGTTACATGCGGCTGTCTTCTTGTTTGATGGCAGATGCTCCCTTCACCCTGGCCAAAAAGGCTAAAATGACCAAAGAAAAAGTGGAAAACAGCTAAACATGAGAGGTTTTTGGACAAAGTTGGTGTTTTTTTCCCCCATTGATTAAGCACTGCTTCCAGCCAAGAGTGATGCCATAAATCCCTTATAGCTGCAGAAAAGGCTAACATTGTTATCGTTTTACAAAAAAACAGCTAAACATGAGAGGTTTTTGGACAAAGTTTGTGTTCTTCATTCTTCAAGCACCGGTTCGAGCACCGTTTAAGCACCGGCACCGTTTCAAAAGTACCGGTTTGGTACTGGTATCGGATAAAACCTAAATGATACCCATCCCTACACCCGTGTGTGTGTTTGAGCGTGCACGTGTCCATAAGTTTTCTCCATTGTCTCCAAGTGTCTAATAGTGTGTGTGGTGAGTCAGCTACTTTTACATTTTTGGTTTGAAATAAACTGTAACAGCAATGTGTAACAACAAGTGCAATAATAAGTAATAATAAAAAAGTTCACCAGCAAACGAGAAAAAGTAGAACTAAGAAGGGTTTATTTACAACACAAATATATACAGAAAGTGCAAGAAGACTGGACTCCAGGAAATCCAGGGGAACAGGGTGGGTCACGCTCACTCCTCTCCAGCTACAAACTGCGATTTGCTAGTTACTCACAAACTCACTGACAATCACTTCCAGGGAAGAACAGAGATGGGTGTAGGAGGTCTATTCATAAAGAGAACACAGATTAGACTGAAGGCACACACAGACGGGTGAAACGAGTAGCGTCGATCTATTGTCTTAAGTAAATGGCCTGTATTTATATAGCGCTTTACTAGTCCCTAAGGACCCCAAAGCGCTTTACACATCCAGTCATCCACCCATTCACACACTGGTGATGGCAAGCTACATTGTAGCCACAGCCACCCTGGGGCGCACTGACAGAGGCGAGGCTGCCGGACACTGGCGCCACCGGGCCCTCTGACCACCACCAGTAGGCAACGGGTCAAGTGTCTTGCCCAAGGACACAACAATTGAGACTGTCGGAGCCGGGGCTCAAACCGGCAACCTTCCGATTGCAAGGCGAACTCCCAACTCTTGAGCCACGATCGCCCCACAGAAGTATCAGGAATGCTGAGATAATGAGCAGCAGGTGAGAGGATGTCTCGCAGGTGTTGGCCAAAAGCGGGAACCCATCATGAGTTCCGCACAGGCGGAATATATATATGTGTATATATTATTCTGAAATTTCAAGATTAAAGTTAAAAATCTATTTTGAGAAATTGTGGCGATTACAGTTGTTGTTTCAAGACAAATTGCCATGGTTGCTAAACCCTCTGAGTTAGTGAAATTGTACTTTAAAAGAGGAAGGAAATGACTTTTCTTTTAGCACATAAACACAGGCTGGGGATGAGTGTAAGCACACTGAAAAGATCTGTTGAGACGGATAAACAGACAAACTTGGAAGAGTGGATTTGTAAAATAATGAAGTTGCTGGCAGTGGACTGCAAAGGATATAGATGCTTACACCCTTGTGCAATAAAGAGGATGTAAGTTGTGGCAGTTTGTCTTGAAACAACAGTTGTTTTTGACATTTTGACTTTTTTTCTTAAAATAGTAATACGACTTTTTTCTCATGACTTTTGTGATTGGTTATTAAATGTTTGCTGTTTTTTTGTTTACTGTTTGTATAATTAAATAATATTTATTTCATTAAACTGTGGATTCCAGTGTTTAAGTAATAGTCCATAGTCAATAGTCTGTATTGGTCTTCACAGTCCACAGTAATTATAATGAGAGATAAGGTGTTGTTTTCTTTTATACATGTGCGTGTAATAAATAGCAGTCATACTATCAAAAACATTAATTCAGTAAATACAAACAACCCTGGTTCTTAAAAATAGGAATCCTGCCACAAAGCACTGCCTAGAAGTAGCAGGTAAGACACCTGTCTAAATCTCGGATTTAGTCATGATCACGTGACCTGGGTTTTGAAACCCACTTCAAAGCAGTGTTTTGAAATATCTGTGCTTCAGAAACTCGGCACGGAATTGAAAAGTCAGTATCGAGCGTCCATCCCTACTGACCTGCTTCACAGCCAATTACAGGCTCAAAATGTCAATGATTCATACAGAGATTTCCCTAACTTGAGGAAACTTACTGTTATCTTGGTGTTTGTTTGTGCTTTTGTTTTTATTTTTCCCCCTCTCTTCTTTTTCTTTGCTACGGAAGAGGATTAGGGCCACCGGAAAAAAAGTGGGCATTTTTTTTCTTCTTTTCCAGAATTCTGAGAAAAAAGTCAGAATTCTAACTTTAATGTCAGAATTCTGGAAAAGAAAAAAAAGATGTGCCCACTTTTCTTTTCCCAGTAGCCCCAATCCTCTTCCGTACTTTGTGCCTAGAGGATATATTCTTCTAACATTGTTTTGTTCTTCAGCCTGCTCATCGGACACCAGCAGAGCTCAGAGCGGAGGGGCAGGACAAATCGCTACACAAACATTCCTCTGTTTGCATAATACTCCTTTTTTGTACACTGATACCTTTAACATATGAATTATCACTCACACGTGCAAAAATAAATCCTCTGTCCTCAGGGACCCTAAGCAGGCACTTCGTATTTGTAATGCCTTGGGCTGACTCTGCATTGCAACGTAGTTACAGCATAAAGCACTTTGAAACAACCTTTTTGACACAATTTTGTGTCTTTTCAAAAAGATACTTGTTATCCAGTGCAGCTGGTTGTCACTGAACAAAATTTCATTATATATTTCTACAATGGCAGTTATATAACTTATTTATTAACCCCCCCCCCCCCCCCGTGCAAGATGTTAAAAGAGCTAAAAGATGCTGCTAAATGGGAATTTTGTCTCGTGTAAGCTTGATGCCAGTGACCAAATGCACTAAATGTTAAGCACTTGCTAAACAGACTTGCTCAGTGCTCAGCCAGGCAAAACACACCAAAAATAAATATTTTAATGAGCACACAGCTTTCCAAAAGGGCCATTTTAAAAACATAAAAAAGTAACCAGGGGTCCTTGCAGGTTAAAGAATCGGACGCTGCTGTATTACCGTGATACATGGTAATATGATACAGTGGGCTTGGGGTAACTGGACTGGTACTTACATGGCATGTTTGTACTCTGCTTGAGCACTTGAACCACTGGCGAAATCAAAAAATGGTTCCTAAAACCAAATCTGTGCTTTTTCAGTGATGTTAGGGTCATTGCGATAAATCTAGGTAGGGTGCCACATGCAAATCTCGGCAAGTAACAGAAAACAACACAGCAAACACCAAAAATAATAATAATAAAAAAAAAAAACAACACTGCAAAATGAACCTAAATGCATGATAAAATGTCTGCTTTCTTTAGACCTGCATCACTCTCACTCTCTCTCTCTCTTCTTTCAGCCAATCTTTGCAGGGCTGCTGTAGCACTGCGCCTGGGGTTACTGTAATCACCCTAATACGCCTGAAAAGCGCAGAGTCGCTGCTTTCTTGAACCTTTGGAATTCTTTCAGTTCAGTAAACGGTTCAGGTGTTACGGGAGTTACAGATGAAAAAAGTGAGCTCAGCGAAGATGTGTGCGCCCAGAAACCTGAAGTCGGAGACACATTCCACTTGTTCTCCATATAAAGAGAGGGGAGGGGACCTGTCTGTGCCCATAGGAGTTCTTTTGTTTTAAGGATGTTTGGCTTCAGGTTTTTTCTGAGCACCAGCGGGACAACGTCTGCCTCCGCTCTGTACGCTGTCTTATCTTTATGGGTGAATGAATTAGTTGTGTAAAGCGCTTTGAGTGGTCAGATAGAGTAGAAAAGCGCTATATAAGAACCAGTCTATTTACTATTTGGTATTATGGTGTTGAACACTGAGCTGTAGTCTGCGAGGCAGTGTAACACAAGTAGTTAGGAAGGTGATAAGTAGACAGCATCAGCAGACTGCTCATGTTTCTTCTTGGTGTATTTTATTTTTCTGATATTTACATTCTGCCATCGTAAACCACTGGTTCCTAAAATCTTACTGGTTTTATACAGAATTTTACACACATCTGAACCTCATTAGTCTCTACCATTAAGAAATCAGTAATTGGATTTTTTGGGTTTTCTTTGTGTTATTGTGGGATCTTTACCTTACAATATAAAGCACCTTGTGGTTGTTGTGATCTGGTGCTAAATAAATACAATTTTGTTGAATAAAATTAAATTGGAATTGAATCACACTTTTCATAACTGTCCACATTTCTGTGGACTTACACAAGGGCCATGTATCATAAACCAAGACTGTGCGGATTGCTATAGTAACCAGGTGATTTACATTGTGCAGCTGGGTTTTCTACATTGCAAAGGTCTGTCTGTTCTTACTGGGATACATTGCCATGGTAGGTTTTTCTACAAACATATCACTCTTCCTGAAAGATCCCTTGGTTCTCAGTGTGCAGGTAGGAGGGTCTAAAATGTTTCAGTAGTGTTTAAATCTGTCCATCCTTGATTATTCTTAGATGCAACTTTATTCCTTGACTGGACTGTTCCCTGTAAACTGCAAAAAAAATGTTCCCATTCTTCTAATAAGCATCAATATGTGATTCAGGACAGGACACCAATCTGTTGATTATTTGTAGACTTTGTGGAATTTCCTGCGATCTGAAGGTGACAGTTTGGGCTTTCTTCCTCACAAAGTGGTGACAGATCTGAATAACTTCTACTTATGTACAAATGTTTGAAATTATGACCTTGGAATGTGTAGTTGTTTAAAAATGGCTCTAACTTGTGTAAATATAAATTCTCCTCAAATCTTCACTGAATTCCTCAGACTTCCCCATTGTTTTAAATACTGGTTCTTTAAAAAAAAAAAAAAACATTTTTATGATGGCAAAAAGAAACTAGTTGTTGTTGTTCGTCATGATCACTAACGAAAAAAGGCTTTGGCTTTGTTAAGTAAAAGACACATTAGAACTTCCAACACCGCTTACTACAAAATGTAAATGATTTCGGTTTTTAAAAGTCATTAAAGATGTATGTTGTACAATCGTTCCACCACGTGCAACGAACCCCAAATTACCATGAAATCCATGTCACGGTGAGTGTATGTAATTTAACCATAACTGTGAGTCAGTTCATAACGAAAGCATACCCCGAGTATGTGGTTAGTTTCAAAGTATACCACAAAAATAATATGTGGCTGTGTTCTAATCATTGTAAAGAGCTAGACTACATGTTTAGAATAAAAACAGATCAAAGGAACAGGAGAAAAGAGACAAAAGATTCTCTCAGTTTATAAAGGCAACAATAATTCACACGTGATCATTTAAAAGCAAAAACATTCAGTCAGGTAGCCTCATTTCTTGTTTTTTCGAGCCTTGTCTCTTTCTGCTTTGAAAACTTTATTTCTCAATCACAACAGTTCGTTCATTCAGAAGCAGTCAAATACGTATCGTATAGCTGATGTTTTTTGCTCAGCTAAGAACTCTGCCTCCGTGTGGACTGGAAAACTCAGCAGGAACTCAGATTCATTCCCAACCGCACATGCTAGTATCAATAAAGACGAATAAATCCAAAAGAGTTGGGGTAAACTGAGCTCAGTTCATACTACAGAGAGGAGAGATTCATTTTTTGTGTCTGTTAGGACACTAAGCAACACAGATGAGTAAAATGATGATGAGAGAGAATGAGAATAAAACTCAGACTGACATTTTTCTACACAGTTATATAATTACAAAATGCACTGTATTTCTACCCTGGGATTAAATTAAAACTTCCAGACACTGACAGCAGTTAGGCTATATAACACAGATTTCCCACATATTCATGAACCGGAGGGGGCCATGATTTCTCTCTTTCCTGTACTCAGCCTCCCAGTGAGCTCTGAGGTCTTGACAGGGCAGATGTTAGCACACCAGTAATGCTAAAATGTGTGAAAGTTAATCATGTGCAGGACAGTGCAGTTGTGTGAAGCTGTAGTTAATGTCTTGGAGTATAGGAGCCTCTGACTGACCACCGAGTCACTCACCTACTCACTTTTTTGGCAAACAACATCACAGTATGTCTGTGTTTTAGAGGTCAGACAGATTTTGAGCTCTGCTTTGTACTGGAATTGACTCCGTTAACATTTGTCAGTGTAGTTTTGCAGAAGGAAAATCCTTTCACACAGAAAAGTACTTCTGTGCCTTTTTTGGTACATCCCAATAATGGCCTCCTGTTAGTCCATAAACAAGAAAGGCTGAGCTGTAAACCACTGGGTCACACACATATTTTGCTCTGTCTTCCAGGATTGCTTTCTTCCTTTAGCAGTGAATCTCATAAGCAATGGGAGAGTCTATGAAGAGGCCTGTGTGGTTGAGAAACATTCCTTCTGCCTCTAATGTGATCACGGGCTCTGCCTCCCCTCCTTCCCCTGCCATTCTCCTCATGGTCCGTATGTCACCATCCTGCTGCTGCTGCTTGTCAGGGGCCAGAGTGGGGCTCATGGTCTGGCCAGGGGCCGAGGAGAGGGTGTGGCTGGAGGTATCGGATGGTGCTGAACAGCCCAGGTTAGTGGTGGACACAGCTGTTGGCAGAGCAGGAGGAAGCACAGGCTTGGCCCTGTTGAGGACATACATTTCATGGCCACGCTCATCACGATACTCCTCCAGTTGGGCGAAGGTAGTGGGGCCATCAGAGTAGTCATTCACATACAAGATGCTCTCCTCCTGTGAATTCAAATTCACCTTCATTAATATGACAATGTAAACGACAAAAAAAACCACCTTACAATATAAAGCGCCTAGAGGTGACTTTAATTGAATTGAATTAAACTGAATTCAAACAGGCGTTACATGTAGGGACCGCAGCCTATCCCGTGCTCAGGTGACCACAGAGAGACAGAACATCATTCAGACCAACAGGTAATTTAGAGACAAGCATTTGGACTGTGGAAGGTGGTGCAAATCCAAGACCCTCAGTGATAAACACTGCAGTGCTGCCCCCATTTAATTGATTTCATTTTCTTTCGTTTTATTGGATTCTTACTGAATTCCCAGTGCCCTGCAAAAGTCTTGAGTCACCCCTCTTTTTATATATTTTGCAAGAAAACTCAACACAAAGCTCTTCATCAGACTATCAGTGACTGATAGAGTTGCATTGTATTTTCCTATCCAGGTATTCTGGCACTGTGTTTCTGATTATTATCTGGCAGAAAAATAAAGTTGTTGCCAATCAGACTCTTTCTGATGATATTGCTTGGTCAATCAAAATTTTACAATACTTCTCTGTGCTCAAGATTTCATCAATTTTGACAAAATATCCAACATTAGTGGCTGAAATGCAGTCCCAAACCTTGATAGAGTCTCCACTATGTTTTACAAATGGTTGTACACATCAAACTCCTGACCTCCTCTATCTATATATTGATATCAATTTGAACCAACAATTTGGATTCATCACTCCATCAGATTTGTTGCCAATGATTCTTAGTTCAGGTCTTGTGTAACACACCTCAGTCTTTCCCTCCTTAAAAATGGCTTCTTGACAACCACTAAGATTGTTTCTGATAAGGCTTTACAACAGAGGCTCTAGATACATTACTTAGGTCCTGTGTCAGGTCTTTGCTGGATTTTTCCCCTTTTTCTTGAAGACATAAACATTTAGATATTGTTCATCTTCATCTTACGTAGATTCTTCAGTTTTTTTAAGGATAGACTGCAAACCACGCTGGGATATGCAAGATTTAGGCTAATAGCTCTTTAGAAGTTGCTAGCACAAAAATACTAATTTATACCTGTCAAATTGAGTTATGTGTGGCATTACTTGGTAGATTCAACTAAAGAGTGACAAAAAATACGTGTGTGTTTTTGCCACAGGCTGCTGGTAAGGGGTCTAAATATACATGTTAGGTTCCCTGTATGTTTGAGTGATTCACAGGTCAGTGGTAAGTAGTTTTGACTAATAACATTATCTGAAAATGATCACATACAAGAACTAGACTGAACATAATCTGCCAATGGCCGAAGAAAAACTTTAAACTACTTTCAGATGGATTGGAGAACTATTGCTCAAGACCTCTTTAAAAAATTACAAGTCTTACTCCTCCATCCATCTATTTTCTTCCACTAGTCCTGGGCCAGGTCGTTGGGGGAGTAGCTTAAGCAAGGATGCCCAGACCTCCCTCTCTCCAGCCAACCTCTCATGCTTATCTGGGGGAACACTGAGACAATCCCAGGCCACCCAAGAGATCTAATCTCTCTAGCATGTCCCGGGTTTGCTCCAGGGCTGCCTTCTGGTAGGACATGCCTAAAACACCTCATGCAGGAGGTGCCCAGGAGGCATGTCCGAATCACCTCATCTGGCTCCTTTCAATGTGAGTAGTAGCTGTAAACTGAGCCAGTCTCAGATAACTGAACTCCTCACTAAATCTCTAAGTGAGATAGCCACCCAGTGGGGAAAGCTCATTTCTGCCACTAGCCTCCATGATCTCATTCTTTCGGTCACTACCCAGAACTCATGATAACAGGAGAGAGTAGGGACATAAATCAAGAGCTTTTCTTTAATGCTCAGCTGTCTTTACCACAATGGACCAGTCCAGCATCTGCATCACTGCAACTGTAGCCCCAACCCATCTGTTAATCTCTCACTTTCTTCTCGCCTCATTCACTAACAAGATCCCAAGATACTTAAACTTGGTTGGTGGCACTCTCACCTGGTGTTTGCTCTTTCCGTGGTACACTATCACTTCTTGTGTTTTGTGTAGCTAGCCCATTTAATTTAAACTCTTGGAAAACATATTTTTTCATAGTGTAATATGAAGATGATTTTTGTAGTGCAGATGATTCATAATATCATCTGCTTTATCCAAAGCAAACTCTGTTAAATCACCTGCTAAATATATTCACAGTATTTAGTCATTGTGTCTGTAGGGATTTGCTAGCTTAGCTTAGCTCATAGCTAACTTGCTATAAGCACAGCATCTTCACCCGTCCATCTTGCACCTTCTTGCTCCATGTGCAAGATGTTTAGTTACTCCTCGGCCTCCTTTATTAATAATGGTTCTTGTAATAAATGTAGCCTGTTTTCAGCTCTGTAGGCCAGGATTCCTGAATTGGAGTTGGGATCATGAAGCAGACTTGCTGTCTACATCTCTCTGCAGCCTGTCTCCTTCTGTCATCCCCTAAACTCCATCCCCTTAGAGACTGCAGTTGCTCCCAGACCACCAAAAACAAACCAATTTTTTTTTTTTTTTTTTTTTTTTTTTTTAGCAAAAATGATTTAAAAACATAAAAAAATAAATAAATTAAAAAAAAAAATCACAAAGAAAGAACAATATAGCACCAAAGAGTAAAACTGTGGATTCTTAAACTTTAGTCCCTGTTAGTAAAAGATTTAATAATTGATCAACACTGAAAATGGCATCTCACTAATTTAGAAGATCTTCATTTAGCCTCAATTAGCTAAACTGCAGGACTGTCTTAAAGACATAAAGACCTGGATGACCTCCAATTTCCTGCTTCTAAATTCAGATGAAACTGAGGTTATTGAACTTGTAAAATTGTATTGTAAAATCTTAGAAATATGGTGTCTAACGTATGCTTACCCTGAACAGAGGTGGCAGAAGCACAGGCGTTCTATACTTAATGCAAATATCTATACTTCTACTTAAAAGCTACTTTTACTTTTGTACTTGAAGTACATTTTAAAGCCTGTACTTTTTCAGTTTTATTTGAGTAAGGAAGTTTCTTCAGTACTTCAACTTTTCTCTAAATCTAACCTTTCTTCTTCTTCTCCTTTCCTGTCGTCCAACATCGAGTGACGTTATCTGGCACTCTTTTCTCTCCTTTAGCTAGCAGACAGTGCAACAAACTGCACACAAACAGTTTGTGTGCTTGCTGATGTTTGTTGAGCTGATAGAAACATTGAACTTCAAATTACCTGTTACTTAAAAATAGCACTCTTTTCATGCTTCCTCCTCTTGTGTAGAGGTAGCTAGATTCTAAAGTACCACAACCACAACTTACGGAAACCTGCACCCCTTCCGGCCCATTTTAA
This sequence comes from Perissodus microlepis, assembly GCF_051167445.1. Lineage (NCBI taxonomy): Eukaryota > Metazoa > Chordata > Actinopteri > Cichliformes > Cichlidae > Perissodus > Perissodus microlepis. The sequence continues at coordinate 23,860,125 of NC_140477.1, read as the reverse complement.
CTCGGATTATAAACGCTATAGATGATACAGTTGAACCTAAAATAATGAGTTTGTTTTGAAAATGTAAGGAGTAGAAAGTACAGATATTTGTTTAAACATGAAGGGAGTAAAAGTAAAAAGTTATCAGAATACAGAGTAGTTGTACTTTACTCAAGTAAAATATTGTGTGGAGGAGGTGTGGTCCCTGGCTCAGCTGTGAGCCAGTCTTTACAGAGTGATACCTGAAAATTCTAAGTACAGTAACAAAGTATTTGTACTTCATTACTTCCCATCTTTTAATCTAAATGGGATTACACTGGCCTCCAGTAACTGTGTGAGGAATCTTGGAGTCATTTTTGACCAGGATATTACACAAATATGTAGGACTGATTTCTTCCATTTGTGCAATGTCTTTAAAATTAGAAACATCCTTTGTTGAGTGATGCTGAACTTGTTGATGCATTTATTACTTCTAGACTGGATTATTGTAATTCGTTATTATCAGGATGTCCTAAAAACTCCCCAAAAAGCCTTCAGTTAAAGGCTGCACTGAGAGTTTTATTTCTCTCATATTGGCTTTTCTTCATTGTCTCCATGTGAAATCCAGAATCAAAGTTAAAATCCTTTTCCATACAAGGTCTTGAACACATAAGGTCAAGCCCTACACTTTACTCTTAGACTCCTCGGTTAATTGTGGGATATTTAAAAGTAGGATCGTAATTGGTGACAAAGGGCAGCCCTGGTGGAGTCCAGCATGCACCGTGAACAAGTCGGACTTGCAATGTAAACCAAGCTACTGTAATAGCAATAGCAATAGGACAGACACACCATGGTCCCAAAGCATACCCCAGAGGATACTCCGAGGGATGTGGAAAAGTTTCCTCCACAGTCCACAGAACACATGTAGACTGTTGAACAAACCTAAATACATAAAACCACATCTACATCATCAGGTTGTGTGTATCTCTATTGTTATATGACTGCTGCAGATTTGTTTGATCACACATAACAAATTTTAAAGTTATAACAAGAACAGTTATTTTGAACCAGATACACTGATTGTAACATAAGCTCATAAAACATATCTTGACACATGTGGTCATAAGGTACCATTTGTGCCAAAAATTTGTTAACATGAACGCTGTTTACATGGACAATACATTTGTCTGTATTTTCGACATTGCACTTTACTTCAGTTGTAACAAAACTCTTTCGACAAACAGATGGTCCATGTCAAATGCTCACCTGACAAAACATTTGTGTGTGTCAATGCAGTTTTACTTCTGTCATCTTGTTGTGCTTCCTCTGATTTTGTTGTGTTAAACTGACACAGACAAATAATTGAAAAGTAATTCATAAATTCCTATCTACTATGAGGATAAATGCCTTTATTCTACTTTTAAATATGCCAATCACATTTGTAGTATTGAACATATATGCACCTTTTCAGCCCCATCAGCCTCTTTGTCCCGTTGGTGATGTCGACTGTAGATCATGGCGACTAGCAGCAGAGCAGTCAAAGTCAGCAGTGAGATGCCCACAGCAATGGCAGTCTGAGTGGCAGCTCCCAGAGCACTGAAGGCCATGCTGCCCAGAGCATATAGGGGTTCCCGGCTTACATCTGAGCCCAAAGCAGGACCGTGGCTCCTCAGTCGAGGCCAGGCAGGTGAGTACGGTAGAGACACCTGGGACCATGAAGCCCAGATGGAGGAAGAAGATGAGGAGGATGTTGATGAGTTGATGGCAAGTTGAAAGGTGACTCTAGCCACACCTCCTGCGTTCCATGCTTCACATTCATAGAAGCCTGCATGAGCCACAGTTACATTACTGAGAAACAACATGCCACTGCCAGTGTCGGGGTCAAAGAGTTCGCCATTAGTCTTCTGGAGACTGACTCTGCCTTCCTGCGAGGGCTCCTCTGCTCCTCCCATTCCACCTCCACCTGCATCCAACTCCTGAACCAGGCCTCTGGGAGAAAGGACTACTTTACCCTGGGAAGCCTTCCTCCAGGTCACCTGCAAAAGGTATTGACATTTCTTTCTTCAGTGGTCTTACAACGGATAAACCATTACAGTACAAAAAGAAAAACAGATACTACTGTTACAGTACTGTCAACCTGAACTGGAGTATGTAACTGATGATTCATTCAAGATGTTTTAAATAAATGAAAAAAGGAGGAAAATTGAAGTAACCACTTTAGCTGACCACACTGATTACATGCAGTGTATTTGGAACAGTCAAAGAAGACCAGTACAAACAAATTCACTCATTTGATAGGCAGGACTTATGGCAAATGGTGGGGAAAACAAAATAATTTAAAAGAATATTAAAACTTTAATTACCACTTTATTTCACTTTAATTATCATTACCTGTGGCCGAGGATAACCAGTGGCATGGCACGACACCCTGAGGCTCTCTCCCAGATGCACTGCAAGCCTCTTGGGCTCCAGCTGCACCAAGGGAGGGATACAGACCAAGCTGTTGAGAGGAACCTCCACCAAGCTCAGATGGGACAGGCGTGGTGGCTCGGTGCAAACTAGTCGACGTTCTGCAGAGCTAAGCAGACGCTGACCCTCTTCATCAATCCAGGTCCTCAGCCAGTGCAATGCACAGTCACAGCGCCATGGATTATCTGCAGCATAGCACAAGACAGAAGCCACTTAATTACCATATTACTAGGCTCTACATGAGTAGCTATCTGTAACTCAGTGAACAGATGTTATTATGCATGAAACTGTATAAAAAACCCAACAAAAAACCCAAAACACAACATGGGTTCCAATGTCATCAGTAAAGGAGCCTCACCTGTGATACGCAGGACCTGCAGGCTCACTAGAGGCCGCAGTGTTGCAGGGCCAATTGTGTGGAGGTTATTCCTACTCAGGTCCAGCAGAGCCAGAGAAGTCAAACCAACTAAAGCCTGGTCGGCTAACGTCTCTATACTATTATGCTGTAAGTGGAGCTCCTGCAGACGCTGAGACATCAAGAGAATGATGTACATTATCTATGAAGCTTCATACAGGGCTCAGCAAAGCTGCTGTGTTGAACAGGAAAGTGAGACTGTACCGGTAGGCCACGGAAGGTGTAGTCCAGCAGCCGTGTGATGTCGTTTCGTGCCAGGTACAGAATGCGTAGATGTTCGAGTCCCTGAAACATGTCAGCTGTCACCAAATGGATGCGGTTTCCATTCAGTGCTAGCTCCAATAACTGACCGAGGCTCTGGAAAGAGCCAGGCTCCACGGCTGAGATGGTGTTGTTCTAGAGGAAGAGGGACATGAAAAGAAAACTAGAAAAATGTCTGCTTCTGGTTAATCTCCTGGAACTACCACTACTATGATGTCATTTGGTTTTATGAAAATTTATGTTTTATTGTAAAATGTACCTATTTTGATTGTAAGCCCAACAAGGGACTATTGTTGAAAATTAGCAATAGCTATAAACTTATGTGCGTTACATCAGTTTCATGTTTTGTACTTGAACTATGTTAAACTGCACTGTCCCTTTTAAATAAATAAATTCAAATTCAAAATACTTCTGATGATGCCTTTGAAACACATTTTCTGTCTTCTCTGTTGTGATCCTTTTGTTTTGGAGCAGTCTAACATTTGACAGTGTTTTTGGCACAAGGAGGAGAGTGACTCAATTCACAATTTCACTGTTTCAAAAAATACATAGAATAGATTCATAAGAGGTAACGCCACTGATTTTCTTAATGTCTGTTTGCTGGAGTAAGGAAAGTGTTACTATACATGTTCTCAGCTTTGGTTGGAGATGATGACCACAGAGTTGAAAATTAAACATTTCTGGCGGTGTGGAGTCAGAAAGAGGTAAGTTCATTAGATGTCTACAACTACTTATCTCTGCTGCAGGCTAGCAGCTCATGGTGACAGTAGTGCCCTCTAATATAATATACCTCAAACTCTGAAGTGGTTGCAGGTGCACTGCTGGGTTTTAAAAACAATGAAAACTGTAATGTAATTTGAGTATAAATAGAAGGCCATGTATTTGGTAGACATCTGCTTTTGGAGACAATTTTGGCCTATATGGGTTTTTGCCATGACTGGCAATGTATTTTGAAAAGTCTAGTTTTTATTTTTATTTCAGTTAACCAAAATTTCAACCCACTTTAATTTAGTTTTAGTTAGCAATAACAACCTTTTGCTGCAGCCTTACAAGACATCCACCATGCTGTATTCTTAAACCTGTTCAGTGAAATCCTTCCTCTGTTGCATTAAAACATTTTGGAGGGTAATACTTTGCTATAATTTGATACTACTGAGTGAAGTAAGCACAGCGTATACCATTGCTAGAATGTATACAAATCCATACTTAGTATAAACTGTGATGTAGTCAACAGATTAAAACTGAAGGCTAAAGAGTCTTAGTGTAAGTGTTTAAGAGTGTATGTGCATTTATTACCTGCAGGTACAAATAGTGCAGGTGCTTCAGCATGGTGAGGTCCTGTCGACGGATCTGACCAATCACATTGTCCTGGAGAAAGATGGTCTGGATGGAGAGATGAGCAGGGACAAAAGAGGAGTTTTAGTCACTAGTGTCTTAAAACATTTGATACATTGTGATTAATGCTCTGATCAATCTATCTCTATTAATAGGCTCAAACCTTCATTTTATCTCAAAATTTCTTCAAACAGTAGCTGTAAAGCAGCTAATTGGGCATGTGCAGAGAGATTGTTTATTTGAAGAGCTCCATCTATTTAACAGGCTGCAGTTTGTTCATGTACATGGGGAGACTTTTCCCTGCACTTAGATTACGGAGTTCCACAGGGTTCTGTGCTAGGACCAATTTTATTTACATTATACATGCCTCGGGCAGTATTATTAGAAAGCACAGTATACATACATGTATACATGCAGATGACACACAGCTTTATCTATCCATGAAACGGAGTGACACCCACCAGGTAAACTGCAGGAATGTCTTAAAGACATAAAGGCCTGCATGACATCTAATTTTCTGCTTCTCAATTCAGCTAAAGCGGAGGATATTGTACTTATTCCTAACAATCTTAGAAACACTGTGTGTATCCATATTCTCACGCTGGATAGCATTACTTTGTCCTCCAGTAACACTGTGCGGAATCTTGGAGACCTTTAATGCTCACATTAAACAAATATATAGGACTACTTTCTTGCATTTGAATTAAATTGAATCTTCTTAGGGCATCGATCCTACCTGTATGGTTAAAGGGATGTATTTGGGGATGTCCCTCAGTCCTGTGGAGCCACACTCCACAGTGAGACTATAGCAGCGACAGCCCACAGGGCAGGAAGGAGAGGCTCGTAGAGGAGTGGAGTGTAGAGACAGGAGGAGCGTGGAGAGAAGAAGCACCAAAAACACAGCCATCACGTCAAGAGACACAACTGAGAAAGATGAGAACACAGAATGAGTCATGATCAGCATTCTTCTGACTTGTTTTGAGGCCAAACAAAAATATGTAAAATGGTCAGTGAGGAGGAAGTCCCTCCTACACAAATTAGCCTGAAAATAAAATACTGTAACAACAAACCATTTTTCAAATCAGCTTGAGCCATACAATCCAATGGATACATCCTAGGATTCTGTCAAAGGTCTCATTGGCATATTGTTTTAGTGACATTTCAGACTCCGAACAATTCCTATTTACTTAAACTGAACAAGAACAAAGCCAAAATGCAAAAGCAGCATGTAGTATCCCATTTGATTTAGTGGTTTGTGGAACCACATTTTGTCAATTTTGGCTCACTGTTCTTTATAATGTTGCTCAGAAAGTTCCTGCCACTGCATTACAATCATGTTGATGTTTCTTTTCAGCACTGTTGCCAGGCTGACAGGCTAACTCAGCTGTCTTAACTAATTATAGGCCAATCACCAACCTTCTTTTTATCTAAAAAATTCTTGAAAGAGTAGTTGTAGAACAGCTAACTGATCATCTGTAGAGGAATTGTTTATTTTAAGATTTTCAGTCAGGTTTCAGAGCTCATCACAGTACAGCGACTGGCCTCTGACAGTGGACTCATCTCTGTGCTTGTCCTGCTAGACCTCAGTGCAGTGTTTGATACCATTCACCATAATATTTTATAACAGCGATTAGAGCATGCTGTAGATATTAAATGGAGTGGAGTACCTTTAAGTCATTATGGAGAATCCAGTTTATTCATGCAGATGTGGAGTCCTCTTAACACACTACAGTTAATTATGGAGTTCCACAGGGTTCAGTGCTAGGACAAATTTTGTTTACATTATGCATACTTCCCTTAGTCAGTATCATTAGAAGGCACAGCATACATTTTCACTGCTATACAGATGGCACCCAACTTTATCTACCCATGAAGCCAGATAACACACACCAATTAATTAAATTACAGAAATGTCTTAAAGACATAAAGACCTGGATTACCGCTAAATGCTTCTAAATTCAGATGAAAGGGAGGTTTTTGTACTTGGCCCTGGAAGTTTTAGAAATATGGTATCTAATCAGATTCTTACTCTGGATGGCATTGCCTTGGCATCCAGCAACACTGTGAGGAATCTTGGAGTCATTTTTGACCAGGATATATCCTTCAATGTGCATATCAAACAAATGATTTCTTCCATTTGTGCAATATCTCAGCCTTCAGTTGATCCAAAAAGCTGCAGGAAGAGTACTGACAGAGAACGAGAGCATATTTCTGCTATACTGGCTTGTCTTCATTGGCTCCCTGTTAAATCCAGAATTGAATTCAAAATCCTGCTCCTCACATACAAGGTCCTACCTTAGTTATGCTGCAAAAGAAATAGACTGCTGGAGATTCCCATGATACACTGAGTGTTTCTTCTTCAGTCACCTTTTTACTCAATATGTAGTTGTACACAACTCTGTATTTAATCATTAATTCTTATTAACTAACAACTGTGGCTCCCTTCCACAGCATGTCTTCTCCTGTCTTCCTCGCGGCAGATGGCTGTCCCTCCCTGAGCCTGGTTCTTCTGCGGGTTTCGTCTTGTTAAAAGAATTAAAAAAGTTTTTCCTGCTTTTTCATAGGCGATCATGATTGTTGGGGTTTTCTCTGTTTTCTTTGTATTACTGTAGGGCGTTTATGTTACATATAAAGTGCCTTCAGGCAACTGTTGTTGTGATTTGGTGCTATATAAAATAAATAAAACTGAATTGATTCTTCTAAAATCTGACAGTCAGGATTCAGAATTGATTACAATAAGAAACAGCACTAGAGAAAGTTCAGAATGATCCTATGACCTCTCTGACAATGAACTGATGTTTTCGTTTGTCCTGCTAGACTTCACTGCAGAATTAGATACTATTGACCACAATGTTTTACTACATAGAGTAGAACAAGCGACAGGTATCAAAGGTACTGTGCTGCAGGGGTTTGAATATCTTTTGTATCTAATAAACTCCAGTTTATTCATGTAAATAGGAAAGTGTTCTTGACAGGCTAAGGTTAATTATGAACTTCCTCTGGGTGTTATGCTGAGACCAGTTGTATTTACATTATTTATAAACACTTCTCCTAGGCAGGAACATTAGGAAGCATTACCTTGGCATCCAGTACTGTGAACAATATCTGAGTCATATTTGACCAGGATATGTCCTTCAATATGCATATTAAACTTTGGACCAGTGGATAGGCTACTATTCACTATAGACTATTACTTATAAATATAAATATCTTATATATTTATATAAATATCTTATTTGAATGATTACCTCCATATCGATGAGAGAAAGCGAGAAAGACAGAGACTGAGCTCCATTCACTCAATGATGAAGAAACTGACCTCACAGCTCACTGTTTATTCAGTGGGCTGGTTTCAGTCATTATACAAATGTACTGTTTATAAAGTTGGGGAAACCTGCAGTCAGCTGAGACTGAAGAAGTCACTTCAATGAGTGACAAAATGTTTCTCCCATTGAAAACGCTACGTCCAGATGAATCAACATTTTGGCATAAGGAATATATTTATACTGTAAAAATAAAAGCTAGAAAACGCATCCATGAATTACAAATTAAATTATTTCTTAAAAATTATTCTTTTTTTTCCCTTTTGCTTTTATACATTGCAAATAAAGTTAAGGAAAGTTTCTTCATGGTTCAACGGTTGCTCATCAGAGGATGATTTAAAAATGTACTGCCAACAATTTCTTTTTCATGGGTAGTTGCAGCGTCTATCTTTTAATACATATGCCTTTCAAGAGTCTTACTGAGATGATGCAAGAAATTCTCTGCATCTAATCTCCATTGTAGAGATATTTGCCATGTAGCCTCTCTGCCTTGCTTCCACTACTAGTTCACTACGCCGTAGTTTCTTCAACCCATTGGCTTCCTTTATGACATCTTCCCAGGGCACTGCGAACTTAATAAAGCAGGCAGCACAGTGTGAGTTCAACACACTACCACACAGTACAATGTCTGATCTTAAGTTAGCAATGGCAATTTCAATGGGTACTTGAAGTTGCCACTCCGGGAGTCCAGAACTGCAGCTTTGTTGCTTCTTTGTCAGAATACTCTCCCCTTATCATTTCAGTTGTATCAGTTAATATGATGTACTTCACACCGTCAGAGCGTTTTGTATGTTGATCTGATGATACAGCCAAACATTCTCTCTTTCATAACTCTTCTGAGGTGGTACTCCATTTTTCCCACACCTAACCATTTCATCCACTACCTATGTTTCACCTGGGATACTGCCCAAGCACATCTTGATGTTTCCTCTTGTTAGTGGATTTCAGCCATGACTTTTTCTATACAGTCTGATGCAGATGCTTTCCCAAAGTGTTGTCGCATGCTTCTAAATCAGGGGTGGGGAACTCCAGGCCTCAAGGGCCGATGTCCTGCAGGTTTTAGATGTGTCCTTGATCCCAAACAGCTGATTCAAATGGCTAAATTACCTGCTCAACATGTCTTGAAGTTCTCCAGATGTCTGGTAATGAACTAATCATTTTATTCAGGTGTGTTGACCCAGGATGATATCTAAAACCTGCAGGACACCAGCCCTTGAAGCCTGGAGTTCCCCCACCTCTGTTCTATGTCCTACGCCCAGGTGTATTCCCAAGAATGTCACTATGGAGAAAATCAGATTTTGCTTCTTGATTTGCAATCCCAGCTTTCCAAATTCACCCTGTTTATAGATAAATGGTAAATGGCCTGTATTTGTATAGCGCTTTACTTAGTCCCTAAGGACTCCAAAGCGCTTTACACATTCAGTCATCCACCCATTCACACACACATTCACACAAATGGCAGCCACTCTGATTGTTGTATTTGTAGATTCTAATAATCGTTTCATTTTAGTGCACTTAAAGGCCTACCTCTATCATGCTTGATGGAGAAAAAGTGCTTCCTGGCCAAACAACTCAATACTCCTCAAACATCTAGGGAGCCTCAACCTTTTCCTCTCGAAGAAACATATTACTCTTCTCTGTCTCCTTATGGGTGCTGGATTAGGTGTTGGCTCAAACTAATTCTTGTCATTGTATACTTTTGTCAAAATGGGTGTCTAGTTCTTGCCTTGTCTTCAGGTATTCCCTTTTTTGCTGTGGTGAAAAGTGATTTTAGAAACTTAAAGGGTTCCATAAAAATGTGATCGTACCCTCTCTTGCTTTTTTGTACCTTTCACAAATTATCCACTTGTCTCAGGGCGAACAGCTGGTGTTTGCTGTTTTCCTGGAGCTGGTTTAATCCAGAGTATTTTATAGTTGTGAATAATTTTTCTACTGTAAAAATATAGTCTTCAAATTGTTTGGAAATGGCACGTCCCAGATTATTGAACAACAACAACTGTTTCTGGGAGACCATTTCCGATGTCTTTCCTGCTTGGCATTGTGTTATCACAACTGAATACCCAAGAACAATAAAGTGGAAAAACCTCTTTTCTGACAGTGAAGGTCATAATTCCTGATGATCAAAAATATCTGATTAGCAGCACCTGGCTGCTACCTACCTTCTCAATTCTTATGAAAAAACAGCAAGGGCCTACTTCACACACTGCTTTTGCATTCTGTCTTACTTTTTGTTAAATAAATATAACACTATGACATGCTTTTGTAGTTTATCTGAGGTTATGTTTACTGCATTTTGAGACCTGCAAAGGACCAGATTTTTCTAAAGCCTTAGAATTAAAAGTGAGTGTAATTTATTTTAAACCATGACTGTACATGTAGTTTTATTCTGATTAACATCTCAGTAAATGTAATCTTTTCCATATTCATATCAGTTGGTGAATCTCTGTCACCATAGAAACAGCTCATGCCAAGAGGATTTGACTTGCATAAAAGGATCTACCATCAAGGCCACTTCACTCTGCTGCTGGTGCTCGCCTGTAAACGTCCTCTACTGTGTAACTACAGGGCTGCTGCAGCATGAACTGGGTTTCTCTGTATGTAAGATATGAAACACATAAAATATTTCCATTGACTGACAGCAGTGAAACCAGAAAAGCTGTCTTTAAGGGCAGCTAAACATGCACTCGGGCAGTCATATGCTGTGCTAAAGGCCACCTTAACACAGAAGCTACACAATAACAGTAACCAGTATCTGATGGCAGCGTGCATGCCAAAGGGTGATTAAATGGACTCTGCGAAGACAAACGCATATAACATAAGAAGCACCATGATGGATGCGTGTGGAAGAATAAATACCTCGTTGGGGAAGGACGTGGGAGACCCAGATAAGGACGTCCGACCTGCACGACGTCTTCTTATTCCTTCTTAGCAGACGGTTCTAGTAATTTGCCCCAAATAAATGAAAGTAGAAGAGGGGAGGAAAATATCGACAGTTTGCAGAGGACCGCGGGCCGTCGCACACACGCTTATGATGTCAACAAAAGACGGGAGCCAGCAGCGAAATATCAGGGCAGGCTTGATAGTGTTGCACTAACTGCAAATCGGTGCAAATCGGTTCAGATCATGTCTTTGTTGAATCCCATCATCCAGCTGTTCATTCATTCGTCACTCCCAGTGAACCCTCCCATCCATTTACCCCACGCTGCTGCTCCTCAGGACGATCGTCGAGTCAGCAGTGCTCCGCAGGAAGCACAAAAGCGTCTCCTGCACACATTAATCACAGCAAAGTCTTCGTGATAAATGTTGTGCATCAAACTCATCTGTGTAAGAATCTGTGGTCGTTCGCCTTCAGATTGCCATCTCACGCTAACGTAGTGCGTAAAATCTGCATTCCGTGGAAACCGTGGACATTTTCATTACGCTGACCGTCACAGTGCCAACAAAATATTCTCAGGTGTCAGGAACGGAACAGAAATGGTTAATATAAATACAATTATTAGTCACGTGAACAAGGTAAGAAGGCGACATTTATCGCGTCTTCAAACGCATCAAAGACAACCGGGGTTTCAAGAACATCTCAGCCCAGCTGGAAAAGTGTGTGTTCAAAAAAGACTAAGTGTGGCGAGGTTTTAAAATGATTTCTGATACATGCAAGCGATCATCTAATGACAACCGAGCTTTCAGGGCTGGTCAGCCCTGCAAATCCAGCCCAAGAGACTGTGTTTAATGAAATCCAAATGACATCATTTCTGCTGGTTCTTGTATCAAGTTACTGTAATCACAGAGACGGCAAAAAGTTCACCTTTATTTCAAGAAAAATTAGAACTCTCCGTTCGGCTCCAGGTCTATGAGAGGATCCTCATCACTGATTAATCTTTGTACTGCTCTTCCCAAATACAAATGCGTGACAGTGATGTGAGGTCATCTGTTTGATAGATGAACTGGAACAGTTCCTTTTAGGAAATTAATTCTGCACACACTAACAAAACCACTGAAAAATGACCCAAAGCAGACAGGTGCTTACAAAGTGGCTTAGTCAAAGCCCAGATTTTATTTGCCTTTACCTGTAGGCACAGTTTTAAGGACAAACATGTGTTTCCTTGTCCAGACAAAAAGGAAAAGGCAACAAGTTCTTTAGAACTGAAGAAGCTTCTCGGATGAGAGGTGAAACGTCTTCAAGTAACTTAAAGAAGTCCAGACGCTTTTCTTTGCAAGCTCCTTTGACTACGATGACCTGGATGACTGAGAACCTTCACAGACATAGCAACAAGTTCTTAATTACTGTTATCCCAAGATTATCTACATTGAGCAAATCTGTAGTGTCTGACATATAACCACACACTTTAAAATACATAATGGATAATACATGTAACATACATAAGCTTCTACTTGTCAGGGTTGCTTGAGTATCAGCAGCTTTTTATTTGACCAAACAGACGCCTGACAGGATGTTAAAGCTGATTTGAACCTGATCTCTTCCACAGAGTTTTCAGTGGGTTATCTTGTGGTGAACTGTTGTATTTGAGATGTACTCTAACACGGTGCTAACTGTGTATGGGCTCAATTCAATTCCAATAATAGAATCACAATAGATCTTCGTAGCCACCTTTTTTGCTCCAGCACTGCATAGGTCTATGACAGTCATATAGCAGAAATTAAAAAAAAAAAAAAAGTTACTTTGAAACTTACTTTAAGTCATTATTTGATGGGTTTTTAACTTTATTAAAAATGCAAAAGAAGGAAGTAGCTTTGGTGCAGAAAAGCTGCGTGAGTTGAAAGTAGAACATCTAACACTTTATTCTTTGGAATGCTCTGGCATTTAAATAGCATTAATCTGAGTGATCAGTCAAAGTTTTTTACACTCCGTTTATCTTTCTCATCATGTCTGATTCAAACTTGACTGTTTGCAACACTTTTGGATCATTTGTTGTCATTTTTATCTAATTACATACTTCTTTTTTAAAATTATAAAGTTGAAACAAGCACTTTAATTGCTCACCAAGAGTACAAAAGTGGTTTATAAATCCCAGTCCATTTAACTTAATCAAACCATTAAAAATGCCCTCACACAGTCAGAGGTGGGCTAGAACGGGCAACAGCATTCAGTTATGTCTGTTTATTGTTGATTTCAACATCATCATCCTGACATCTGGTATACTACAAATGCACAAAATCTATGAAAGAGTCCATCCAGAGGCCTGGGTGAACAAGCTGCCTGGCAGCAAAGTCCTCAATCTGACTTCTGCTAATCAGTGACATGGTCACGTGTTACCGTCACCATTTGACTTTCCGTGTCCATATTTGGCACATTTCAGTTCAGTGTTGTTGTCTCCGTCACAGTAAAGTCTTCTATGGTAACTAAAACAGGATCATGTGCGAGTGACCAACAAGGCTGCTGCTCCACTGTGATACTGCAACAGATGATGTAGTGCCAAGTCTCTATAACAGGACCTCAGAGTCCATTCAGTCAAAAAGTAATAAGTTGATTTCACCATGTACGACGAGAATGACACCGCTTTTGCTGTTGGGTAATAAATAGGTACAGAGTTGTCAAGTGCCATCTATCTTGGTCAGGTGCTATAGTTGAAAACAGGCTAAGACTCGTTCTGTGGAAAGACGATGGGGTAGATTTGACTGTAGTGATCCACAAAGTGGACCTCCAAGCCCTGAGTGATGTAGTCTGGCAGGTCCGAGAAATCTTTCTTGTTCTCAACTGGAAGGATGATACAGGTCACACCAGCACGACGAGCCTGACAGAGGAGCAAACGAGCAAAGTTAACTAAAAGTGATTCCAAGTGATTTCTCTGAAAGTAATCATAATTTTTTGTTCACATGACAGACAGCTAACACACACACACACACACGCACACACACACGCGCGCGCACGCTTCTGGTGACTTGCCACTATTGTCCTGGGCTAGTGTAAGCTCCATTTCAACACTTATTCAACACAAATAATTGTGTTATTCTGTTAAATGAACACACTTTATTACAGTCTGGCAGAATGGATAAGACTTGTTGCTCAGCTGCCACAATAATGCAACTGTTTCATTATTGTTAGCCACAGACATGACCTGCTAGTATATGGCTAATGTAGCTATCGAGCAATAGCTACTCTTTAAACAGCTAACATTAATATGTGTGCTGGCCATGTTAACATTTATGATACCTCTTCAGAGTTGCTGAAATGGGAGCTGTACTGACCTCAAAATCCTTCATGAAGCTGTTTTGTGAGCATCAATTACTTTAGCTTTTAGTTAATGAACGATATCCATGTTAAAGAAATGAGCAAAGAATATTTGTTGTACATACAGCAATAGTCTTCTCTTTGATCCCTCCTACTGGTAGTATTTTGCCCATCAGAGACACCTCACCAGTCATGGCTACATTCTGACGCACGGGCTTGTTGATTGCCAGGGACAAGAGTGCCGTGACAATAGTGCAACCAGCGCTTGGTCCATCTTTTGGAGTTGCCCCCTAGAAACAAGTGAAAATAGACAGGAATGAGCACTGCCAGCCACAGTTCAGTTCTACCATTATCGCAAGAAGCATCAACAGGATATTTCTGGTTCATGCATTCATTACATTATTATTGTAGGCTGTAGGCTAAAAAGTATAGCCTTTATCTTTCTTGCTGCAGCAAGGCTTTTAACTGACACTAACATAAGTTAGAACTAATTAATTAGTTGCTTTATATTATTATTTTATTTTAAATAATCAGGCCCCATCTTATCTTAATGACCTCATAGTACCATATCACCCCATTAGAGCACTTTACTCTCAGACTGCAGGCTTACTTGTTGTTCCTAGAGTATTTAAAAATAGAATTGGAGGCAGAGCCTTCAGCTTCAGCCCCCTCGAATAGAATAGAATAGAATAGCCCTTTATTGTCATCGTACATGTACAACGAAATTATGGGTGCTGCATGCCAACTGTGTGGGAATAAAATATAAATGGTAGACAGGAGGAATAAATAACAAGCAGGAGAAATGTATACAAACAATAGACGACCACAAATTGGAGAACAAAGTGCTTGGAAGCAGTGGAAAAGGACTTGGTCTGAGTATAGAGTCTATGTGTGAGTGACCTTAGTGATGAAGGTTACTCAGACCATGATCAGATTGGTGAGGTGGGTGGGTAGGAGTGGAGTGTAGGGTGGGCAGTGTTTGTTAACAGTCCGAATGGCCCAGGGGAAGAAGTTGTTTGTGAGTCTGGAGGTCGCCTGTGCACCTGTTCTCTCTTCCCAGTCAGGATTCAGGAGACAGACACCATCTCTACTTTTAAGATTAGGCTTCAAACTTTCCTTTTTGCTAAATGATATAGTTAGGGCTGGATTAGGTGACCCTGAATCCTGCAATAGGTGTAGGCTGCTGGTGGATTCTCATGATGCACTCAGTCAGTCTAACCTAATTGGTTGTGGCAGACGGCCTCCCCCTCTGAGCATGGCTCTGCTCAAGGTTTCTTCCTATTAAAAGGGTTTTTTTTCCTCCCACTGTCATCAAAATACTTGGTCATACCGCACCACCTTATTGTTGGGGTTTTCTCTGCAGTGTTGTAGGGTCTTTACCTTACAATATAAAACCCCTTGAGACAACTGTTGTGATTTGGCGCTTTATGAAATTTAAAATAAAATGGAACTGAAATGAAATAAATGGTTACCTCAGGGACGTGCAGATGCAGGTGGGAGTTGATGAGGAAGTGATTCTCCGGTTCCTGAGTCATAAGGAATGCTCTGGCGAAGGTTGAAGCGATCTTCGCACTTTCCTTCATAACATCACCCAGCTGACCTGCAGGACACCCACATCTTTAGTATCAGTTTACCTGCATTTGTTAAGGATCATGTTTTTAAAACCTCTGAAATGGTTTGAAGACTTCCTGACTCTGTTTCTCCTATGACCAATACACAAAGCTCAGATTATGTTTGTAAAGGACTAACTGAGCGAACAATGTTTTTTCCCTATACCCACACACTGTTTTCAATGCGGTGGCGCAAGATGGGAAACTCCTGACAGACCTGTGACCTCCAATGAGCCCTCTCCTTTAGAGTCCGCTCCTCCTGGAGGCCGGCGGAGTGAAGTCTCGATGAACAGCGTCGATCCTCCTGCACAGGAGATAAATGCACACTCAGTACAGGTAACTTTTGCTGGTGCTGTGTGCGCGTGTGTGTCTCTCTTTCTCACCCAGTGCGGTCCAAGCCAGCCCCATAACCACTCCCGGTGGAGTGACATCATACATCCGATCAACTGTGAAAATAGGTTTACCCACAAACTCCTGCAGGTTTTCAGGAGTGACCATCACTCCGGTTTGTTCACCATTCACAATACAGAACGCCACCTTACGGAAAACCTGTGGGCAATAAACGAAGAACAATAAGGAGATAAATAATAGATAAAAAAATCGGATGACACAGAAAAAAAAAATCTTTTTTGGCACAACTGCTATTAAAATGAAAAAGGACATTTTTGTCACAAAGAACCAGCAACTACATACACACATTATATTCATACCACTACTCCCAGCAAAGAAGTCTTTAGCTTCTGTTACAAGCAGAATGTTGTTTTCTGAGTGCACTTTTACAATATTTTACCTTTTCAACTTGTTTCTGCAGGTTCCTGACTCCAGACTCCCTACAGTACTGCTTGATGAGCAGACTGAGAGCATCAGATGAGATTGAAGCCTTCTCCTCTGTCAGACCACAGAGTGAGCGCAGCTGTGGCACCAAGTAACGCTACACACAGAAAAGAAAAAACAAACAAAAAAAATACTCTGAGGTTGAGCCAAAAGAAAAGAAAAAGCTAATATGCAATGCCTGCCCATCCATCCATCTCTTCCACTTATTAAAGGACGTGTCCACTACCCGCAGGAGGTGCTGTAGGGGTCGGGTGCACTGTCTATGCTGGGAGGCGGCCAAGGGCAGAAACCTTGTGTCAAAATCATTATTTCAATTTTACAATACATGGGATGCAAAGCCCAAATATTGAGATTTCCCCTAAATATTAAGCTACACTGGGCTAGCTCTTTAATTCTGAGTGATCATATTTATCCTAAACATTTCTATTCTGATGGTAATTAAAATAGTTAAAATTAAATCGAACTGAACTGAAGTAACTGGCCCTTCCACTGGGAGCAAGAGCTTGTGGAATGGTTTAATGAAGATTAAAAGTTCACATCATATTCTGTCACCTTCGCCGTTATTACACCACCACAATGAAAACACCCACTGTGGTAATATATTTAAACAAATTGTGTTCATCCCTTAACAGAGCTTTACAGACATTGTAACGTGTAACCCGCATTTGCAGATTTTACCTCAGCAATAGCCAGTTTCTCCTGAGCCACATATCCAGAAACGTTGATCATCTCCATTCTATCCCTGAGTGGCTCTGGGATGGTGTCTATCACATTGGCCGTGCAAATAAACAAAACCTTTACAGGAGGAGAGACGGTGCACATTAAAACCACATATTATGAGGAGCTGTGGAGCACTCGTTACACAGTACCTACCTTTGACAAATCGACAGGAACATCCAGGTAGTGATCAAGAAAGTTGGCATTCTGCTCAGGGTCCAGGAGCTCCAGCAGAGCAGAGGATGGATCGCCCTGGTAACCACGACCCATCTTATCAACCTGGTAATGACACGGTATGAACATCATCACATCATTTTATCACCAGTTATATAACTATTGATGAAACTTGGAAACCAACAACTCCATGCCAACCGGTTAGATCACAAAAATCAGTGCACAAGGTTCACTTGCAGACCTGGCGTGACAGTTTGGATCCATGAAAATAATAATTTGAAAATATGTCCTATGTGCATATTAAATATTTTCTAAATATGTAGGACTGCTTTCTGTCTTTGGTGTAATATTGTTATAATTAGACAAATATTGTTTTAGAACAGTGCTGACAAACTAGTTAATCCCTTTTTTACTTAATAGGATGTAATAATTAAAGAATTTCTCATTATCAGGTTGCTCTACAATCTCCTTGAAAAGCCTTTGGCTGAGCCAGAACAGGGACGCACTGTTGCCTCACAGCAAGAAGGTCGGGGTTTGAATGCATCATCTGGGCAGGACACTTCTATGTGCATTATCCTAATGTCTGTGTGGGTTAAATACAATCAGTTTTATTTCTATAGCACCAAATCACAACAACTGTTACTCAAGGCACTTTACATTATAAGGTAAAAAAGCTAGTTTAATACCGAAAAAAGAGAGAACCCCAACAATCAGATGACCTCCTATGAGAGATAAAGCACTTTATGATTGCACTATGAAACACCTGTCTCAAGTTACGTTAATTAAATGGGCTACACAGATAAACTATCCCCCAATGTGTGTTGTAGCAGGAACAGGACGTGATACTGTATCAGCTCAGCAAAGTGAAAAAAAAGTAAAAAATATGACAGAAATCCAGAGCAGTATGAAGCCTGAGCTTCTACTTTACCCAGCCTATAAACTATCACACTGCTGTTTGACTTACTGATGGTCCCTGAACAGGATTTCAGCTGCAGAGATCTCTCAAACTGCTATCAGCAAAACAACTCAGTGGCTTTAAATTAATTTGACAGTTTCTCCTTTTACTGACTGGGCATTTTTTGATATAGAGTGCATGATTTTAGTACTGCCATGAACAATATACTACAGAACGTTATAGTTATAGATGTCATTCAGTGCCAGATTATATGAAGCAAAAATATCCGTTTGTCAAAGTGAAGCTAAAACATTGTATCAGCACAACAATCGCACATGAACAGATGGCCTTCATATTAATGTTGCTTTGGTTACGTTATGCTGAAATCAACAGACAACTACAAGAGCATCATCACAACACTCACCTCATCTATCAGCACCAGAGGATTTTCCGTTTTGGTTTTCTTCAGACACTGAATTATCTTTCCCGGCATTGCTCCAACATATGTCCGTCTGGATACACACACATGCAATTTTTACAGTGAGTGATTTTTATCGTCTTCCTCAAAATGAAAGTTGAATTGTTGCCATTTGGACACAGAGGAGAAGACCAGGACACACTGTGGATGTTTCCATTAATCCGTAAGAGATCTACAATTACAGAAGGTCTTAAACTGGTTCAGAGAAGCACAGAGAGGCAACCTGAAAGTGGCATCCAGCCAAATTTAATTCAGGGAAGATTTCACTTTTCCTTTATAAAGTCAAGCAGCCACTTAAGTTATTACTCTACCATTCGTACCTGTTCATCAGTGCCATCCCTCATGTCAGCAGGAAAGCAGAGAACGTACAATTCAAAAAGTTTTGCTCTAAAACACTTGTACAGTTTAGGTAAACAGTACTTTAAGTTCCTAGCAAAGCGCCGCCCTATCATTTTTCATTCCATAGTTAGTAGTGACATTAAAAATTCCACCATGATTACAAATTTTGGTGAAGAATACACTAATACTGGCCAATTAAAATAACTAAACGACTCAATCCACAGCACTCCAAGTTTTTTGTTGCGTGGATGTGTGCACAGTTGCCTTTTTTGATCTTGATTTGCATCCCACATTTAATTCTACCATTATCTGCCCTTGTGCAGGATGCCACCTTCTCTGCACATGATACCGACAATGTAATCCAGGATAAGGTCTCTCAGAAATAACAGTAGCACAGATCATACCTGTGCCCCTTGATCTCAGCCACATCTGTCATGCCTCCCACGCTGAACCTGAAGTATTCTCTGTTGAGAGCTCTGGCTATTGAGCGGGCGATGGAGGTCTTTCCTACACCTGGAGGACCGTAGAAACACAAGATCTTCCCCTGGGTGGTGCCACGAAGCTGGCTCACTGCTATAAATTCCTGTAAAAAGAAAGATGTTCATTTCTATAAAAAAAGGATCCACTGTTCTGTGGGTGTGGATATATCTGATGTATCAAATACAGAGTATTAGAGTGTATGTGCGTACCAGTATGCGTTTCTTAGCATCATCCATTCCATAATGGTCTTCTTCCAGGACTTCTTTCGCTCTGTCCAGTAACAAGTTCTCTTCACTGTTGGTACCCCAGGGCATGCTGGTCAGCCAGTCTAGATAGTTACGGGTTACACTGAAACAAACAGTAGATTCCTGATTACTGCAAATAGTCAATAAAACAAGCAGATGGACAGCCAATGTTAAAACAGATGGAGCTTTGCTACATGGAGACGTAGTTAGGAGCAGCATATGAATAAAAAGTTTGACAACATTAAGCCCATTAAGTTATTTTTAACAGATGCCGCATGCAGCTAAACTTTAAAACACTGTAATACCTAAAATGGAAATAAACAGTTCATTCTGAAAGACCTGTGGTTTTTCTCTTTTGAATATTTATTGTTTCTTATCTAATTACTCAATTGATCGATGGAATAATCGAGAGATTACTCAATTACTAAAATAATCAATAGCTGCTGCCCTAACTGAGATTTCCTTTCTCATAAATGTTCTAATTTCTTTATTTTGTTCCTCTTCATCTTCTCTCCTTTGTCTCTCTTTACGTAAGCTCATCATACTGTCTCGACTCATTTACTTCATTTAAACTCAAAGAGAAAGAGGACTAAGGAGAAAGGAGGCTGCCAGGGGAGCTGTGACTGGAGATACACAGGTGTTCGCTTTGTGACATCTTTTATACACCAGTAATGTATAAGAGTGGTGTGACACACAGCTGGAGTGCATAAAATATGGTGGGAGCAGAACTACATCAAATAAAATGCAAAACACGTCACGTCTACCTGATGTTTCTATAAAACTGCAGCTAAAAAGCAAAGATGCCTCATTTTGTTAGAAAATGGAGCGATAAAAGGAAGTGAGGGTGCGCGAACCAAGTCTCCAAGGTAACATGTTAGCCAGGAGACTGTTTTAGTGATTGGGTTCATTAGATACTGCATAAGTGCAAATACCAATGCAATCACACACACACACGTGCGCACACGCACCATGGAGCAAAGAGGGGTTCAGATAACACGTGTTAAAGTATCCTTAGCCAAACTCTGCTTCCTCTTCCTCTGTTCTATTTTCCAATAGCATAACTACATAAACTACATTTCCCTCTATTCTGTTTAGTAGTTTTCAAGTTGACTCCTGTTTTGTTTTTAGTGTAAAGTGGTATTGTGGTTCAAAGGCCTTTGAAGACTAAAACAAGACAACTAACTTGAACTCTGATGAATGGTTGTCCAGAAGACCCAGCTTGTTGAGTTCTTCGTTGATCACATCCATTATATGCTGCGGGACCGTCCTATCTTTGAGTCTTTCACGAAACTTCTCCTCAATAGCATCTTTGTCCTCCTTTTCCAGACCCAGCTCCTAATGACAAAAACACAGAATATTTTATGAGCCACATCTTCACACACCTGCTGCATCCACGGCGCATGCTCCTACTGTACTCTGAGTGCAGCTCACATTTTCTTTGCCTATGATAAAGATAAAATTATGCATTTAAATCTGAAATTGTGTATGCACCTGCCAAGAGAACAATACCAAAAGCATATAAATGGAAAATTTGGTTCAAAGTACACCAGACAGGTGATTTGATGTAGTATGCAGTCATTTAAGCCCCTTCTCCATTAGTACCTACTCACATCCACTCAGCACAGTTTTCAATTACGTCATGCTGTAGTACCTGGTACCAGGTACTTTTTTAGTACCTGCTCGCCCGGGGTTCCAAGCGATACGAGCAGGTGCTAAAATGTGACGTCAGACGACTACATGCCACTACATGGCTGATCATTTGATGAGTTCCCGAAAATCAAATCTGCCATTTTTGAAACCTCAAAACAAGAAATGGCTACAAAAACATCGCCGTGATCCCAGAGAATTACAAAATGCCACAGACCGAGCTGCAGGTATATTCTTGCCTCAACGTCCACCTTTGTTGTAGCATTCGTGTCGCATACTAATTACCTCGCGGGACGCTCTGACGACATGCGTGTCAGATAGCACTGTCTGTAAAAGAAAACTGGTCGATCTAAGTTGAATCGTGGCGAGTCGATCGGAGTAGGTACTAACGGAAAAGGTGCTTTAGGTGTCAGCTGTGCCGGATTGAGACTACTGGCTTGTAAGACGTGTCTTAACAGTATGCTGACAGCTGACTGCTGCAAGTCCCCAGAGTTTTTGAGAGCCCAAGTGTTTCTCCTGAATGACTTTGGGTCTGTCAGGCAAAGGGAAGACAGAGGTGGTCTGTCACAGATCAGTCTGGTGTACCTTCTTAATAATCTTGAGCTGCTCCTGCAGCAGGTACTTCCTATGGGTTTGTTTGATCTTCTCTTCCACCTGAGAACATAGAAGAGACACGGATGAATGGCCAAGGGTAACAACCTAAGCAGAAGTTATTTAATACTTCAACATTATGATGACGTCTGACCTCACGACCCAAGCGCTGCTGTAGCTTACTCAGCTCGTACTCCTTCTTGAGTAAAGACAGAGCCTTGTAGAGACGTTTCGGGATCTGCATGGACACAGAAACAGGACTCAATGAACTGCACACAGAACAACTTAAAGACCATATATTGTGAAATTTCAAATTATTATGCAGAATGCCCTTTGACCATATCCAATAGTTTTTTAATGAACAGAACTCTGCTACACTGATTTCATGAAATAGAACAGCAGAGTTGGAGATGAGAATACGTTTCTGTAGTAATCTCTCAGTAACAAAAAAAAACAAAAAACAAAAAGCGCTGCTTTCTTGATTTATTATTATTTTGTATGAGAAAAGCGTTTCTTAATAAGTCTGTACACACGCATAAACGAGGGTATTAGAATCAAATAAAGACACTGCACTCAGAGTTGACAATCAACTGGACACTATTAGTGTATCAAAAAACAAGTTTTAGGATAAGAAAAGGAGTCACGAGTTAGCAAGTCACTGGTTGCTCTGGACAATGCTCACACACTGAGTGTCATAAAGGTCTATAAGCAGGCAGACTGCTCACATTAGTCTCCTCCAGGACGTCTTGTAGTTCATGCGATTCAGCTCCCGTCAGAGCTGCTCCCATATCGCTGAGATAGATGGGGTTATCAACCACACGCTGACCAGCCTGCATCATCTGAAGGACCGACTCTCTGGTTCACACACAAACAAGCACATTTCAGAAAACTTCCCTTTCATCAATACTACAGTTGGATTTTGTTTTCATCCCGACAGCCTGGTACTAATATAAACATCTGACTTTAAAGTGTTTTCATCGGCAAATTAGAAAACAGCCTAATTCAGCATCAGCTGAAAAGGTGCACCGAGCACAGATTGCCTGGACATTGCTTTAAGATGTTGAGTGCAGAACACCCTTACTAGGTTTATAGAATGGAAACCTGAAACTACAAGCAGTATAAAGTAAAAAAGTAAAGTAAAATGAAAGTTTACAGATTGCATATGATAAAACTGAAATGGTAGAACTGACCTGTAGAGCGGGTTAAGTGCAATGATGTCTCTGATGGTCTTTACTATCTCTGCTGTCAGCGCCTGTAGAACACATGACATTACAGACGTGTGTGTCAAAGAATGACAGTTTAATTTTTTTTAAAAATCACTTGATTGAAGATGATGTAATAACACGCTACTTTGATGCGTTTTCTGTACCTTGACCTCCTCGGTGACGGTGAACTGTTCATGCTGAACATTGTCCACTTCGACCATCAGGATGTTGGAGGAGGGCAAAGGTTGAAGCTCTGGACTCAGGTCTGCCTCTGATATCTGAATAGAACAAAAATAATTACTATCAATGTGGAAAGAACTGTAAAATATAAATATTACTATACCCATCACTAATGACACATTATCAAAAACCAAGATGCACAGCTTGGTGGACACTGACTGAGCCAAATAGTTTAAAACCATCCTTAACAAATGTAGGTCATGTTGAAAGCTTACACACTTCTATAAAGGGAACTTTTTTTTTTTTTTTTTTTTTTAATCTACTTAAGCTGCCAATATACCCTCCGCTGTGGTTGCTTCATGCACCGCCGCATCATCATCATCACACAGATGCAGTGATTTATACCCCCAGTTAAGAAGCAAGAAGTCGCTGCAGTATTCTGTTAAACAATAGGTGTCGCCACTCAGATAAAACTGTCTAGCAGGACAAGCACAGAGATGAGTCCACTGTCAGAGGACATAAGAAGATCATTTGTAACGTCACTAAAGCTGTTTCTGTGCTGAGCTCTGAAACCTGACTGAAACTCTTCAAATAAACCATTCCTCCGCAGATGATCTGTTAGCTGTTCGGCAACTACTCTTTCAAGGATTTTTGAGATAAAAGGAAGATTGGAGATTGGCCTATAATTGGCTAAGACTGCTGGGTCAAGACATGGCTTTTTAAGTAAAGGTTTAACTACTGCCAGCTTGAAGGCCTGTGATACATAGCCGATTGTTAGAGATAGGTTGATCATATTTAAGATTGAAGCATTAATTAATAGCAGGACTTCTTTGAGCAGTTTTGTAGGAATTGGGTCTATAAGACATGTTGATGATTTGGAGGAAGTAATTAGTTAACTCAGAAAGATCAATTGGAGAAAAAGAGTCTAAATACATACCAGTGGTACGGAAAGCAACTGTACATAATGTTATGTCTGTGAGATGATTATGAGTAATTTTTTCTCTAAAGGTTAATTTTTTTGTGAAGAAGTTCATGAAGTCATTACTAGTTAACGTTAAAGGGATGGTTGGCTCAACAGAGCTCTGACTTTTTGTCAGCCTGGCTACAGTGCTGAAGAGAAACCTGGGGTTGTTCTTATTTTCTTCAATCAGTGAAACTATTTCCAAATGATGATCTTCTAAGTTTGTGATGTGCCATTTCCTCTCCAGCTTACGAGCTACCTACTTTAAGGTGTGTGTATGAGAGTTATACCAGAGAGTCAAGTACGTCTGATTTGAGGCTCTATTGTTCACAGGAGCTACAGTATCCAGAGTCGTACGTAGTGAGGACTTAAAATTATAAACAAGATAATCAACCTCTCTTGCAGTAGTGTTCAGTTAGCTGCTCTGCTCTGTGTTGTTACAGGGCAAGGTGATAACAGCGGGTGGATTATATCCTTAAACTTAGTTACAGCAGGTTCAGAAAGACATCTACTGTAATGAACTCTACTCCCCACTGCTGTGTGATCAATTATTTTAAATTGAAATGTTATTAGGAAATGATCAGACAAGAAAGGGGTTTTCAAGAAACTCTCAAAATGTTCAGTTTCTATATCGTATGTTACAACAAGATCTAGAGTGTGATTAAATCATAAACACCAATTTCAAACTGCTCCAACATCTTCCTCTGTGCATGTCTCTGAGCTTCTGTTCAGGATTAATATTAAAATGGAGCTAAACCATAACCGTACAGTTGTGTCTTAAACCCGGCTGCGACGGCCGCTGTTCAATACCCCAAGTTACAGAAATCAAGATGTGCACAAACGACCGACGGGACACAAAGATTGTGGGTGGCTGTAGCTCAGGTGGTAGAGCAGGTCAGCCACTAATCAGAAGGTCGGTGGTTCGATCCCAGGCTGCCTCCTGGCTGCATGCCAAATATCCTTGGGCAAGATACTAACCCCATGTTTGCCTACTGGTGGTGGTGGTCAGAGGGCCCGGTGGCGCCTGTGTCCGGCAGCCTCGCCTCTGTCAGTGCGCCCCAGGGCAGCTGTGGCTACAATGTAGCTTGCTATCGCCAGTGTGTGAATGGGTGAATGACTGAATGTAGTGTAAAGCGCTTTGGGGTCCTATGGACTAGAAAAGCGCTATACAAATGCAGGCCATTTACCATTGTGTCTCACGACGCAGGGTGTGTGAAAATCGTCAAGCGACAACTACGACACAAGCAACACGGCACCGTGAAAGCGCCTTACACTGTGATTATATACATTTGGGGGAAATCTGATCAAACCTGCCATGCTTTTTTATAGCAGGTTTAGTGTGCTTGTGAACCCTGTGCTTAGAAACGATGCTGGTTTAGTCTATATGTGGTTACCTTGAAGTTTCCTGCAGTTAGGCATGTGCAAGGAAGCATTACCTAAACAATGCTGCTGTGTTGGTTTAACCTCAGGCTCCACCGTTCCTGTTAATGACTTTTTCTTTGTACTGTTTTGCTTACACATAACTTTATGTAAAAGCACGCCCCCTTGGACCACCGCATACAGTTAATAGTGGTGCAACGGATCAAAACTCTCACAGGATCACGGTTTTAAGTCACGGATCGGATCAATTTTCGGATCAGCAAAAATAGAAGAAAAAAAAAAAAATTCGACTCGCCATTTACTTATTTTAGTATTTTTGCCTATTAAAAAACATTCAACTGAAGACTCATTCCATGCACTTATATAAAAACAAATTAAGGTGCAATATGGACATTATGGACCATGCTGGGCATCCTCTTATCCTCTGCATCCTCTGCACACGGCCATAAACAACCAGAGGAGTCTGTTCAGTGACAGGTTGCTTCTCCCAAAGTCAAGGACCAGCAGACTTAAAAAGTGGAGTGGGATCGGTTCGGATTTCAGAAAACTTCAACCGTGATCCGTTGCACCACTAACAGTTAATTTAAAGCCGAGAACAACTTAAGAGGAGGTCCAAAAGAAAATGAACGCTGTGGTGAAATGAATCTTTGTGTCCTTCTCTCGACTGCGCGCATAGAAGGCATGTGTGATATTAGGCTCCTGTTACTCACCTTGTCCTCAAGCTGCTCTGGCAGAGAACTGAGATGGTCCTTGCGGCTGCGTTTGGTTTTGCGTCTTTGTGTAGGTTTCTGGTGGGACTCTGGCTCAGACTCCAACTCTGACACAGTTGAAGCTATTTCCTCTTCAGGCTCCACCTGCAGCTGTTTTGTGATCCGGATCCTTACAGCCCAGATGATATACAGAAGAAATAACATACATACTCATAAGTGAGAGCACTGTCTCCAGAGTTCTAATGAAACCAATCCCTATGCCCTTTAACCTAAAATTTCTCACCCACCAGTAATAGCAGTACATCTAACCTGCGGTGTCCCATGACAATCATCCTCAGCTTGTCTCCCAAGTCCTGCATCTCATGAATCTGAACAAAGGTTCCTGTGGTGTAGATGGCATCTATAGACTCCACTACATCCGACTCGTTACTGCAACAGACAGAAAGACATGTTTACTATCAAAACACCAGACAGAGAGCAGGTCTCTTAAATGGACTTGTCCAGGAAAATGAAACAATGCTTTTATCAGGTGGATAAATTGATCAGTCAGTCACCTAGACTGCAGAAACACAAAACAACCTGGTTGTTAAATCAAAGATAAGGCAGACGAAGAGAAACGCAGACGCAAACGCTGAAGCATCTACGATGGCAGAAGCACAAATGGAAATGGTCATCACACCAAAAATAACAATCTTGCAAAGACCAAAAAATGAGCTTGAAAAAGCCAGAAGACCAAATCCTGAAAAGTCTCCTGTGGCACAAGCTCAAAATGAAATGTTGGTGAAACCAAAGAAAACAAAAAAGCAAAAAGAGTGGCTGAAGAACCAAGAAGACCAATTACTCGGGCATATGCCCGCACTCTTGTTGAAGCTCAAAACAACATAGGTGATGGAACAAACCCGAGAAATAAAGAAATGCAAGAAAACACTGAAGCCACTTCTGAAAGGGAAAAAGCTGAATCCCTCACTATCTCAAAAGCAAAGGAGGGCATAAATATGGAAAGAGAGGGAAACGTGAATAACCCCAGCAGACCAAACCCTGGGCCTAATGGAGGGACTTGGCAATATCAGCCCAATCCCACATTTAGACCCCATCAGGGCAGTGTCCAGTTTAATCCATGGCACGAGATGCTGCTCTCAGACAGCAACTGGAAGTCTCCCAGAGCCATCAGAACGCCCTTTATTGGAAAATGGTAGCTGCTAACAAGAGGGCCTCTTATTACCAGTTTCAAGTGAACAACCTTCATGCACAAATGCACGAGAACAAGAGAAATTCTGAGGAAACGATTAAAGACCTCATAGAGCAGCTGGAGGAGGCTTCTAGTAATAAGCCCAATAACAACAGTGAGACAGAGGCTCTCACAAATGACAGTGAAGCAATTGTCAAACTTGATGAGGTGATGGTTACCCTGCAGGAGGCTTCACACACACACACACACACACACACACACACACACACACACACACACACACACACTGTAGGCCTGACGTCCTCTAAGGAGGCTGAATTTGAGGTCCAATGTAGGAATCAACAAGAGCAGATAGAGCTGCTGCAGAAACAGCTCCTAGCAGCTGAAAATCAACTCAAAGAACAGGACATTAAACATAGGCAGGAGCAGGAGACAGTCGACACAGAAATCAGTGACCTCAAATCCCAGCTCTGCTCCAACAAGGCCCTTCATGATTTGAAGGTAGAGACTCTTAAGCGGGAGCTGAAAGAAGCCAAAGCTTCCTCACTTAAAATCCCACAGCAGCAAAATCCACCGATGCAAATGAAATGTCAAAATCTGAGCCTCTGAAAGAAAAAGACACTGAAGAACAGGAGAAGACGAAAAAAGAGGACTCACTGCCATCCACTGCAATGTCTCTGCAGGAGCCTCTGAAAGAAAAAGACACCACAGAACAACAGAAGATAGAAAAAGAAGAGTCAGCTGCATTGTCTGTACAGGAATCTTTGCAAAGACTACGAGATAAACAGAAAACGCTCACTGTGAAGGTGGCTGAACTCGAAACTGAAGTTAAGAGCCTGCCAGAGATACCACCAATTAAGAAGAAGAAGAAGAAGAAGAAGAAGAAGAAGTAGTGGAACTGGCTGCGTCGCCTTTTCACGTAATTGGTCTCAACCTAAAAATCATATTTATATACAACTAAATTGTCAGTGAACATTTGAACCCCACTCAGTCGAGACAGAAGGCCACCCCTTCCTGAGCCCGGTTCTGTCAGAGGTTTCTCCCTATTAAGAGGGAGTTTTTCCTCTCCACTGTCGCCAAGTGCTTGCTCATAGGGG
Source organism: Perissodus microlepis (assembly GCF_051167445.1). Classification (NCBI taxonomy): domain Eukaryota; kingdom Metazoa; phylum Chordata; class Actinopteri; order Cichliformes; family Cichlidae; genus Perissodus; species Perissodus microlepis. The sequence continues at coordinate 23,831,445 of NC_140477.1, read as the reverse complement.
ATTTGGGGGCTTTTTTTTTTTTTTTTTTTTTTTTTTTTTTTTTTTTTTTAAAAAACACCAACCACTGATAAGCTCACTGACATCAAATTTAGGACTCAGCAGATATGGAAATGGATGATTTGTCATCAAGTGAGGAATCATTCATTTAAAACATATTTGCTGAGTCATATTTAGTTGTATATAAATATGATTTCTGGGACACTAAGGCCAATCACAGACTAATTTGGAAAATTGGGAAAAAAAATAAATTGGGAAAAAAAATAGATGTGTCATTGTTTCATATAGATTTCAAATAACATACCATTTGATGTCAACATACCTTTGTTACATATGCAGTGCTTGTGGTCTTATATTCTCATGATTCTGTTCATTTTATGAGTATATCCTTCTGCCTTGCTTCACATATTTACTGCTGCTTGGCTAGCTTTAGTCATGCTAGCATCAGCACAGGTAGAAACAGATAAACATCAGAGACATCGCATAGCTTGTGTTTATGTTCAGAGTAGGGCTGGGCCATATCATACCGTTCACGGTAATACCGGTATAATGTTGGGCAACGATAAGAAAATGAAATATCGCGATAGAATATGGGTAAAACGCGCATGAGCAGTGCCTTTGTTTTCATGCGCACATGGCGGTAAAAGCATGGCGGCGACGGAGAACGAGAAGGGCATGGTGTGGAACTGGTTTAGCTTTCGTCCATCAGATACAAAACAAAGCACTATTTTTGGTAGAGCATGCTTGCGGGCCGTCGTTATTACCGTGTTTTTTGGAAAATACGGCACACTTAAAATCAATCCTTTGATTTTTCTGAAAATCGACAGTGCCCCTTATAATCAGAGGTGCACATAAGTAGTCCGCAGGTGCGCATTCGCTGTCAAAATAAAAGACGTGCACCAGATAAGAAGGTGCAACGGCGGAGCCACGCGATGGTTTTACTGTTTGTCTGTCCGTAGTGTGGTTATATTAAATATAAGAGAAAGAGAGAACTGTAGAAGAAATTCTACAGTGACCATCAAAACAATAAAAAAATATTGTCATAAACAGTTTATTTTGCGACACCACGAAACAAACGATAGCGTAATATGATACCATAGACGTTTTCATATCGACATCCGATATATATCGTTATATCGAACAGCCCTACAGCAGCCTACACCTATTGCAGCATAAGTGAGATGCACAGTCCTGTGCAAAAGTCTTGAGCCAGTCCAGTCTTCTGATGTGAATAAAGTTTAAAGCAAACTTTTTAACAGCTATGAGATCCCTTTCTATTTCACCTGCAGTGCTGCATACAGTACAGGTACTGCCGCTTGGGAAACATAATTACCAGGGTTAGCCATTTCCCAAAGCCTTTGGTCTCACTGTGAGTGTTGGATAAATGGAATGCAATAGTGTTAGCAATTGCAGTATGTCTTTGTGAGCTCAATGGATCCATCGACATGCGGTACACACTGGCTCTTATGGACGTCTGAGTTGGCACTGGATGATTCACTTATTAATCACTGCACTATTTTTCTTGGCCCGCATTATACTGTAGCCTGAAGTCTGATGTTGCTCTACAGCACTCTTTGCGTATTATTTTTCTATACCACAATGATGACGTAGTGAATCAATTAGCATTCAGTTTCCCCCCAAGGCAAAGGAGAAGTGCTGACATCTGAAAGGATGGCAATTCTATGAAAATGCTTTAAGAAAACTTTGGTAACTTCTTCAGTCCGACCCCTCTGCTGTGATGCAGATGTCAAACTAAAAACGCCACTCAACTAGTATTCTATAGATTAATCCATCAACTAATTGAGTATAACAATAAATTATATTTGTAAAGTACACTCAGACTGTATAACCACATGGAGCAAAAACACACCACTGAGATCAGTATTCATCTTGAGGCATGCAACAACCTGGTGATCAGTAATTCAACTGGAGAAGTGACTTCCAAACTTACGCATCATCTCTCTTCATGAAGACTCCAGCATATGGCTGAGCCAGACGCACCTTCCTCCTCAGCAGTTCCATCAGTGCTTTGTTTTTAACCTGACATGAAGAGAGAAACATCACACACACTGGAATACAATAAACAGTAGTTTCCAGGGGTTGTCTGGAAAATGACCTTATCGGTTGTGAGACATTTTACTTTATTGACTAAATAAAGAAGAGAAACTAAGTCTTGATTTAAAAAAAGAAAAAAAAAACCAGCAGCAACAACAGCAAAAAACAATGTGCTATGCAACAGCATTTCTACCCACTCCTCACACACCTTTGTGGCAGTCACATGGTGTTCTCTTCAAAATGTGTAGTTTTAAACAGACTCTGAGATAATAATGGTAATGTGGCATTAAGTGAAATGAAGACACAATTCTACTTCTGAAGCACAATTTTAACAACCTTAATTAACCAGAGTTTACAGGTTATAAAACATATACACTATACATGACAGTAACTAAATGTTCCAAAGATTAGGAGCCACCACTAAAAAAAAAAAGGCTCTATCGCCTCTTCAGTTTAAGACTGGACTTCCTCTGATAACCTAAGGTGTACTAAGTTTTACCGAAGACCGTTTAAATGTCAAATCACTCTCAGTTTGTTGCGTGGTTGCGTCACCCTCATACCCTTCAACCACACCAAGTAGCGGACAGAATCAGTGTTGCCAACTTAGCGACTTTGTCGCTATATTTAGCGAGTTTTCAGACCCCCTTAGCGACTTTTTTTCTAAAAAGCGACTAGCGACAAATCTGGCAACTTTTTCTGGTGTTATTGGAGACTTATTTATGACGTCTTTTTGACGTGAAAGCGCGTATCGCTCTTACTCTCAACAAGCAGCGGTGCTGCCGTGGGCACCTCGCCCGTTCCAAAGCGCTCACGGGCGGAGGATAGTCCTCCCCCCGCTGCTATCAGGGCAGGAGATGTTCACACCTGTGCGTCCAAACTGCAAATGAATCGCGCATGAGCGAAGCCGCTGCTCCCGCACTGACTGTAAAGCAGTCAGTTCTTCTTTTACCGTTATGCTGTTTTGTGGATCACGAGGTTTAAAACTACTTATAAACACACACTCTCACACACAAAGTAACTCCACCAGAGTGCCAATTTCGGGTCACTTTTGCCGGTCCAAGCCCGGATAAAGGAGCAGGGTTGGAATTGTGACATTAAAAAAAACAATAATTGCTAAAAGAAATTTAATTTGTAGTTCTAAATAAACTCTAAATGCATTTAGGACATTTTTTACTCACTTTATGTCTCTTCCACGATGTTATTTCTCTCTCCAACAACGTAGGTTACAATTATATTAGCATGACCAATTATGCAAATTAGGCGATGACGTCATTTAGCGACTTTTAGGACAGCCAATAGCGATTTTCCTTACTGACTAGTTGGCAACACTGGACAGAATTTGCAAGGTTACATCAGGCTCACCTCGATGATCTTGATGAAGCGGGGGAACACCGGGTTCCTGCTAACGGCAACCAAAGGCACATTGGGAAACACCTCGGGGACCATCATGGGGGTGAGAGCCGTCATCTGAACCCCGTTGTAAGGTGCTCCGCCGTCTCCCCCAGGCTCTTCTCCCCCGGAGCTTGCGCCGTCCTCGCCATCCTGTCCAGAGAAGCCCGCACCTGCCCGGTTTCCATACATCCTACACTGAAGCGTATACGGTCCACAGCTCCGGGTGAGGACACTGTCTTGGAAGTGTGGAACGGCCCCGACACGTATCCACCGGCGAGGTCTGCCGGTCAGCCTGCTGGCAGCTGTCAGTGCTGTGGTGGGGGACGTGCATGTTTTCTGTGGGGTTCCGATGCTGGTGTAGAACCGCGCTGGCTGTTGCCGGCTCAGTGGTGATGTCTCGGTCAAGCGGGAGACAACGCCAGGCCAGTGTAGTTTAGCAACAAAAGCCGAATTTCTGTGCAGTTGTTTAGCAGCTCCTATCATCTTGACACAGCTGGCCATGTTTATCTGGAGCCTTCTACGGCTGCACGTGACGATCCGTCTTCCGTCCAATATTGATGACGTAGTGTTGCTCACGCAACGATTCGAGAACAGTGGCGTCAAACGTAAGGTCGGGGGCCAGAATCGACCGAGGAAAGACTCCTATCTAGTCTACCCTAAGGTTTCTGGGGGAAAAAATGATGAAGTGCATAGGTTTTACAGATTTTGTACTGACTGAAGACTTCACCAGCTGGCATTCATACTACTCCAAAATACTTAAAAAATTTAATGACACACAAAAAAATTCCCGTTTTCCCACTATCTAGTACAGAAATTTCTGGGAGTCTTTTGTTTTGATTTTTTTTAAAGCAAATCACAGTTTGTTGAAAGAAAGACAGAGAGCAAGAAGAGAGAGTTTTTGTTTTTAGAGTAAAAAAAAGAACAAAAACTTTATGTTTTATAAAGACAGGTCAGTCTGGGCAATGAGCTAGTAGAACTTTGTAATTTTACACATTTTTCATGAAGAAACACTGGGGACGTACTTGTGAAACATCTTTTTCTAATACTTATAAGATATCCCAGGGATTATGTGAATAACTGACAGAAGTGATTTCTTTATTTTGTTAGTAGATGCATTAATGACAATAATGCATTAATTTGTGTTATATTTGATACTACTGCTACTACTATCAGTAATGGTCGAGCATTGCTGAACACATCCTATACCCACTAGGTGGCGATGGAGAATACCATTTGACCAAATGACGCATAACATGGTTGGAACCACCAGTTAAAATGTAATCTAGATCAATAATGATTATAACCTACTATGTCTTTCCTCTTCCCACTAAGAGGTGCTCTAACTATTGCAGCCAAATGGCACATCTATCTAATAATGGATTGCATTTATTTAATAATGGATTGCATTTATATAGCGCTTTTCAGGGCCCTCAAAGCGCTGTACAATTCCACTATTCATTCACAGCTACAGTTGTAGCCACAGCTGCCCTGGGGCAGACTGACAGAGGCGAGGCTGCCATATCGCACCATCGGCGCCATCTGGCCATCACCACTAGGCGGTAGGTGAAGTGTTTTGCCCAAGGACACAACTGTCCGAGCCGGGGCTCGAACCAGCAACCTTCCGATTACAAGACGAACTCCCAACTCTTGAGCCACGATCGCCCTATCTGTTCAGGGCTCAACTCTCATCATGCCCGTGAAGCTTGGGAGAGATTGGCAAATGGTCAAGCTCAACGTGCAGCCATGACCACACCTTTTCATGAAACTTCAAAAGCTTTGTAATTTAACATCATCGAAGTGGGCCGTTCCATGTAAACTCACAATGTTCACACTGAATCGCCATGATGGTCTGACGGTTATTCTCACCACTTTTGAGGCGGATAGGTTGGCCACGCCCTATGATGAAAACTCAAAAACTATGCCGTTTGAAATGGCCCAGGTCTGTAGTTGAGACTAACCAACTGTCCCACAGCCCAATAAAGGAGATGTGGAAATAGCTTCAGTCTGTTGCAGACTAACGTGAAATTCAATTGATTGATTAACAAAATATTCTTAGTGTGTGTTCTTTCCAGAGGCGTAATAGAAAGTCAGCAACAGATCTGAATCAAGTATTACAACATTTTATACATTTTCTAAATCATCCAAATTAGTGCAATCCTGTGACAATGTGACACACAGTTTGTACTTCATTCCGTGGTTTTGGTGAAGTACAGTTTAAGAGGCTGCGCTTAAAACAACTCCAGCAGCTTTAAAGTTTTAGTTTTAAATCAGCTGGATTAGCCATGTTTTCACAGATTTCTATATTTACAGCATGTTTTCACTGTGATATTGTCAAAAAAGGCCATGAGGTTGATAACAAGAGTGAACCTAAATGCAGAACCAACAAAGAAACAAAGGTTTCAGAGTTTAATTTCACACAAAAGAGTTATGGTAAATACTGGGGAACACAGGGTTCTCTTCCAGATCTGGAGAGTGTGTCATGGTATACTGAGGGAAGAGAGGAGAAATTAGGTAAGTCCGGACTGACGGTACATGTTTGAGGCTGATCAGGAGGTTGAACTGACTCTAAGCAGTTTTGGTGACAGTGCATACTCCATGAAATTAAATGCTATTCATTGCAATATACTGGACATTCACTGATAAGATTCAACATACTGTTTTAGAGAGGCTGAGATTAGGTGAACATGGTCCTTCATGAATATGAATGTGTGCTCTTGTGTTATTAAAACAAATGTACTTAAATTAATAGTGTCATCTCTACTCTTCGTCTTGCTCGATGCCAGTAATATAAGGGGTGACGGAAGTTACAGCTATCGTTGTAATCACCCTGTCTTTTAACTCAAACTACCACAAGTTTAAAGGCTGTAGATTGTAGCCATTACTTTAACACTGTATATAAATGTAACAGGGCTCAGTGCTGGTTTTTACAGTTTGAGCTACTTCAAACTTTATTTGGGAATTTCACATTATCATACTAAAAATAGTAGCTAGGTAGTACTGCTGTAATATTTTCATATGCTATGATGATCTTAAAAGAGCGGAGTTAGGGATTAATACAGTGGGTGATCTTGTTCATGAGAACTCTCTTCTTACTTTTAATCAACTGAAAAGCAAGTTTGGTCTGACCAATAAGGATTTTTTGAAGTACTTTCAGGTAAAGCACTATATTACTTCTAAATTGAAGGATTTTAATGGAGGGTTTGGTCTTTCTCCTACAGAATCACTCATGGTAAAAACTACCCAACTAAAATGTATCACTAAAAAGATTTATAACATTCTCTCTGATCTTAGAATGGATAACTCTAACAAAATCAAGGGCCAATGGGAATCAGATGTAGGCGCTATAGATGCTGAGGCTTGGGATGAGTTGTGTTGTCGTCCTTTTAAAGCCTTGGCATCTAATTCTATTTGGGAGAGGCAGTTTAAACGTATAAATAGGCTTTATATTACACCTGAGAAGAGGCACATAATGTTTCCAGCTTTGCCTAATCTCTGCAACAAATGTCAGTCTGCTGTTGGTTCCTTTTTTCATTGTCTGTGGAGCTGTGCTGTTATTCTACAGTTTTGGAGATCACTCATAGATAAGCTATGTATTATATTTAATTGCCGACTGCATCTGGGTCCAAGGACTTGCTTGTTAGGACTAAATGATGAGCTACCTGCCGGCTTTCGCAGCAAAGATCTCCTTCACATACTGCTACACTACGCTTGAAAGTGCATTATGGTACTGTGGATTTCTGATAAGGCTCCATCTATCAACCAGTGGCTACAGTCTGTGATAAGTATTGTGCCAATGGAAGCCTTCTCTACAGCACTTAAGGACAAACCTTTCCTTTTCTACCGCACATGGGACCCTTTTTTGGCCCATCTGGACACTCCTTCTGCTCAGAGGTTGAAATCGGGCTTACGGGATTTAGCCTGGCAACAAAGGGTTAACCTTTTTCATTGTTTATTACTATTGCTGTTGGGGTTTTTTTTTTTTCTACCTCCCACGTCCTGCCATACATGTAGATGCATCTTTGTCTTGTGTATGTATATGCTGGTGACTGCTGTTTTCCTGCTTTGCAATTAAAAGTTCAATTAAAAAAAGAAAGAAAAAAGAGCGGGGTTACATCTAGTCATGGTAGCATTAGCCATGTTAGCATATTACATTCAACTGGGGTTGCCAACTTTTTAACTATCAAATAAGAGACACTCTGGCATGCCAGAAGCACAATGCACAGCCAGCTGGGCATAGTGTAAATATGTGCTGTATGTTCATAATCTTTATCATATAATAAAAATACAGTAAAATGTTGGTATATATTTTAATTAACATCTAATCTAAAACAACAAAGTAAATTATAGCAGAAATCACATGGGTATTTCCTTTGAAAAATAAGCAAAAAATATTCAAATAAAGTACTGTAAACATGGGCTAAAGTTACCCAGTTTATTATGCTACGCAGACCAAACAGCACCTTATTTTTATTTATTACTCCTCTTATGACTGGACACAAGCACTGGTCTGAGTCGACAGGCGCACAGTCAGAGGTTCAGCTCTCAGTTAATCTTTGATTTTTGAATCCATTTACTCATAGTGCTCTTTTAACTTGTATATTTAAAAAGATTTTCAAAATCTGTTTTTTAATTTAGAATTCAAAAATGGTTTTTTAAACAAGGCTTTCATTGAGAGTTTTTTTTTGTGAAATCTATTTTTGATTTCAAGTATTTATTAATGGCTCAATAATTCATTTTGAAATATGAAATAAGAAATCAAATCAAAAATAATACCATTTATTCAATTTATTAAAGAGTCAGTGAACTTTTCCACAACATCTCATTTTGCATCTGCCCTCTAAATATTAAAATGCATTCTCCTAAACTACATTAAAGGTCCACGAGTAAACTAATTTATTTGACACTGGCTTGCATATCTTTTTTCTTTTTAATTTAATGTCAACTTTTTACTCAGTCATCCTCTTCTTCCTCCTCTTCTGTCGCCTCCATTTCCTCTCGGACAGCCTGTTGCTCCTCTAAAGCTTCTTTCAGGGTCTGTTCCTCCTCCAATGATGGGTCCAAGGCCTCTATGATTTCGGGTACACTAGGATATTCTTTCTGTGGCAGTGGAAGGACAGGTGGGGTATACCCTCCTCCAGTATACTTTAAACCCCATCCAATATATATGTTGTCAAACTTCCTGTATTAAGAGACAGCACATGGTACTTTGTAATTACACCTTCAGGACAATATGATATCATATGTACAAACAAAGGCACTCTGATTTTCTCACTTACTTTCCACAGGCATACGCATATGCGCCTGGCCAGAGGTTAGAACGCAGCACTGCTACTGCATGCTGAGATGTTAGTGTGGAGGACAAACTAAGGCTCCAGGGAGGAGTGTTGAACATTTCTGAGAAAAAACAGACTCAACATATATATATATATATATATATATATATACACTCATACATGTATGCTGAATGAAATTTTGGCCAACATTATGACCTTCTCATCAGTGTGAGAAACTAAACTACTGGTTTGGCTGAAAAGTGTCCAAAGTCAAAGACTGACCTGCATCTTGGGAGATGGGTGTAAACATAGGGGGTCCAACCTCTGGCTCTGGCTCATCAGGCTCTTCTTCCTTCTCATCAGCTTCTCCCTCCTCATTAGATTCCTCTCCTGGTTTTACTGCCAAGTTCACCCATGTACAGCGACCCTAAAATCATTTTTTTTACACATTATTTAAAGGCAATAGAGGCTCCAGCATCACTGCGACCCTGAAGAAGATGGATGGACAAATCCAGACACACTCAATAGGTGAAAGAATGCCCACGAACCTTGTCTGATCAGACTCGTACCTGCAGCAAGATGTGTTGAACATGATGCACCCAGTTAGACAAAGACTCAGCCATTTCAGCAGCTGGAATACCCTCAAAGTCTGGATTTGGTTCATAGTTGCTCTGGGATACTTCATCTTCCTCATCACCTTCTTCCTCTAGAACCTGGTAGAAGCCCTGAGGGCTTACTTGTGTGCCAGCAGAGATTCGGGCAATCTGTGCTCGTAAATAGTTAGCTTCATTCCCAGGAAAAGGTGGGTAGCTCACAATTGAGGTGTCCAGCTTCCCAGTGAAAATTTTGCGTATCTGTCGAGCAGCAGTGATCTGTGCAGGACTGACGGAAGGTAACTTTACCCAAGGAAGACCAGGCTCATTGCACACATAGTAAACAAACTTATTAGCACCTGATCCTGTGGCTTCCTTTGGCACAATTGATGGGGGTTTATAGGTCGACTGAGGAAGTTGATCTATCTGAAAGAAAAAGCACATTTGGACTAAATTAATAATTCACCAATTAATTTTACTTCAATACTTTGTGAAATAATAGGGTGGGGGAGTAGATCCTACCCTTTTCCTCAGCTCCATAACTTCATTTTTACAACTGTTTTTGTATTTTTTTTGATTGTACCATTTTTTATCATTGTATTGTTTGTGATATTACAGTATATAGTATATATTGTATATCATAATAACACAGAATACTGTGTTAATATGATTCACTGTTGTCTAGTACTGTTATCATGATAGAGCTCCCCAATATTGAGGAGGTACTTTGTTGTGGAAAACAAAGTAGAGAAGTACCTGGTACCAAAAGTAAATGAAGTTTACGTTGCAATGGAGCAGATGACATGCAAAGGCAGAGGAGTGTAACATCAGTGTAAAAAGTAGGAATGTGTTTTTTTTACTACTCTTTCTTACAAGCATATCTAATTCATTTTCAATACCACACTTTTTACTTCCTCACCTCATTCTCCTGAGTATCAACCTCTCGCTCCTCTTCTTCAGCTGGTTCATCGACGCTATGGTCGTCCCCTTCAACAACAGCTTCAGCAATAATATAGCTGTTCTCTGTTCCCAAAATTTTGCCCCATAGTCGGCATTGCAACAGCAGCTGTGACTCAACAAGCTGCTTGAGAGCAAGAAAAATTCTCTGCATCTCCTCTCTGCCCAAACCCACTCCAGCCTGCTCCAGGTAGAAGCTCAACTCACTCACATTAGGAAGAGGTGTGTCCACCTAAAAAGACCAATAAGCTGTGTTACACAATACAAATTCAGTTTTATATACTGAAAAAGTAATACAAACATAAAGTTCCCAAGAAATTAGAAGAGTTATTAAAGATATAATATAAGATTCATTGGATTAAATTCAGCTGGAGAACAAAATATCTTACAAATGTGTCAAGTAAAATACTACAGGCAGAAACTCCGTGCTCCACAAAGCCCATACACATATATAAAAAAACGATTATTATGACCTATTACTGTCCACAAAGTCAATATCCTGCATAGAAACACTAGGAAGGAGTCTGATGATGTTCACTCTACAGTTTTAACCACCTTGATTAGCACTAGGATTAGCACTTTAGTTTAACACAACTTGTAGCAACTCCTTTCCCCCAATGAAGGATGACACTTTACTGATTAATTTTTAGGTTTAATGGCAATAAATCCTCATTTTCATCATAAGAGCTGGAAATCTGTACACAAAAACAGCGTATAAGTTAAAATCCACACTCTTCAATCCCATTGACAGAGGTGTATAAAATCAATCACCTAATGAAGCAGGCTGCCTTTACAAACATTTGCAAAAGAACATCATTCTAAAGAGCTCATTGAAGCATCAAAAACAAGTGAATGAAGTATCTGCATTTTTTTTTATGTTTTTTATTTTTATGTATATAGTTCAAATTCTCATGTATTGCAAAATGTCAATTAAAAAGTTATAACTACATATAATGAACTTTATGCACTGCAGGGTTGGAAGGATATTGCCGCTATAGAGAGAAGAGGCTATGTATTTTTTTCTCACCTTCATACAACCTGAGGATTTACTGCAGAAAACGATGTAGCTCACTATTAATATTTTCATTAACAATCTCTAATGGTCAGCATGTCACTGTTGTCTCTAAAAATATGACAAACTAATGCCTCGTTCTCTTCTTTCCTCTGTCTTCTATCATACACTGACCAGTACTTGGAGTATCACCCATTTGACATCACCAGAACCATCCAACCCCTAGACCAGTGATGACTCTACTTTCTGGGATTTGGAGGCTAATAAGGAGCCCAGTAAGAAAGGGTGAAGTGGGGCTTCTCCCTGGAGGAGGCCTTAAAAGATCCAGCAGGACAAGTTTCTAGAATCTGAGTTTAGCCCAGAAAAGCTCAGGTAAATGGTAAATGGCCTGCATTTGTATAGCGCTTTACTCAGTCCCTAAGGACCCCAAAGCGCTTTACACTACATTCAGTCATTCACCCATTCACACACACATTCACACACTGGCAATGGCAAGCTACGTTGTAGCCACAGCTGCCCTGGGGCGCACTGACAGAGGCGCCCCAGGTGCTGGCTGGTTGTACAGGGGTTAAAGAAGAGGCCTCAACAGGAAGTTGCACAGAGGCCGCAGGACATCTGGGCAGATGGAGTGCCCAGCTCTATCAACCTGGACTCTCACAGCTACAAATGCACCAGTCAAAACCTGAATGACCCTGGACATCACAGCTATGAAGAAGCATAGGATAGCACCACATCTAAAAGCTGATGAAAAGTGACAGTTATTCACGTTTTCTACAGTCCAACCTGTACCAAGAACTTCTGATGGTGAGGAAAAAACCTGAAACGGAGCAAGGCAAACACACCTCCCTGGTGAAGTTCAATCGCAGTGAATTATTAGTTATTAATAATCTCTGGCTCTCTTCCACAGCATGTCTTTGATTCCGTCTTCCTCACCTCATCCAAAACCAGTCATGACAGATGGCCATCCCTTCCTGAGCCTGTTTCTGCTCAAGGTTTCTTCCTGTTAAAACTGAGATTTTTCTTCTCACTGTCGCCAAGGCACTTACTCATAGGAGGTCATATGATTGTTGGGGTTTTCTCTTTTTTCTCTGTATTGCTGTAGGATCTACCTTACAATATAAAATGCCTTGAGGCAACTGTTGTTGTAATTTGACACTATATAAATAAAACTGAATTGAACTGATCCACAACCTAATCTTATATCCATCACCTTAGCATTTAACAAAGGGACAGATTGCTGTATATAAAAGTTGTAGAACAAACAGTGTAGGTGTGTGTGGTCAATACCAGTTCCTCCTCGTGATCCACATCTTTTGGCCGAGTAAAGAGCAGGCGCTGTTGCTCAGCCAGCTCCACATCAGCTGTAGTCTCTGGAAGATCTTGCAGAGTGCTCTGCATCTCTTCTAACAAACCCCGTTTTACATCACTGCTCATATCCTCTATCACATCCACTGCATTTTGTGGCTGCTCATCCATCAACTTCATCAGCAAGCGAGTGAGGTGGTCATAACTAGAACATCAGTTACACAGTTTGGTACATATCGACCTAGAAATCTTAGTTAGCACACATATTAATACACAGATACCATATGGTTCCACAAGACATTTTTTCAAAGGTTTGTCATGAGACTGCTCTGTTGTATTGCTGTATTATTTCATCTAAACTGCCTTTTCTTTTTACTGCATCTTTAAATGCTGCAAAATTTGGTCTTGCAACAGTTTTGAAGTTCTCACCTCTAAAGGTGCATTTCCCCTGGCAACTCATATGGGCAGCACAACACTAGTTAACATGCAAAAATTTTGCCAGAATTTAATTAGAGTGAAAAAGAAGCTCTTGTGTCACTGAATAAGTCACAGACACCAGTTCCAGTGGCTGTGGCTCAGGATGCCGTGAGCGTACATCTACTAATCAGACCACCATCTATGGGGGTTTTATCCCGAGGGATCATCAGAGATCATCAGATGACGGAAAACTGAGACAATATATACACACAGTAAGTAATTAGGGAGGTGGTAAACATCAGGAAAGATAGCTGCAAACAACTCGGAATTAACGAGACAGGAAATAAAGAAATAATACATGAAGTAACACACACACATACAGAAACCCAATGTGTGTTCAAATAGCCAATGTTGCTTAGGAAGGTTCCTAACTAACAGACGTGATATGGAAGTATCTGCATGGAGGACATAATAGTATTCTTCAAATACTAAGGAAGGAAGCTTCAGTGCTTGCGTCCTCTGCATAGCATACTGGACCATCCTTTATGAAAGGGGAGGAGAAACTGAAGAATGCAGAACGTTATTGTATAATGGCATTACAAATTGATGATTAAGATCTATATTAAATGATAAAAGTGTGCTTAAGGTTCTGTATAACCAGCATCTATTAGTAATGTTCTTTGCTGTAGAGACAAGGAAAGCGACACTGAACATGATACACATAACACTGGAGACTATCAAAATAAAACAGCAAACAGACAGAGACCAGACACAGGAAGACAGGGGAAACAAACAGAGACAAGACTGACTAAAAAAAGTGAATGCAGGGAGGCGACACAGAGGCAAGACTAGGAAGACAAACACGAAGAAAGTGAAGACAGAGAGAGAGCAAGAGAGAGAATGACAGGGAAAGAGGGAGAGAGACATGGAGACAAGACAGAGACAAAAACTTGACATTCGCAACCAGACATAACATGCTACACATAGGGGATTGCTGGGGAGGATCCACAGAGACCAAGTCAAACAGGACACGGAAGGGAATGAAACTCAGTGAAATCAGAATGAACTAGATCTAGGGGTTATACAGCTATGGATATCATTACAAAATCTTATCCATAGCCTGATAATGCCCTGGTGCCAATACAGCTTTAACATGTTTCGAACATTTTTGCATATATGTTATTAGTTACATTTGGATCACAGATCAAATAACATCGAATTAAGCAAAGGAGTTATAAAGAAAGGGAGAATGTTGAAATTCAGTGAATGTCTCTGTTTAGGAAAGTTTATTCATGCTTATTGCATTGTACAGCTAACTTTTCAAAAATGGAGGTACTGGTCTTGTAGTGTGGAGGCAAAGCTATGGAATTACAAAACATAATGATACGATGTGGTGTATATATCATATTATATTATAAATGTGTTCATTATTATAACTTAGAATACATCAGCAAGGAAGCGGATTAAATATTAAATATACGTATTGCGAATGGGTGGGATTAAATAAGTGTGCACTTCTTCCCACTGGTTTCGATATGTAACTGAATCAGAACCGGTGAAGCAATGTTGAAATGTATTGGCTTTATTTTGTATAGCTTTTTTTTCTTTTCTAAATGAACTTGTGCACATTGTTTACATGATTGAAATAAATTAACAAACAGACAAGTAGGTCATGAGAGATACTAACTAGTACTATAAAAAGGTAACTTACACGTTCAGGTTGCTCTTCGTGCTGTTTTTTAACATATAAGACTTGAACGCGGCAGCTGACTGCACTCTCTCCTCTTTTCCGTCCATCGTTCGTCAACTACGTCTCAGGTATGGACAGAGTAACGGTTTATAAAAGCGTGGAAAAGACTTCCAAAATTTTGTCTTGCCGCTTTCTCAGTGTACCGCCGTATACAGACGCCAAGGGTTGCTATGGTTACTGTAACGGTGGCGCTCGCTAACAGAGGGCTCGCGGATGCACCCTGGCGGTTAGTGATGTGCGACACCACTGCAGTGCTTTCCTTTGCTATCCGATACCAGGATGTGTTTGGAAAATCAAAACTATACCGTCATAATGAATACAAGACATCATACTTCTTATTGTTTAATTATTAAGAATTATTAAGAAGAATTTAAAAAAAAAAACCCCTGAAAGATCAATACGTACATTTTAAAATATTTAAATAACAAAAACAAATGTGCCCGACTGAATATAAAACATTATATAAACATTTTATAGATAAAATATTTTATAGATAAAATAGATAATATAATGTGAGTTGTATTTTTATTTTTTAAAGCCTACATGGCTGTTTTACTGAAAGTATGCAGTCTATTCTAATATACCTAGTCTATATAATCCACTTTAAGCCTGGAGAACCCATGGGGTCAGAGCCAACCCCATTGGTTTTCTAGGGAAACCATGGGGTCAAATTTGACCCCATGGGTTCTCCAGGGTTAAATCTCTAAATTTGGCCAAATTGGATTCTGTAGTTTTAAGGATGCAGGGAATTTCCATTAATTAAACATCAACACAAATCTACACCTAGACATAAATCACTTTCCAAAACTCAGCAACAGTGGTACACGTTGCCAACAACTCACATTTGTCCTTTTGTACCTGGATAGTGTTCACCTGCAGCACCAAAGGGCTTTGTGAGAAATGCCTGGCTTGCAGTCTCTGCTCTTATTCATCCCAGGGATGTTCTACTGGGTTGAAGTCGGGACTCTGTGCAGGTGAAGTTCTTACACACCAAACTCACTCATCCATGTCTTAATGGACCTACTTTGGACTATGCTGACAGGCGTGATAATAAGGATTCTTTATTTGGCATGAAGTCTGTACTTTATTGCTTACTTACTGCTGCTTACAAATAAAGCTTTAATTATCTGATGTGCAAAACCACAAGCAGTTATGAGAATTTGAGTTGTAGGACTTGAGGGAAGAAAGACTTCATGAAACTCAGGAGAGACATTAGTATGTAAGATCATTTTAATTTTATAAAGTTGACTGTAAATAACAAAATATTTACATTTAAACTGCAAGCTGTGCTCCATGGTAATTTAGGAGCAAAGTACCAAGAGAAGCACGACAAATCAAGGTCTACCTCACACCACGAATGCTGGTAGCAGACAGTTTAGAATGAGAACTTTGCATCAAACTGTAGAACCACAATGCAGGATGAATTCAGATTGAGCAGAGGGTCCTTACTAAATAAAATAGAGGGTCCAGGAGGGTTCGCTCTCTCTTTGCCACGCTTTTCTGCCCCATTTTCTTGTTTTGCCTTCTCTTCTGTGTTGTTTTGTCTTTTGCACGTGAATATGCGGAAGGCTCTATAGCCTGGGGTTGCACTGCTTTGTGTTGTCCTGTTGTTCTGTTGGTTGTGACAGTCCATTTTATCGTTTATATGATTCCATTCAATAAACGAACTCTGCTCTTTTCCAGATGATCTTTTTGAGTGGGCTGATTTTTAGTTGGACATAAAAAAACCTCAATATGCAAGCTGGATAGAGTTGATTACTTTGGCTTTAAAATTTAGGACCCAACAAACCATACTCATTCATCTCCTGATCACCAGTCTGTTTCTGGTGCCATACTACAGAGGCTGGCTGGTTGTTAGAGCAGTCCTTCGTTACTCACTCCATTGCTTCTGTGCACGTCTCCCAATGTTGCTGTTGGCTGGGCAGCTTCTCCTCCATATTTGTACTTGGGGATGATTTGAAGGAGCAGCTGAATGATGGGGCAAAAGCAGCAGCTGGTCAAAGGCACAGGCTATTAGGGTGGATGACCCTATATTATCCATGTTCCACCCTTTATTTATTTATTTTTTTTTAAATATATTTGGTTTTCAACTTAGCTATAAGTACAGAAAATATTACTGTTGGCAACAAATTGTGTTTAATTACCTTTAAACACAAGGTGACCTCAGTACTGACCTAAATAATTAACCCTGTAACCTGACCAATCCATCTGCATACTGGAACTGTCCACTGTTTTCATACTCCAGCATGTCAAGTGCAACCTCACAGCTCTCCTTGACAACACGCTCTTGGTCTTCACGGTAACGCTGCAGCACGGCCAGACACTCGTCTTTGCCAATTGAGCCTAGAGCCTCCGCTGCCTCGTGCCGGACCATGGGGTTCTCGTTGGAACGCTCCAAAGCTGCACGGAGGGCTGGGACTGCTGCTGGATGCTGCATCTGCCCCAGAACATAGCCAATCTCATGACGGAACAGAGCACTGGAGCATTGCAGGCCTGGAGGCAAACAGAATCGGATGCACACATTTATTTCCACCTGCGTAGTTCTACATACTTATTTTTATACTTCACAAGGATTTACAGTTACTGACTTTCATATATGCATATATTTTATTAGGTGCTCAGTAACGACATCTTCAAGTTCCTTGAGTGTTCGAGAACCATGGTTTGCATGTAGTATTATCAGATTAACGATGACTGCTGAGTGAAATAAATGTTCACATAATTGTTTACCATAAAGTTGGACCTTACCGTCTCCTAGTGCCAACACAGCCTCCTCAGTGCCAAGGTTACGCAGGGCAAACATGGCACGGTAGCGGTCAAAGAGTGGCAGGCTTTCATCCAACAGTGCGGAGCGCAGCTCTGGCACGCTCTTCCTTGCTGCTGGAGGGGCTGGGTCTACAGAGCAGTAGGGGTTTTTATCTGTGTGTCCGTCCTGCAACGTTTTCTCTCCTCCACTCTGAAGCCATTCTAGCCGTCGAACAGCCAGTTGACATGTCTCTGCAACCTGTATAGATTGAATGTCAGCTTTTATGTCATTTTCTGTATCAACTGAGTGTTAATAATTGAGAGTGCAAGCTGCAATTTTAGTTGTGGTTTCAAGTATCAAGAGTAACTGAAATTATCACCAAATGTAAACCTCAAAGAATAATAAATGACATTTGCTCATAAATAAAAATATGTCCAATTATGAAGTTAAAACACTGGAATACTGAGGCAAATGATATTATCTACTGGGAAAGTCAGTGGTTCAGTCCAGGCAAAAAAATGCCCCCTATGAGATCATAGGTGTGAGTTAACTGTCAAGTGTGTGACTGTGCTAAATAAAGCACAGTTGTATGCTGTATGAAGCATGCTAAATGACATATCAGACTTGAATTCTTCCAAAAGTTGAAGTCATATTTACTTTGTCTCTGCTTAGCATCTCTTAAAGTTCCTCTGACTTACATATTTAATGTTTCTGACAAACAATAAAACAACATGAGATGATGAGTATATGAGGACCATTATGACTGTATTTTAACCAGTCAATTTCAAACTGCTGCTCTGCTCACATTCAGTTTTTATGACCATAACATGGTATGTATACCCTCTGAAAATTAGCAAGATTTTGTTATCACTCACTTAGAACTCACCAAATCAAATGGTGGAGAGTCCCAGGTATTTAAACCCTAGTGGGGGTTGTGCCTTAATGTGGCCATTATGCTCACCATGTCTCACACTGATTTTCGTTGTGACAAAACCTGGCACATTGTGCTGCGGCCACCACAAGAAAGTTTTTCCTTCCCACTGTTGCCAAAGTGCTTTCTCATAGGGGGTGATATGATTGCTGGGGTTTTGAATTGAATTGATCAGACAGCTGCAGGGATTTTATAGATACACCAAGAGTAAAAACCAGTAGACCAGAAAATTCACACTGAATGTTGAATGTTAGCAATGGACAAATGAACAAAGTTCCACAGTCCCACATTTTAAGGAAAGTTTCACTGATACAGGAAATGATTGATACAGGTGACAATATTGTTAAGTATATATGATTAATTAGATAAAGTTCTACTGGAAAAACTGGCAATCACAGTGGTTTCGGTGAAGGCAATTTTGGTTGAAAAAGTTCAGAGCAGTTGAGGAATGACAGGTTGTAGTACACAAAGGGAATGTCTTTATTAATGCATTAGCTCTTAAACCAGATGTGCCATTGAACTCTGAACAGCTGAACTTTACATTACTAAATAAAAGGGGGTACGACAGCAAGTCAGAGGTGACAGATTGCTTTCCAGTGGCTGCCCATGAGGTGTATCAAGCCTTGCTTGAGGTTCTCTGACAATATATTAAGTCATTAGTGCCAAGACAGACAACTATTGCAGAGACTTTGTGGTCTTAATGTCCTTCATGTGGGCACCGCCATGTGTCAGACCATAGAGCAGCAAACAACAAGCACCAGAATTAAAAGGACACTCAAGGTGGTGGCAGATGGTGAGCAGTTAGGGGGCACAGTAGCATGTCATCAATCAGATGCAGCAGTAGGAGCAGTAACAGCAGCAGAAATAGAGGTGGCAGTGGCAGCAGCAGTACCCAACAAGACAAGCGCTGATCCCCAACTTACAAGACGGAGCAGACAATGTCCACACACAT
Organism: Perissodus microlepis; assembly: GCF_051167445.1. Lineage (NCBI taxonomy): Eukaryota > Metazoa > Chordata > Actinopteri > Cichliformes > Cichlidae > Perissodus > Perissodus microlepis. Next base: position 23,812,065 of record NC_140477.1, on the reverse strand, counting down.
GCATATTCTAAGAGCAGCAAGCAGTTAGTAAACAGGCTAAAAAATAAATAAATAAATAATAATAATAATAATAATAATATTTTAAAAAGGCTAGCAAGGAAAACCACGCTTCAGGGATGGATTGGAATGCAGTGGTGACACTATAGAGTTGAAGATGTCAAAGTAGAGGGCATAGTTTCTGTACCACCTAAGATTTAATAAACTTAGTAAAAGGTTTTAGGAAAAAACTTTAAAAGGCAGCAGGAAACATCAAGAGCAGCCTGAAAGATGGCCGTTAGGAGGTGATGTGACAATAAAGGCATGACAACAACCAGTCAATTCAAATACAACAGTCAATCATGTTTTTCAGTTACCTTCAAAATTAATTAATATGCTGTTAAATTAGTCCAAGCCTAAATTGTAGGTCTGCTCTGTAGCAGGTAAAATGGAAATCAAGTTGAAAGTTGTAGGCAAGTTTTGTGATATGCTCTTACCTCAATGACAGGATCCTGACTGTACTCTTTCAGTAGGTTCAAAACCACAGAATCACCAATTGCCCCCAGAGCTTCCCCTACAAGTACACAGAGATAGCAGTGAGACTTCAAAACTGCACCGCTGTTTCCAGCTTTCATTTGTTTTTGCATCCTGCAAACTGCAAGTCTCAAAATATTTTCTGAAAAGCATCCATCGTGCTTGCGCCAGGAAAGTATTGTGAGTTTGCATACACATGTATGTAAACTTATACTTTTCTACACAAACTTATGTTAAGCAGAAAGAGAGTGGTTAAATATTAGCTCACTAACAGTCCCTCATGCCAAATGCACATTCTCAGTTTCTTTAAGTTCAACGTGACCTTCTTTAGGGACAATTCTGGCAAAGTGTAGCCTTTTCGCAAGGCACCTAGTGCTCCTTACAAAGACCACTAAAGCATTTTAATGTGGGGGCAGTATATTTGGCTACTCATTTTAGTATTTATTGTTTTGGCAGTCCTTGATATCATTCAGATGCCATGATTGTGTACTCCAGTGGATGGAATTCCAGCTCCACTGTCTGCATAAATGGTCCTTGTGGTGCTCTAGAAACAGAGCGAGCTAGGGAGAGGATTGCATCTCTCAAACCAGAACCTGCAGTACATGAAACTGGTCTACATGTCATTACTCCATCTCCACAAGGCTGCAGCACAAAAAAAACAACTTTGTAACCAGCCCAAAATGGCAAAGCTTCAGACTCAATTGACAAGCAGCTGATTATACTGCTTTTTGTCACAAAGTACTTAGCAAAGATAAGATTTGTGAAGGAGCAACTAAATTATATTATTTAATTGTTTAATTATACCACCTTACCTAAATTACTGTTAAGAAAAAAAAATTGATGACACAAGAGAGTAGCTCATTTTCTACTTTTCTGCTACTCTAGGTATTTTACACACTTCACGTGCGTCTGTATTGCACGTGTGTTGTAAAAATACAAAAAGCAGATTAATTGGGAACTTCTGTATTTAGTGCAGCAACAAATGAACACTTGGACACGCACCATCTGTGCAGAGTGTGCAAATTCCCTGCTGACTCGGCCTCAGGATGTCTAGAGGCAAGAATCAAGCGCACCCAAATGAGCGTATCAGTGATCATGTGCGCATCACGCAGAGGATCATGGCAGCAGAGCATGGCAGTTGTATCGCAGTTTGTGTGATTCCGTGTGCGTTAATGAGACTGTAAGTGTCATTACCTTTGACAGGTTAACTGGTAGGATAATAGTTATAGTTGTTTGTGTATGTTTAAGCTAAAGTTATGCCTCAGTACACTGCTATCACGTTAGTAGGTTTATTTAATTATTTAATTAATTAGCACTAAGTTAATACCAGTGGCCACAATCCCCCCCAATGACTATATCCCGCGGTTAAAGGATTTTTTCTGTTGTTTATTGTTTAGTTTAGCTGTTGTTAGCTTGCCACATGCTTGCCTTAGTACTAGCAACTGGGAAGATATGTGCTATTTAGCCAACTTCTGGTCTTACGGCGACCCCTTGTGGACATTGTAAAATATTGCTGTGTCTGAGTAGATGATGTGTTCTGATTGTTGCTTAGTTATCTTTGACCCTGCTAATTATAGTATTACCTGTTTCTGTTTCCAGACAACCATGCTTATAGTCACCTATACTGCATCTGCCACAATTATAAGTGCATATCTGGCTGTATCATAGTTGGATTTATCCTGGTAAGCCCTGCTGTAACCAGTTCTTCTGTGAAGCTTCATTAAAGACGGTGAACTAAACTCCTGGACTGCTGCAGTCTTTCTGACCAAAGACGTAGGCCAGACTTGTATACCCAGCACTTCCAGTATATATATATATTCTACACAGAGCACAGAGCTTACATAAAACATACTCTGTCAAAATACTTGTGTTGGTAGTACACCGACTCCTCAACCTCATCAAGCATGCTTACCTGCTTCATGCCTAACCATTGGCTCCTGCTGTTTATCTTTGAGAACAGCAGTCAAAGTAGGAATGGCCCGTTTGTCCTGCATCTGTCCCAGGCAGTAAGCCAACTCATGCTTCAGCAGGGCTGATTCATCAGCGAAGGCTTTGCTGATCCATTCTATAGCTTCAGCACCTGACACACACAGATGACAGCTTGAATTAGTTCACCCAAAAATCACTACAGGCATTCAGTCACTGCAAATATATTGCAACAATATGCAACAGCTGTGCTGTGATTTCAGTTTACATTAAAAAAAAAGATCTCTCAGAGAAAAAGAAAAAACCGAATGTCTTGTCTTTCAAACAGTACAGTGTTGCTTTCTGTGATTAAGCCAACCAGACCACGAGGAAAAGACTGGAGGCTGCAAGTCTGAGAGCAAGACGTTATTGCAAAGTTTAGGGATTTAAAGATTACTTTTTTCCTGGGAGTTTTGTTGGAAAACATAGGGGCTACTAAAATATACTGAAAGGACAGAGAAACAACCACAACTACATTTGAAAAAAAGAAAAAATAAGAAACTGAATGTGTGGGGTGATTCCCACCCCTACAAACCAATGTTGGAGTCCTAAATACTACTGCAAATCTTGAGTACTGGGCACATGGATTGCTGCCATTTTGTTACTTAGCTGAGTGCTTTTGTCATTTATCCAGTTTTTGAAAATAAAAAACTCTGTGGTCCTGGCGTTTTACCTCCCAGGTTCCTCAGGGTAAATAAAGCTCTGAACCGCTTGGACAGGTCCTGTCTCGGGTCCACCAGATCCTGTCCTATTGATGCAACGTTCTCGACAGTAGCCATGCTGCTGGAAAGAGAGCAACACACTTATGATTCTTGGACCTGTAAACTTAGAGCAATGTGAAAGCTTTTTTGTCTCACTAATAGATTAGTTGAGAAAATCATGTATATTCAAGTCTTATTTATGCTAAAAATCTAAAACTGCTAGGTGAAAACAAAACGGTTATGTAGACTGTAACCGAGACATATGAGGATTTTGACTAAATACCTCGAGTCCAGGCCAATATTAAAACCAGCTGCGGAGGATATAGTATTTAGATGTCGTTTCTGTCGACGGCCCGCAGCTAGCTCTGTACTTTACATGATGTATTATTGATCTTTTTCACGCTTCTCTCCTTCCTGGTGAACACCACTGTCACTTCACTACATTCCGGTGTCTCGCGCCTGAGTCGGGAGCACGCGCTGAGCACACCGGCTTCCACAAATAAACCATCGCCTATCATTGGCTGAATTCTTTCACAACTACATCACACAACGGTGCCCAGTGTAAACATTGTCTAAACATACCAAGCTTCAGTATGTACAGTGTTTCACACACCTCCGTCACGGTCCCCACAGCACAATCCACGTACAGTCGCAGGAAGTGGTTGTGTCCTTCTTCTTTTTTGTTATTTTTGCAGGTGTTTGGAAAACTACGAAATTGTGTTTTGCCGCCACCAGCTGGTATGGAGTGTAGACTCAAATTTCGCTCAAAAAACAAAAAAAACAGGGCTATTTAAGAACATAAACCACACACCTTTACAATATTTGGAATGGAGGTAGCAATAGAAAAAAAATCAAATAATGTTGTGTGTAACTTTTTTCTTTAGTCGGACAGATAAAATAAAAAAGAAGCTCATGCTATACAAGTGTAGCACAATTTACAGACAGTTGTACGGTTATTACTACTGTGAGGTTATGTCCTTCAAGTAAAAACGAGTACTTATTCACCTCAGTGTTCTAGAGGGGGTTATTGGGGGGCTATTTTCCTTGAAAATTTCACCTGATAGTCAAGGAATTTAAATAAAATAGAGTAAATTTATAATTAGTCAGTTTGCTGATAATATGCCTTTGTTGTTGTTGTTTTCATTTTTTTTTGTAAAAGAACTTATGATCTCTAAAGGAACAAAATTAATTTTTCTCAAACGCATCTGGTCTGATTGTAAATGTTATGATATGTCAGATTTTAGCAATCTGCAATCTTGATTTAAATACTTTAATAAAGTCTAAAGTATATCATAATAATAAAATGATCTGTTGTTGAAAGGAACATTTGAATACCACTCCTAGATTTCCTATTTAAGCGATTTGAAATTGAGGTTGACTCATGTAATTTTTTTGTACTTCTGAATGTGAAACTGGTGATCATCTCTATTTTAAATTGTCCTCATGTGAGTTTATTTTGGTCAGACATTTACAGTTGACTCTATCTGAAAATAGTTAACATTTCCATGCTTACTTATTGTTTCTTTTATGAGTGGGTTGAACAACAAAATTTCTGATACTGTTAATCTAATTATTATTCTGGGTAAATACCATTTTAATTCTTCTTAAAATCATCAATTAATGTAATCTGTCTAACTGCATGTCTTTGGACTGTGGGGGGAAGCTGGAGAACCAGAGGAGAATATGCAAGCTCCACACAGAAAGGCTATAGCCAGATTGTGGATGTAAACCCAGGACCTTTTTGCTGTGACACAATAGTGCTAAACACTGTGTTGCCAAGCTCAAAATATGTATATGTAGATTCTTGCTCCTGATCATACAACAAACAAACAAAAAGATAGCTCTGCACTGCCAAGTGGGTCATTTGAAATGACCAGCTGGATAGCACAGCATTCCCATTGGACTGGGTGTTGGATCCAGCTGGATAAGTGTCTTGTTTGGTCTAACTGTCCAAAGGTTTTGCCTCCTATATTGACCAGGAAGAGAAACTACAGGGTTTCAACCATGTTTTCTAGGATAGGATTTGCAAGCCTATATAATAAATATCAGGACTAAAGATATTTTAAAATGTTGTATTTTTTTAGTATCTTACTTATAGTTAAATAAAAATATTTTCATTTTTGGACGTTTACTCGCAACTGCAACCATCAATCCACCCAAACGAGCAAGGCGCGAACACTCCTCCCAGTCGCAGGGGGCGCTGGAGACAATCCCATAGCCATCTTTTGTGGCGCTGTTTCTGTATCGCATTTCCTGTGCGTAGCAGCGGCAATGCAAGTGATTTTGGGGGAATTTGATATACCTTTTTCTGAAAAAGTAAAGAATTTGGCCGAGTTTTTACATACATATTCTGGCTAAGTAGTTCGCTGGAATAGAAGTTAAACATGGATATCCCCAGTCCTCCCGAAGGTGAGCCGTACACCACAGCTATTTTAAATTTCGATTCAACGTAAGCGAGCACCCATGCTATCTGCTACATAGCTAACAAAACCATTGGATTTAGCATATTGATTAAGGTCACCGATCACAAGTGGATGAATGTTTAACCAGGCTCTGTGTGTAAGCATTGCACCAACTAACGTGAAAAATAGTGTAGAAATAATCCAGTAATGGAGAGTAAACGTTAGTTGTTCCAACTTTTCACGGCTGCTGGCTTTTAAGAAAAAGAACCCCCATAGAAAGAAGATCCCTTATAGATATTTTTGTGCTACAGCAGCACGATTAAGAGTAGAATTACAGCCAACTGATTTAATAATACTATGTAGAAATATGGAAATAATTAATGATTACGCAACCTCTTTCCTAGATGTTTCTGTTTCAGAAGAAATTCATTATTTCCTAAATCTGTTTTATTTGTTTTTTTAAAAGCACTTTAGACACTATTATTTCTGTCTGTTTCAGTGTCTCTGTTTTGAGGTTTTTACAACACATTTTTCACTGTATTTATGTCTGTTTTTTTTGTTTTTTTTCACAGATCAAGAGCTTCGAAATGTGATTGATAAGCTGGCCCAGTTTGTTGCCCGAAATGGCCCAGAGTTTGAGAAGATGACGATGGAAAAACAGAAGGACAACCCTAAGTTTTCCTTCCTTTTTGGGGGCGAATACTTCAGCTACTACAAGTACAAACTTGCTATGGAGCAACAGCAACGTATGTAGTTAAACTGACACGTCAGGATAAAAACAGAATTTTCACATAGAGGTCAATTTAGTATTGCAATATTAAGTTCATTTGATGTTCAGTACTTTGGATTTCTTACTATGATAGAAATATTCAAACTAAAAAACTGTTTTTACAGATAAAAGCGAAAAAAACAAAACAACCCAGTACATGCACCAGATATGTTGGCAGAATTATTTACTATTCACTAAAGACAGTGGATTTGGAATCTCACTACAGGATAAAAGGTGTCCAAATGACACTTTGGTCTGGCTTAATAACAACCTGGCAAATCTGTGGAAGGAACTGTTGCAGCTAAATTTGAAAATACAAATCTTTAAATTTAGAATCTCTTCAATAATCAAAGACACATTGGTGGGGTCCAAAGAATAATTTTCATATCAGACATTTGGGAAGGAGGATTAGCAGATGAAGCACTGTTTTGTAGTATCTTACAGTGCGCTGTCTACACATACAGCTTTTTCAGCAGTCTTCAAGGAGACATCAGTGAATTATAATGTAAATAGCTAAGTGGGCATTGTAGCAAGTTTGCCACTACAGGAACCCCTCTATATGTACCTTGCATAAAGTTTCTTTGTTCGGTGTTTTTCTCTTTATTTACGCGCATACAACAAGTTTCAAAATTCTGTCACTCTCCATGCTTTTAGGAGGTTGAGGTGGTATACTTGTGTGGCACCAATCCTGTGTCCACCCCACTTCACAATCTATGTCCCCCACTCGCCAAATGGCCATAAAGGGTCCTTGCCAGTTGGCGAGTAATTTTGAATTGCAAATGGGAAGTAATACGTGTATTTTACCTCCCAGTTTGAACTGTCTGAGTCTAGTGCCTCTGTTGTACAGGTGCTGCTGGCATTCCTTTTATCACTCAGCCGTAAAAGGCTGATTGGGTTTCTTGTTACCCTGTTAAGGTCAGAGGTCAAATCTTCTGAGAATCTTGTGGATGCAATTCCGCAAGAGGGAAGTCCCCTAGGATTTTCAAATTGATACCACAGGTGCATCTAGGAAAAATGAATGCCATACTTTGAGAACAAGATGACAGGATTTTGAAACTGGTACCATAGGTATGTCTGTTAGAAGGCTGAGGGTAGCACTGGCGACTGCCGGTATTTATGATTCAAGTTTGGTGTTTTTGTTATTGTTGTGTAGGACAACAAAATAACAACATTTTGGCAACCCCTGCCCATGCAAAATATTCAAAAAATGTGCAAAATGCAAATATTTAAAAGTACACATGAAGAAGAAAATAATTAATAGAATAAAAGAATACAAAATACGTACAAGGTCATAAAAAGTATGTGCAAAGTTAAGAACATTATGAAAATTTAGTAATGACTTCACAAGTTGTATGTGCAAGTTTCACAGTATAGCAATGTAGTGCTATTACACAGAAGTTGTAATAGGAAGGCTAGCAAGCATGTGTAGACTGTGTGTGTATGTGTGTAGCAGCATTTGAGTATAGTTGATGTACATAGGGTCAAGTTCTGTTCTTCTTGACTGTCTGAAACCCACCACAGTCTCCTTGGCTTTGCTGCTGTGTAGTATAAGCTTGTTGATGGGGCACCAGGCGATTAGGCTCTACACTTTTTCTCTGCAGTCTTGTTGTTAATGGAGATCAGGCCAATGACTGTGTGTCGTCCGCAAACTTGATGATGGTGTTTGTCACGTTTGAAGGTTGAACAGGTCTTACAGAACAGGGCTCAGCTCACATCCCTTTGGTACATTGAGGGTGGAGGATGCACGTTTGCCCATCCTGACAGTCTGGGGATAGTTGGTTAAGAAATACAGGGTCCACCTAAAGATGGTCGGGCTGAGACGGTTTGGGAGTTTGGACACCAGTTTGCGGGGACACTGGTATTGAAAGCCAAACTGAAGTCCAGGAAGAGCATTCTACAGTACCTGCCTGTTTGTTGAAGTGCTCTAAGGTGGTATAGAGTGTAAGGCTGATGGCTTCTTCTGTTGACTCTGGTCCAGAGTGGCTGTGATCACTTAATGTGAGCCACAATCAGTCTTTCAAAGCATTTTGCTATCATCAGGGTAAGTGTAGTTGAATGATAGTCATTTAGGCTGCTCTTAGTTCTTTGTTTTGGAATGGGCACAGTGGTTGTAGTTTTGAGGCATGTTGTGCACTCCCAGAAATCGAAGAGAGGTTAAAGATGTTAGTGAAAACCTCTGCAAGGTGGTCAGTGCAGGTCTGCAGAACACACTCCAGAACACCATCAGGTTCTGTATCCTTTCTGGGTTTAATTCTCTGCAATAACACTCCTAATGTCATTTCTTTCCAATGACAGTTCAGGCTGGGCTGGTAGGGGATTGAGGTAGATTTCGCTTGCGTCATTGTACCTGCTGAAATGGGCAAAAACGATGCTTCAGTCAGGGAAGGATTACTGATTACTTTGAGGGTTTTTCTTTTAATAGTCTGTCAAATGTTGTATGGCACATATTATCTGAGTTGTTTTTGTTGAAACTGTCCTGAATCTGTAATTGTTCTTTGAAGCCTCAGTGCGGTGTTTGAGATTTGCTTTTGCTAGGCTATAAGATGCCGTGTCCTGGGCTTTGTAAGCAACATCCCTGATTTTAAGCAGCTCTCTGGCCTCTTTATTGACCCAGGGTTTCTGGTTTCAGAACACTTTGATTAGTTTCAATGTGATGACCAGGTCAGTGCAGAAGTTGATGTAGGATAGAACAAATAATCTGTACACTTCTACATCAGAGTCCATAAAAGTGCTCCAGTCTGTTTATTCAAAGCAATCTTGAAGTAGACAAAGTCTTAATCATTCTGTTGGTTGGTTTAGTTCTGCAAATGAGGGGTTTGTAGGTCAGTACCATTAGCAAGGAGAGATGGTCAGAGTATAGTTGATGTATAGTACATGACTCTGTCTGTCATGAGCACACCCTCCCAACATTGTCCTACCAGTTTATTAAACCTCAGCCAGTCCATCCCCAAGAATCAAGGGGGGCACAAGGCAGACTGTTTGTAAACTGGAAGCAGCGCCCAGAACTGCTGCAACCTGAAGAAAAAGAGCAGGGACAAAGGGGTTAGTTTGGTGTCAGCTTGTTGAAGTGAGGAGCTTCTTCCTCAGAGCAGGGACTGAACGGCTTCCAGCCAGCTACATACTTTTATTTATATTTTAAAATCTAGTAAGAAATATCACTGAAATATTACTTTTCAAAAGAAGTCAAAATAGTAATTGTACTAACTATGCACAAATTAAATCTTTAAAAAGCTGTAAAAATATATGAAACTTCCCACATGCAGCTTCAGCAATGCTGCTTTAGAGAACCTTCTCATATTCTTGCATGAGGAGCAATCCAGTCACGTCCTTATTGTGAGGACAGCAGTTCTTTGAGCAAAACACAAATATTTTCTTGGCATAGATGCTGATCTTTACAAAGAAGTGAACTTAATATGAGAGTAAATTACATTATTTACTGTCCTACAGTTGGCTTTGATTACTGAAACATAGTCACCTAATCAGCAGCCTGATACTAAAAGCAGAGTGTTGTGCAGTTTTGCATGGTGTTCTTCTGTCAGTTGTGTGATACCACTGAAATGCATTAAAGTTTGCCTTTCTCCACTTAGATCCCTCTACCCACGATGGGGAGGAGTATAAATCTAAAGGTATTTATTTAAAATCAGAATTTTCAGATACATTTAAAAATTCTATTTGGAAAGTCACATGTTGTTATGCATTTTTTTTTGCCAGATGACACAACATTTGTGCTTTAAAATACTTTGGTTTGTTTTCATTTTGCATGTTCACATTTTTTGCTTTTTCAGTGAATTTCTCTTGGCCATACCTTCTTAATGATCTTGATTAAAATGCTTAATCCTCCATCTTGAAGCAGGTTTGATTACATGCACAGATACAAAGACACAGACACAAATAGAGCAGGGTGTTGTTTGTCCTGTTTGTCTGTAACATGCTTCTGCTCAGGGCAGCTGTAGAATAAGGGCTGCACAATTTAAAAAATGTCAGTATTGGTTGAACTAGTTTCTGCATTATTTTCCTAATTCTTGGAAAAGTCTTGGCCCAGATCAGCTTGTTTATTTCTTGGTACTCAAATTAGTACTACAGTCAGTACTATAGTATTACAGATATTATTGGCAAGTGGCATCAGAAGCTAAATCTTAAGCTAAGACAAAGTTGTTGTTCTTCTTCTTATTTATGATTATTAGCATCAGTTCAAATGCTGTAATAAAATAATTCCCAAATATGGGATGAATACAGTTTTATTTATCCAGTAATGCAAATGTAATCCTCCTGTAATTACTGAAAAGTTTATGATTATGTTCTGAACATTTTATATTATTAAGTGATAACATTTACTTGGCTTTGTTTCACTTTTTTTCTATAAAATGAATTTTACTGCATTAATATCTTTGGTGATAAATGGCCAGCAATAAGACTGTTAACATATTTAATGTGTTCTCTATTAGTTGAAATTCCAGCAGTGGAAAAATTGGCTTGGTACTATCCACAAAACATTTCTAACATTTATTCTGCATCACAAATTGAACGTAGTCCTTTGAAGTCCTCTGTCTGTACTTGTAACTTTGAAGAATAGTTCAGTTTGGATTTGGTAAACATTGCAAAGCGTATCCTAAAAGTATCATTTTAGGAAAGCTATAACATGAGTTTAAATTCAATGTTTCAAAAAAGTTGGGACAGGGCTGCGGTCATCCCTCTGTAGCGTCCCTTTTTTAATAACAGTGTGTAAACATCTGGCAAATGAGGAGACTGGTTAAGACGAATGTGAGCATATGTTCTAAATATTGCATATACCTTGCAGTATTGATACTGCCTTTCCAAATATACATGCTGTCAAATAATTTGACACTAATGCATCCTCTGCCATCAAGGATTCAGGCTTTTGAACTGACTGCTGATGACAAGCCAGATGTTCCCTCTCCTCTTTAGTCTGGAAGATGCAGCATTCATGGTTTCAAAAACAATTTCAAACTTTGATTCATCTGACCTCTGAGCGGTTTTCTATTTTGCCTCGGCCCATTTTAAGTGAGCTTTGGTCCTGAGAAGACAGCAATGTTTCTAGATCATGTTCATATGGTAAATGGTAAATGTATAGCGCTTTTACTAGTCCCCCCTAGGGACCCCAAAGCGCTTTACACACCCAGTCATCCACCCATTCACACACACATTCACACAAGCTAGGCAAGGTGGAGGCAAGCTACAGTTGTAGCCACAGCTGCCCTGGGGCAGACTGACAGAAGCGAGGCTGCCATATCGTGCCATCGGCCCTTCTGGCCAACACCAGTAGGCGGTAGGTGAAGTGTCTTGCCCAAGGAGCCGGGGCTCGAACCGGCAACCTTCCGATTACAAGGCGAACTCCCAACTCTTGAGCCACGATCGTGGCTACTTTTCATGATAGAGCTTTAACCTGCGTTTGTTGAGGGGACTGTGAGCTGTGTTCTCACACAGTAATTTCTGGGAGTGTTCCTGAGCCTATGCACAGATTTCCGTCACAGAACCATGCCTGGTTTTATTGCAGTATTTGAAGGTCGGGGCATCCAATACTGATTTCCTACCTTGTCCCTTGTGCACAGTGATTTCTCTAGATTCTCTGGAAATTTTTAAACAATATTATGTATGAAATTGTTTCTCAGTTTTTAGACAGTTTTTTGAACATTGGTGAAACTGCCAATTTTTACTTCTGTTGTAGATGCCATCAAATTTAAAATTAGCAAATATTTTTCTTAGGGTGATGTGGCTCAGCAGGTATAGCGGGTTGTCTACCAATCCTCGGCTTCCCCATTCTGCACGTTTACGTATTCTTGGACAAGCTATTGAAACCCTAGTTGTGTGTGAATGTTAGACAAGGTTAGGGAAAGAAAAAAAGCACCTCTGTGAATATGTTTGACATTAGGTGAATGGGACTTGTAGTAAAAAGCTCAGAGTAAAAAAATGCTAAATAAGTACTGTCCATTTACCTTTTAAAACTGTAGATGTTCTCAGTTTAAGCATCTGTGTTCTGTTGTGAATAAAGCAAGGATTTAGGAGATTTGCAAATATTGCATTCTGTCTTAAAATTCACAGTGTCCATACATTCTCGGAAGTCTTGGTACAACAGAAATGTATTTTCATTTAATCGAGCAGCCCAGCCTCTGTTTGTGGCGATGCCAACAGGTTACCTCAGCGCACCAGTTGTTTCTGCAGCAATCAGCAGTACCAGGATGGGATGTGTTGATACTGATTGCATGTCTTAAATTGTGTTCACTCCTCTACTTGGAACATTTCATGTAGGCCATGTTTTATTTCTTCCTCAGAAAACCATATTGGCAGATTAGCAGTATTTTTTTTTCTCTTCATGATTTATTAATTATGTTCATGGCCATCATGTTGTCATCAGCAGCAGCTATACAAAAGAAACACTTTGTCTTAAGGACTGAACATTCAGTCCTGTTTTTTGCTTGTTTGTTTGTTTGTGCAGAAATATACAACCCTGGTGCAAAAGATGTGGTTGATATCCCCCCTCCACCGATGCCGATGATTGCTCCACCTCCAATACCTCCACCCTCTGCGCCCGCTATAGATGAGCTCATTCAACAGAGCCAGTGGAATCTGCAGCAGCAGGAGCAGCATCTGCACACGCTCAGACAGGTGAAGTGGAAAAAATGTAATGAAAGAAGCATATCCTTCCCTCCAGGAACATTTATTCCCGTGTACTGGTTGTTGATGAACGTTTTTGTTTTGAAGTCTGTCTTTGCTGAATGTTTCAGTTGTCCGGAGTTGATTGGAGAATTTTTTTGTGAGGGCAAGACAATTTCTGTTTTGCACATATAACTTCTTTACAGAAGAGTAACTATCTGTACTAACAAAACTGGGACCCACTCTTGAATGCTTGGAGAGAAATTAAGTAGTTATCGCTCCATGCATTAAACAAAATAATAATGAAGAGCATGTGATACAAGAAATAAACACGCTGGAGAGATTATATCTCTCGGCTGGTCTGGGAACGCCTTGGTGTTCCCTCGGAGAAGCTGGGGGAGGTGGCCGGGGAGAGGGAGGTCTGGGTTTGGGTGGGTGTGATACAAGTGGCTGAGGGGACATCACAAGACCAGTGTTGACCAATAAATTTTCTAATGCTTTCTCAATGTAGGAACAGGTCACTGCAGCCATTACTTTAGCTATGGAGCAGCAGACCCAAAAGCTGCTGCTGGAAACGCAGTTGGACATAACAGAATTTGACAACCTGCTTCAACCCATTATAGACACCTGCACCAAAGATGCCATCTCGGTAAGGACATACGATAGGATTTTCTATGAATCAGGGCCACACAGGAAATCATTCCTCCCATTGGCTTTCTCTTTGTACAATTCGTTCATGTAAAGAGTTATTATAATTAGAGCTATTTACATTTCACTTTTGTTTTTCTTCCTCAGGCTGGTAAGAACTGGATGTTCAATAATGCCAAGACCCCACAGCACTGTGAACTGATGACATCACATCTACGCAACCGCATCACTGCTGATACAGCTCATTTTGAGCTGCGCCTACACCTTATCTACTTAACGAATGACGTTCTTCATCACTGGTACGCAAACCTAAATACACTCATGAACCCATGTAGTTTACTTGTGTACTTTATCTGTGAGAAAACGAATAATGGAGTAGCATTATAAGTAATCTGAAAGAGGGTAAAATCAATTTTCCTCACTGCCTTTCTCTTTCCTGTTTGTTTGTTTTTTCTATGCCTTCTGTTGATACTGCCTAAGGGAAGCATGCATAATGTAAACACAATTGGTTCTGGCATCATTAGCACTGAACTCCATAATTAACCTTCGTATGTGAAGAGGACTCTTACATGAACAAATTGGAGTCTGTTAGATATATAGAATGCAAACCACTGCAGCACAGTACCTTTAATACCTACAGTATGCTCTAATAGCCAGACAATGTTATGGTCAACAGTATTGAACGCTGCACAGAGAGGAGTCCACTGTCAGAGGCCATAAGAAGATAATTTGTAACCTTCATTAAAGCTGTTTCTATGTGATTAGCTCTGAAACCTGCTTGACACGCTTCAAATAAGCCAAAGGTTTGCATGGCTCTTCTGGTCCTCCATAGTTTAAAGTGTATGGGAACAGCTTGAAACAGGTAATATGTCAGAATAGTGGAGATATTTTTTTTCATGTTCCAGTTAGGAAGGTTTTTTCATAATTTTTCTGTTTTTCATCCTTTTTTAAAGAATAACTGAGGTACCAAACTGTGAGAGAATTCTAATAATTTGACTCTTAGTTATGTAGCAATAACTATACCCTCTTTCACATTACCTGTCCATACAAAGTTACTACAGTAGCGCTACAGGTAGAAAAATGTAGCAATACCACACGTTGAAGAAGCAGAAACTTTGTCAAGTGGCACACTGTGTATGAATTGGTTTTATCCAGTATTGAAAATGTGCAGTTGTTGGTCTCTGTAAGGTGTACCTTTGACTGTTTTATATTACACAGGAATATTGCAGATGGGGCTGATGAGTGAAGCTCACTCAGCCCATTAACTGAGCTTAGCATTCAGTGTTCTGATGGCAGGATAAAAGCTGTTTCTCAACCTGGCTGTCCTGGGCTTTTTGTTGAACAGGTGAGAAAATTCGGCAGAAGTTTTCTCATCTCTCCAGAGTAAGGTCCAGCCAATGATCTTTTGTGCTGTCTAATGACCCTCTGCATGTTTTTCTGCCACCAAGCCATAAGGATACCAGGCATTGTTGTAGGTCAGGACACTCTCTGTGGTGCTGCAATTAAAAAGCCACCAACAGTTTCTTATCCAGATGGTTCCTTTTAGCATCTTAAGGATGTGGAGTCCTTGTTGGTTTTAACGGCCATGTTGTTGTTAGTGGTTCATGACAGGTCCCCAGGAACTTAACGGAGGACACTCGCTGATTACAGTCCCCGTTGATGTGGAGAGCAACATGTTCTGATTGCTGAAGTCAATCACTACCTCCTTAGTTTTGATGGTGTTGAGCAGAAGGTTGTGTTCTGCTCAACACCATCCTGCCAGTTTTTTTTACCCCGCTCCCTGTACGCAGTCTTGTCCCCTCTGCTGATGAGGCCAATAACTGTTGAATTGGAGAAGGGAGGTGTACAGGAGAGGGCTCAGCACACAGCTTTGCCCATGCTGTGGGTCAGCATGCAGGAGCCAGGCATTGCTCATTTATTGTAGTATTGTAATGGATTATGTGCCTCAATGTTTTGTTTGTGATTCTTTTAATGTTTTACACAGCCAGCGGAAGCAGCAGAAGGATTTGTTGGCAGCGCTGCAGAAAGTTGTTGTTCCAATCTACTGCACAAGCTTTCTAGCTGTAGAGGAAGAAAAACAGCAGAAGATCACCAGGGTAAATACAGGCACATATTTTCCAAGTCTAACACACTAACTGGTTTTTCTTTGCTATAGCAGCTTCAGCTATGAATATTCATTTATATCAGTTTATTAGTAGCTTAGATCTGGTGATTAAAAGGAAGTTTTTTCTCCTCCATTTATTGAACGGGAAAAAGGTTTCTGTTTCTGACATTCCTTCTCCCTTCACAGTTGTTGCAGCTTTGGGAGAAAAATGGGTACTTTGATGAGGAGACCATTCAACAGCTCCAGAATCCAGCACTGGGCCTTGGCCAGTACCAGGTGACAGGAACATGTCTTAACAATCAGATTTTAGAGTTGGACCCAAATATTTCACTTTCAGGATTTTTGTTGTGTAAGTATTGGGCACTATGGTGTTGCAGTGGTTACCACTGTTGCTTCACAGTAAGAAGGTCTCTGCCACAGACTGTTGATCTGTCCAGTAGGGCTGCACGATTAATCGTTAGAAAATCGCGATCTCGATTCATACTTATGTGCGATCTCATTTCCAAATGACAACGATTTAAAAAAAAAAAAAAAAAAAAAAGACGACGACGATTGTACCGCATTTTGATCCGGGACGTAATCTGCATGAAAACAAGCGCTCACTCTTCCTGCTCAACAAATGACGAGGGCGGAGCCTTATACCACATGATACAGAAGCTGTGCCGTGTGATGCTAAAATTAGCAGGGGAAAAACAACGGAGAACACGTCAGGGATGACGAGAAAGTGACAGGAGAAAATCCGTCCCGGTCAACCACCCAAACATCAATAACGGGAACCTTATACAGCGCTTCCCCCTATACCCGTCGAACTCCCGCAGGCACAAAGAAATTACGGAGGCTATTACTTATCACCTGACCAAAGATATAGCTCCCATCAACACTGTGCAAAACGAGGGATTTAGGAAAATGATCAACACCCTAGACAAACGCTACACAGTGCCATCCCGCAACTATTTTTCTATTGTTGCACTACCTGCTCTATACACGCAGTGTCGAGCAACGGTGGAGACGGAATTTCAAGCAGTACAACATTTTGCGGCAACCACAAAACGTGAGACATTTGTTGTTTTTATGTTTATTTATTGTTTTTATGTTCAGTCTCAACTGTTACAAAGTTGATGTGCAGTTAATAAGTGCAATAAATATTTATACTGGAAAAGAAAATCGTGAGAGAATCGTGATCTCAATTCTAAGCCAAAAAATCGTGATTCTCATTTTATGCAAAATCGTGCAGCCCTACTGTCCAGCTTGTAGCCCTCCCCTCGCCTTATTGGAGCTGGGTTAGGCTCCAGGCCCCTGTGACAGGAGGCAATGTCAGGCGTTTTTATCCCACATGCTGTGAATGCATCCCCCCTCCCAACTGGAAAATTTTCTACCTGGG
The DNA here is from genome assembly GCF_051167445.1 of Perissodus microlepis. Lineage (NCBI taxonomy): Eukaryota > Metazoa > Chordata > Actinopteri > Cichliformes > Cichlidae > Perissodus > Perissodus microlepis. Next base: position 23,794,973 of record NC_140477.1, on the reverse strand, counting down.
ACACTGCGCTGAGCATGCATGTTTTTATACTACCAGATGGCGGAAAATATGGTGATAGCGGGAGTTTCAGATGAGCAAGGGAATGAAACTATAATTGAAGAAAAGTCAGACGAGCTAGTTCCAAAGAGAAACAGCCCTGGATCAATAATCTGGCAGTGGTTTGGATTTCATAAGGATGTCAAACAAAATGCCGTAATTTGCAAAAGATGCCGTAAAGTTATTGCTGCAAAAGGTAGCAGTACCACGAACGTATTCCACCACCTGAAAAGTCATCCACTGCAAAATGAAGAATGTTTTCAACTCAGCATGTCAACACCTCCCCACACGCCAAAGAAAACGTTAAACCAGCCAAAAAGAAAAAGTGCTGTCAGAGTTCTACATATCAGCAAGAGAAAATATATCCCAGTAGCTAATAAATGTGACCTTCTTCCCAACAACTACGGCTCTATGGACCAGCAGCAGTCGTTGGAATCTGTCAGAAAGTAGTCAGGTGTGCATCACCACGGATAACAGGAGTAACATAATCAAAACAATATATATGTATCTATCTATATATCGATCTATTGATCGATCTAGATTTGTGTGTGTGTGTGTTTGTGTGTGTGTGTGTGTGTGTGCGTATGTGGATATATGTGTATATATATGTTTTTCCTCATATTACCCGGCCCCATTCATGACTTTTTTTGTATTTTTCCCACCATAGACTTTATCTGGTATTCTGTTGTTTCTTTCAGGCGTCCCTGATAACAGAATATGCTGCAGTGGTGCAGCCAGTCCAGTTGGCCTTCCAGCAGCAGATCCAGGCATTGAAGACTCAGCATGACGAGTTTGTTGCTAGTCTGAAGCAGCAACATCAGTCACAACCACAGTCTGCCCCTGTAGGACAGCTAGCTGCCCCAGCTGAACCGGAAAAGCCCCCCCCTATGACCACGCAAGCTGGTGAGTGGAAAAACACTCAACCAAAGCAGAGGCACAGCCTCATGCATGAGATCATGCCAACTGCTTATACAGTTGGGGAAATAATTATTTGATCCTATGCTGAATTTGCGAGTTTGGTCACTTGCAAAGACATTAACAGTCTGTAATTTTTATGGTAGTTTAATTTTAATGGAAAGAGCCCGATTATCAACCAACAATACAGAAAAAACACATAAATACATAAAAGTTATAAACTGATTTTCAGTATTTGATCCTGTTGTGGAAATTTTGTGCATTAAATAAAGGAGGTTATACTGCTGGAGTTGTCTTGTGAGCAGTTTATTCTTACAAGTACTTACAATTCAGTACAAGGCACTGATGGTGTTGTGCTGAGGAATTCACCAAACAAAGGATCCAACAGGGGAGAGATGCAGGGATCTGATTCATGCTCAAAATTTCTCTTTCTAAACATGGTGTAAACTAATCATTTGATTCGGGTGTGTTGACCCAGGGGGATATCTAAAACCTGCAGGCCCTTGAGGCCTGGAGTTGCCTACCCCTGAGATAGACTTTTGCGACTCATTTTATGTCTCTAAAAGCAACATTTCCCTGCCTGGGCTGCCTTGCACCGCTGCATGTTAGTCTGTTTCAATTGAGGCCTGTGGGGCACTATCAGCCAATGAAACAATAGACACATTTCTGTGTTTTTGTAGATGAATATTTCACACTTTAAGGCTGCCTGTTTAATTAAGGGAGATGACCAATACAATATAATCACAGATGATAGATTAAATAGATTTTAGGTAGATGCTTATGCATTCTTAAAGTCTTATATGTTGAATTGATGTCATCTGTTTAGAGCCCCTGCCAGTCAGTGCTGGTCTCCATGCCCGTGTTACTGTACATGACGTTTTAGCACAAACACTTTAAAGGTGATAATTTAGGACTTCAGCAATAATACAGACAGCAATGTAGTTAAACCTGACCAAGTCCATGTATGTTTGTTTTATGATGTCTCTTTTTTGTGTTCAGGAGATGTAAAGCTTCCCATGTCAGGTCCTCCTCCGGGAGAGTTTGATGGATCTTCATCCAGACCACCAGACCCCAGCAACCCTAGTGGTCCCTCAGATATACCCCCCACAAAGCCTGCCTGGTATGACCCTCAGCATATGAGCCCCTGGAACCCCAACCAGCCGGTAAAGACCTTTTTGTGTGTGTTTCTTGTGTGTGTGTGTGTGTCTGTGTGTGTGAGTGAGGGAAAATATTGAAAGATACAGAAGGAGAGTGCATATTTGCTGGATATTCTCAACTACAGTGGTGTGTACAGCCCTTCCTGATTTCCTATTTTTTTTTATGTTTATCACACTTAAATGTTTCAGATCATCAAATACATTTGAATATTAGACAAAGATAACACAAGTAAACACACAATGCAGTTCCTAAATAAAGGTGTTTATTATTAATGGGAAAGCAATTAAAACCTACATTGCCCTGTAGCTGGAAAAGCAGTTAGGACAGAGGGCGATTTTACTCTAAGTGAACATTAAGAGCGTGCAAGAAAGAGCCAGGTAAGAGCTAACAACTCTCAACCGAAACATAAAGTCTTCCAGGGGTGTACAGTGCAATGAAAAAAACTGTCTGTGCGCTTAATTATTTTGTATACGTAGTACTCATGTGACAGCTTTGCAAGCCACTTTGTTATTTTGTGAAGCCATAGTACGTCACAATGTGACAGAGTTGTAGTCTGTTGTTATAACATATTGTTATCGTATCAATGTAATTAGCCTTAAATTCTACAACAGTTCCCACACTTCCTTTGTGTTTGCCACCAGTCCACTGATAGATAGTATGTGCCGGCAGCTCAGAGAATCTAATGGAATTTGAAAGAGGTGTTTTCACACTGAAAAAAACAGGGCGATATTTTAAACCTTTAAAAGAGAGCCAGCCCATCAGAATAAAACAAACACAACGTGCACCAACTGAAGGTGCGTCTGACAACAAAGGGAAAGTTTATAAGTACGACAGCGAGTTGGAAAAGGAGTTTACGTGGCTGATTTACGATGCTAAGGCACAACTTTTATTTTGTCAGCACTGCTCAGAAACAGCAAAAAAGAGTAAATCAAACATTCTTTACATTGTGGGAAACAAGATATTTTAAAGAGTTGATGTTGAGAAACACCACATTGCATGCTTGTGCTGCAACTTTTGAGCTGTGCTACAAAACTAGCAACCTTTGTAGCACCAGTGCTATAAGCTAGGAATGTTAACATACATTCAGTTTTATATGTTATATAATTTATATAGCACCAAATCACAGCAACAGTCCCCTGAAGGCACTTTATGTTATAAAGTAAAGAGATTAATAATAACTAATGCAAAGTGGTTTATAAACACACAGCAAGTGAAAAAGAAATACTCAGTTTTGTACCAGCAGCCTATGCATATTGCTGTGTAACTAATAGCCCTTTTCCACTGGTACCTACTCAGGTTGGCCCGGCATGGTTTTTAGAATAGAATAGGCCTTTTATTGTCATTGTACATGTATGACAAAATTGTGGGTGCTCCACACCGTGTCGGAATAAAATAGAAACAAAGCAAGAGAAGTATGTTAAAAAATTAGGCACACATTAGATAGCAAAACAGTTGCGAAATGCTGGGAAGTAGGACAAAGAGAAGACTTGGTTTGTTTGTGTGTGAGTGGCCAGAGTGATGGGGGTTACTCAGACCATGGCTCAGGCTGGTGACGTGGGTTGGCAGGGGTGGGTTGCGGGGTGACAGTCCGAATGGTCCAGGGCAAGAAGCTGTTTGTGATTCTGGAGGTGTGGGAGCAGAATAAACTTTCTGGGATTTACTTTCCTGATTTCCTTGCGCATACATCAAGACTGTTACCTGGTAACATGTTTTCAGTTATTTCACACGTTTTAGTTTACTACATAATTCCATATGTGTTCATTCAATAGTTTCGATCGCTTCAGTGAGAATCTACAATGTAAATAGTCATGAAAATAAAGAAAAACCATTAAATGAGAAGGTGTGTCCAAACTTTGACTGGTAGTGTAGTTCTCCATACTCTCCGCTCAGTTTTTAGCTATTCTGTACAGCCAACAGCCTGACCCTTCGCCATGTCCCTGTAAATCGCTGTGTCACAACTCAATATTTCCATTTAGCTTGCAGTTATTATTCTTTTATCCAGCTACAGTCTACTACCCACTACGTCAATGATAACAGGTGCCTAATGCGGCTATTAACTAAGTGACAATAGTTAAAACAGCTAATTTGATCATATTTGCTGGCCAGGTTAACATTTATAATAAATGTTTAATACTTCAGGAAAATGGTCAAAGAAAAAGTCTCTTCTGACTTTTTGAACTGCAGCATTGAGCTAAGGTAAGAGTTTGAAATAAAAGTCTGTCACACTGGCCTCACTTGAGCTGACCTATCCTGGGTCACTCTGGATGACAGCTACAGGGGAAAACATCTTCTGACAGAATGGACGTGTCATTGTGGGCTTTTTAACTAGTAATTCCTATCATTAATGCTGAAGGAATTAGTGTAGCCACACTACATTGTCACCCTGGCCTTGCCCATCTAGTGACATGTCTCTTAATCATCACAGTTCCTCACTTTGCAATTTACTGGCAAGCTCAGGTCATGGTCACATCCTTTCTGTCTCGGCTCTTCCCCAGCCTCCTTTTGATCCAAACCAGCCACCACCACCTTGCCCTCCTTGGAACAGCCATGAGGGGATGTGGAATGATCAGCGGGACCCAGGAAACTGGAGTGGAGGTCCTAGTAGAGAAGGAGGTCCTTGGAGTGGTCCAGGTGGATCTGAGCACGCTCCTCCATCTTGGAACTCGTACGACCAGCAACCACCATGGGGAAATCAGCCGGACCAGCCTCCCTGGGGTCAGAGGGAGCCACCATTCCCTCCACGCATGCAGGCATGTGGGAGAGCATTTCTGTGGTTTTACTTCTTCTGCTATTTACTTTGCATTTACAACTTACATTTACACTGCATCCTTTTCTGAATTTGACTTAAGTTTCTTTTATTGCAGAAAAGATGCTTCTTACTTACATGAATGATTGTGGTGTTTCACTTGCATTTTTACAGAGGCCGCCCCATTTCAGAGGACCTTTCCCTCCTCACCAGCAGCCACCTCCTTTCAACCAGCCCCCTCCGCCCCCACATGGCTTTGGACGTTTTCCCCCTCGCTTTATGCAGGAAGACTTTTCTCCCAGACATCACTATGACAGACCACCCTATACACCACATCGATTTGACTATGCTCAAGGAGAATATCCTGGAGGTTAGCGGAGAGACCCAGAGTCATAGATCAGAGGAGATGCATGTTTCTGTGCCTTTTAATTTTCAGGTGTATTTTAACAGTCTCCAAATATGTTTGACAGATATGCCGGGTCCTCCTCCCCACCACCATCCCAATCAGAGGCTTCCTCCACCAGGTATGGGAGCTGAACATCCTCCCTGGGGTGGAGGCCAGCACCCGGAATTTGGCCCACCGCCACATGGTTTTAATGGCCATTCACCTCACATGCGTCATCGCCAGCATCCAGTGCAAGATGATCCCAGTCTGGTGCCAAATGTGCCCTACTTTGACCTGCCAGCTGGTCTCATGGCTCCGCTTGTTAAAGTAAGTCCTCTGCTTCTCATTGTAGGACAGGGGAATGAAAATAAATACAAATGTAAAAAAACAGTAACTGCTGCCATTATGGTTCAAGTAATACACTTCTTATATAGTGCTGTTTTACTATTTTCTCCCAGTCACACACATCCATACAAGTGTAATTTTTTTCATACACCACACAAAAAGAGGTACCGTGGTGGTTTTTACAATTTTTAGCATGGATTTTGTACTGAAGTGGCATCCAGAATAGACACATTTAGCCCCAATAAAGTTTGCATGCCTTATGGTCTTACTGTTACTGTCAACTGTACAGCTTGAGGACTGTGACTATAAACCTCTGGACCCCAAGGACATTCGGTTACCTCCACCCATGCCACCCAGTGATCGCCTGCTAGCTGCTGTGGAAGCTTTCTACAGCCCTCCATCTCATGATCGGCCTAGGAATAGGTACGAACACACACTTTTTGTACAAGACAGTTAAACTTAATTTAATAATAGAATTTAAAAATATAAATCAATGAATAGGTGATTCAGTTTAACTCTTATTTATTTATATACCACCAAATCATAACAGGAGTCACATCAAGGCACTATATAATGCTGGGTAAAGACCATAAAATAATAAAGAGAAAACTCCAACAATCAGATGACCCCGTCTGAATGTTGGCATTTTCTGCTGACAAGCACTTAGTGTCAGTGGAAAGGGAAAAGTTAAGGATAACTCGTGAAAATTGCAGAGTGCTGTATAAAAACATAAAAAGTAAAAGTAAAAAGTGGTGAGTGAAGAAGAAATGCTCAGCAAAGAACTACCTGATAATAACCAATTACAATAGTCAAGCTTAGAAGAAATAAATATCATCTGACCTCATAGGTAGATGAAACTGGTTACCTTCTGAATACCAATAAAAATGGATTCTGCTTATTAATAATGCTGCTTAAGGGAAGCATTTATAATATAATACTAAAACAGTTGGGTCACATGACTGCTTTTTAAGTAATGGCTTCTTACCTCTACCTTAAAGGCCTAAAAGCTAAATAATAGAAATAGATCATATTTAAGATTGAAGCGTTGTGTAATGGTAGAACTTCTATGAAAAGTCTTGTAGGGACTGTCACTAGTTTTGAAAGTAGCTGTATATAATATGTCTGTAAGATGGCTATGACTAATCTTTTCTCCAGTGGTTAAACATTTGTGAAGAAGATCATAAAGTCATTACAGTTGGTGTAAACAAGGTCTCTTTGTCAGCCAGGCTATGGTGCTAAAAAGAAATGCAGGGTTGTTCGTATTTTCTTCAGTCAGTAATCGTAAGTAAGATTTACTAGCCTTATAGAAACTAAATTAGTGAGACATTTCCTCTCCAGCTTACAGGTTATCTGCTTTAACTTCCTAAGACCCGAACTCTTTCATGGCATGCATTTTTAATTTCTCTTTGCTATTTGGGCTGATTGGGCAAATTTAGTATTATGGTTTAGACAACCCAAAATGTGATGTTCACATATGTGGAGGTTAAGGTGTTTGTTTGTGAATTATATCAATTATACCTGGTCGAGTGTTCCGCAACCAGGACAAAAACCGCATTATTCCTCCTGTATGAGAGATCCGACTAGCAGACAAACTCTCCGTTCCAGCAACCTGGGATAGACTTTAAAGTCTGAGAAGTGTGATCCCCTATAGTTGGAGCACACCCTCGGGTCCCGCTTAGTCTTTTGTAGCTGTTTATCTGCAGAAATTGCTGTAGAAACTGGGTGAAGTACTACTACTTTGTTTAAAAATTGCAGTGAATAGTGATTACACGTATTTGTGGTTGGTTTCTCATTCAGTGAAGGCTGGGAGCAGAACGGCCTGTATGAATTCTTCAGGGCTAAGATGAGGGCCAGAAGGAAAAAGGATCAGGAGAAACGTAACAGGTGAGCTTTTCCTTCATAATAGAGTTTTTTAAACTTGACTGTTGTTTACTAATCATGTCACCAGGTGTCATTATTCACGTCACATCTTTATAATACAGAAAAAAGAAATAAAATAATGTTTATTGCTTCTTCTTTTAGTTTTACAGCACTTTGGTCAGTGATTGTTGTTTTCAAATGTGCTTAATAAAGTGAATTGTCTTTTTAAAAGGAGGATGTCATGCTTTTCAAAGTATTAAACAGTTAAACCCAGAACTTTGTATGTTCTGATAGTTTTATCATTTCTCCAATGATGACTGGTTCTAGTGGTCGTGGAGGCAGCCGCTCCAGGAGTCGCTCTCGCAGCCGAGGGAGGTCTTCGTCTCGCTCCAGCTCTCACTCCTCAAAGTCCTCCAGGTCACGCTCCCGTTCATCACGTTCCCGCTCCCACAGCCGCTCTCGCTCTTACTCACAATCCAGGTCTGTATCCACACATCAAAGCATGGCACCTTCAGTCGTGATTTGTTAGAACCTGCGAAGTCTCATTCACAAGCTATGAAATGCACTCTATTTCCTCCAGTTCTTGATTTTCCATCGTGTTTGCTTACCCCAGCTCCCATGGCCATTTTGTTTAATAATCCACTTGATCATTTATAATCAAACATTACCGCGGAATGAAAGTGGAATATTTTCACATAATCACGGCCAAATTTAACACCAGGAACTTGATGAGTTGGACTAAAGACCTGTAAATACAGCAGATCCTGTGACAATGGCTTCTTGATATTGTATTTCTATTAGGTTTACGCAGTGAAGCCATAATGACTCTGCATAATGCGTGTACATGGAAGTCTTTGTGTATCATTAATTCAATGCATCTCTGACTGAATCATTTTTTTTTTTGTAATTGAAGTCTCTTATTTAAAAACGATGCTGTTGGATATAATGAATGTGTTTTGGGCTTTGAGTGCTGAATATGACTGAAGTGTGATTCATGTTACCTAATTTGTGTTCAACCAAACTCTTTAGGTCCAGGAGTAGATCCAGGTCATCTCGTAGTCACTCTCGCTCCAGGTCTCGATCCCGCTCACATTCACCCACCAAGCGACGGCGTGGCCCAAAATCTCGGAGCTCCTCCCCTCCGTGAGTTTCTTCACTACTCTTTCATCATATGCTTTGCTAAAAAACCTTTATCCTGTAGTGTAATGATGAATTTCTCTCGTGCTTTCTGTAGTTCCACAGCAGTGCTGGGCACAACTTCTTCAAAATTACCTGCAGACACCAGGTTAGGGGAGGAGAACAAAGGTCATCAGCTACTGATGAAGATGGGTACGCTCTAATTATTATGATTTACATTTTATTTTATTTTTTAAATCCAGTAAGGATGTTTGAAGAATGATATTTTTGGATATTTTCTGAAGCGACCTAAAATGACTTCCTGTCTGCTGTAGGTTGGAGTGGCTCAGGGGGCTTGGGGGCTAAAGAACAGGGCATCCAGGACCCCATTAAAGGAGGCGATATCAGGGATAAATGGGACCAGTACAAAGGTGTGGGGGTCTCACTGGATGACCCTTATGAGAACTATCGCAGGAATAAAAGTTACAACTTTGTAGCTCGCATGAAGGCAAGAGAAGAAGGTACATAAAATCTTTTATTCAGGAATTACTCACAAAAATAAATTGGGTTGTCCCTTATCTAACTCCTCCTTTTCTGTTTGTTTTTCTTTCTGGGTCAGTCAATCGGGAACCCCAGGATGCCCCTTCAACTGACTGATGCAGTCAAATTGTGTGAAACAACCCTCTCCTCCTCACCACCACCACCACAGATCTTTTTTTTATTTTAGTTGGTTTTCCACCCAGGATTTGTCACCAGTCCCAAAAGTTCAAACTAAAAGAGAACACTATGCATTTTTAAGTGTCTAAGAGTGCAAAGAGCTTTTGCTGCCTCTAAGTCAAGTTTGTCCAAGCAGAACATGTACAGTGTGTAGATGTGACAATTGACGCTAACAATAGCAACATCACAGGAGTCAGCTAAAACATTTTTGTTCAGCTTGGACCCTCGAATAACTATCTGTTTAATTTTATTATATTTGACTTCCAGTGTTTCATGTAAGTGTTCATAATTCTACAGACTGAAAACAGAGGTCTCAGTCACACTCAACATTTAGGAGCTAGGACATAATAGAAGTGAATAATGTGTATTAAAGCAGTGCTTTTCTTTCACTTGCGGTGGATTGTCAAAATAATTCTTTAATAAATAACAAAAGCAGTGCTTTTTTTCATAAATTATTCCGGCTCTTTTTGTGGAGGAATTGGTCTTAAAGAAAACTGCTTACTGTGGAAGGTGTCAAAAGTCTCAGAAGAGTGGGTTCTGAAAATAAGATGTGGCCAGATCACTATTTGTAAAACAGAAATGTCATATGTGAGAACTGAGCATTTAAGGCGAAAGTAGAATAAAGGTATGGTTGCTCTTCTTGTGAATCTTCTTTTTAAGCAGCTTATTATTGTGACATTTTCTTTTTCAGGTAATGACTTCTCTTTAGATATGTCTTTTAGTTGTAGTGTTAAAATGAAGCTCAACAATTCCACTGTATTTTTATCCACAAGCACACTGTAGAGACATGATCTAAATAAACAATTCTGACAGCTCACAATGGGCCTTTTCTTTCTGTTTGCACGATCAATCATCACACTGTCCTGCTGGCTTGGCCATCTCCAAATAGTCACCAGCATGCAGTGTCTAATCTTTTTTTCCTGGCAATTTTTAATTCAATCAAAAGTGTAACTAATAGGTAATGAAATCCTCAAATTATATGATCCTAAGATTCTGCATCACTAGTTGTAAAAGTCCGCCTGTCTAATATTTGTTATTTTGACCTAGCACAGCATTCTTACTGAAACCCGTAATTGTGCCTTTTCCATTATATTGCCAAATGCAATATTTCTGGACCCTTTTAAGTTCATAGCTCTTTGATGAACACTATATTCAGTATATACTGTATTCTTTCATGGCTGCTACTCAGATGGTTTTGTATTTGCACTCAAACTTGCCTAAGAAAAATATTTGATACACGACTGTCTCATATGATATAAAGTCCAAGTGTTGACATTTTAAACTCAGAAAGGCAAAGATCAGCTTTACAGAGACAGCATAATAAACAAGAAGAAGCCTCAGGGGGACCCAGGCCCCTGGAAGGACACCTATCACTTGTCTGCCACAACCAATTCGGGGTAAGAGGCAAGAAAAAAGTCAAACTAAAGCAAAGAACCAAACTTTTATAGTTACTGATGATTAAGTACAGTAGAGGTGTATAAACACAAAGAGAGGAGTCAAGAAACAGTCATTGTGTCATAGGAAGCCCCCGTGCAGCCTAAACCTATGGAAGCATAAATAAGGTGTGGTTTAGCATCACCTGTGATCCAGCACTAACTAGAAATTTCTAAACCTAGATTCAAGTTGCAGAGAGTCTCTCTCTCTTGAATCCAAACGGGTTCCAAAGTAACAGCTGAAGACTAGCTCTGTGCTCTCACCCATTCTTTTACAAATATTTGTAAAAGCAGTCTGCATGCAGAGGTGCTTGATTTATACATCTGCTGCCAGGGCTGGACTGGGACAAAAAATCAGCCCAGGCATTTTGACTAGCGACCGGCCCACCAGCAAAAACCATAAAGCCTTTGAATAAAAACAAACGTCGTTGTGACAGTGATGTGCACTGTCTTGTTGGTATATATGTATCAATCTAATAAACTTAAACCTACACCATCCTCCCTATTCTGGTATTCTAAACAGTAGCCGAAACCCAAAGAGTTGGTCGAGTTAACCTCCTGAACTATCTACAACACATGGTGGAAACCTAAAATTAAGATAGAGAAGACTAGAGGTGAGACATGACCATTACTTAATATTAAAAATAATAAATGACAGATTTAGTGATATTTTCATAAACTATTCATTTACCACATCAATAAACAGCATGGCAGGGCAACATATTTTTTCTAACATGGCAACCTTTAAAAAGTGAAAGGAGATAGAAAGACAGATGAGAAAGAATAAAACTTAATTGAAGTTTCTAGAAAATGTGGGAAAACACTGGCATCATATACAGTTCTTACTTCTGAAGAAATTATGTTGGGACCCTCCAAAAAAATTACTATGTACAATAATGGATTTCTATACATTTGACATCAGATAAAAACTTTGGTTGTAAGATATGGATAATTATTTGTTAAAAGCTAGACATTTTAAATGAGAATAAGAAAGAAATGTATTTTTGTGCCCTCCTTTTCTTGTTAATGCCCAACCTGGCCCCCTGGCAAAATTTTGCTAGATCCGCCCCTGCACAGTTACCAGCTTTCAGCTACCAAGAAAAGGATCATGGTGTTAACTGTCTCTTGGTAAGGACATCTCCTGGTTTCACCTTCATGTTTCCCTCTCGCCACATATCCAAACGGATATCATGAGCAGCAACTTTACAGCTGTGGCTCCAACAAACATCAGCTGATACTAGAATGGTAAATGGTAAATGGCCTGTATTTGTATAGCACTTTTACTAGTCCCTAAGAATCCCAAAGCGCTTTACACATTCAGTCATCCACCCATTCATCCACCCTTTCACACACACATTCAAACACTAGAAAGTAATATTAAATAAATTCTAACAACAGCTGATCAAGCTTAAACGTGCTTCTGCTGTTTAACGCTCCGCTAGTTTCCTCTTTCTGGCGTAAAGTGGGGGATAAACAGGCAAGAGAGACGGGACTTGCGGCAGAAACGCCGATCAGCTGATACTATCAGCTGAATACCAGAGGATTCCGTTTTTTATGGCACGGTTGGCAACTCTACTAACTAACCTTATGAATAAAATAAAGTTCAACAGTCACATCATAGCACCCGCCCAGTAGTATAGAAACTCCGTCATGCTAGCTAGTACGCAGTACAAGTTATTGTAACTGACGGTAAAAAGTCAGCATAACGAAAATAAACTACATTTAAACTTGGGTTATATCTGACCCAGATAGACTGCAGGTCATAACTTCTTACCTGAAGCTCAGTTCACCTGACAGTCGGCCGGCTCGGGTCTCTGCCCCCCCCCCCCCTTTCCTTCATCCACCTGCTGGCCTCCACCACTTGCTAATTTTACTGAATCTGTGAAAGCTCCACCGTAGCCACTACCAAACAATTGAGTTATTTTTACACATCTGCCAGCATCTGTCCAATCCGCCACCTTTCACTGTTTACACCGTTACGAAAAAAAAGACAACAACAAAAGAACATCGGCCCATAAAAACGAAAAATTACCATCGGCCCACCGGGCATTTGCCCGGTGGGCCGATGGCCAGTCCAGCTATGTCTGCTGCCATTAAGTGGTCTGAACAACTGAATTCAATGATTTAGATAAAGTGCAATAAAGGCAATAAAGTGTATATAAGTGAAACAGAACACTAATTGGTGCTGCCAAATGTCTGTTTGTCTATCCATCCATCAAGATGACCTTAAGAGCTTTGAAAGCACTCAAAATAAAATGTATTATCATTATTAGTGGAGCTCGAGTATGTGAAGTTTCACCAATCTATGCAACTTCATGCTGTGAAAATACTGAAGCATATCCCTCATAACTCTTGATGGAGAGTTTGAAAACTTACTGCTTCAACACACATGTATGCAAGTAGTGACAACTAAACAGAACAGTGCATATAGTAATTTTATGTTCAGAAACCGTAAACTGTAAAACAGTCTCTACTCAGAGGAAAACTGCATGTATTACAGTTTTTCCCAATTGTTTACACACAATTACTTGGACTTCAGACACAATGACTACAACATGTAACTGATGCACCCCCTGAACCAATTCTGCTAAACTACAAGTGCAATTTCTGCTTTACACTCAAATTGCAGTTTTAAAACACACTTTTTACAAAGCACTACACACAGTTCTCTGCATTTGGGACAATTTTCATGAAGAAAATCTCTTGTTTGCACAAGAAACACACTGTCATTCAAAATTATAAACTCAGTTGCGCTACTTTGCATACTAACTCATCACATTGCTAAACACCTTTCACACACAATTGCAATTAAGAAATCAGAGCTTTATAAAAGGGCAACAGGTGAGCTCTTCTGTTTTGGAGCAAAGGATGGCAACATTGGAAAAACAGGCAGAGCCAGAGGAGTGAGAGTAAGAGGAGAAGGACGCGGAGGACGAGGACGACGAAGGCCAAGGAACGTAATCTCTGATGAGATCAAAGCCACTTGGTCTAACAATGAGGGAGGACGTCTTCTGTCTCCTGAACAGGAGACTGAAATCATAAACATGGTTCTAGAAAATAATGCCATAACAGTACAGCAAATACAAAGAGAAATAATAGAAGACAACAACATATTTCAAAATATTGACAGGGTCAGCTTAGAACACTGGACTGTGTCTTGCACAGAAATAATCAGAGGATGAAGCAGCTCTACGGCGTGCCATTTGAACGCAATTCAGAAAGAGTCAAAGAATTGCAATACAACTATGTGCAAGTAAGTCCCGTACAATCCCACAATTGAAAATGTTTTCTGCCTGGAGATGGAAAGTGTATGACCGAAATCCACACACACGTATACCCCTTCTCCAAGCTATAAAAGATGCATGTGGAGATATAGCTATATAATAGTTGATGCTGTTCATGGCGGGATTCGCCATGCTAGGCCATATTTGCCCTGCTGATCAGCCAGAGCAAACATTGCTTGTGATGTCGATGTGGTGCTGTGGCCGGACCGAAACAGAAGAGAGGAGGGTTTTTTGTTTTGACTGTTACTGTATTCAGTAAATTCTTCTGTTGTTTGTATATATAGACCACGGTATGTGCATCTTTGTGTTGGTTGGGATGAACACTGTGTACATTGTTTTTGTGGGAAACACAGTAAAATATATTTGGTACCACGTATTTGTACGTTTTGTATACAAACATTCTGAAATCTTTTACAATGCACTTATGTAGGCCTGTGTACTGTCTTTAGTAAGTGTAACACTGAACAAAAAAGGCTTGCAGTAAGTCATTATGATGACTGGAGAAGAATCATAGTGTTTTACATTAAGCACATCAGTGTTCAACTGGTTCTTATAAATGTGGTCACCCGTTCCTCCAACCTCACTGCACCACCCCTCTGCTGTAGCTGAGCCAGGGACCACACCTCTGCCACAAGGTTAAAACAAACCTTTCCTCTGTTTCACCTTATATGTTACACTATTAGTTACATAGTGTCACAATCTGAGGAGACAGACCGTGCGGTGGTGTGTGTGGTGGACCCAGGTGCGAACACAAGAGAGTAGACCCGAGTAAACTTAAACTGAAAGCGAGCCTTTATTATGGCTGATGACAGGTCTCACACAAAGCAGAAACACCGTGACTAAACTGAACTTAACTAAACTGGGAAACAGATACTGATAAACTAAGAAGACTCAGAGGACCATGATGATGACTGTAAAGACTGGCCGTGAGGACATGGAGGGTGGGAACACAGACGACGCGACACAGACTGCATGAAACACAGAGGCTGTGTCCCAATTCAGGGTCTGCACGCTTGAAGTACGCATTTTAAGTGCGATTACGTCACCGCCACGCGACGACGGCTGTCCCAATTCGAAGTGAACTTCAAATGCATACTCCAAATGCGCCGTCGATTTCCCCAAATATCAAGCGTGGTCCGGTGCACGCTTCGTGGTCCCATATATCCCACAATTCATAGCGCGGCGGTGGGTGTGGATAATTTTGCCGCAAAATACGGCAGAAGGGAGCGGCCAAGAGTGAACTGTCAAAAGTAAGTACTGAATATGATGTCACTTATTTATGTGCGAATGTTTAATAACGAAGAACATTAAAACATTACTGTTGGCCACATGTCGGCAAAGTCGTGTGACATTAGTGATGTTTGTGCTTTCAGCGTTAACTTGGTTTTAAAGCCTCTACTGATATATATATATATATATATATATATATGCCATATTATATTTACATTACCACAGTGAGATGATTTTAGTCTCATGACCAACATTAGCTAATTGTTATTTACTAACTAATCTTGAAATACCTGTTCGGTACAGAAATGAAGCCCAACAATCATGTTTTACAGTCCTGTGGTCTCAGCCTCAGATACTCAACTAATCAAAGTGATGTCATGACAAAAATGAATGACCAACAAAACATTTTTTCTCCTTCATTTCTGTCAAACAATGCTGTATGTGACGTTTCTCGCGGTTAGTATCATGGTTGCTAGGCAACCTGAGCAGCACGGCGAAGGCTAGACCGTCCCATTTCACAAGCCTCTCACTTCCGCACTTCTCGTACTTACAGTACGCACCGTACGTAGTACGCGTAGTGCGCGTACTTCAAGCGTGCAGACCCTGAATTGGGACACAGCCAGTGACTAAATACACATGAGGGATGATCAGGGGAAGTGGCCACACATGGGAGCACAGCTGACACACATGAACCTAAAGACAGGACAGGAAAAGTGAAACTAAATACACTGACATTGAATACAGACTTTCAAAGTAAAACGGGAAACATGGAGATTAGACATGACATGAACTAAACATAACCACGCAGACATCACGCATGACAGGTAGACGCACGAACCAGGGAGACTGAGTACAGGGAGATGACATAAACAACTAAGAAACAAAGGGCTAAACAGCACCCTAGAAATTAACTAGATGAACTAAGCTAGAGCATAAATCAATACAAAAGATACATAAAACTCCTCAACACTGGGTCACACGACCCAGGACCATGACACATAGCTTTCTTGTTATTACAAAAGGTGTTAGTCATACCGTTTGTGCTGTCTGTCTGATGTCTGTCTTCACCCTTCTGTTCTCCTCCCAGGCTGAAGAATTGAAAAAATGTTACTACTACCATAGTCAAATAAATATCTACTATATTACCAAAAAATATTTATTGTTAGCTGAAAATGACAAGTGGTGGAGGAATTTTTCAAGGCATTTCTTTAGGAAAAAAACAATAAAACACTATTTAAAAAACAAAACAAAAAAACAACCCACCTCACTGCACATAAAGCTGTACTTTTAGAAAATTGTGCATAAAATATCAATAGTAGAAATCATTATTTTGCAGAAAAAAATGTGTCTCATTAATGTTAAATGGATTAATATTACTGCTGGATGTATTTAAGACTGAGCTCATTTTAAATAATATTTCTGTTTAATGTTCAGCACCATATTCTATAAATCACATTTTGTGGTGACTGTCCTGTGAGGATCAAGTGTCTGGAAAAAAATCAGTTGTTCATGATCTCAAAAACATAGGCATGCATCTTTTCAAAGACGATATTATTAATACAAATGATGAAAATGAATACAAGTGTTGGAAAAACAGCTGGCCAAACATATTACATTCAGATACTGTAACAGATGCTGATGTGAAAATGCTGTGAGTCTCAGCTTGCCTGTTTTATTAGGCCGGACATGGTCAGACCTGTCACCCCCTCTTGATCATTCAGCTTTCTTTGCTAATAATGTATTAATGGAGTTATTAACAACTTTTTCACACATGTTGGTGGTTAACAAGAAGAGACTCGTCTCTTACAATGCAAAATCCCTGATGCTCTCCAGTTGCTAATGATAGCCATGTTTCTATACGAAGCACAGATCATAACTGATATTAACGCAGTAAAAGTTGACTGGCAGCAGCTTGCCTCTCACAATGGTCTCCCCTCAGTTTCCTATCAAAGACCAACGCCCATTCACAAACCACCAGAAAGATGCTTCTTGCCTCTCAGCTTGCCCAGCTCCGCTCAACGTTAACAGTAGATGGACTCATGATCAGAGACAGAGATGACTACTGTTTGCAGCAAGATTGAAATATTCACAGCTGCCACAAGATGGCAATAATGTAAAGGATGGATGGATATATTAACTGACAGGGCTTCCTTGGGCATTTTTGTATATATTTTTTCCTTTTATGTTTGATTTGGCAATCATTTTGGCTGTATTATACCTCGGGCCTTAGATTGTTGCAGGAAATTTTTTTGGTCAAATTTTTGAAATCCGCTGCCTTTTACTCCTGTCATCCATACTCTGTTGATGGACTTTCAAACTCCTGAAAATATCATGTTTGATTATTTTTGATTTATGAAAAAAGAAGAGAACAAAATTCTGTTCTCTGAACATTTTATGGCAGATTTTGTGCGTGTACAATTTTGTCAATGAAGGTGTCGAAGTGTGCAAAATTTGAGGAGGGCACATGAGTTAAGACAGCGATGTCTGAGATGTGGTGTCTTTTATATTATGTCTATTTAAGTTAGTTTATATTTGACACGGCAAACACTGCTTTCCTTGCTTGTCCTTGATGGAATAGAATAGAATAGAATAAACCTTTATTTTCCCACAGATGAGAAATTTTGGGGTGTTACACAGCTCTTATAGCAATATATATTTTCTATGTTGTACTTTAACATAATTTCATCACATATGAATAATCATATTTAAATATACTTTCCTTTACACTTCAACAGGATTTATCATCAGCTAAGTCTCACATAAGCATTATGACTCATTATAATTCTGACATGATATCTTTCTAACTCATTTACACAGCATTACTTTTTCTTTTTGTGACAGTGTTTGTCAATCACATTATACGTAATATAGCTTCTTTTTAAAATCATATATATTACTTTGATTAGAACTAAAAATGATTTACTATTAGCAAAAGCACAAGCTGACAAACTCTGTTTTGGCACGCTGACATAAAAGGCTGGATGTCAAGTCCTTCTTATCTCACTCAGATGTAATGAGAGGTTAGCTGGGGGACTTAAATTTCTTTCAGTCCCACCAACCTTTCTCAAAAACAATCACCAAATACTTGTATAGACTTCTTGAGTCAGCTGAATGGGAAGAACAAGATCCTGGCAGTCAACACCTACACCCTGGTGAAAATCAGTTATCCTGTTGGGATAATAAAGTGGCCAAAGGAGGAGGAGAAGCTGCTGACATCAAAGCAAGAAAAATACAGAAGCAATGGTGAATGCTGGGAGCTACAGACCTCTTCTGAAGTTCAATTTTCAGTTCAATTTCATTTGTATAGCACCAAATAATAAATAGTTACCTCAAGGTGCTTTAGTACAACAATACAAAGAAAACAGAAAACTCCCAACAATCAAATGACTCCTATGAGCAAGCGCTTTGGTGACAGTGGGAAGGAAAACTCCCTTTTAACAGCAGGAAACCTCTGGCAGAACCAGGCTCAGGGAGGGGCAACCATCTGCTGTGACCGGAGGAAGACAGGACGAAGCCTGTGGAAGAGAGCCAGACATTAATAATAACT
Organism: Perissodus microlepis; assembly: GCF_051167445.1. Taxonomy (NCBI): domain Eukaryota; kingdom Metazoa; phylum Chordata; class Actinopteri; order Cichliformes; family Cichlidae; genus Perissodus; species Perissodus microlepis. The sequence continues at coordinate 23,776,201 of NC_140477.1, read as the reverse complement.
AATGATTAAATGCAGAATGATGTATAAACACACAGTGAGTGAAAAAGGTGACTAAAAAAGAAACCCACCCTAGACACACGTCCAGGCTGGACTACTGGAATTCGTTATTATCAGGATATCCTAAAAACTCTGTGAAAAGCCTCTAGTTGATCCAAAATGCTGCAGCAAGAAATCCTTAAAATCCTTCTCACCACATACAAGGTCTTGCATAAAAGGCCCTATTTGATCCACGTGACCTTATAGTACTGTATCACCTCATTTGAGCACTGCAGGCTTACCTGTGGTTCCTAGGATACTTAAAAGTAGAATGGGAGGCAGAGCCTTCAGCTTCAGCCCCCTCTTGCTTGGCACATGCTCCCAGTTTGGATTTGGGAAACAGACAAATCTGAAAATCTTTGCAGAAAGTGAGCAGTGCACTGCAGTGAGAAGAGTCACGCAGTTTCTTGTCTTTGACACAGTTGGGTCAAAGCTGCATGAAATCTTTGGATCATTTGAAAAGCTGAAATTTCTAGAACTGCTTAATTTGGATAACTTCTTAGATTAAAAAAGAGCCTTTAAAGAAGCTTTTGAATCACTGAAACAAAGATATAGACATGTTTTCTAAACTCCCCACTGTTACACACCATGCTCAGCATGTGTTTCATGCACTGGATGGTCTGCACTGCAGATTTTACATACCCTAGCCTTCTCTTTCCACTACCCTGGATTACCACACAATGATAAAGATGATTATTTGTACAAAACTGCACATTTGTACAGTTTACATTTTTGTAGTTTATCGTGTAACAAAGCAGAAGATTTCTTTTGTTGTTCTTTTTAATAAGATCTTTTGCAGCAGATTCAGGGAGCAGTGCCTGGGAAGGCTGGCCAACTTGCTCGGTGGCCACGGTCTAATCATGCCTCCCCTGTTTCAGTAGCATGCTGAATCCTGGAAAAGGAAGAGCTGTTTATTTAAAAGATAAAACTGTTAAATTCTAATTTTATGCTGTAAATACATATCAAGAATGACAGTAAAAGTGGTAAAGCTTTGGTAATTTTCAGTGGGTTTGCTCATTAATTAAGAGATTAATATATTTAAATATGGACGTTTTCAACACAAAATTTTGCAGACTTGACTACTGGATAAACAGCACAAATAACAATGCAGACCTGGTTCATGCAAATGAACAGGTCTGCATTGTTATTTGTTACAAACAAACAAACAGCTTTCAAATCAAAATTCTAAAAAGTGCCTTGTTTTATAAGCGCTATAGAGGGCAAACTTCTTAGGAGAAAATCTGTTGCTATTTGCAGACACATTCATATTGTAGCAATCATTAACTTTATTGCAATATGACTGAGGTTTTTAAATGTAGCTGCTTAGTGATATCACAATAAATATGGGTATGGTTAGCAATTCAGCACTGGAGCCAATGTCTATGCCCCACTATTATTTAAGGTCAAGACTTTTCCCACTTGCCCAAAATGAATTCGATATTTCTCAACAATTACAAATTGTGCAAACCATCTTGATATGAATATTAAGCTAACATTCGAGAGACTTAATTCTAGGTGTAAGCGTCACAGTGGATGCTTTTGTGTCAGAGTAAGTGAGGATGGAACACAAAAATATTCAGGAGTTTTCTCATCTTTTACAGCATATACTCCCTTTGAAAATTGGCGCAATAAACCAAAAGCTGAAGAAAACAATGTATCAGCATATGGGCATTACCTGTGGAAAGATTGATGCTCCTGAAGCGAAACAGAGAAAAGTTGGCACCATCTGTGACAGTTCAAATTTAATATTGAATATCAGACATTAAAAAGTGAGTGGATGACCACACTTTACACAACAGCAGAGTGTTGTGCAATGTGTCTGTGCGTAAACAAGCAAATAAGACCGAAAATATTGATTCATGATAGGAAACTGCTAATGAAGCACGTTGGGAGAGTGCGGGAAATGGTTTTATAGCGGTGGAGTCTTTGGAAGCCAGACAGCAAATTTTTTTCAAAGGTGAATTTTCATTTTGGTCTTTTGCTGCTGGTTCAGTGCATTTTTGGAACTTCCAAGAATCTGCAAGATCTGTGCTTTCTGTGCTTTCAGCAGAGACGTTGTCCGTGTACATGCGGTCAGGTGAAAGAGGGGATGTGTACTTTGTGTTGGCATCTTTTCACGGAATTCATTTACCTGCTCTTTGTTTGTTTAGGCTGTGTTTGGTGGTCATAGAAATGTTTTTGCGAGCTTTTAGCTGGGATTTTAATATACCAGACATGTCCATATTTAAATTACAGACCTGGTGGCACAGCACATGAAACCAGATTCCTTGGCGAAGGGGGAGCATACAACATATCGCATTCCATAATCCATGAAGAGGTCCATGCCAAGGCGCTCAAATGGGACCTCCATAAAAAGTAGTGAGTGCAAAGGCATTCTCAGAACGGTACCTATTCCTCCTTGGGCCACCAGCATGCCTCCACCGAGGCCTGGAACTTCTCCAAGACTGCCCGGTGGTCGTCTTCCTCCCCCATCTGGTGGAATGTGGACCAGGGGGAGAAGAGAAGGTGCCAGAGAGAAGCCAGATCTAGTGATCAGGTGTATGGCAGCTAGCTCCCCTACTATGTTTGCCAGTGACTCCACTGCCTGCATGGTTTGACATGTAGTCCAGGGCTGTTGGGAACCTCTGTTACACGAATCAGTGTTATCTATTGCCAGCACGACACACACACACACACACACACACACACACACACACACACACACACACACTTTTTCAGACTTAATTTCTTTGGACCTCAGAAAAAACCCATAAATTTTAAATTAAAATGTATAGTTACGTCCAGAATGTTCAGTCTGTTTCATCCTAAGTCATCCAAAACTAATGTAAAGCTGAAATAATGGAGACATGGAGAGAGAAACATTTGGTGCTGGTTTTGCATCCACTTGAGTGTGAGTATGTGTGCGATCGTTAGAAAGTATTCAGAAGTGTAGAATAAATGTATAAATGTGTAGGTAAATGATGCTTGTATCAGGAAGCGCTTTGAATGCTCAGAGTTGAAAAATATAGTTATAATATAGTAGCACAACTCTACTTATTGTCTACCACTAACATGACAACATCAATGTTGATGATTGGTGAAGAGTACCTTAATAATGATACTCTTTTCCCATTCTATCACATACCAAATATAATGGAAGTATTGCACTTAAATTGAGTGAGTGAGCTCTTAACACCTATTTTTTCATAATATTTTGTATGTGGACTGCAAGGCTAGGAGCTTTTTGTAAATCTGTCTCAGTGGGACTGAAAACAGAACAATTTGGACATTAAAACAGGTTTTGTCCGTGAAGTGTAATTTTTAACCCAACATCCACTGACAGGGGTTGTTTCTTAATACTTTGTAAGTGGCTGTTATGGTTTTATGTGAAAATCCCAACAGACCTGCAGTTCCTGACATATAATTAGTTATTATAACTTGTTTTTACATTTTAAACTAAATAACAGCAAGGGGATATTACAAACCTTCATAGTTTTCTATTATTAACTGTTTAAATTAAAATTTATGGTTATGTCCAAAACAGTCTGTTTAATCCTAAGTCATCCAAAACTAATGTAAAGCTGAAATAATAGAGACATAGAGAGAGAAACATTTGGAGCTGGTTTTCTCTTCCTTTTTTTCTTTCTTTTTTTTTTTTTTACAAGGGGAATGTGAAGAATGACGCAAGAGGGAAAACAAGCAAGAAACCAGTTTGTTATTGTAAGGGATCCTGGTTGTCAAGGCATTTGAGGGGGAAACCCACACAGCTGTTCTCCATCTAATGTTACATTCACATCTTCTAAAATATGAACTGTACAGGATGTTCAAGGTTTCACTAGATAAGCAAGAAAAAAAAAAAAAAAGAACACTTTCCAGTACATGTGACCAAAGACAGCACCCACAAAGGTCTACCCAAAATATTATTAATTATGATTTTTTTAAAGATCCTAAACATAACCAATACCATTATGTATCAGTGCTTCATTATCCTATAAAGACATTCAATAGGCGTATTCCCACATTAAGTCAATGCATCATAAAGACAGGTTTAGAGGGACCAAAGTATGGAAAGTTGGAGGAGGACAGTTGGCAGAGTTGGTTAACATCTCCTTAGGGTTTGCTGGTTTCTGATTGGCTAGTGTTGGAGGGGGAGGAGAGAACAATGAGAGTATCTTGCTGTGCTGTTGAGCACCAGGCAGGATTTCATCATGTGAGAGGCCCAGTGTACTCTTTAACACAAAGCAGATGTCCACAACTTCAGCAGTGGCACTATCACTGTAAGGAAACAGCAATTCCTTGTCTCATGTCATCCATTTGTAAGGACTTGAATGTTGTTTATCATTATGACCTCAGGTTTTTAATCCTAATGTTTATATGAATCATAACTGACTCTTAGATAATTTGGGTGGTCTTTTCTGGCTGAAACACGTGTTGTTTTTCAGTGTTGTTTTTTTCATCTATAAGCCTATTAGTCATATCAAATCTGATGACTGGCTTTCTCTTCAGATTTGTTTTTGATGAATAATAAGATTAAAATCCAACAAATAATAAGAAGTGTGCTATTGCATAGGCACACTTAACTAGCTAGAGAAATACAGAGAAGGTTAACAGACACTGAGAGAAAACTAAGGGCAAGACAGCACTATTCCTACACAATGTTGTGCTTTCTACTAGAAAACAGGTGTGAGACTAGTTTCATTCTTTGTAAAACTTTCTTATTACCTTCCAGTGGGGTCCTAAACACCCCACACCTTCACACTCATATCCCAAGATGCTTCTCACTCCTGCATCTTGCCTTTTGTCGGACAATACTTTCTGAGGCCTTATTTGAGGTCTAAATGTCTGTTTAGGTTCTCAGTCATCCAGCTCATGGTAGTCTAAGGAGCTTGGGAAGAAAACAACTGGACTTCATTCTCCATTATTTGATTCTGCTTTTCCTCTGTTAAATTGCTTCAATAAAATATCCTGCATTAAAAACGTCTAAATTGTGGAGTCAATACCTAAACCATTTAGACAAGAGCACAAAGATACCAAAACCAAAGACAGCCAGGTTAAGTGGGTGAAAAGCCTATTATAAAAAAAAAAAAGTGCTAGCCAAAGGACTCAATTTTGCCATTTCTCCACAACAGCTTTCCATAGTGGATCTCATCACAGCCACAGAAACAGAATTAAGGATTAATAAATTAACACAATCTGAAGCAGAACAAATCACAATGAAGGTTTCAGCTACCCTCTCCAGTACAGAAATTTCTCCATCCAACCTCACAATACAAGAAAAGAAGGCCATCACGTCCCTGAGCAAAGACCAAAACATCACAAAACATTAGCAGCCGACAAGGGAGGTGCACTGTTGTTCTAAACTCTGTGACAACAATACTTATGAAGTCTTAAAGCAAGCCCCCACAAGTAACTACGAAAAGAAAGTCATCAGACAATAACTTGAAATGGAAAAATCCATTGACCATTCTACTTACCATCATCTGTATCCAGAGGATGCTAAACCCTGTATAGATGGACTTCTGAAGATCCACAAAAAAGAAATCCTCCTTAGACCCATTAGTAGCAGTATAAACTCAGCCACCTACAACATTTCCAAGAACCTCACCACCCACTAGCTCCCCTTGCCTGGAACACACTCCATCACATCAAGCTGACTTCACAAAAAAGGTCCAGAACCTTACACTGGGATGGAGATGAAACCATAGTGTCCTTTGATGTGGTCTCCCTTTTCATTTGTATCCCTTCAACCAGTGGAGAGTGTCAGAAAACAACTACAGCAAGACAGCTCCTTAGAAAACAGAACCAGCTTTACCCCCAATCAGCTTTGCACACTGTTAGATTTCTGCCTTAAGGCCACATATTTTAAACACAACAAGGGTTTCTCCAGACAAAAACATGGATGTGCCATGGGCTCCTCAGTTTTTGGCTCTTTTAAAGCAACAGCACCTAGCCACTGGCACAGATATGTGGATGACACCTGGGTCTAAATCAAAACCCGAGTAGATCCCTTCACTGTTCATTTTGACTCGGTGAATAGAAACAAAGTTCACCAGGGAACATACAAAGGTATAGTTTGCTGTTTCTGAACTGTGCTGTGCACGTTGACGAGAATGGAAACTTCAACACTGAGGTTTACCACAAGCCCACACTCACAGACCAGTACCTACTCTTTGACTCCCACCACCCTCTAGAACACAAACTTGGGAGTAATCAGGATCCTGTAACACCGGGCAGAAAACATTTTCTCTAAGCCAGAAGGGAAAGAAAAAGAAAGCACACATTTAAAGAAAACTCTTAAAACCTGTGGTTATCCCAACTCGGCTTTCATCAAATCAGCAAAACCGCACAGGAAAGAAGGTCAGACACCAACTAGGGAGAATCAGAAGGACAAATGGAACAATACTGCCATCCCTTATGTAGCCGGTTTATCAGAGAAACTCAGGAGAGTCTTCTCCAAACACAACGTCTTTGTGCACTTCAAAGCCAGCCACACACTCCCAAAGACAACACTCCCTGTAAAGACAGACCCGACACACTGTTGTTGTGTTCACGTCTAGGAGTGTTTATTGCAGTTTCTCACATAAAGTGTTGCTTGGTTCAATACCTGATTCACCAACTTTGCAGCTGGTCTCAGGACACACACTCCTCTCGCTCCGGTCTCCAGCTTCACTATAAAAAAAGGAGACTCTTTGTTAGGCAGATCATGACCTGCTATGGCCTCACCTGCTTCCCCAGCACCACCCCCTTGAGCTCACTGCACCACCCCTCCCTTGCAGCTGAGCCAGGGACCACACCTCCACACAGAAGCTAAACAATATAGTGTATGTTGTGCAGTGCAGCTAGGAGAGCTCACACCTTTACATTGGATATACCAAACAGCCACTCCATAAATGCATAGCATAACGTAGAAGAGCCACCTCGGCAGGAGAAGACTCAGCTGTACATCTTCATCTAAAGGTTAAAGGTCACTCTTTTGAGGATGCAGATGTTCACATTTTAGACAGATGGTTTGAAAGAGGAGTGAAAGAGGCCATCTACGTCCACTGTAAACGACCAGTTTTGAACAGAGGGGGTGGCTTATGACACCAACTCTCTACCACCTACAATGCAGTTTTGAGATCATTTCCAAGGCACCTCAATCCCACTCACATCTTGCGTCAGGTGATGTCAGTGGCTCACATAATAGTGTGAGGCAACGTCTCACCGTGGTTTCATCCAAAACCTCTGATACTGACCCACGCCTTTTTCACACCTTGGCGTTACCGAGCAAAATTAAAGTCTACTAAATATGACGGAAGAAAAACGCAGTTTGAGTAATAATGTTTTAATGTCTGACTTTTGGACATTTACTGTGGTTAGGTGCATGTGTGTGTGCGCTTCTGTGCTGGGATTGTGTGTACCAGCAAAGAAAGTAAACATGGCACAAAGCCCAGATCTTGTGTGTGGAAAAGTGAGAGAAAGGGAGGATGATAATGTGTGGCTGGACATCAGGTATGTCAACAATCAGAGAGAAAGAGGCGGAGAGAGAGGGGGATGCAAATGGGCACTTGGCAGACTATAACAGAGAGTGCAGCATTGTTACTTCCTCTAGTTCTCGCAATGAGAAGAAGATTTGGCTCTTGGAGTCCACAGTTTGAAATTATAGCAACTAACACCAGAGGAGCAACCCATGGCATTACTGTACCCACTAATTAGATTCATGATTTTTAACTTTTTCCCTGCTCATTTTTGTAATTTCAGTTTATGAATTCAAGAGGATTGGTATTTTTCTGACTGGAATACAACTTCCAAAACTTTCCTATTGGATTATGTCCACAAAGGTGGCATGTCCATTTCTCCAGTCTTTTTCCTCCGAAAGATCAGGACAAAGTCAGCATTAGCTTAGAGTAGGTTAGATAAGTACAATTCAAGTAATTTGATCGTTTGATTATTATTATTTGGTTCTGCTTTTGCTCTGAAACCAAATTGTTTCAATAACATATCCTGCATTAAAATAGTCTGAACTGTGGACACACAGTTTTTAACTCTTTGTGAAGTAGTAACGATAAAAATCTGAGTATTAATCCACACTAGTATAAATAGCTCTTACAGGTTAATCCAGCCTGCCCTACTTTCCAGGCCACAGTAGGGCAGGCCAAACTAGGTTTGGTGGGGTCTGTGGTCCTAACTGGGATGGGGCTTTGGTGGCTCCTGGGTGGTGTTCTTCTGACCCTCTCTGTCCAGGCCGATGTAGGTTACCAGACTGGTAACAGGCCTGGGGGGCTTGGCTGCTGGTTGGGGTTATGGGTTGGTACATGTGCAGATGCCCGGCCCTAGCACAGGGATGAACTCAACCTGGGTGTCTATTGTCTTATGCAGTCTGGGAGTTGACTGAATGTTGGGGTGGGTGTAGTTTTTCTTCTGCGGTGTGGTCGGGTGAGCCGCCTCTGGCTCTGTGGTACTGCTGCTATGGGCCTGGGCCCCCTGCCCCTGGTAGATTTTGGGGAACGGGTCCATCACACCACTACACATGCAGGGCCTTGAGTTTCAGGTGTGTCACTGAGGTGCAGGGGTATTGCTCCTCTGTCACCTCCTGGCCACCTGTGTCTCAGTTTTATGCATGTAGACATTAAGGGTTGTTGGCACCATGCCCTTTCCCTTCCCCGGTTTTAAATGCACTTTTGAACAGCGTGCATCAATACCACATATGAGCGTGTGAAGTGAGGCATTGGGTCTTCCCTCGTTCTCTATTCAGAAGCCCCCTTCCCCCCCTGGCTCTGTCAGGCCACTCCTGGAGGGTAGGGGGCCCTTGGGTCTGGCCCCGGGGCTTGGTCTGCTCTGGTACAGCCTGCTGCCGGTGGAGCCTGTGGTCTCGTCAACGCATGTAGGGCTCTCCTCTGTTTTCTGAGTGGGTGTTGTGATTGTCCTGCGGTGGTCCTCCTAGGGCTCTCGGTCTCTGGAGTCCTCTGGATGTCTGGAGCCAAGGCCTCCTCCATGCCTGGTTCATGTCCTTTGGAGAAGGGCTGTGGCTCCCCACACACAATATTACACACTTACGTGGAGAAACCTTATGAATACAAGCGCAGACACGTCTTGGTTGGCTACTGCCTCTAAACATGTCATGTATTATTAATACTGTGTGCTGTTCAGTATATTTATTATTTACTGTTACGTATGCATATGTTGGTTGTTGCTGTGGTTTCTCTTTTTTTGTTTGGCAGGTGCTGAAGCAGATTTCAGTGTTTTTTCCCCCTCTCTCTCTCGTTCACTCTATATCCCTCTTCATCTCTATTTTTCTCTTCCTGCTTTTTTCTCTCCTGAAATATTTCCTCACATTTCCTTTACAAGTTATAAGAGGTGGGGAGGGCAGGAGGAGGTCGCTGTGTGATGTGGCTGGGAAGGCCGAGGTGTGTGAAAGTGGGATTGTTAAACCTTTTGTAAAACATATTGCGGACCGGTTGATGGCTCTTCATATTGCGGGGGATTGTCTCCTGTATTTAGTGAGACCTCTCCACACTGATGCAGGGACGTTGTTGAAGACCTATTTTCAGCTATCAGTGTAGCACTTCTTTGGTCCTCTGATCTCATTTGTCCTGAATTTGCTGTGAACTAGGATTTATTATTATTGTATCTGCAGGTTTTAGTTGGCACACACGTCCTCATAAAACTGATGTAAGGTCTCAGAGTGTTAGTGAGATCCTCTAAGTCTAAAGATGCACCCTCAAAAATGCTCCAGTCAGTGCAGTCAAAGCAGACTTGTAGTTCCAGTTTTGTCTTATTGGTCCATCTTTTCACCATCTTGACCACAGGTTTTGTAGATCTTATGGTTTACCTGCAAGTAGGGTTGAAGATTAACCAAGCAGTGATTGCAGAGTTCCAGGCACCATGGGGAACAGAGCAATGGACATCTTCTAATGAGGTTTCGCAATGGTCACTGGTAGGACACTTCATGTGTTCGCTAAATTTTAGCATCTCTTGGCTGAGGTTTGCTCTGTTAAAGTCCCCAAGAACAAAGAGGAGGGAGCCAGAGTGTTTGTGCTCAGTGTTAGTTATCTGGTCAGCCAGGTGTTCTAATGCCATGCTAACACAGACCTGAGGCGAGATGTAAACGCTAACCAGAATAAATGAGTAACACTCCTGTGGTGAATAAAACAATTTACAGTCAATGAAAATGGTCTCCAAGTGAGGACTGCATGATTTTTTTTTACACTGTGCCATGACCGTGACAAAGAGATCTTGTTGTATATATTGTTAGAAAGCCCACTGCATGCAGAGGGACAGCATGCAGTGTCAGGCTTGGTGTGCCAAACAGAGGCCTTTGAGACCATGGTGCCTCAGTTGAAGGAGCGTTTGGCAGAGCAGCAGATTGCTTTCTGTTTCAACCCCCCAGTGCTCTTCACTTCGGTGGTGCCTGGGAGAGAGAGATCAGGTCCATGAAAACTGCTCTTAAGGTTGTACTCAAGGAGCAGACAGTCCCTGAAACTGTGCTTTGTATGGTCCTTGTGGAGGCGGAAGGCATTGTAAATGCTAAGCCTCTCGGCAGAAGTGCAGTGCCTCAAACCGGACCAAGTGGTGCTCATAGTTGATCCTCAGCTCCCACGAGCTTTATGACCTGTCGGTAAGGTAACGCCTACTTACCCTGGAGCTGACGGATGCATCCGGACTGCTGCCGTTAAGGTCAAAGATCTACATATATTCTACCAGTAGCCTGCTTGGTCTCACTCCCTAAGCTTGAAGATGATGATAAGGATCCACGTACCTGAGTGGCCTTTCTACCTTGGATTCGACTGTCTGTGCAGACAGTCGAATCCAACGCTCCTTGAATGCACCACTCTGTGCCATGTGCTGCTAGTCTGCCTCGTAGCTGCTGATAGCCAGCATTTTTTCCTTGTGTCCTCTCACCAGCAGCTTGGGATTTTTTGGTTTATTGCTGTGGTTGAATGGGTTCTATTTACATGATGTTGTGTATGTCAAATGCTGTTGTGTGTATTTGTTCCCTCGTGACTGTGCTAATGTTATTCTACACTAATACGCTAATTATTTGTGTAATTGTTGAAGTTGTTATACACGTGAGTGTTGAATACAGTCTGCAATCTCTGTGCTAGAATTATGTCTGGGCATGTTGTGTTTAATCTGTTAAGCAGCAGTTCATCCTTCTTATTAGCAAGCTTATTAGCACTTCTTGCTATCAGAGGAGACATCTGAGCTGGGAACTCAAGGAGAGAGGCTGTTAGAACAGAGATAAGCAAGGAGTATAAGGAGCTACGCTAGGCCTGGTTACCACTTTGGAAGGCAGAAAATCTGGGTGAGACTGGATGATAGAGCTGGTCAATTTATACTGCTGCTAATGAGGTTGATGAGACCCAGGTGACCGGGCTGGGGAGTGGAAAGGTTTTAAACTTCACCTAAGGGGGTGGCAAAGACCTGCTCATCTCATGCTGGCTGAGAGACCAGTGGTGGACTGTGACAACTGTGAATTGGAATCCCCGCTGATGGAGTTTAATGACCGCTTCGGCCCTGTTTCCTTATCTGCATCTCCTGATCCGTTGACAGTTGCAGCTCAGAGTTCTGCAAAATTCTCCAGATGGATGAAAGACGGTGAAATTGTTTGATAACTGGATTGCCAGGTGTGTAAAGGTTCCTCTCTGCTGTGTGTGAACACAAAGAGAGAACTGAAAACTGAACAAATAAACAAAAACGGGAAAAGTACCACAGTACCAAGCTACATCTACAGCACCTTCTTGTTAAGGATATCAAATTGCTATGTTTGACAGTTTAGCACATGAATCTATTTAAGAAATAAATTTTCTTTTTGTTTGTTTGTTTTTATGTTTATAGGAGGTTGCAGAGTAACTTATTTTTATCAGCCTGCTAAGTAATGAATTTTCCCTGTTGGTTGCCAACACACCAGTCATTTGAGTCGCCCACAGGGCTGATGACACCCAGATTTTCCATACATTTGAGCTTGAGCTCTGCTTTGACTTTTCCCTCAAGTGGTAGGGGAATCCTCCTGGGGCTTTCAGGGAAAATGGTGTTGCTCCATGGCTTATTGGCATATGGCCAACAAGTCATCCCAAGACTTCTGCATAGCTTGGAGTATGTTGAATTCAGGGTTGCTATGTCTATGCTGTCAACACAGATGCGTAAAGATGGCTGGGACCTAAGCAACGGCATGATGAGATTTTCAACAATGTAGAGTTTCTCCATGGTCTGCTTTTCACCTCCACTCAGCTTCAGTGGAATTGGTCCTGGGGCAAACAAGGGCTTCTCAGCTTTTTTCTGGTTTGTATTTGGCTAAATAATGTTAAAGACTTGACATCTGCACTTGTATGAAGCGTTGTTGTGTTTATGTCATTTACATCTATATCAACAGTTCCAGGAGCCAAACCTGTTGATGCACTTTTTTTCACACCTGGTTTTGACCAGGAAACAGAATGAATTTAACATAAATGGCAAGAAACACTGAGACCAGAATTAAATTATAATAGGAATTAAAGACTCAAACACTCAGTGAAACATAAATATCAATAAACCAAACAATAAACACCTAACAAAGAATACAAGCTAAAAGGCTTTAAAACCCATTATCAGACCTAGAATTAGGGGTGTGTATTGGCAAGTGTCTGGCGATACAATATGTATCACAATGCAGGGGGGACGATATATTGCAATACTAAAAGCCAGACAATATTTGTGTTTGTTTTAATTGTAGGAAAACTCACAGTAAACAGTCCAAACTGTTAAATGCTTGACATGAGCTATCTCAACTAAAAAGAGGGATAAATTTCACTAGAGGAAACAAAAACACTCTCTTTAAGTTCAAAATTAATGGAGTTCAAATAAACAAACAAAATCCACTTTACTTATATATCAACAACTTCTTTAACATGAAAAAGTAAAAATACTACTACTACTAATAATAATACATTTTATTTGAGGGCACCTTTCTAAAACCCAAGGTCACCTTACAAAGAGAAAACGACATCAATAAAACAGTAGATTAAAATAGATTGTAATAAATTAAAATACAGAAACCAGCAAAATACAACCACAAACAAAAACCCGATTTGACAGCAAGTAAAATCTGTATTAAAGCGAGTAAGCCATTTTAAACAAGTAGGTTTTGAGTTGTGACTTAAATAGGGGAAAGGAATCCATTTCTTAAGGCTGAAGGAAGTGAGTTCCAGAGCCGAGGAGGAGAGCGACTGAAAGCCTACCATAGTGATAAGGTGAGCAGAAGAAACAACAAGATGAGTGGCAGATGAAAATCTGAGAGAGCGGGAAACTGTGGTGATATGAAGCAGATCACAGAGATAAGGAGGGGCAAGGTTATGAATACACTTAAACGTGATAACTAAGATTTTAAAGTTTATCCTGGCTTCTATGGGCAACCAGTGAGGCTGTTGAAGAATTGGGGTGATGTGGTCTCTAAAGGGAGTTTTGACCCGAGCTGCAGAATTCTGAAGAAGTTGAAGTTTATGGAGGGACTTATTGGGAAGACCAAATAGGAGGGAATTGCAATAATTGATCCGGGAGGTAGTAAGACTATGGACAAGGATGGCAACAGCATGGGGAGTAAGGAAGGGACGAACGTAAGTGAAAGTATGCAGACCGGGTTATGTAATTAATGTGAGACTGAAATGAGAGAGTACTGTCAAGTATGACACCCAAACTCTTTACCTGTGGGGACAGAAGGATGGGGGAATTTTCAATATTAATGGAGAAACTGTGAAATTTGGTTAAGGTAGAGGATGTGCCAACGAGTAACACTTCTGTTTTATTACTGTTATGTTTGAGAAAATTGGAGGAGAACCAAGATCTGAGCTCCATAAGACAGTTTGAGAGGGAGGTATGTGGAAGGGATGAATTAGGTTTGGAGGAAATGTAGAGCTGGGTGTCATCAGCATAACAATGAAAATTGATATTATATTTTTGGAATATTTGGCAAAGAGGGAGCATGTAGATAATGAATAAAAGAGGCCCTAATACTGAACCCTGGGGCACACCAGCAGAAAGAGGATAGAGTGTGATTTAAGTTGGATAAACTGAGTGCGGTCTGAGAGATATGAGGTGAATCAGGCAAGGGGGGTGTGACTAATGCCAATGGATGCTAATCTGCTCAAGAGGATATTATGAGAAATTGTGTCAAATGCTGAACTAAGATCAAGAAGGATGGGAATGGTTAAAAGACCAGAATCAGCTGCCATCAGAAGGTCATTAGTAATCCTTAACAAAGCAGTTTCTGTACTATGATTAGGGCGGAAACCAGACTGAAATTGTTCGTAGAGATTATGGTCATTGAGGTATGAATGAAGCTCATACCTCAAAAGTAAACATTTGTTCATCTGTGTGACTGAAGGTTCCACTGATCAGTTATGTGATGTGCTGTAACAGTTATGTACGATTCAGTGGTTCTCGAAATCCAAGCGTCGCATGTCAAAGCAACTGTCTCTGCTGAGCTGAGAGAGTCCAGCACTGTCGTTTTGACTTCTTGGTACAACTTTGACAGAGCGATGTCCGTGATGTGTTGTCGGGAAGGAACGGTGTAACGGGGCTCCAGTGTTTTAATCATATTACAAAATCCTTTGTTCTTCACAACACTCAGAGGGCGCATGTCTTTGCAAATAAAAACAAGTACTGACTGTGCTATTTTTGTTGCACGAGTTGAAGTTGCTGGTAGTTTCGAAAACTTAACTTCTTCAATTTTCCGTCGAGTACCTCATTTGGTTTTAAAATTAGTATTTGACACTACGTCGCTATGGTGTCTAGACACATGTACTCATAAATTAAAAATAGAAAATTGCTCATAAAATGCTTTTGAATATTGATTCAGTATCGTAACACAAAATATCCTGATATTTCAATGTATCGATATTTTCTTACATCCCTACCTAAAATCACAACAGGTGGGGCTCGAAGCGGAACTTGTACAGTAGAGATGAATGAGAAAAATGGTGAAATAAAATTCTGATTTTTTTTGTTTTTGCTATTTAACCAAAAAAACAAAACAGAACAACAGCAAGGAACCTATTAGAAAATGGTGTTAAAGTCCAAGCTACACTGATGATTTCCCAAAAAAGAGACTGAGGATAACAGAAATTCAACACTTACGTGGCTTGAATCACATAGAAATTTTCAGTAAATAGTGACATCATGCCTTGAAGAAAAGTCATACTTGCTGCCTCTGTATCCAGACAGTGAGCTGCCGTTAAATACAGACAGGAGAAGGAGGAACAATGATGTTAATAGCAGTCACATAAGAGTCTCTCATGTTTGATGTCTAAGCATGAAACAGACCTAGTGATGAGTGCTTTAATATAAGACCGAAGCTCTTTTTTTCCGTACTACAGAGACGACTACCATGTACTACCTCCACACTACCCACCCCCACCCCCAACGAAGCGAGTATTGCCTAATTACAAGAACTATCAAAGCAGACCACGATCCTGTGTGCATCTATATATGATTATGTGTATGTTTGCCTGTCTGTGTGTGTGCATGCATGCAGAGTCTGTGCATGCCGGTAATTACCTCCCACCGATAAAACAGGTCATCTACAGTCTTTATGAAAGGAGAGGAGAAGCCTAATGGAATGGTGTGAAGAAAACCTACCACTTTAAACAAGTCTGCTATTGAGCCTCTGCACTGTGCTTGCATTTCTCAGCAGCTCATAATGTTCCAGTTTTAAGAACTTTATTTTTCTGTTTTCTGCTTTTTACTTCTGAGTTTGGTGTTGTAGTTGTCAGCCGTGCTGAAATGCTGTAATGTACCATATTGGTCACATAGTTTTCCGCTCTTGCATGATATCTTCCGTCAGCAGTAAATATTTTCTTATGCTTCTGTTTTGATTGTAAAACAACAAAGATTCACAATTCAATGAAAATAAACTTTCATATACAGCTGACTGGTTGGTATTAAAGGGATTAAAGTATGCCAGAAAAACATTCCTAACACCAACAAACTGACTGCAGGAGCCTGGAACGTTGACACAACACAGTTTAGCTCCATATATTCATGCTGTTGATAATAAATTCAATCATCCACCTAAAAGCTCAGCAGAAATTAAAATCTTTCATATTGGCAGTTGGTGTTTTTGTTGGACCTGACTGCAGCATCAGATTTCTTGTCAAAGAGAAAGCTACTGTTGACCTAGCTGCCCGTGAAGGTGTACCCAGTATATACCTGAATCGGTTTAAAATTAAAACTTTTGAGCATGAATTGTACTATTTAGAGATATGGTGTTACATCAGATATCCATGCCCATATTTTAATTCTTCAGCTCTATTCATACACGTCAATACGTTTCTGATCTCATTTACCCCAAAGGTGTTCTGCCATTGGATCGTGTTTCATGATACCATGAGCATCTGTCACAGTAACAATAATGACGAATATACGGCTTAACAGGAAAAGCATGCAGTATGTAGTATGTGTAATATAGGAGAAAAACAAAGTGAATCAGTGATACATGTTAATGGTTTCGACTTCAATGAATCTGAACATTAACAAGAATTTATAGCAAACACATGCAGTTCCACGAAAACTCAAATGCCTCCTATAGAAGGGAGGTATTTGAAGGAAATTCTATCATCATCTCACATAAGTAATATGGGATTACTTGTCCTATAAAGTCAGAAGCTTGGTTATTACCGAGGTGTCAAACAGGGTTACCAAAAACCAATAGTACTCATTTTTACCAAAGAATTGTTGCCTGAAAAATTTGTATCAAACAACAAAGTTCCGCCCAAATAGTAAAGCAGTGTGTGGACTCTGTATGGATCAATAACTAGGGTTAATGATGTTTTTTGTTTGATCAAAAATTTAATTTCCATGCAGTAGGAAATTAATTTTTCAATATGAGTCGAGGAGGATGTGGTGAAAGCCACTGCACCCTTTCAAGTTATTTTGTTAATGTGTCACTGTGGCAACAAACACAGGTAAAAAACTCAAGTTTAGCTTTATGGAAAAACTCCAGCTGGTGTTCAATCAGACTATCAGGCTTTGTTTTATAGGTAATGGTGTCTTGAAAAGCTAAGAAATGAAGCGTGAGGTCGTACAGTGAAAGACCTCCTTTAAAGCTGATAAATTTTGCATTCCAGTTTTGAATGTCAAAATGTATCACAGCTCTACAATGAAATACCCTAGAATATAAATTTAGCCACAAATACACGTCGGTTATACAGACGGACAGTTACACAGAGCCTCCAAGACACAGAGGCACCAAATACCACAACATTCTCTTACCTCCCTTTTCTTATTCTCTCCAGATTAAACAAACAGAGACATACAGCCACCTCGGCCACAAAGACACAATCATGTGGTGCCTCTAAGACATACAAGCATCACAACCATCCATGCTTTCCTTTTTGTCCCAAGTTAGACAAACAAAGATAGACCCAACTGGTATTTTCCAGTGTCTGGTGACTTACCATGAAACAGTGCCCTTCTATCCACTATTATGGCTCTCAGACAGCCTAAATGTTCCACAACACAATTCTAAAAACATGCAATTATGACATTATGCAAGAGAATCTGAGGGAATATGTGTGCAAGTATACTGTGTAAATGTATATGTTTATGCATGTGTCTGCAGTGTTCTTAAGTTTGAGTCTGTGTGTGTGTCTGTTTGTGTGTCTAAGCATTTGTCACTGTCCATTTGGTTGTGTGGGTTCATGATCCCAGGGACCGCCCAGCATCATCTTTTTTTAAACCAATTTTGTCTCCTGTGTTTGAACTGTAGAAGAAAAGACCACCCTGGAAAAGAATCTTATTTTACCACCCCTTTCCCCTCTCCTAACAACTATAATATTGAAGGTTTCCTAACCACTGCCCTTGAGGAATAGTTCTGGATCCAACAGTCAATTGACATTACTGAGGCACTGAGCCAATATATACAAATATCTGTTGGAAAGGTGTTTTCCAGCTTTCCAGCTTCCACACAAACACAAACAGAGACACATATATTATCATTCACCTTAATATTTAACATGCTGAGGCAAGTAGAGTCTGACATGGGGTTTTTAACATTGCACAGTCTGACCTTGGGGTGAATTTGCTCATTTGCCCACTCCTGGGAAGATTGTGCCTTTGTGTTAATACACCAATGAATGCTCTAGACCAGCAGTCCCCAACCTTTTTTGCACCACGGACCGGTTTATGTCCGACAATATTTTCACGGACAAGCCTTTAAGGTGTTGCGGATAAATACAACAAAATAAAAAAAACAGTACCGGTACCAAAAAAAAAGATTTATTCATAACACACAGGAAAAGACCCAGGGAAACCAAGTTAGTGATAAAAACGATTTTTTAAAAAACGATAAAAACCAATAAAACAGTATAAACCCAATAAAAACCCTCACACCCGAGCCTGGTACCAAACGACTCACGGACTGGTACTGGTCCGTGGCCTGGGGTTTGGGGACCGCTGCTCTAGACCAGCTCTAGGCTGCTTTAATAGAGTTGGTCACATGCTGATGATCAGTTAATCAACTGCATTTGATTAGCAGTACCTAGACTCTTTTAAGTTACATGGCAGCAGTAATGGTTTACTTAACTTTTCACAGAAGAGTTCTGTGAAAATCTTTTTATTCTATTTACACCTACAGGCCAGTGGACACTCTTTCAATGATGAGGATGTAACATCCTGGACAGGGAGGAACGCTGGTTTGAGTGCGGAGTCAAGGAGGCCATTTACGTGAAAAGGGAAAGACCATCTCTGAATCAAGTAGGGGGCCTAAGGGTACATCTGTCACCATCTTACAATGCTGTGATTGCACAACTCTCTGTGAATGGTACTCATGGCCACTGATCAATAGTCATTGACCAATGATTAATGGTCTATGATCAGTGGTTGTTGATCAATGGTCATGACAATTTTCATATTAAAGATCAAGGAACTGACCTCACAGCCCATTGTTCCTTCAGTTAGCTCGTTTCAGTCATTGTGCAAATTTACTGTTTATAAAGTTGGGGAAACCTGCAGTCAGCTGAGACTGAAGAAGTCACTTGGATGAGTGACGAAACGTTTCTCCCACTGAAAACGCTACGTCCAGATGAACAGAATCAACTTTTTGGGTATCAGTGAATAAACTGATGAAACTGAATAAAATGAAGTATGTTGCTACACGCTGCTGAATAATTTTGTTACTTGAAACCCTGTGCTGAGTGCTTATGTTTTTTTCATTTTCTGTCCTCACTTCTGATCACTGGATTGTTCATTTTTTGCATAATGGGTTAGAGGAATTTTACATACGCACACATCTAACCACACCGAATCTGTGCAGAATACATTACCAAGATAAACTGTATTTCCTCTTCATTCATAAATAAATATTAGTTCAGGAAATATTTAAATTTTTTGTCTTTGTTCTCTGTATGACTTGAATCATCTCAACTACATGAGTGGGTATTGCAGAGCAGAGAACTAAGTGAAGTAAAGTGTACGCTAAACTTATTCTGTGGTTTGCAGACTACACACATCCTGCAGCAGCCATGCTAATTAAACCTGCATGTAGTCTCACACACAATACACTGTGTGCCGACAAATTCTGTGAAATGTGTTTCACAAACTTGCACTGCAATACATAAATGCAGATGTGGACAGAGATACACACACAAATTGCCTTCCTGTCATGGCTACTGAACGGACTCACGCACAGACAGTTCTTTCTAAGAGAAAAGGAGATTTATTTACAACAGGGATCACCGTATGTATGTATGCATGTATACAGTGAGTTGGGAGGGGGGTCCAGGGCTCCAGGGAGAGAAGGGGGGGGGGGGGGGACATACATACACACACACACGCTTCCTCTTCCACACAGTCACCGCCACAGCTCCTCCGCACACACGCACTCCTCTTCAGCCACACCCGGGCAGGTCCCGTGATTTGGTCCAGAAGAGGGATATCTACACACAGAAGTTAACGTTAGTTCCACAGCAAAATACATACAGGGGATTCTTTTGAAAATGCCGAGAGCACGAACGCAGGAGGTTCAACGTTCCAGCGGTGAGCTGCTCTGTGCCACTGCCTTAAATAGCAGCTGGGGAAATCAGCCAGATCAGCAGCAGGTGGACACAATCACACAGGTGCGTGGGCCAAGAGCGAGAGCCTGTAACGAGCTCTACCCAGGCAGAGAGGAGGAGGAGAGACAAAGAAAACAAAAACGAACAACAACAACAACAACAAAACCTGTAGCCAGCGTGAGCCAACCAGAGAGACATGGGGACCGTGACAGTACCCCCCCTTAACGGCAGCCTCCCGGCGACCCACCAGGCTTATCCGGATGACGGCGATGAAAGTCCGCAACCATCCCGGGATCCAACACTGCGGAGCGGGGAACCCAGCAACGTTCCTCAAGGCCATAACCCTCCCAATCCACCAGATAGTGAAGACCCCTCCCGTGGCGGCGAGAGTCCATGATGCGAGAGATCGTGTAGGCAGGGAGTCCACCAACGACCCGGGCGGGTGGAGGGGGCCTGGAAGGAGGGCACAATGGACTGGAGAGACACGGCTTAATCTGAGACAAATGGAAGACATTGTGTATCTTCATGTTGCGCGGCAACTTTAGGCGAACAGAAACTGGGTTTATCAAAGCAGCAATTTCAAACGGCCCAATGAAGGTTGAGGTGAGTTTCTTTGATTCGGTATGAACAGGAACGAAGCGTGTGGACAACCAAACCTTTTGACCGATGGTGTACTCAGGAGCGGGAGTGCGGCACCGGTCGGCCAGAAGTTTGATGCATTCCTTTGTGCGCAGCAAGGCTGCCCGGGTGGCCCTCCAAACCCGGCGACACCTACGGAGGTGAAACTGGACCGAAGGGACAAAGTGTTCACCTTCCAGAGCAGGGAACAGAGGAGGCTGATACCCCAGGGAGGCCTCAAATGGAGATTGCCCTGTAGCTGAAGACGTCAGGCTATTGTGGGCATATTCCACCCAGGGCAGTTGGTCGCTCCAGATGGTTTGGTTGGAAGCAACTATGCAGCGCAGAGCGGTCTCCAGCTCCTGGTTGGTGCGCTCAGTTTGTCCGTTGCTCTGTGGGTGGTAACCAGAGGAGAGACTGACCTTGGCTCCTAGCGCCGAGCAGAACTCCTTCCACACACGAGAGGTGAATTGCGGCCCACGATCTGAAACCACATCCTCTGGGATGCCATGGAGGCGGAACACATGATTCGTGAGATGCCGAGCCGTCTCCAGGGCCGTCGGGAGCTTGGGGAGTGCAACAAAATGGGCAGCTTTCGAAAAGCGGTCAACAATAGTCATAGTGGTGTTACCTGCTGACTGTGGGAGGCCGGTAACAAAATCCACAGCGATATGGGACCACGGCCGAGACGGAGTAGGTAAAGGTTGCAGCAAGCCGGCCGGAGGTTGATGTCCCAGCTTGCTGCGGGCGCAGGTCGAACAGGCAGAGACGTACTCCCGAACGTCTCATGATAACGTGGGCCACCAGAAATAGCGCTGAAGGAAGGTGATCATTCTGTGTACTCCTGGGTGACATGTGAAGCGGGCAGTGTGAGCCCAATGCAGTACCTGAGAGCGAGTGGCCGATGGAACAAAGAGCCGCCCCGCTGGTCCTCCTCCAGGGTCTGGTTCAGCCCGCTGAGCCTCACGAATGGCCGACTCGATTTCCCATGTTATTGTGCCAATGGCACAAGTTGCTGGCAGGATAGGCTCAGGGTCCCGCCTCTCCTCAGGCACCGAGAACTGACGTGATAGGGCGTCCGGCTTCACATTCCGCGAGCCCAGTCTGTAAGAGATTGAAAAGTTAAAACGGGTGAAAAAAAGAGCCCACCTGGCCTGTCGAGCGTTGAGACGTTTTGCTGTTTGTAGGTAAGCCAGGTTTTTGTGGTCTGTCCATACAATGAATGGTTGAGCCGTGCCCTCCAACCAGTGCCTCCATTCCTCCAAGGCCAGTTTTATAGCCAAGAGCTCCCGGTCTCCCACGTCATAGTTGCGTTCAGCTGGGGAGAGGCGGCGAGAGAAGAAGGCACAGGGCCGTAGCTTACCCTCTTGCTGTTGTGAGAGCACGGCGCCGACCCCCGAGTCGGAGGCATCCACCTCCACAATGAATTGGAGTCGCAAGTCGGGCTGAGCCAGGATGGGTGTAGTGGTGAATCGGTCCTTGAGCTGTGTGAAGGCCTTTTGGGCCGCCTGATCCCACTGAAAAGAGAACTTAGGAGAGGTTAAGCGGGTCAAAGGCAGAGCGATTTTACTGAAATCCCTAATGAACCGGCGATAAAAATTCGCAAAGCCGAGGAACTGCTGAAGCTTACGGCGATCAGTTGGTTCCGGCCATTCCACTACAGCTTTAATCTTGGCCGGATCTGGTTTGAGGTCACCCTGGTCAATTATGTAACCCAGGAACGACACTGTTTGAACGTGAAATTCACATTTCTCCCCTTTTACAAAAAGTCTGTTCTCTAGCAGCCGCTGGAGGACCTGTTTTACATGGGTTACATGTTCGGTTTCAGACTTAGAAAAAAATCAGGATGTCGTCCAGATAGACAAAAACAAAACGATCTAAGTAATCTCGGAGCACGTCGTTAACCAACGCTTGGAAGATGGCTGGGGCGTTGGTTAGCCCGAATGGCATCACCAGGTACTCGAAATGACCGAGGTGTGTGTTAAAAGCGGTTTTCCACTCATCGCCGTCTCGGAGTCTGACCAGGTGATATGCATTTCGGAGATCCAGTACGCTGAACACGGTGGCCCCTTGAAGGAGTTCGAATGCAGATGAGAGAAGCGGGAGAGGATATTTATTCTTGACTGTAATTTTGTTCAGCCCCCGGTAATCAATGCAAGGACGTAGCGATTTGTCCTTCTTCTCAACAAAGAAAAACCCAGCCCCTACTGGGGACGAGGAAGGGCGTATTATGCCAGCAGCCAAGGAGTCTGAGATGTATGTCTCCATTTCTTCCCGCTCAGGCTGCGAGATGCTGTACAAGCGGCTCGTAGGTAACGGAGCCCCAGGAAGCAATTCAATGGCGCAGTCGTATGGCCGGTGGGGGGGGTAACGACCTCGCTCTGTCTTTGCAAAATACCTCGGCCAAGTCATGATAAACTGGCGGCACAGAGGAGAGGTCTGGTGGTTCCAAAGCTGGGGGCGGTTCGACAGTGGAAGTGAGGGGAGGGGCTGATCTAAGACAGTTCATATGACACTCCTCCCCCCACCCAGACACGCACCCCCTCTTCCAATTTATGTGAGGATTGTGTTGTTGTAACCAGGGGTGACCCAAAACCAAAGGTGCGTGTGGAGCCTGAAACACAAAAAGGCTGATTGTTTCAGAATGATTTCCAGATAACGTGAGGGTAACTGGCTCTGTAACGTGAGTGATGTCTGGTAGGCGCTGTCCCGACAAAGCAGAAACATGAAGAGGGTGTGGCAATGAGTCAGAGACCAAGTTTAAGAGTTTGGCGAGATTTGAGTCAAGATTTGTTCGGCGCCGGAGTCTATTAAAGCTGAGAGAGAGTGTGTCATGGTTTGCTTAGTTATCTTGGCTGGCAGCAAAAGACGTGGAGGAGAATCTTGAGAGAGCTCGCCCACCAGTATTCCTACCTTTACTGGCGGGCGCCCTTTTGATCGCAATGGGCAGGTTGCCACAAAATGGCCTTTCTTGCCACAAAACAAGCACTCACCAGAAACCAAACGGCGATGGCGCTCAGTGGAATTGACCCGGGAGTGCCCCAATTGCATGGGTTCCTCTTGATCCAACTCCTCCCTTTGCTCACGGAGTTCTGCCTGGGCTCCTCCAGGCGCCGTTTTGGGCTGCCCCGAAGGCTCATGAAAGTTGTAGAGCCAGGAACTCCGTCGTGCACGCAGGCGGCCGTCTACTTTCACACACAAAGTCATTAAAGCATCTAGCGAGGTGGGCAATTCCCGCATGGTAAATTCATCTTTTAACTCGTCACAAAGATTATTTAGAAGGGTACTTCGTAATGCATCCTCACCCCAGCCAGTCTCTTCAGCCAGAATCTGGAAGTCAAAAGAGTAGTCTGCCATACTCCGCTTCCCCTGCTTCAGGTTCAGCAACCGATGAGCTGCTGCTTCAGCGCCGGATCCCTTCTCAAAAACATTTTAAAATTTTGAGAGAAAAACAGCATAGGTTATGTCTGGATTGGCTTTAAGTGCTGCCTGAGCCCACAGCAGCGCACGGTCACGTAACTACTGAACAAAAAATGCGATTCTTGCTCCATCATCTTCAAACAAATGTCTCTGTTGGCGGAAAACCAAAGAGCATTGAGTCAAAAATCCTGCACATTTGGACAACTCACCAGAGAAGGGCTCAGGGGCAGGTAGACGAAGACCTGTGGTGCCTGGTTCCAGAGCAGAGGGGGCTGTTACCTCAGCTGCAGCCGGCTCCACAGCTGGGGCTTCGGCTCCTTGCGAGGCAGGGTGAGCCACCGAGGGTGTTCCTTCCAGCGGTGTAAGCTGAGCCACTGCCTGGGTGAGAGATGCAATCTGGCCTAGCAGGTGTGAGAACATTGCCTCGTGGCGGACCAGTAGCGCCTCCTGTGACGCGAGGGCTCGCTGGACTGGGTCTTGGTCTGCTGAGTCCATATTCTGGCTGGAACGTTCTGTCATGGCTACTGAACGGACTCACGTGCAGACAGTTCTTTCTAAGAGAACAAAAGGAGATTTATTTACAACAGGGATCACCTCAGTGCTATATATATGTACAGTGAGTTGGGAGGGGGGTCCAGGGCTCCAGGGAGAGAAGGGGGGGGGGGGACATACACACACACACACACACACACACACACACACACACACACACACACACACACACACGCTTCCTCTTCCACACAGTCACCGCCACAGCTCCTCCGCACACACGCACTCCTCTTCAGCCGCACTCGCTCCAAAACTCCACACACGCTGCCACACCCGGGCAGGTCCCGTGATTTGGTCCAGAAGAGGGATATCTACACACAGAAGTTAACGTTAGTTCCACAGCAAAATACATACAGGGGATTCTTTTGAAAATGCCGAGAGCACGAACGCAGGAGGTTCAACGTTCCAGCGGTGAGCTGCTCTGTGCCACTGCCTTAAATAGCAGCTGGGGAAATCAGCCAGATCAGCAGCAGGTGGACACAATCACACAGGTGCGTGGGCCAAGAGCGAGAGCCCGTAACGAGCTCCACCCAGGCAGAGAGGAGGAGGAGAGACAAAGAAAACAAAAACGAACAACAACAAAAAAACCTGTAGCCAGCGTGAGCCAACCAGAGAGACACGGGGACCATGACACTTCCTTTATTCCTCTTAATGAAAATCATACTAGTGAAGTGTGAATACACATTGTGAAGTCAGCAAACCTGAGTGGAACTGGCACCCAGCCACAAGCTGACCACCAGTCAAAGTGAAAATAACAAGTTTCAAACAAACTCTGGAAACAGGTTTTCAAATCTTTAAAATCACTTACCTTAACATTGGCAATCAAGATAAATGGTCACACAAACATGGTTATCAACTTGCTAACTTAACTTAAAGTATGTACTCGGACCGACTCACCGCGGATCACTACGACTCGACTCGGATTGACTGGTTTTTCATTACAACCCAGTACTATCTCGTGCGTGTGTGTGTGTGTGTGTGCTTGTTGTCATAGCAACGCTGTGCCAATGAACGCTACAACAAAGGTGGATGTCAAGGAAAGAATATACCTGCTGCTCGGTTCTGTGCCTTTTTGTCAGACTCGGGAATCATGGCGTTGTTTTTTGTAGTCATTTCCCTCGTTGATATAAAAATAGTGATAAATGATCATAATTATAATATTTCTGAGTGTCACTGACTGTCTCAGTGATGGTCGCAGTAGGAATTGCCTGTAGTGCTGCGTTCACATCATCTGGTAGACCTTCAGAGGGTGCTTCAAATAATCTTGGTAACTGGCTACAGAGGGTCCAGGTTGCAAGCTTCGCCAGCCTCTATAGCTCTTGTGCTCAGATCTTGTTCCTGTGCTGCCATAGAAGAACTCGCTGACATCCAGAAATCCTATATGCAGGTGATACATACCATGCAGGGCCTGTCCTTCCATGATGGTTCCTCTTTTTTTGGGGGGGGTTTCTGCTGCCTGAGGGATTCACTAAGCACATGATCAATTGTGGCCATCTTCCTGATGTATTCATGGATGTTTGTTGTCTCATCCTGGAAGTGGTTCTGATACTCACTAGTCCACCGCCAGCGTCTTTTCGCTTACTAATTACCTTGCTTACGAGGTAATTAGCTGGATTTGTGGTGAAACCCTTCATGCATGGTGAGGCTTCCTTTTCTTGACGTCAGTGGCTTCTATCTCCTCCTTTGGACAGCTTATTATCCCAGCAGGGTAACTGATCACCGGCAGGTAGAGAACAGGTTCCCAGCAATCCGGTTCCCAGCAATCCGGTTCCTTGGAATCGTCTGCCTGCCCATTGATCCCACTTATCGGTTCTTACACTCTCGCCATGATCAGCTGATTTCAGTTTGTGTGCAGGCAAAATATGACTAGAGGACACTTGACAGCTGCCAACTCTGCAACAAAGAAAATATTCATCACTATGTTTTATCATAGTCACCATATTGAAATATTCAAATTTATGAAGCAAACTAATCTCAGCAACCTAGAAAAATAACAGTTCTTGCTGAAACAGGATCACAGGTCTTGATAAAGCCCACACACCTCCTTACATATTTTTTCAGAACTGTGCAAGCTGCCTTAAATGTGTTTATTCTTGAGTGTAACCATTGATTTGTAATTTTCTGTGAACCCGCTATATTTCTATGTATGTGGCAACCCCACGGCAAATAAGGAAGCACCCAGAAGTGCCTTCTAATTACAGTGATCAATTAAAATGGCTGTAACTTTTTTTGACACTAACTTTATCTAAAACCTTGAATTCTTGAAAGTCTGTACTGCAATTATGGTTGTCCAGATGGTCTATATTCTTTACATGTTTAGTTTCCAGACCTTTATTATTCACTCTCAATACCAAATCGTTCTATTTTTAACTGCGACAGAGGGTAGGTATCTTTATAGCATCCACTGTGTTACTAAAGGTTGTCATTTAAAATTTAGGGTTTACCTAACAGGGTGGCATTACTTTAAAAAAATGTCTGGCCTGTCAAGAACCACAAGCCAGACATTCTGACCGGCTGTAAACAAGACAGCAGTTCATCCTGACTATCTAAACCAATGTTTATACTGAAAATGAGCACACCTGTGACCTTCATTGTCTAAGAACACTACACAAGTGCCAATGTATGGTAGATCAGACTTTTAGCAAAAACACTGCTTTATTCAAAGGCTTTAACCCTAACTTTTTTAAGTCAGTGTATTAATCTTAGACTATATAAAATATTACACAAGATATCACATTTTTCTTTTGCCCTGCTACATAAGGTTTCTTTTAAAGAATACCTTCAAAATCTACAAATACTGTCAGGGTTGCTGTACTGTGTTATTTTTATGATTAGACAAATGAATTCTATTGTTCGACTTCATGGCTAGCAAGCAGAGGATACATGGAACCCCATAACCAAGTGTCTAGCATAGTATACAGAACATCTGTGCTGAGCATGGCCTGGAAGTCCTGAGGTTAAAATGGGACACACCCATTAGGGTGGTTGAGAATGACCGAGCCAGAATCCAGCAAACTGGTGATTGCTAACCAACCCGACATAGTAGTGGTGGACAAGCCAAGGACAACGGCCATAGTTAGTTAGAGTGATAGCAACACCAGGAAAAAGGAACACTAGTCTTACTTTGCTCAGTGTCAGTTTTTTGCTTGTTCAGTTTTTGTTTCATAATCTAAAGATCCAACTGTCGATTTTTCATGGTCAAACTGTAACATCAACAATTGTTTCAAATCCTAAATTAGTGATTACTGATGCAGGTGTGTTTGGTAAACCCTTACCTTCAGTAACAAACAAAACTCCTTCTTCCTGTATATTTGCCTTCTAAATGCTTTTTGCAGAACCCTTTAGCTGAGATGCAGAAATCTCAATTTTTAACAGCTGATCTTTTTTACATTGATTAAGGATTTCTTCTGAAGGAGACTGAAAGAATTCTTTCACCAAGGAAGCTTCAGATGGTTCACAGTCAGAGGTACTTATTTAGTCTCTTTCTGAACAGTCCCTGATATGCACTTACCACCAGAAAAACCTGGATTTGATCCCAAGCATAAACCTCTACTCACTTCACATCACATATCAGACACTGCAAAGACTACTGACTTCACTGAACTACATCTGGATCTCAACCGAAGAAAACAAAGTTGTATAAATGTAGGATCTTGACATTATCATATAAAGCACCTTGAGGCTCTTTTTTTTTGTGATTTGTTGCTATTAAAAAAAAAATTGAAATTGATAAAGCTGTACAACGACACTACAGTCATGGTGATCAGGGGTTAGTATTGTCACTATTTGTTGAATTGCCGTTTCAGGCCAAATTTGTTGATTTTGCTCTGTTGTGAAATGGGTATCAGAACAAGGCAATCTAATAAAATCTCTCATGTAAACTTGCTGAAACCTTATCATGGTCGTATCTTCTGAATTTCCTGTTAATAGGCTGCATCTTCAGTTCAAAACCACCTTTCAGTTCAAAAAGGTGGTGGCAGCACTTCAGGAGGAAGGAGGAGTATTGGGAGAAGTAATGCTACAACCTTGTCTTATAAATGCAGAAGCTTTGGGTAACTTATTCTCAGTTGCACCATTGTGCATTTAAAAGAGCAGAATATTAATGTTGGTGCTGGTGCTACAGATGGTGTTTCCAAACCAGTGAGTTATTTGTCATGAAGTGCAAGCCTTATCAGCTGCAGTATTTTGCAATTGAAAAAATGCTCTGGCATTAATTTGGGTTCTCCAGAATCATGATGTTTATGTTGGCTCAAGTGTTCTGTGTACACTGATCCCAACGCACTGAATTTCTTGTGATCTCTTCAGAATCCCAATCAAAGGTTGATGAGATGGACATTGTTCCTACAGCCTTAATGCCTGAATATATGTCATATCAAAAAACAGTGAGAATGTAGTGATGGACGCTCTATCTCATGCACTTCTACCTTAGTTTTTTTTTAATACTCCTATGAGTTTTCTATGCTGTGTTTTTCTTAAATTGCTTCCTAAGGTATCAAAGTTGCTGGGCTTTAAGAGGATGAGGAAGAGAAAATGTGAGGAGAGGTTGGTAGGTAGATTCATGAAAACTTGAAAGGAGCTCTAGGTGAGTCAGATTAGTAAGACTGTAGTCTGTTATGTTAAAAAAAAAAAATTGGAATAAATTAGTTATGTAGTTGTTGTAGCCAAACTTGTAACTTGTAATTCATTGTATATTGCTTCTTTCAGATGTTGTGGAGAACTCAGTTCTTATGGAGGGTGGGTGACACCTTATGAGGGCTCCTCATATTGGAAAACTAGAGCAGGGGTGGGCAACTCCAGGCCTCAAGGGCCAGTGTCCTGCAGGTTTTAGATATCACTCTGGGTCAACACACCTCAATCAAATCATTAGTTCATTACCAGGCCTGTGGAGAAGTTCAACACATGTTGACGAGGTAATTAGCCATTTAAATCAGCTGTGTTGGATCAAGGACACGTCTAAAAGCTGCAGGACACCGGCCCTTTAGGCCTGGAGTTGCCCACCCCTGGACTAGAGAGTCAGATGTAACCAATGGGACAGGTTACATCTGAGCTGCCTGATTGGCTGTTACATAAAGCTCTCTCTGTCTGTCTCTTTCTCCTTGGGGTTTGATTTGGTTGGTTAGAATTTTGGTTAATTGTCTTAAGAGCATTTCACATCATACATCCAGACACTGCTTACACTACTGCAGTGACCTACTACTGTCCTCTTGTACCGGGTTGTGACAGAAAGAAAATTATATATAAATAAATATATGTATTTTCTAGCTCCTCTCTCAGCCCCTGGTATTTCTCAAGCTTCTTGTGTTCCTTCTTTTCTTCAGTCTCAGGTCTCTGGACTTCAGGTGGAACCCTGCATGCATGGTAAGGAGCTTTTTTGTCTTGATATCAGTTGCTTCTATCTCCTGTTTTGGCTAGCTTACCATAATAACAGGGTATCTGACAAACAGTGGAGTTTAGGTCTTCTTCCCATTCAGCTGACTGCACAGGACTTGCCTTTTTCTCTGTGGGTTTTTTGTAGTTGTGGCTTTTCCTAGCAACCTCTTTGTGATTCTCATTCCCCTGAAAATAAAAGCTCACTGAAAAAAATAGGGAAGTTGTTGAATTTGTGTATAAGAACCTCACATATCCAATATTACTAATTTAAATTCGTCATCTAAACACAATTTAGTCTTGTAATTTTCATATATTTTTAAGGATGTTCAGTTCATTAAAATGAATTATGTTGAAATGAGAGAACGTAGTCGTGTTTTCTCTGGAGTTCTTTGGGATTAGTGAGATGGACATGACAGGCAAACAAAAGGCTCCAGTGAGTTAATAATAAATTATATCAAATAATGATCATATTAGTATTTGTGAGTGAACTGTTTGCATAGACATACACATATATACACAAGCTGACATAGGGTGGGGATACAACTGGCTTATTGAAACATGTCACAAAATAAAGGTAATTCATGCTCATATAAGGTCACATAAGCATCGTTCTATTTACCGTTCCATATTCATAGCTTCAGCCACTATAAACTTGGATGCTGAAAGGATGCTGTTGTTTCTTCAAGCAGTAGCTATGGGAATCTACATGGACCCAAGATTCAGTGTAACAGTTATCCAGATGTTGTATTTCCTGTTTGTAAGCCCCAAATATAAAATTCAATGAAACAAATAACTTGAGCTTCCAAATAATTTAAGCTTTACACTAGCTCCATGTTCATCACAGTAATAGTAGTAGATGAGTAAAGATTAGCTCTCTTATGGTGTCTTGTGAAACAACCTACATCCTGTTTATTGCACGAGGGTGTAACCATTGATATCCGTGGATTTGTTCATTGCCAGCCTTCCAAGTTTTTGTGGTTTTTCCTTCTGACCACATGATGCTCTCTGCACCACATTTTTACTGTCCTTATACTTATCACCACAGTGTTTATGTGCTAAAAGAGAAATAATTTCGTTGTAACTGAAACCGATTCTGAAGTAGCCAGGTTCCTTCCTGATGACGTCACAGAGCTTTCCTACGTGGTAAGCTTACTGAGGGGAAGAGCGCTGAAGCTTTCTTCATGTTCAAGCACATTGCTGCCTGCCTATATGATGTCTTTTTGAACAAGCTGAAAAAGACTTTCGCTCACCCCATGTCTGAGGACAGTTCTGTGAAAAAACGATTAAACCTCCACCAGGACATCCGCAGCATGGTAGAATTTGTGGTCAATTTCTGGACTGCAGCCACCGCAACATGCTGGCCAGAATCCACACTTCAAGGCTGAACCAGAGCTCACAAGTGTTTTTACTGTGCTCAGGCCAGGCATTTCCTTGCTTCCTGTCCTGTGAGACCAAACGAGTTTGCCCGCCGGTAGTTTCGGGGGTACAGGTGGGCTTCTCTCACTAAGCCCTGACTATTGCTTCAAGTCACGCTTTGCTACGACCAAGTTGCCCCTTTATGCCCTGATCAACTCTGGGATAGAGCAGAATCTCATTGACTCCGAACCAGCAAAACAAATAGGCCTGTCCCCGTCCCCTCTTCGGCTTTTGGCTCATTAACCTGGGATTTGGAGGAATGATCCAGGGGGGCCTGCGGGATGACCCAGATCCTGGATCAGGTCCCCCCGGCCACCGCTATGCCATATGTGTGTCTTCATCCGGATAGGGATTTGTGTGTTGGTGTGTGAGACTGTAGCCTGTAGTGTATATTGTACGTTGGTATTATGAGACACTGTATTTCAGGTCATTTTACATAGTAAGATGAAAGTAATATTATGAGGAGTATAATGAATAATTTTTTCCTTGGAGTAATTAAGCACAGCACTGCATTACTTTTAATAAAAGTGTTCGGTGTAATATGTGTCACTTTTTTGAGTAATGACCCAACACCGATCGCAACAAGGAGAGGGAATGCATTTAACATGCACAACCATGTGACCACACAACATCCAGTCAATGTTCACAAATGTGATATCTTTGATATGCTACTTAGTGATGGTGGTAACTCTCAAAGCGGAGCTGGTGAGAGCACAATGAGAATCGATAAGAGAATCGATAAGAAATCGAATCGATAAGTAATATCAATAAATCGCTACATTTTTATCCATTCCCATCCCTAATCTTTCCATCATTGATAGGTTTTCTAAAGTGCTCAAGTCATCGCCCTCGAGAAATTGCCAACTACATCTGAAACTGCTAAGCTCCTTGTGAATCATGTTTTCAAATTACATGGAATTACATGCTGTCTGACAGAGGGCCCCACTTCATTTCTCAAGCCTGGACGGCTTTTTCCACCACCCCGGGGGCCAAAGCTTGTTTAAGCTCTGGTTTTCATCCACAGACAAACAGAGTGACAGAAAGACTTTAACTAAGTATTTCAATCTGCTGCATCACTACCCAAAATCCTTCCTCTTGGTCCACACAGCTGTCCTGGGTCAAATACGCCCATAGTTCTCCGATCTCCTCCGCTACACATCAATTGATGTTCATACCATCTCTGGGCTATCAACCACCTCTCATTCTCAACGTTGAAACCGACCTTGCAGTTCCCTCTGTGCAACATCACCTCCAACGGAGTCAGGGCTCAAACCAGAGAGGCTCTGCTCAAGACCACCAACCAAAACAATAAGTATGCCAACCACCGTGTTTTTGTACAACTTCATAGGGATAGCTGCAACTACTGAAAGAAGACTCCGCTGCACCCAGTTACTTGCCTGGTCAGAAAGAAAGTATGGCTTGCAGCTAAAGATATTCGAAAGACACACACTGTCTTGGTAGGCTGCTGTCTCCAAACATGTCGTGTATTATTAATACTGTGTGCTGCTCAGTGACATTTAATATTTATTATTTACTGTTACTTATGCGTATGTTGGTTGTTGCTGTGGTTTGGTTTTCAGCAGGTATTGAAGCAGATTTTCAGCATTTTTTCTCCTTCTCCTTTCTTCCCAATGCGTCTTTCTTTCTTCTTTTTCTTCTGTGATTGTATTAACTTAAATTTAAAAAAAAAAAAAATCCTAATATAAAACTAATAAAATATGACTAGCAAGTGGACTATTATAGCAAAAGTGGTAATAGTCCAACCAGAAAAAATAAATCTGTTGGGCATTTGTGGGCTTCAGACAACAGTTATGATTGCTACACTGCAATCAGACAATTGTTATGATTTTCAGATTATCCTCTGCCTTCCCTCCTCTGATTCGACTAGCAGCACATAAATGTCTCTATAACAAGGCATGTTTCTATTCTGATTGACAAACTTTCAGAAGTCTTACTATGCTGTCTTCTTGGTTTTTTATATTCTATGTTACAGATGATTCCTCTCCATGTTTCTACACAAACTCTGCTTTACTTTCCAGTGTCCCTAAAAGCTCCAGCATGTGCAGCTTGGTCCAACTTGGCCCACAGCTATGCATGGAATCCCCTCCCTCCTCTTCCTGCTGCATTTCTGTTTTCTTCCCCACTTGAGATTCTGTTCACAAGATGTTATAATTCTCTCATTATCATAACTCTAGAATGTATCAAACTCATCTATTGTTATGTGTGCATCAGATTCATAGTTTACTATAAAGCATTTCAGAAGAATTTCTTTTACTTTCATGTAATTCAACAAGTATATAAACTGAAGACATAGTATTCAAATAGAATAAAATGCATTTTCCTCTATGATGCATGGTGAACATACTTTATTTGCAGTAATTCACAAAAGAAATACACATACAATGCAGCTGAAGCCACACGTGCTGAAGTCAGAGCTGTGGACATAGTTGTTGAGTGTAAGTGACAAATCATATGACTCAACAGAGCAAAAATGTCTGACCTTTTTTCAGCTTTCGCACTGTGTTATGTTAAAATGTGTACAAGAACAAAAAACAGCACAATATATAATAGTAAAACTAATGAACTGAATATCTGAACTATCTGACATTTCCATATACACAGCAAAATCACCAAAAGAGAAAAACACCATCTGTATGGTATGCAGTATGCTAGTCTATTTCATGTGCTTTATGAAGTTTGTTTCTGATTTATTTATATATCACCAGATCCAAAAGTGGTTCATATTGTAAGGTAGAGAATAATACCCTGGAATACCCATTCCCAAAGTCAAGAGTGCTGCTGCCCCCTTAAAATCCACAGAATCCAATGGGGCCCACCTAATCTTAATTCATCACCCAATCAAAACACACGACAAAGTGACGTATATCTTTGAAAGGTGTATTCAAAAACTGTTGGATATAAACTGCGAACACGTTCTCACTCCCAAAGCCTGTATTTGCATAGCGCTTTACACTACATTCAGTCATCCACCCATTCACACACTGGTGATGGCAAGCTACACTGTAGCCACAGCTGCCCTGGGGCGCACTGACAGAGGCGAGGCTGTTGGACACTGGCGCCACCGGGGCCTCTGACCACCACCAGTAGGCAATGGGTGAAGTGTCTTGTCCAAGGACACAACGACCGAGGCTGTCCGAGCCGGGGTTCGAACCGGCAACCTTCCAATTACAAGACAAACTGCCAACTCTTGAGCCACAATCGCCCCAAATCACAACAACATTAGCCTTGAGGTACTGTTGTAAGGTAAAGACCCTACATTAACAGAGAGAAAACCCTGGGGTGGGGCTTTACAGGGGTAACACCTTTCCTGCACCTGTTTTGTTGTTCATTGAATGAGCGTGTTGCATTTGAAGGCTGGAGATTGCAGATTGCCACTATGTCACTCGCCAGCTACTAACCTGGAGTTGCAGAATCTCGGGAAGACTCAATGTCAGCATCTTCCACTGCATAGCCTTGGCCTCATTTAGCAGGATTCACGCACCATGTTCAGCCAAAGGAAGGAGTCACCAGTCTGCCCAATCTTGCACTGAAATACCTCTGCATTCTTGGTTTTCCACCAGCTGCCCTCACTTCCCCTTATGCCCCAAACCACCTTTCTCTCAATTAAGGCAGCTCTCATTTACCTTGCCAAATTTTCCCCATGTCCCTCTGATCCCTTGTCAATTCCTTGTGTCCTCTTTGCCAAACTCTCTGTCTGTAAATCTACAGTTTCCCTGGCACCCCTTCACTATGTCCCCTCCTTTGTGGTTTTGTTAATAAATTTTCCAAAACTGTCCGCAGCCGTTTGGGTTTGCTCACTAGATCTGTAATCAGCCTTATAAAAGCTCAGTGTTTTGTGGAGTTTTGTGGGAAATTATAACGCAGTTTTGCTGCTTTTATTTTGGAGGCAACCACTACAAATGACCATTTGTGCAAAGCAATATGATTTCACTGCAAATGTGTTGGAACAGATGTTTATGACAGATGGGATTTTGCTAATCTTAAAAAATGTCAGCTCACATTAACAAAAAAAAAAGAAAGAATGACCCACAATGTAGAGTTTTTCATGGGCGCAACCCATATACTGAATTCTGTTGCTGTGATTTGGTGCTATTTGGTAATATATATATATAAAATTGGGCAGCACGGTGCCACGGTGGTTAGCACTGTTGCCACACAGCAAGAAGTTCAATTCCACCATCAGGCTGGTATCTTTCTGTGTGGAGTTTACATGTTCTCCCCGTGGGTTCCCTCCGGGTACTCCGGCTTCCTCCCACCATCCAAAGACATGCAGCTTGTGAGGATAGGTTAATTGATTAATCCAAATTGCCCATAGGTGTGACTCTGTGAGTGAATGTGAGCGTGAATGGTTGTCTGTGTCTATGTGTTAGCCCTGCGACAGACTGACGACCTGTCCAGGGTGTACCCCGCCTCTCACCCTAAGACAGCTGGGATAGGCTCCAGCGCCCCCTGCGACCCTGAAAAGGATAAGCGGAAGCGAATAGATGGATGGATGTATAAAATTGATTTGAATTGAACTGACATTGTCTTGGATTGCAATCTACCCTTTGTGCTTCTCTCTTTATCTCCATTGATCTTTCTTGCTCTATCAAAGGTAGTCCAAAGGGGCACACTAATTAATATTTCAACACCAAGCTTTGAACAAGGTCCTTTCCCTCACTTTTATTCTGAATGACTTCCTCACCTCTTGACACATGGATTTGCTATAGAAACTTGGCTAAACACTGGTGAGTTGAGCCCATTTTCTGAACTTTTTCCTTCAGACTGTAATTCACTCCTCAACCTCAGCTCGCCTTGGAAAACCGGCCTGGGTGGAGGGTTAGCCACTGTGTATAAAAACTGCTTCAACTGTCAGCAGCTAACAGCTGATGTTTACCCCAGCTTTGAACTGCAGTTGTTTGAAATCAAGGAGCCCACTCCTTTGCTGTGTGCACTGGTGTATCAACGACCAAAACAACAGAAGAATTTTATCTAAGACTTCACTGAGTTTTTGGCAGGAATTATGCTGAGATATGACTGTGGTCTGACTCTCTGTGACAATGAAATCAGTGACGATAATGTCCCTGACCCATGTCTGTAGTAACTGAGATTCCCCTTTTATAATTCTCTGTCAAACCTGATGTGCCAGAATCTTGCACGATTACCTCAGTTGCTGCTGATCACTTTTGCTTGTTCTTATCAAAAAATAATCATAGCTTACTGTTTGATAGGTCCATTCACTGATGACTTTTGTTTAATTTCACCTGCTTGCAAATCCTTGATCCAACCTAAAACTTGGTTGAATAATGCCACCAGAGAAGGTGTGCAGAAAAGCTGAATGAAAATTGACTAAGAGAATCTTTATTAAATTATCATGAGTCTGTAAGAGCAGCAAAAACAAAGTATTTCTCTAAGATTGTGTCTAACAACTGTCACAGACTTCATATTTTATTTTGCATCATTAACTCTGATCCTTCCACTGCTGCTCCTCTTGTAGCAGCTAAAGCAACTTTTTGAAAAACTTTTTGAACTTCTGTGTTAATAGGATCGCATATCAGGTCTCATATTATCCCTCCTGCAACTGACCCATCATTTTTCTTTTTTTTTACTGCTGAATGAAGTAATCAACCACTTGAAACCCACAAAAAGTACTGTGGCAATTTAGAAATTGCTCAGACCAATTTTTAAATTGCCTTTTCTCTCTACAGTTGGACTTCTTCAGCGCCAGACCTTTCCAGGTCAAAATGGCATTAGTATTTCAGTCTGGTTTTAAAGCGCACCACAGGACTGAAACTGCTCTTTTAAAGTTTTAAATGACCTTTTACATTTTACTTATTTGGGAGATTCTTCCATTTTAATACTCTTAGGCTACGTCCACACGTACACGGGTATTTTTCTGTTTTCGGTTTTTAAAAAAAAAAAATCCCGTCCACACGTAAACGCAAAAACGAAGGAAAACGCTGCTAGGAACATGTCAAAGAAACATAGTGGCGATATATTCCTAACCGTGTAGAAATGTTGGCCAATCAGAAGTCTAGAAGCCTGTGTGGGAAAGAGTAAACAAAGATGGCGCATACAAGCAGAACTGAGTCCTATGTGTGGAGGGACAGTAACTGTGTTGTATATGTAAGCATGTAAACACTGTAGAGAGTAAAGTTAACAGTAACAGTATTTTGTCTAAGTCTGCCATTGTAGAAATTAATTTCACCGAAACAAAAACGTGGCGCACAGTGTGACGTCAAAAAAGGCGCACACCTTTGACGCTGCGTTTTCTCCGTTTTCCTCGTCCACACCTAAATGCAAAAACTGAGTTTTTGAAAATCTCCACCCTGGCAGGAGATTTTAAAAATCTCCATTTTCAGTGACTGAAAATGCCGTTTACGCATAGAAAAATCTGCGTTTTCAAAAATACGTGTGGATGTAGCCTTAGACCTCTGTGCTGCCTTTGATACTTTAGATCATTGAATCTTTATCTCTCGACTGGAGCACTGCGTTGGAATCAAAAGGACTGCACTGGAATGTTTTAAATCTTACATACCAACAGAAGTTTTTCTATCAGTATGGGGGATACAGCTTCCTCAAAAACTTCACTTTCTCTCGGGGTACCGCAGGGATCCATTCTTGGCCCAGTCCTCTTTTCTGCTCCCTTTTGGCCAGATTACCTGACACTAAAACTTGAATCTGTGAATCCTCTGAAGTTTTAACTGGACTGTTTGGAGGATATTAAGACAAGGTTAAAAATGTAACTGCGGTCTTTGGACCAAATGCTCCTTGCTGTCCCGAGGTCCAGATTAAAGCACAGAGAGAAGGTCTTTGCTGTTGCTGCACCTAAACTTTGGAGCAAACTGCCCCTTCACATCAGGGCCTCCCCAACATTTTAAATCAGAATGAGTTCTGACTCCCTTTATTTGTGTTATTTCTTACTCAGGAAACATAAAATAAGAAAACCTTTCTTAAATTCTGTCATCTTGGCCTATGTTTTTATGTCCTTTGATTATTTAGATGTTCCGCAATTTGGTCAAAAGTCATTTAAATGTGCTATAGGAATATATTTGACTTTTCCTTCTTCTCCTTTTCTGTGTCTCTCACCCCAGTCCTTACCCTTGTGTGCTATTACTTCTTCAATTCACTTGGAGTCAGCACGGCATACCGGCAGGAAACTCAGCCAAGTAGGCTTCCTGAGAAAGAGGGAGAGGAAGTGCAATAATAGGGAATAAGGAAGGGGGTGTTGGTTTAAAAATAACCCACCTATATAAGCAGAGGGAAGAGCCCACTCTGTCTCAAACTCCGGTTCTCAGCTCCGACACTGCTTTGCCTGAGCCAGAAGTTTGCCTCTGTTCTCTCTCTCTCTCTCTCTCTGTCGCTCTCTCTCTCTCTCTCACACACACTCACTCACACACACACACACACACACACACACACACACACACACACACACACACACACACACACACAGAAACAGAACAGCAAGGCTTTCCTGCCGTGCAGAGGAAAGTGGAGAAGTCAAAGCAGGTGTTTCCAAGAAGTTTAGCAAAGACATAAAGTATGTGCACCATGGAGAGCGAGTTTATCCTGAAACACGCTGCAATAACTTTGACACAATGAGAAAGTCATCTGGTTCTAATAAAAAAATCAAATCGTATAGAAGAAACACATTAATCCAAAAAGCCTCGGAGAGCTGATAGTTTTTCACAGTTCACTGTAAATCCCAGCTAAGTGACTGCAAGTTGAAATGAAATTGATAAAATGTTGTGTATACAGTCATGAAATTATGTGTTATCTGAGTGTTTTAGTAAAGCTTAAATACTGTGGTATGTTAGCAACCCTCAGAAAAGTCTGGCTTTGCCTTCAGTGTAAGAGCAGGGTACAGCTAGTCGTCTCTTAATCACTACACATTGCAGAGGCAGGACCAAACCAGACCATAATTAGAATATAACTGAAATAGTGTGTAAAAAAGAAAGAAAGAAAGAAAAGAAGTGTGATAAGCCACACAGGTGTAAAACAAAAAAAAAAGAAAAAGTTGTCATCAGATGTTCTCAAATAACCCAGTTATTGTCATATTTATCTGGTTAATCAGTCAAAACTATTTCTGCAAATGTTTCTGGCCAGATGCCCTTCCTGAGTATCTGATTATTTTAAATGGCAGTTTTTTTAAATTTGGGAATTTGTCACAAAAAATTAGTCTGGCAAACTTAGACAGTGGAAGCAAAGCTCTAACAGCCACAAGTTTTCAGCCAAGCCCATCAGCCTTGTTGTGCCATGATGTAACTCTGTCTCAATCTAGACACAGCGCCAGATAGTCATTTGTAAGAACAGCAGAGCCTCACACATAGAAACATGCAACCAGACAACCAGAACTCACTTCCACATGGAAATTTTAAACCACTCCATCATAGAGTGACAGTGGGTCAAACATAAACACTATTGGTTTTTGTATTGATTTTAAAGCTGGCTGAGAGAGAAGTTTTATGTTGTTTAACTCATTAAAAGGATCAGATTCCCTTAACTCACTGAGTCAAATGTAGATGGGAGTGGCAGGATAAACACTGCAGTCCTGGTGTGTGGGGAGAGTACAATTTGTTTTCAAGTGATGGTCCTGCAGCTTTAAATGCAGGACCGTTAACATAGGTGATTCCCAGCACGCAAGAAATGTTCTTGGAGAAAGAGAAGACGAGGAATAACTTGGAGATCAAAGTAGATGACTTATTGGAAATATGATACGACGCAGTCAGGGAAGCTGAGGAACAAGACAAGCTTTTAGCTGACAACAGAGCTGTGAAGCTGCTCAACAAAGGCTGAAGCCTACAGAGATGACAGCAAGAATTTGGGAAATACAGCGTTGGTAAAAACTGGAACACAGTCCAGAACTCTAAGACTTCAACACCTGGCAAGCAAAGAAACATAAGGTGGAAGAAATTGAATAGCTGACTTTAAGATAAGGGCACGAGACATATGACCACTGAATGAAATGAACGCACTACACATACTAAGGGTTGTAGTGTAATATGGCTTGTAACTTTGTTTAAGTAAAAGGCCGGACACGTTTGTCTTCTTATCCATAATAACAAGAACCACTTCTGTGGCATCTGCAGTGCATTGATTATATGGATGAAAATCCAAAAGAAGCGTTTTCTGATCCCTTAATGAAATTTCTAGTATTTTTAGGCCAGTGTTTCCTCTTTCTTTCCAACTATAGTACTAGGAAGGAAGGAAGAAAGGAAAGAAAGAAAACCGCTGTAGGTATAGATACAAGGTAGAAAAGCCCTTCACTTGAGCACAGTGAGTAAATAGACCTGTATAGCTATGTATGGAATTTTCCAATTCCATGTAGTTAAACTGCATTTTTAATTACATTTCCATGTTTTTTCCTGAAACAGTATGATGACAATTCCATATTGGGCTAACTGAGTGGTGGTGGGAAATGGCAGGAAAAGCCTGAGAGTGGCATAAGTCAGAGACAGCCAACTGTAATTTGTACCCTCACGGGATGTTACCATTCATATCTCAGTTGTAGATGTTTGTGAAGGACAGAAAGATGTAGAGGATGTTCTCTACAAACTTCAGTTTTACATAAATCATGTTTAAGTCCTGGTATTTGACTCCAGCTGATTATTGATGGTGTTATGACCCAAGATCATGTGGATCATACATGTTTTTATATGTGTGACTCCCCTCACCAGAGGATGTGGGTGTGGGTTTTTCTCTCTCCTCCCTCCCAGGGGTGTGAATGGGTTGGTCTTAATGGATACAGGTGCCTGCTGAGTGGGTGGGTTCAATTCCTCCACCACCCAGTAGGCTGTGTTTCTGCTAGTAGCTTTGAGTGTTTCTCTGGGAAAATCCAGAGTTGATAAGTTCGTTAGTGATTTGTGTGTTTGGCTTATGAGAGCTGGTCTAGATCTTTGTAAACAGTTTTATATATTAGACAACCTGGAGCATTCTTTAACTGTACATACTGAACACTGCAGCAGCCTTTTTGTTGAAAACTGTTTTCTCTTGCTAATGGGTGTAAGAGTTTAGTTAAGAAAATTTTGTGTTTTTTGTATTTTTATTTTGGGTCAGGGAAGATTGGGTAACAACGGCCACACACCACGAGCCTTCAGAGGTCTCTTTGTGTTTACATTTTCAGTCCCTAATGTCACCAAGTGCTGCACAAGTGAATAAGGAGTATCTCCAGAGCACATGTTCCTCAAGCAGTGGACATAAGTGACTGGTACCCATTATGATTTAATATAATAATCTCG
Organism: Perissodus microlepis; assembly: GCF_051167445.1. Classification (NCBI taxonomy): domain Eukaryota; kingdom Metazoa; phylum Chordata; class Actinopteri; order Cichliformes; family Cichlidae; genus Perissodus; species Perissodus microlepis. The sequence goes on along the minus strand of NC_140477.1, from coordinate 23,734,569 downwards.
ATCTAAACTGAAATATGAATACGAAACAAACAGATGCATGTACCAGACGTTGCTCACTGATATCTGCAGTCAGGGATATAGGATATGTCGCTTAATGGTGAAGCAGTGCAGAAAACATTACTGAGAGCAAACAAAGTTAATGCAGACTGACTGGAAAACAGTAAATAATGAAAATGTCAAAAATGTCACATGCCCTTTAAACCTTTGTGAACCAATACACGAAATAAGTCCTTTCACATATAAAGAGCTCCCTCCATCACAAATATGTACAATACATAGGATGTGTAAATATGTGTTATGTGTTTTTGTATAGCTACTTGGACTAACTATCAGATGTCATCAGGACTGAAAGGAGTGAAATTGTTAGTATCAGTTATCAGCCTCAGTTTACAGTGAAAACAGTGAAAATATTTGCCTAAATTACCCCATCTCTGCTAGAGATACCTAAAGGAACAAGGCTTGACATATTTGCAATAAGGATCGTGTTCAGAAAGCAAATACTAGCTAATAGTCTTGTGACTGAAAGACACCCAACTGAAAAATAAAAAATATTTCAAAAATATTTCATCACCTGTTTGTTCACATAAAATGTGTGAGTAAACTATCAGGTCATCTTGATTACCAGAAAGGTTTCGGAGCTCTTTTTCACTGATTCTAAAAGTCTTTGGTAGGGGAGACTGAGGATAGTTGTAACATTTTTTATATTTCTGTCTGTAGTTTGGAGCTCTTTTAAGGTAGTGAATTCAAAATGTAATGCAAAGTATTTACATGTCTCTGCTATTAAACAGTACAGCTATTTTTTCTGCAGCACAATTACTCATTCCATGGTATGGTCTCAAACACAAAGAATGAATGTTACAACTAACCCCATAACATATCCTGGGGTGAAATGTAACACAATGAAATAAGGGTACTGACAAATTCTTAACATGTAATCTTTTTTATTCAACACGTGAATGCACTTAGAACTATTTATGTAGCTATGTGTGTGTGTGTGTGTGTGTGTGTGTGTGTGTGTGTGTGTGTGTGTGTGTGTGAGAGAGAGAGAGACAGAATGCAGAAATCTAGCTTTTGAACATATTCCAACACCCCAAAAAGACTATTATGGAATTTTCAGCAACTGAATATTTCATTAATTTTGGTTGGTCTTCCTTGAGTTTGGCCTCATTGGCTCAGAAAGATGAGGAAATCTGTTTCTTGCACCCATCTCTGACACAGTGGTCTGCATAACGTATGCGTGGGAACACAAACAGTGGAGGAATTGTGTTGCCAATGGCATTAACCGCATATACAAAGGTGACCAGTGAACCTCTCTCTGCTGATGTCGTTGCCCCAACTTGTTTAATATAAGTTAAAGTAATAGTGTGGTAAGTTGTAACATCTGCATTATTGTTACAACTAACCCAGACTGTTGCTGTTACAACTGACCCAGACTCCTATAGCCATGAACTAGCCAGCATTACAGCCAACGGCTAAAACATTAGCACTAAAGACCTACACAGAATATATCCCCATAGACATGCAAATAACATAATTTAAGTTTGATGAGTTTAACTGCAAAGCAGATAATGCTATTAGAAATTGAAATAAAGTAGAAAAACTTACTTTTTGGCATACAAATGACTTTTTTTCTTCTTAAATTGTCTGTGTTTGACAAAATGTGCTAATTTTTCACATGTGATAGAAGAACTGAATTGGACATGTACAGGATGAATCACATCATTTGAAACTTAGCCCTGATTGGAGAAATTTCAAGTGTTACAACTGACCCACGTTACAACTATCCCTGGTCTCCCCTACTTTTCTGGACGGATGAACAATATTATCCTAAAAACTAGTGTTTCATTAGGTGTTTTTTATGATGCAGGTGGAGATTGCTGTCAAATGTATCAGTCCAAAATGTCCTGTAAGTGTTCAGTGAGTCAGATTAAAAACTATCTCTTAGAACATTTCTATATTGATTTCACCTCTGACAATGCCAGCACAATGCCACCCACAGCATCACCACTGAACACCCTGATTGTAGGTATCAAGAGTCCATGTTCTTCTGAAGAAATAGTCCTATGGTAGCTTTTATTTGTGCTCAAAGAGATCCTTTAAAAAATAATTTAAAAGAGATCCTCTGAAGCTCTGTAAAGCTTTTATAGTTAAATCTCAGTTCCTGTTTTGTCCTTTAAATCAAAGATTTATAGTTTTAGGAACTACTGAAATACTTTAAAAAAAACCTGTGTGTCATAGTTGGATATATACAAATCAATTTTACTTTTTTATAAGAAAAATTGGTTTGTTTGGAAACTTGCACTGATCAGGCTGTTGGTTGTTACAGAAAGGGTTGGTACATTCACTCAACTATATGTCACCAAAATGAAACAGAGGGGTAGGCTTAACCAGATGAACAACACGGCTAATATGTAACAACCTGAGAGGTTTCATAGAAAGCATTTAAGAAATCCGCGATGGTGAAGGTGGCGCCTGGTGGCTGCAGACTGCTGCAGAAAACTGCGTGGCTGTATTCACTACAAGGGAGTGTGCGCTACTGGCTTGTCGTGTTCTAGCCTGACGCACGCACCTCTGTCCGCTTTCTCACTGAGATAGAAACCGACAGAGATATTTGACCTCTGTGTTGTCATATACTCAGAAACACAGGAGCAAAATAATCATGGATCAAACTTTTCAGAACACAATAATTATCAGAAAGAACGAGACGTTTTCACTTTAAAATGGAGACCGTTCTGTGTCGCTTTCCAATATGTTGGATTTTGTGTTTGTGTGATACTGTTACTTTGTTTTTTTATGTTAAAGTGTTAATATTTGTTACGCGTTATTTAAACTGTTAATTGTTCTGTCTTTGAGCGCCGATATGGGGGCGGTTGTTCTGCCAGCTGTTGGCCAAAGGGGCGGGTTCTTTCTCCGCGAGGGTTAAGTAGCTCCACGCAGCAGAGCAGAGAAAGCATTGGGCACTAGTCCGTCTCCGCTTCTCTGTCTGTGACTCGCGGGGAAAACTCACGCTTTTATACTGAGGCTAAATTTAGGGGCTGGTCGGTACACCGTGTCCCTATCCTGAACGCGCTTCCTTCCCCTAGCCGCACACTGGTCCGGTTTATGTATGTAGTGATATTTATAAGAAAACCAGTTGTTCCAGGCGCAGAGCTGCATGTGAGCGAGGACCAGCTCACCGGACGGCAGAAGTTACGCGCTCGTAGCCTTATCTGGCAACTCAGCGGACTTTGGTGACTTGCCTTAAACAGAAGTTTTTTTTATAATTCAGTGTTTTTTTTTTACTATTCATAATGGCCTCGAGTGGGACAATTTTACCATCCATCTCTACATTTTCCAACCAAAAAGAAAAATACTGGGAAGATGTAAGTTGGCCTTTTTATTTATTAATTTTGCTTTCACCGAGCTTCATGCACTTGTCTTCCTGCTATCAGAAAACATATTTATATTAGTTGTTGTTTTATTTGTGTATATTATACATATGTGTGTATTGATCATCTGAACGGGTTGAAAGAAATGATGCATTCTGAAACAAACTGTGCTCCCATCCCTGAAGCAGAAGTGGAAAAGCGACGTGATCAGCAGGGCAGATATGAACAGCAGCTGCCAGGGCAGAAAAGACGAAGAGGACCTGGACAGGTTCTTGGATCTGGAGTTTATTCTCGCGAACACCGCCGATTCCAGCAGTGCGTCGGCCGCCGGGACGGTACCGGAGTCATACCGCCTTCAGGATTCCGGGGTGTCTGTTTATCAGCAGCAGCAACAGCATCACATCGAAATGTCCCATCAAACAAGCGATTACACGTCTGTTCCAGACATGAACAGTCCTTCCCAATACAGCAGCCTGATGGCAGAGCTCCTTCGCTCCGACATGGATACCAGCTTCCTCCCTGCGAGCAGCTCCGGTATTCAGGGCAGATTCTTGGTCAGTTCCACGCCTTTCCAGACCACTCAGGGTGTATTCCTCGAGCACCCGAACATTAAAGCTGAGCCGGTCTCAGTGGACACATACGGACCTGTCATGGGTCTGGCGCCTCAGAGCTGCACTAAAATCAAGCACGAAGGGAACGTCTCATGCATGGTTTTTAACGAGCAGCCCCGGCTTGCAAGCTCCCCGCAGGGAGCGATGGGCAGCATGACCCCGCCGCTCAGCCCGGATGACCTGATGAACCCCGAGAGCCAGCAGCGCCAGATGTGCACCTCCACCTCGCCGACGTTCCCGCAGACTTTCCACCTACACCACTGCAAGGCGCCCGCGAGATTTCCTCACCAGCACGGCGCGATGCACTTCTCCTTCACTGAGGCGCTCCACCAGCATAAACTCACCGGCGTTTTCGGAGAGGACGCAGCCATGGGCCTGCAGCAGGCAGCTGGCCAGCGGGTTTTACTCACTCCGCCCTCCTCCCCGCTGGATATTATGGACACCAAGCCAAAGAGGGGTCGCAGGTCCTGGCCGAGGAAGCGAACCGCGACACACACCTGTACTTTCACCGGCTGTGGAAAGACCTACACGAAGAGCTCTCACCTGAAGGCGCACCTCAGGACTCACACAGGTAAGATCTGCAGGCTGAGTGTGGCGGGCATGTTATTCAACTACGTCACGAACTATGCTGTCACTGATGGGTGTTCTTTGTGTTCTTAGGAGAGAAGCCATACCACTGCAGCTGGGAGGGTTGCGGCTGGAAGTTCGCTCGCTCTGACGAGCTCACACGTCACTTCCGAAAGCACACCGGGCACCGGCCATTCCAGTGTCACTTGTGTGAACGGGCATTCTCCCGGTCTGACCATCTCGCCCTCCACATGAAGAGGCACATGTGAGCAAATTCCAGAAGGACAACAAACAGACAATGACTGATTTGCACAGCATCAGCCTGATTAAAGAATCCTACGATGGGCCACATGGATCCGACGACAATATATAGATGCAAGTTCCTATAGGAGTGTTAATTTTACTGGTACCATGAATGGATAATGGGACCACTGTTGACTACACTGTAATAGCTATATGTATTGTATAGGATTATTACGGTGACTTTTATGAAGGCTTATTAGGCATTAAGATAACGTGCCATCACACGAGACTATAAACATATTTTCTGGGAAAATATCTATATTTTTATTGATATGTGTATGTACGTGCATGTGTATGTGAGTGTAAGAAATAACAAGAAAACCACAAACAGCAAACATATGAATTCTTTTCTGAATTCTTGCAGATGTAGCTGGTACTACTTTTTTTGTTTATTTGCAAAGGTAACAGGGACGTTCCACTTAACATATCAGACACATGCCAATGAAGCAACTGGATGCAGATGATCCTTAAATGTGTGATATTTGAGTTTGTATTTTTTACAATAAGTGCCTTATACATCACTTTAGTACAGAACTAACAAGTGCCATAATCTCTACTGGCCAAAAGACAAAGTTTTATTAACTGTGTTTTGTAACAAGCAGATGAAATAATGTTTTAGGAAAATGTTTTCTTATGAAATCGTCTCGTTGAAGGTTTGAACTGAATGTCCTGTCTGTGAGTCTGTCTGCTGGTTAGTAGCATTTGAAGTCAGGGTTTTACAGTCTCGCAGACGTGTGCGTCGTCTCGACTCCAATCGACTGACAAAGGACTAAACAGTCTTTGGCAAAAAGATTTGTTTGTGTCTTGAAGAAATGTACTGCCTTGTGAATTGAGTCATTTTATATACTGGAAATAGTTTATTTTAATGTACATATTAAACTAAATGGATAACATGATCTCTGACTCCAGAGTTTGATTTTCAAAGTTCACAGGTCTATAAAAGGGTTTTTATTTGACAAAAGGTCAAATACTCAAAGGTCGCTGTAGTTGAAAAATTGAGTCAACATAGAAGGGTATATCAGAAGAAAAGCACCTGAGAAGACGAGCAATATCTTAGGGCATGTAGATACAAGTATGTGGACATTTAGTAATAGGTGAATCATCCTGAGAAATTGGGTCAACCCACTCATATACTCATAAATATAAACATTACATTGACATAATTACAAAGTATAGATGGACGCTACGTGGGACATAAGGGCAAACCATATGGAGTGGTGAAAAGAAAGACAGTGTTTCAAATAAACTAAAAAAGGGATAAAGAAAAGCTCCAAAAAGAAAAAGTTGCCTGATGGAAGACTGTTTTCCGGCAGCTTGAAGCCGGGAGTTGGAGAGATATTTTGTTGTAATGCTACTTTTTGTAAGTCGTGTTTTGTTTGCAAAAAATCAGTTTTGAGCCACCAACGCTAAATTTAATTTCAAAAGCAGCCTTGTTAATAGCTAGTTGATATCTTTAAGTCAAGGGAATGTTTCAACTCCACAAAGAAGATGTTTAGATCAAAAAGATTTAAATTCTGTGGTGTGAGCCTTTAATGCATTACATGTTAAATCAGTAATGGGAAGAGTTGCCTCATAGACCATTAGAGCATGACAGAGATGATCGAATAGTAAGGGTATGATCATCATTCTTACTTCACACACACTGGAAACAAGAATCTGGGTTAGATCCAATTACTATCCAAACTACAAGAATAAAACTACCATCCAATATTCTTTAAACTGTAAATTTGACCATTGTCAAGTAACATACATGCTTGCCACATGTAGTGTTGGAAGCATATAGGTGATGGCTCTTAATGAAACTTCACTATCTCTCCATTTCCGCTAAAGCCGTGACAAGGCCTGTGTTTATTTTGGGTTGTGAAAGGTCACTTGTCTCAGTACCATCTCCACAATTGCCCCGTGCCAACCCTCAGAAAAGAGGAACACTCCCCACCTCTATGTTTAGTACATTCACTCAAGTGAAAAATCAAACATTTTCATTTCACTTTTTTCAGCTGGGTGCAGAAGGGTAACTGCCACTGTAGAGCGTGGGAAGCTCTGGCGTGAGGGTGACCTGGTTTACATGCTGGTTTCTGCCTTTGTGAAAGCAGCGGAACAAGATGGATTCATTATCATAATATAGATTTGCCTTAAAGGAAGAGGGCAAGGTTCGCTGAGGTCGTGAGTGCGGTCTGATCCAACTTAGGTGGGAGGCCCAGGGCTTGCAAGCCCCATAGGCTGATTGGGCCTACAGTATATGAGCAACACTGGGCTCAGTAGGCAACAAAAGGGACAAGAAGTGTATTTATGGGAAGAGGTTGCCATCTACTGGGATAGCAGCACTGCTGTGGACTGCAGGAAACTTCCGCTGGAATGTTTTCCCTGCAGTTTCCCAGATGGATCGTAAATTCCGCTGAGTGTGAGAGCGAGAAATCACAAGGAGCATAGTTAGAAGAGACAAAAATCAAAAAAGGACGCTGTGTCTCCCAGTTGAACTAATTATTCCCGAACTGTTTTTTCATCAGTTTTTCTATTTTTGCAGGTTCAGTATTTAATCAAAGTAAGAAAAATGTATTTAAGTATTTTAACCAATGTAACATTTTTTGTTTGATAAATTACCGGTATATGTTATACATGTGATACCGTGTGGGGACAGTGATGAAGAAAATTAAACAAAAAGTTACGCATCAAAATGTACCTAAAAAGGGAAAAAAAAGTTTAAGTTTACATCAGCAGGGGAAACCAAATGAAATGATAAGAAACAGGTACAAAAAAAACCTGAACATTAGACTCTTAATGTTCTATTGTTTGTTTATTTTTAGTTTGTAAAAGGTTGAATTGTACACTAAATAAAACCTATCAAGTAAATTTGTGTTTGGTTGATTATTTCTTAGCATCTTTTCAATGCATTTCCTATTAAAACTATATAAAGACTATAAAGACTGCTCGTTCAGTCTTCATTTAGCTGCTGTCTACTGTCAGACTTTGTGTGGCTCAGTAACCAAACAGGTTTATGTCAGTGTTCAAACTGAAAAACAGGCTTCCAGCAAGTTCTGGTTCTTCCAGATCATGTGCGTTGTAACACATGTAAAATACAATACACATGCATAAACACAAAGAAGTACAAGGGAACATATAAGAGATATGTCTGCCCAGCATACATACACTATACCCCGTGGTGTGTATTTTTGTAACAATTTTTCAGGCCAGATTAGATTTTCACCAGTGGATAAAATGAGCTTGCAGCCGAAGCTAATCGAACACTGGCTGCGGAAGGTAAGATTTACACTCCTACAAAAACACTGGGAGTCTGCTCAGTTCATTTTTGTGTAAAAAGATAAAATCATGTTAAATTTGCATGTCAAATATCTCCGATAGCCCCATTATTTGGGCAGATAATTTGTGTTATGAAAGCAAGATCAGCTTTTCAGCAACTATGAAATCAGAGAAGGTGTAGCTGTGCTAGCAGCCATATAAGGGTTGTTGTTGACCAAATGATGGCGTCAGCATTCTAATCTGCTTAAAATGAAACAGTCAACATGTGAAGTCTCAGGTAAGCAGGAATAATGAGACTACAAACAAACAGTATCCAGCCTCTTGATGTGAACCACAGCTACAGACTGTGTTTTCTTACTTTAAGAACTAAACATTCTGTGACAAACAGAATACACATGTGCAGTTAAAGTTAAGGTAGTTATCTAAACAATTGCCTGGACAAAGCATTCTGGATGTATTCTCCTGTCTCAGCCTCCTTGACGGGCTTTAACACAGGTATTAGTCTTGTGATGTGATGTCACAGTAGTTTACCGTAATCCTGTATAACTAATGATTAACTTTTATCTTCATAAAAATAACATGTTCTTCAAATATCTACATTTTGCTTAAGTGATTTAGTGCTGAGTTCATTAGATAAACAATTTTACACACATTAAGATTGGGAGTCAAAATTCATTGTTACCAGTTAACAGACTGGTGTGTATACAGTGCTTATCCACTCTGAAGACTCAAAGTATTTTTTAACAAGAAGTCACATTAACACAGTGCTTTTTATTGTATACCTTTAAGTGCTTTCTAATTACTGCACAACAACACTCCAGCGGATGCATCAGGAGCAATTTTGGTTCAGTTTACTGTCTTATGGCTCTTGAACAGGACATCAGACTGCCAACCTTACAATTACTCAACAATCTGCTCTCCCTGCTGAGCCACAGCCCCTAAAACACAGTGAGGCTCCCATTTCCTTTCAGCTTGGGACTGTCAGTACGTTTCCAGGACGGCATCATGCCATGGCAGATTATGGTCAAGATGTTAGTACCTCAATCGAGATATCATTTCTAAACTTGTGCGTGGCTCCATTTGACATAAAAGTCAAGTTCATGTATACACTATATGGAAGAAAGTACCAGGCTACCAACACATTACATCAACAGGAGCCACTCGGTCATCGAAAGCCATGTCATGAAGCTCAAGGTCCACGGTTATGTGTTGATGTTAATGCCAGAGGAGGTTTAGTCAGCAGAGCTTTGCCAACTTTTACCATAGCCTCAGCATTCAGCAACTCTGCTCTGTAACTTCACGAGGTACACTTGCTGTGGTTCCTTAACACTTTCACTTTGCAATAAACAGTACATTGCACAATAACTGAAACCAGCCCCCTGAATGAACACCATCTGTAAAGATGTTCCTGCATGAAAATCCCAACCATGCCACATTCTCAGTCACTTAACTCATCATTCTGAGCCATTGTGATGCTTGGTGAACTTAAGTGGGTTGTCTTGATTATGTCTGCCTGAATATATTGAATTTCTGTCATGTTGATCACATAAGTGCACCAACAAGCAGTTGAATACATGTACAGGGTCTAGTGAATGCTCATGGTCAATTCCTCCAATACAAAGGGTTTTTTTTTTTTAAATCTCCAGGTTGTTAGGTTTTTAGTATCAAAAATGTTAACAGCACTCCAACATTACCCACAAATATTCTCTGGCTGACAGGTTTTTCATTTTCCTCCTCTTCATTATCGTAGAGTAAACACAGTGTGAAGAATTTCCTCTTATTCCTCAGTGAGACAGTTAGCACTTGCCAACATAGAGGATTGCTTGGTTTACAGCTAATATGTCCAGAATTGCACAGCATTCATTTCACACTTGACAGGTGTGCCCTTGAAATGTGTGTAATTCACCTCACACTGTGACTGTCTGGGAGGGGAGGAGCATCTGTAAAGTATTTACTTTTGTTACAGCCTCATTCCAAAATGGAGTCATTTCTCACCTCAAAATTTAACGCAAAAATAATCCATGAATAAAAAGTCCGCTTGAAATTCATCCATATGTATAAAAACTAAAAAACAAAAGCATACCGTGAACAAGTATTACAGTTAAGTACTGACATCCTTTGCCATGACATTCAAAACGACGAGTTTAGTTGAAATGGAGAATTGTAAACTTTCATCACTGTTGCTATGGTGATTGTGTGTAGACTTTTCAGGTGAAAAATGACTCAATTTTTGAATCAGGCTGACAAAATGTGGAAGAAGTGAAGCACTGTGAATACCGCTACAGATGTCTGGTTTGGAAAAGATTGTTTGGGATAAAAAAAAAAAAAACTTTGAAAATGCTGAAGGATGGATTTTAAGTTCTAATAGCTTCTAAAATGATTAAAATCACTTTATTTCTTAATGGAATTGCGATTTAGGGATTTGATAAATTACATTTGGCACTTTGTCCCTAAATATGTAATTAAGAATTTAAGATTTCTAAACGTGTAATATTATATTAAGCTTTACGAATATTCATACAAAACTGTTGACAAGTCAAACATGCATTCATTAATGGAAATGTTTATTCTAGTAAACAGTACAGACCATATAGAGACCATATAGATCCTCACTTTTCTAGGTAAACCTCTGTTCTCTACCCGTTGTTCCAAATGTTTTCCTCTAAAATTCACTGGTTCGTTTGTTTATGCTGTTAGGACACATATACCAGACATGATACTACAGAGACCGTACACGCACTGTATGCATTTTTATAAAAACAGCGCTGAATAATTTGTCGATAGCAGAGAGAGCAACAACAACAAGAGTTAGAAAAGAAATCAAATAAATGACGAATGACACAATGAATTCATTTTGCCTGCTTAATATTAAGCATCAGCATTCCAGCAAAGACAGAATTCAGTGGTTTCACACTACAAGAAAACATGAACCATTCTGATAAAATGAACATTAAAACAAAGAAACTGTTAAGCTGTAATTTTGACACTTATCATCAATCATAAGCTGATATTTCTTAACTGCTAACACTGTTGATATTTTAATAACATTTAGTAATTAACATTGTGTTTACTTGTTTTTCCTCAAAATAAAAAAAAAAAAGAAGGATTTGCGATAAAAGGCTTTTGATGCTTGGAAGAAAATCAGGTCATAAGAGTGGCTGGCTGTGGATACATAAATAATTATATTAAAAACATACACAACATATAAAAAATTAAACTTCTTTCAGACTATACATAAAACAACAATAAAAGAAACATATCTATTGCACAATGGAGGTATCTAATGACAAATACAGTATGAACAATGGTACCAGTCTGTTAACAGCAGTACACAGCAGACGGGGTGATTGCAGACACACATCATATGCGGTCTTTTACAGAAGGACCGAGTATTGAGTGCTGCTAGTTCTTGGTGCTAATGATAATATGCATGTTGTTCCATCTCACCACATACTCTAATTTCTGAATTTTGAAATATTTCAAGTTTTGTTTTCAGCATTGGTGCAGAACGTCAGAATCAAACCCATAGAACTGCTGTCCAACCCTACTTCTCAAGGAGTGCGTTGGCATAATCACAGGTCCCTCTGTTTCCTACATGTTGCTAGCTATACTGTGTGAAAATATCACATCCTAGCTTGTTGAAGTATAAACACCGCCACAGAATGTCAGCTGTGCTATAAAGATAACGCACCTCTCTGCCCTATAATATACAGAACGAGTCCACGTTTTGCTTTCAAAATTCAGCTGAGCCATCCACATACACACTCAGTCAAAGGACACTCTCTTTAGTTCTGGGAAAAGTAAACTTCTATAGCACTTAGGCCAGTGTGGGTTCCACATAGTTACAAGAAGAATAGCAAAAGCTTCAGTCCTCTAGCTGTATCTATACAGACTTCTTTCAGGCTCAGTACCACATGCAAATCTCCCACATTGTGACCTCAGTGGTATACAGCACGTTAGGTTATGAAGCATATTTGTGTGAAAATCACAGCCTATGTAGAAGTCAAGCCAACCACGTCTTTGAACTGTGGCAGGAAGCCGAAAAGTCAAACTCCACCTGTGAGGGGCCAGCTCGAAGGAGACTTGAAACATGAACATTCTTGCTATGATATCACCTTAATGAAGCAGTTAGACTATTATGTCACAATCAGCAGTGACAAGTTTAGAGATGCCTCAAGCAAGAAGCTTAGATCACATTGCTTCTCAAGCTAGTATAGATGAGTTGTTAGGTGACTGCTATTGGAATACATGCTTGATCTGATGTCAATGTGCTGTAAGAATGAAAGAAATCTGGTTAACAAACAAAAGTAACACCACTAGCCACTGTGAAAAACAGGGGCAAATAATTCTGCAGTAAGGTATTGAACATACTGCACCTTTTAGATAATACACATAGCTTTTTATTCAACTTCTAGTATACCACACTATAAGCTTTTTACTCGATAGCAATTAAGTTAACTGTAACTTTTTATAATGCAGTGAGAACAAGTGTGTAGCTGACGACCTGCTGGCGCGTAGAAGCTCATGAACAGTTTTATTTAAACTGAGAAAACGGACGGACACGAGGCGGCTTCTATTCATGGCAGAGACTTAAAAGCCAACATGTGTTTTATGACTGAGAAGTAGATGAAAGCAGGTTTATCACATACTAAGGACACCGCTCAGTAACAGCTATAGTAAAAGAAACACTCTTGATGTGTGAACATAACAAAGAAAAGCTGAGAGAGGCAGTTTACACTTCTTACTCGCAGAATCAGGGGTGCATTATCAACCTTAACTTCACTTTTCACTCCTATTTTGGTGAATTCACATTACAAGGATTTATATAATGTTGACCCCCTGGAAAGCGGTTTCAACATGTCTGACATCTGGGAAGAAAAAGACAAACACATATTCAATGTTGCATCATGAAAGTAACCACATTAGTACCAGCATTTTTTTTTTTTTCAACGTGATGAGTGGAAAAGCAAGTGTAACACTTATTGGAGGTCATTCTGTCATATCACTCAGTACAAAGCCACTTTCAGAGCCTTTACACACCACCAGCTCTTATTTGGGACCATCCCATCACAGTTTTGGACTGAAATCTGACGCAACCTGAACATTTCAGTACATTTTTTATGCATTAAACTTCAAGTTAAGCAGAATGTACGCCAGTGTTTTCTGTTATTAGAAGGAGTTTATACTTTCATTAAATTGCAACAAATCTGAAGTGATTTCAGAATGACTGAAACATTTTTAGGTTCCATCAGATTGCATCCAGTGCAATGTTACAGTATAAAGATCACATCAGTCAGCTTTGCTTTGCACTAACAGCTCAGAAGTTAAGTTCAATGAAATCTGCTTTTTTGGGACAGTAAAAAAAAAAAAAAAATCCAAATAAAAAACAAAACAAAACTCTAGAAACAACTTATTTCTGTCTCCCTTAAGCATTGGTTCATAGTTCAAGTAAAGAGACAACTCCTAAAATAAACAAAGTGAGTTGTTATGGAACATCAAACTATGTCACATAAGAATTAGCACTCTTCAATATCCAGTTTCCTGCCAGTCAGAAATCTATCTGCAACTTGTGTTTGCTGTTCTGTAGTCACCAACTAAAAACAGTGCTAAAACCATCAGTTTCTAAAAAATAATCAATAAAAAACAGACTAGTTGAAATATGAAAAATTAATTCCCTCATCTTTTATTTCATTTGCTGGATGTGGTATGATATCACATCACTGTGATCAGAGTACAGTTGTCAAGAAGAGGCATAGGCTCTGTCTATATACACCGCAGAGACGGCAAGAAAGCTCTACAGGTCAGTGCAGAGGACTCTTTACACGATGACCTCACTCATGATAACGGAAAACATATTTTTACAGTACGTTACTCTCACTCCAAAGAATATGTCGATATCCTGACATAGTTATTTTCATTCATTAGGTAGTTATCACATTAGAGGAAACCAATGTAATGCATTCTGCTTCCCTCAGCTTCTGTTACTTTTATGTCTTCATTTTCCATAATGTGAACAAGAGCCAATAAACACTCTACCTTAAACACTGCCAGGCTAAAAGATTTTTTTTAAACTGAAATGATGAGCCAGAGGAAGGGAGCGTCTGTGATGGGTGGCAAACGTAATACTGAAAAAGAGAAACATGTAAGCTACAGACTCAAGGCAGAAGAGTACCAAAGAAAAACAACCCTATTCTGAGTCTCTTCCCCCCGCTCTGTATTATTTATTTCTTTATGATAAATAAGCACAACACAAAGTAAAGTGGGCTTTCACATTATGTCACATTTAAACTGGGGGCTGAAAGACAAATTCACAAGAGAAGCCATTTAAACTCAGGGACTACAGCACACACCTGAAAAGATAATATTGTCTGTGGTTCCTTGAGGCCTTTTGAATTTCAGTAGTACACAGAAGGAATATTTCATGACAATTTTAACATTACTGTTAAAATTGTTATACAGTGGAACCATTGGATAATAAGGCTCTTGGTATCCTAGATTGCCTGAATCTTTATCTGGTTAAAGTGTTTAACCTCTAAAAGCTCACCTGGAGTCATGAGAAAAAATGAAGCACTGACTTTAGTCTAGCTTGAAACGAAGTGGTTAAATACAGTTTAAAAATACTGTTAATATCGATCTTTTCACTTCTTATCTCAGTCTTTGTTAGTGTAAGTGTCTGGCCTTAAAAGAATATTTAATGAGTATTAGGGCCGGGTATCGTCACTCATTTCTATAATTGATTGACTCAGAAGGTCCAGATTCGATCCCCGATTCAATTCGATTCAGTTTCGACTCAGACAGTCAGAAATATTATAGTTCTGATCATTCATTAATACATATCCATATTTTTATATCTATGTATAAAAAGCTGACACTTCATCAAAGGTGTGAGCATCACAGCAGATGCCTTTGTGTCAAAGTAACTGAGGATAAAAAACAGAAAAGCATGAAGGAGATTTTCCTGGTCTGGCTTTTTAAAGCAGACAACCGCCTGAAAAATATTCTGCAGTTGAACAAAAACGGAAGAAAACCATGAATCTGCATATAAACATTACCTGACGCTGCTGAAGTGAAGCAGAGCAAAGTTACAGAGAGAAAAAAAACAACGCTGTACATAAAACTGTACATAATGCAGAAAACAGATTTCAGATTGGAAACTGTTCTTGAAATAGACAGAGAGAGAGCTGTGCAGGAAGTGTGATTTTTATCGCAGTGGAAGCAAAACTGTAAAGTAAGAGAGAATTCACGACGATGTTTTTCACACGTGAAGCGTAGTTTTGATCTTTTTTTGCTGCCTATCAGTGAATTTTGGTCAGAAAGTGGCAAAACCTGCGACTTCAGAATCTGTTTGCTTTCAGCACCTGACGGCGTGTCTGTGCGCAGATCTTCGGGTGAACGATCCGCGATTTGTGTTTACGTCTTTTCGCGGAATCCGTTTAACTGCTCTCATTTGCTGTTTTGTGGTTGTTGAAGTCATTTTGTGAGCTTTAAGCTGAGATTTTGTTGTTTCTGACAAAATACTTAAAAATAATTAAAAATCGAATCAGGATTTAATGACTCGATATCGCTTTATTCAAACAAAAATCGATTTGAATCGGGGAAATCGATTTTTTAAACCCTCCCCTAATGAGTATTACTGAATGAATCCAGTGCTTTCTATAAGCCTCTCTATACCAAATGGGAATTTAAACCTCATTCTATGCATTAGCACTGAATATTAACTGACATACTTACTACATCATGTAATTTTATTAACTAAATGATACAACCAATTTACAAGTCCCTTCTGAGAATTACAGGGGCAATTTCTTTGCTGCTGATTGTTACAACAAAAGAAAAGGTCATCTGCTCTTCTATTAATGACAGCAAGGTTTGTTTCCATATGGTGAGTGTAGCTTAAAAAACAAAACAAAGAAACATGAAGTGATACAAACTGTCGTGCAGCGATTAGCTAGTCTCCCTAATCAGTAAAACAACATTACCGTGTAGCTACTATGGGGCCTGTACACTCTTTCTACCAAGCAGCTTTCTTTCCACGTCTTTATATTTCAGTTCCCCTTTTCTTCATGTCAGCACCCGTTTTTCAATGATGTTTTGCAACCCACGATTCTGTTTTACTGTTTTTTTTTCTGTTTGCAGGGCCATCATCCAAACTCGTCTGAAAGTTTCTTGTTTTCTTCCAATCCAATAAAGTCACTGAGTGTGGAGTTCTGTGTGAGTGTGTGTGCAGTAATTAGTTCAGTGATGTGTTTCATGTCTTAATATTTCAGTCAGTCACCTTTGTCTGCAGGTTAGCCTCACTATGGCTATACAAGTATTCACATGTAGTGGGACCTCCAGGTCATGCATTGGACATCTCTGCTTTACTGAGGGCAATGGCCAGTTCCAGGTCCTCCTGTTCCTGCTGTCTGAGTCTCTTCAGCCGCTCTCGTTCTGCACGCTCGCTTTCACGTTTAGCCCATTCTAACTGCTGAGCCTCGTTTCCAAACTGCAAAGAGAAAGAGAGAGTGTTGAGATTTGCAGTATTGTGCAAAAGTCCTGTGCAGTCTTTCATTTCTTTATATTTTGCAAAGAAAATGGAAAACAGATGAAGAGATTTATTGAAATGTGGAAACTTAAATGGAAATACAGTATATAAGTCAAAAACAGTTTGTACAGTTCTAACCAGCTTGAAAGTTAATATTTGGTATGAACACCTTTATTCTTCGATACAGTCTGAACTCTCTTAGGCACCTTTCTTGTCATTTCTTCAAGTAGTCTTAAAGAATAGTTCTTAAAGCTTTCAAAGCTCTCAAAGCTCTGAAATGTGGATGCCAAACTGCTTTAATAATGCTGAGTTCCAGACTCTGGGGAGGCCAATAAGTGACTGACAGCATTGATTGTTTTGTGTGTGGGACAGTGTGTGTGTTAATTGTCATGGGGAAAAAAACTAGCTGTCGCCAATCAGTTGCTTTCCAGATAGCATTTCATTGTGGATCAAAATCTGGTGGTTTTGCAGATTTCTGTAGAAGCTCACAGCGCTTCTCCTGATGCCCATACTGGCAACCACTTGACTAAAAATTTCAGATCTAAATTAATCAGTCCATCACACACCGCTGCCACTGATTTTCAGTCCATTTCTTGTGCAATTTATCATACATCATACTTTTATCCCTGTTCTCCTTAAGGGCTCCTAGACAGGCCCCCTTCACTGAGAAGATTCTTGATGAGGCTTCAGTGAATGGATGAACTGAAGAGCCAGATGTAGCCATCGGGTCCTGTGTTTTTTTTCAAATTTTTTAAGGACTTGATTTTCAGATACTATTCATCTGCTGTAGACAGTGTATAGACCTGCCACTTCTTATATAGTTGTCTGTTTGTCTAGTCTCCTCAAATTCTCTGTGCACAATGTGAAGATATGCCAAATTTTCCGCTAATAGCATCTTGTTGGTGTCAAAAAGATAATTTATTTCTGTCAAACTGTGTTGTCTGATAAGCTGCTAGTAAAAAATTGAAAATGAGTGAAAAAGCAGCAAATGTCCAAAGAAAACTTTGAAAGACATTCAAGAGGGTCTGAGTAACCCAATAACTTGCTCAAGACCACTTTAAAAAGTGTTGCTCCTTGAAAGCAAAAGATATAGAAATGAGGCACGGCTCAAGACTTTTGCACAATAAGTCCTTGTTTTTGAAATAATTCCTTTTCCACATAACAAGATCAGAGAAGACGTAAGCTGTGTCCAAAAGAACACAAATTTGTCCATCCACATACTTAGACATGTGTCCAGTGTTTAAGTTTGAAGAGTTTCCAACTTGAACAGTAACAAAAGTCAATTATCAAACATATCAAAAATTAGAGGTAATTTAGAACCACTGTCAGATTGAAAACAGGATACTGATGGATACTGATTGGATATTGCACCTTCAGTTGGTTTAGTACAGGGGTCAGCAACCTTTCACACCCAAAGAGCCATTTGGACCCGGTTTCCACGAAAACACTGAGAGCCGCAAATACTTTTTGACATCTAAAATGAAGATAACACTGTATATATTGTTTTTTACCATTATGCTTTGTGTGAACAACTAAGGTGTGTTGCTTATGAAATCCTTGAAGTGCTAATGAGAAAATTACATTTTATTTATGTAATTAACACATTTTGAACTCTTAAAGAAATATAACAAAAGGAAAGACACCCAGCTGAACTAAAATGATCCATGTAGCAAACAAAAACTGCTGGGAGCCGCCACCCTCATATCGCCTTTGGGCTTTTGGAGCCTTGACCTCACTTTTAAAAAAAATAATTGGAAAAAAGGTAAGGCGTGGTCTGCAGCGCCGCTGCAGGGGAGGCGGACGCACCTGAACGGCACCCGCAATCACGCCTCGCGGCCTTAACGTCTGTGCTATCTATGCTGTTGTTGGTATGTGTCGGGCTGTGAGCTGAAAAGCTACAGCCGGCTGTATGCGTACAGCAACCGTGTGTGAAAAGTGGTCAATAAAGAGATGCTGAAAAGCATGTTCATGGAAACAGCGTCGGGTCTGCCGTGATATGTTTACAATGGAACTTCTGCTCCTGAACCTCTGCGCACAGCGTCTGCAAATCGGGGCTGTAGGAAGGCTGTAGGAAGTCACTTTCATCTTTACGCAGGACTGTAAGCTGTCGTCTGTGAGGCGTGAGCGGTGTTTGTTTTTAACATAGTTCACGGTGGAGAATAGCTGCTGACATAATGTGGATCCAAAGGTCCATAATTGGCCTACCTGGGGTCGAAAGTCTCGATAAATGCACGGCGTTTCGGCGGGTACACCGGCTTCCGCGAGTGTGACGCTTATTTTGAGTGATGAAAAAATAATAGAATATAATTGTATTTTTATATTTCAAAATCACAATAATCTTCCGATTTAGAACTACAAGTTAAAAAAGAACTAACATAAATAAATTACACTTCAGCTAAATACTTCTAATTTATTTTCCCAAACCACACGGAGCCGCACTATAAGGACTAAAGAGCCGCAGGTTGCCGACCCCTGGTTTAGTAGAACTGACATGTATTAGCACTCGATGCAGAAAGATGCAAACACTTGGATGGAGGAACATTTGAACCACTCCAACCACTTAAGATTAAAACCATTTGCTGCTGAGGAGAAGCTTCTCAGTTACCATTTTCAGAAACTAAGATTTTACAGAGGTACATCTTAACATCAAGTATTGAAAGCAAAATGTGCAAATTTGGTCTTTCTGGTTAAACTACTGTAAAGAAACAATAGTGAAATAAATCAAGAAGGAGAAGAAGAAATAAGTTGAACTTTAGAGGAGTAAAAATCTCAACTTTGATTTGATGATTCCAGATGAGAGAATTTTCATTGTAGTCTTGTCTAGTCAAAATAAAGTTGATTAGCATTGAATGTTTGACCATCAGATGATCTGATATCAAGAATAAACCCAGTTGAGATGGTGTAAAACATTTTGACATGCAGATTGAAGAAAATGCATATGTGAGAAGTTTCAGGCGAGTGTGTAAATAGGTGACAAAGGAATACAAACTAGCATATGTGTCCAAACCTTTACCTAGTGATACCATTTTAAAAATCTGCTTGCAGGGTCTACAATAACCTTTAAAATAGAAGACTCTCTGCCCTTTGTTATATGTATACAGCACTTTTCATATAATAAATTAAAATCAGTTCATTCATTTTAGTTTAGCAACTAAAGCTCTTGCTATTACTGTACATCTGAAATCCTTGTCTTACTCTTCAACAAATATTCAACAACATTTTCGATAACACTTCCCAAATGATCATTTTATGTGAATGTAATAGTGCTTCTTACCTTGACTTTGTCAGTTCCTGTTAGAGAGTTGGATTATAGAACAGAGAAGTTAATAAAACACCTGACCTCAATGGATCTAAGCTGGTTACACCACACAACAGCAAACAGACAATGTAAATGGATACTGGCCAAGTTTCTGTGCAGTCCATTTTGAAAAACTATTTTTAGCAATTTGTTAGTAATTTATTTTTAGACCAAGTGATTCTACTAGCATTAGAATACTAGACAGTTTATAAAAAATCATATAAAATCAGTAATTCTTAAACTGATAAAAGGTATTGAAGCTAAAGTAAAAAACTAAGACAGATGGACTGTGAAGAAACAGAATGCCAGTGAATCCCTTCAAGCAGGAATGTTAACACAAAGATCTAAGCAAAGCTTAACAAGACCTCTACAAGAAAACGATGTGACATGCAGAGAGTGAGAGAAAGTAGATGACAAATCTGTATCTGAGTATTTTAAACACAATGTAAATGATGAGTTTTGGCAGATATAACAGTCATCTACTAAAAGCAAAGTGTGCTATGCCTTTAGTAGATGACTTTTACAAGTACAGGTCTTTGTTTGTGTTGGTGCTGCAGTTGCCTGATTTTGGAAAAGTGGAAATAAATGTTGTAAATCAAGTAGAACAGTCTAAAGCTAACATACCTTTATGTAAAGGTCCCCTTACCAGAGGACTGGAATAAAAGTGTTGTCTGTAGTAGATTTAGTAGTATAGTAGTTACACCATTATTAGATCCAAGAACCATTCAAATTTATGATGGTACATCTTGGTTCAAATAATGTCTGGATGGCCAAACACTAAATACTTTTTCTGTAAACATTTTATATGAACTGTGATGTTTTTCAGGAGACATATGTCTTAAGTAAAGCAAAGTATTAATCTACAATTTAACGAGTAAAGCTGTGAATGTAGGTTGGGTTGCATTGACAGATCATGAGACACTGTTCTTAGCTGCAGTGTCAGGTTGAAGATAGACATGGAAGTAGATGCACGAGAATAAGAGAAAACCTAAAACAGTAACGGAAGACAAAGACATGCATTACAAGAATAAGCAGTTAATATAAAACACTTATCAACTACTGAAAACAAAGTAGTTTAACAAAGGCGGTAAACATAGCAGCAAACATCAAGAGCGTACAGGGCAGACAGACTCAAGAGCTGATAGTTGAGTAGTGATACTGTGGTGTCTCGTGTTCAAGAGATAATTCTAACAGAAAATTTGAACTGAGTTGTCAACCAATCTGACAGAAAAGTTATTCCAGGCTTAAAATAGAATAAAAGGTGTTAGGTTATCTGGGGATTTAAAAATGGATCCAAGCATGAGAGTGAACGTTTGTCTCTTGCCTCGCCGTGGATTGGTAACCCGTTCCAAGATCACAACAGGTTTGTGTTTGTTGTTCTAGTCTCAGTGACTCAATTAATTCAGAGTAAAACTCATGACAAAACAGATCTACCACAACTGATATAACCCATTTGCCTCTGTGAATGTCTTGGTACCCTGAAAACACCTATGATATTCTTCCTGCCAAAACAAAAAAACCACACAAAGTGCTGACACCCTTTCCTGCACAACATGAAAATTAGACTCTCTGCAGTGCAGTTCTGCAAGCCTTACAGTGTCAATACCAAACTGTAATTTCTAAAGCCAGTTTATGTAGTGCCATTGCAGAGGGTGGGGTAAATTTAAAGGCTTTGATTATTTGGTACAGTTAAAGTGGGCTTTTGAGATACTTAGATACAGACATAAATAGCTGTTCTGTAATTACACTTTAGTTCTTTTAATTAGAATTTAGATCTTTTCCAACAAAAATGAGGGCTATTAAGGATTCTGTGCACATAGACACAGACCTCCAATGGAGCTCTAACACCTCTGTGGTCTTAAAGAAGGCCCAACAGCGTTTCCACTTTCTGAGAATCCTCAGAAAAATGGACCTGAAGAAGGAGCTGCTGACCGTCTTCTACCGCTGCTCCACTGAAAGTGTGCTGACATATTGCATCTGTGTGTGGTTCTCCAGCTGCACCACAGCACACAGAAAGGCACTCCAGAGGGTCATCAATATGGCCCAAAAAATCATTGGACATCCTCTTCCCTCCCTGAAGGACCTGTACAGCACTCGCTGTCTCAAGAGGGCACGCAGCATCCTACGGGACTGCACACACCCAGGACACCGGGTGTTTAAGCTGCTGCCGTCTGGCAGGAGGTTCAGGCTGCTGAGGTCCCGAACAAATAGACTCAAGGACAGCTTTTACAACAGGGCAATAGCCCTGATCAATGTAAATAGCTGACCTGACTGGATACCTCCCTGGACTTTTTTAGGGGGGAGGTAACAATGTTTAAAACAATAACAATAATAATATTTATATTTATAACAAGGTGCAATAATAATTAATGTGCAATAATAACAGTGTGCAATACACATACACGTATTCTTCTTTTTATACTAAGTTAATATACTGTGTTGTGTTGTTTGTTGCGTTGTGATGTGTCATATCGTGTCGTGTTGTGTTATACGTAGTGCCGACGTAGGACAGTTTTCCAATTTCATTGTACTACTGTACTATGTATGACTGTGCAATGACAATAAAGAGTTATCTTATCTTATCTTATCTTATCTTTGATGGCTTCCAACAGTGGCAAACAAAGGTTTATAAGGAAAAACTCACAGTTTTGAAAAACCGCAAATATTTTTGGGATTTAGCAAGTCTTGTGTCTAGACTCTTCTGGACTCAGACCACAATAAGCCTGGCTTTACAAGATACAATTAATAGAAGAAGTATAACATCAATGTAAAACAAAGGTATTCTCAAGCTGACATTGCTGTTATTCTTATACTTGACATGCTGATTTGGTGAGGTTAAAGCGGAGTTGGTTTCTATAATCCTCTAGTTTTCTTGATTCCCTTGCATACTCCCACACCAATAGGAGGCTGCTGAAGAGGAGAACTTCAACAAACACTTGCGGCAGAACTTCCAGATTCCAGAGAATCTGGGGACATTGAGTACAAATGGACAATGTTTTGCACCTCCATGGTGGTGAAAGGAGCCATCAAGCTGAAGGAGGAGTCCTATTGGGCTTGGATAGCATGTGGAACTCCGGTGACAGCTGCAACCCGGGCAGGAAAAACTTTGGTATGGGACAAGTTCAGTTGACCTGATTTCTTAAAGGCTCTGGATGTGAAAGGACTGTATTGGTTGACACGCCTCTGCAACACTGCTTGGTGATCCGAGGCAGTAACTCTGGATTAGCAGACTGGGGTGGTGGTTCCAATCTTTCAGAAGGGTAAGCGCAGGGTGTGTTCCAACAACAAAGGGATCACAATCCTCAACCTTCCTGGTAAGGTCTATGCCAGAGTAGTGGAAGGGAAAGTTCATTCGTTAGTCTCTTTATCATCTCAGGGATATTTGCGTTTGCGAGTTTGGCCCAAGTCAGCATGTGTTTTGTGAACCTGGGTTAAGGTCAGTTCTTCGTGGTGAAGAGAGAGCTGATCATGAAAGTGAAACTCTCAATTTAGCTCTCTATGTCCCTTTTCTAACCTGTGGTCATAAGTGATGATACATGCGGCAGAAATAATCTTTTCCGAAACGTTGTTGGCCTCTCCCTTAGAGAGAGAGGGTAAGAAGTTCAGTCATTCCAGTGGAGCTCAGAATTCAGTGTGCTCACAATGAATAAGTTACCCTAGCTTAGCTTTCTTAAAGGTTAAGAAGTGCTCACCCGCCCCTACCCATGTTAACTACATTATACAGTAGTACCATAGAAAGCATTTTGACTAGCTGCATCTCTGTGTGGTGTAGAGGCTGGAGAACTGCGAGTGGAGTGGTGAGGAAAGTGGAGAAAATCATCACAGCTGTCAGCCCTATTTGATCACTGTTAATATACATATTATGGCAAGAACCTTTCAGCTAAGTAAAGAGAAACAAGAGTCCATCATTACTTCAAGAACTGAAGGTCAGTCAGTCGGGAAAATTGGTAAACTGCTGGTGACACTTGGGGGTTATTCAAAACTGAAGCCACATTGAACCAGCATGGCTACCACAGCATCCTGCAGCAACATGCCATCCCAACCAGTTTGCATTTAGTTGGACCATCATTTATTTTTCAACAGGAAAATGATCCCACACACACCTCCAGGCTGTGTTAGGTCTATTTGACCAAGAAGGAGCATGATGGAGTGCTGCACCACCAGGCCTCCACAGTCACCTGACCCAAACCCAATCGAGATGGTTTAGGATGAGATGGATCGCAGAGTGAAGGCCAAAGGGCCAACAAGTGCTCAGCATCTCTGTGAACTCCTTCAAGACTGTTGGAAAACCATTTCAGGTGACTACCTCATGAAGCTCATCGAGAAAATGCCAAGGGTGTGAAAAGCAGTAATCAAAGCAAAGGGTAGCTATTTTGAAGAATCTAAAATATAAAACATGTTTCCAGTTATTTCACACTTTTTTTGTTTACTACATAATTCCATATGTGTTCATTCATAGTTTTGACGGCTTCAGTGTGAATCTACAATGTAAATAGTCATGAATATAAAGACAAACCTTTAAATCAGAAGACTTGTCAAAACTTTTGACTGGTACTGTATATGTGTCTGTCCCCATGTCCCAAGTGAGAGAGAGAAAGGGTGACATCACCAGACAGCTGTACAGACTGGTTGCACCAGCAGGTAATGCTTTGGTGGCATTTATGAGACACCCGTAAATCTTAACACAATAAAAGTGGATGAAAGAGGACAAAACTAGCTTTGTTTTGATTAATATTTTATGCATTTACGTTTTGATATAACTTCTGTAGGGGTTTCGCAAAGCTATGTGACAAGTTATGCTTCAGAACTTTAGCAGAGGGTAGGATAATAAAAATAATGATAATCAGAATCAGAATAATACCAGTATTGAATAATAATAATAAGGTCTGGTTTGTATATAGCACTTTTATCTTACTCTTGAGCACTCAAAGTGCTTGATACAACACGTCTCATTCACACATACATTCATACAAGGACGTTTGTCTGAGACTTGCTTTCTAGCATTTACACTCCGATGAACGCATCAGGAGCAACTTGGGGTTCAATATCGTTCCCAAGGACACTCTGGCATGTGGACTGGACCACCACCAACCTTCTGATTAGCAAATGACCTGCTGAGCCACACAACCAAATCAAAATGTAATGCTACCACCAGTCTGATTATCAGAATCCAATAAATTCTAACGGGCTGCCCAAAGAGCAATCAGATGAACTGGCTTCTGAAGGTTGCAAGAAATATCGGGCGCATTGTGAAATATATAAGATGGGTATCCATCCATCTATAGTATATATATTAATAGTTTAATTGTTCCGTTGTTTAATTTAAAAACATGACTTTTTACCCTCTTATTCTAGTGTACCTCCCTTTAAGTACTTGTAAGTAAATATTATTAAATTCTATTTAATTACAGGGAAACTTCACCATTAGTCACAGTTCATATTATATAGTGTTATCACAGCTTTAACTTTCAGCAGCAAGAACACTTCTTTTATTATCTGTTGGTACAACTGTTAATTACAATATTCGAAAAAATTCTTTCACCATGAGTGGCAGCAATTTATATGTGTGCATACTGTACTATATGAATGTGGTAACAGTGTAAAGACAGCATGCTCTTAAGATTTTCAGCCACAATTTGGGAGCTGTGAGGTGGTTAAAGAGTCTGTGCTTAAGTGGCATTTATGAGAGAACTGTAATTCCTATCATAAGAAGAATAACAATGGATGACAGAGGACAATGCTAAGGTCATTTTGATGCTTACATTAAGCCTGTAAGGCATATAGGTATAACTTTTACGGAGGTATAACTTGTGGATGTTTTTTTTAAAGCTGTGAGATGTAAGTAACTATAGTAATATAGTTAATAATAGATCTGATGAATAATAATAAGAGTGCCAGATGAAAGAGGATAATGCTGGCTTTGTTATGTATTTGCTTTAGATGTATATGTTATACATATAGAGAGAAGATTTCTGTATGAAAGAGAAATTAATTTCTTTATTTCATTTTGAATGTCCATAGTGTCAACATCACTTACAGCTCCTGATAAGCAGCTCTAAATTTTGTTACCAGCTTTTTTTTGAACACCTAACACACTGTTAGTCATCAAAGCTATAAAGTCCATCCATATGAAGAATGAAACATGGGGTGAAAGGCTATGGGGGTGTTGTTCATATGGTGAACGAACAACAGCTGTGCTGAATTGCTTTAAAGCTGCTGTTTAACTGGTCCTGAGAAACAGAGGACACAGTGACAACCATACACACCCAAAGGATGACAAGTTTTTGTCTCATTGGGATTGGAAATTACTGTACACTCTGCTAAGTCTTGTGCTTCAACAGCACTTTTGGCACTCAGCAGTCTTCATCAGGATCCTTCCATTGCAGTAAAATGAAACCTTGTAATTGTGGTAGTGTAGCTCTGTCCACTGAGCTGTGACAGCTGTTGCGCACACTGACAGTTAAACAGTATCACTCATCTCAACTTACAGAATTGAAGTCTGTAAAACCCAAAGTAGAGCCTTTAGTGGGTTTACTTGATGCTGAGGATGAGACAAAAGGGTCTTTGCCGCTGAATGGGTCTCCCAGGCCCTTTTTACTCTGAAAAGGGTCAATGACCTCGCCACTGAATGGTTTGAAAGGATCACAGGGTTTGGAAGAGTCAGATGAACCAGTCATGTTCACCGGTGTGGTCTTACCTGAAGACATAAAAGAATAAAGGAGGTAAATATCATAAAGAGAAGAGTTTTCCTTTCCAGGTTATTTCACCATCAACATCAAGTTTTAGTTTTGATTTTAAACCATAACAAAAGCTTGCTGACTAAAAACTGATACAAGCAACAGGATCATAGCACTGATATAACTTTGTCATGCGATAAAAATTTGAAGAACTACAAGAGAGTATAATTTAGACAAGCCTAACCTAAGGACTATTAAAAAGATGTCAAAGTGAAAGATATAAATTAACTAGGTATACAGGTTCAGTGAAACCTGAGAGATGTCATGACTCATAAAAATGGCCAAGGTCAGATCACAAACAACTATGCTGACAACAAAAGATCTGATTTTGTGTGCTTTTCATAAACCCATGCATATTAAGACCTGGTTCACATAGTTCTTCTCATGACCTGCTTAACCTCCAGTGTCACCTCAAAGTTACCTGCCAGCTTTGAAAGCCACACAAGTTTCACATCCACACACAGCACACTATACAATTCAAATCAGGTCCCAGTGCAAACCGTTAACAGTACTACATTCTCAAGAGAACGGAAACACATGAAAACAGCTGTCATAGGAAAAAACACGAGCAAAGGACCACACCCAGTAGACAAAAACCAAAAGTAGTGACCTATAACCCACAAAACGATTTTCAACGGTTTCCTAGTAAATCACTTGGTTTGCTTTCTACCCATGTTACCCAATGCTGGTTCCCCAATTTACCACCTAGATGAACAGACCAGTGCCCATGTTCATAGAGTATGCATATTCAAAGCTGTTAAACTATACATTTAACACTAGGGATGAGTAGTTTCTTGTTAAGTTAGCTCTATAAAACATCATAATAATGACGTCGGGAGAGTAATTAAAAACAGCTAATTCTCACACACATTTTTACTTGAAAACAGAAAGCAATTCTTTTTATTGAAATTATTCCATATTTAATTATGTTAACTTACTAGTTGTTTCACTTCTACAGAAATCATTCAGACTAAATATATCTGTTTTCTTAACTTTAAATTTGTTGCATACTAGGATCCTTGCACTGACTGTTCAGTATAACTTTTGACTTCCAGAATAAAAAATGCTCTGTTGTCCACGAGGACTAAACAATCCAACTTAACACAATCTTCATTTAAAATGGCAGTTAATCAGTCTCAATAATGCAGTAACACTAAACCACATGAGCAACCACAAAAACAAACAAAAATGCTAGTAACAGCAAGGAGTGGAACTTGGGTTGGACAGGGGATCCTGGGAACATTAAGACTTCGTTAACTTGCTGTGGAGGTGCTAAACCACATGCGTCACACAACACACACACATATACCTTTAGTCCCATTACCCAGATAACCCCTGAGCAGTTATCTGGGTAATGGTGAGTTCATTTCACACTACACACTGAGCAAAAGTGCACGCCCGGCGATCAGTTATTCCTCTTTCGATAAACTGTATACATGGACGCACACACACACACACACACACACACACACACACACACACACACACACACACACACACACACACACACACACACACACACACACACACACACTTGAGAAACCACAATTATGAGCTCCACCCTGTTTTAAAATATTTTGCTACACTTTTCACATCTAATTTCAATGTTTACCAGAAGATTGTACATGCAGCATGCAGCATTTAATGAACCAAAAACAATACAGTAAAAGACAAAGTGACATAAACACGTGTATTTCGTATTTCACACAAATCTGCCCTCGGTTATATAGTTTACACTTCATTAAGCAATGAAAATAACAGAGAATAAACAGGTGTGAAGACGGGTTAGGTTTAGGAGAAGGTAGAAAACGTAATGACCATTAATTAAATATTTAAAGATATTGTTTAAGAAGTTCATAATATTAATTAATATTGTTAACTTCTTAAATTGCAAAAAAGTTTTGCTGCTGTGCTACTGCACACAGCTTGCAGTCTAAAGAATGCCCTTCTCTGAACAACTCACCCACACATAAATACTCGCGTACAAACACATCAAGGAAAGAGAGAGGAAGTATGTCAGGGTGTGTCTGCAAACAACAGGCCAACCAAACCACACATCATGTCTCTTACGACATCACCTTCACATGTTCATGCACACAAACAACACAGCATTTGTAAGCAAGGATGAAATCTACACAAAAACACAAGACAGTAGATTAAGGTGTCAAAGATAAGAAATGGATCAATAAATGCATTTTTTTTCATGAATACTGGAGTTTTTTGTTTTTTTTTAAATCTTTTTAGCTTCATGTATTGTTGATTTATTATCTGCAATTCCTTATAATAAATAGCCCTAACTGATGTTTCTGTATTAAACTGTGTTACCATTTCATATTATATAAACACAATTCATTAGATTTCATTTTATTTTTAATAGTTTAAGCTACTCTTTCTAAATGGCTTCATCAGTGTCACTGCCTGATCCATATTGGAAACTGAATTTGTTCTGTCTCCTCTTTCATTTGAAAGCGATATTTTTCTTTAAATTATACTTACCTGAAATCTGTTTAAATGTTCCTCTCAAAAGCAATGTTATATGGAAACGTAGGCTAAATTGTACTTTTTGATCTTTGATTTTAAAGAGGATTGTTTTTATTCCAGGTAATTTCTTCACTGTCTTTTTATGTGTGAAAGAAAGCATGATTTGAAATCATGCCTGATGTTGATAACTAGACAAACAGATGGATAAAATGTGTTTAGTGTGGCTTTAAAAATACAATGCTTGTAAAGTTATGGAGAGCTGTAATTACGGGCATGGCAGTGATGCGGAAATCACACTTAGTAAAACCCCAAATTTATGCTGGTTTGAGATATAGAAGCTAAAGTCCCACTTCCTTTTTGGTGTTCAGCCTCACTCACCACAGTAGATTCTCACAGACATTTTTGTTAGTCTTCACTAAAAGATTAAAATTCTGCTCAGGTGTTCTTTACCAAACGAAAACAGTTCAGGTCAAACACCTACAAATAATAGTATTAACAGCATTCTTGTATAATTCTGGCACCTTTCTAGGCCACCTCAAAAGCCTACACAGTGTGACACTCACCACTGGGTGGCTTGGGTCTGGGGGGAACACTTTTCTTTGGAGGCAGAGCCGGCATGTCATTCTTCCTGCTGAATGGGTCATCCACAAACACTGGCTGGAAAAATTTTGAGAAAAGGAATGTGTCACTTTGAAATAGTATCATCATGCTGAAAAAGAAATACAGGCCATTAGAGTTCTGAGTCTTTACTTCTTAAATATGATTAACAACAGCATCACACGAACACTGGAGATTATGTATCGGAATTTCAGGAGTGGGACCAAGCCTCCAAACACGCTCCTTCCGGTTGTCATCTATATAGGTTCCCCCAGTTCTGCAAGCTGTTCATTCTCGTTTACGTGCCCCACCCGCCCTCCTTGTTCTCAGTTCTTTAACTTCTTCACTCCTATTTAGTACACAGGGATCTGACAGGCCCAGGAGCCGTCACCAGTCCCCTTCGATGCCTTCCCCAAACCGCAGCTCAATTCATGTCATGCATACCTAAAATGAGGAAGTGGGCCCAGCAAGTGAAATACATTACTGTGCAAAGGCTTGAACCAACGCTAATGAGGCTTCAGCAATGGGTCAACTGAAGGGCCAGATGCATTTCTCAGGTCTCGTGACACGTATTTGTTAGTTTTCTTTGTATTTCCTAAGGACATGAGTTTCAGATACTGGTCAACTTCTGACCAGTTTCTTTTTTTTTGACCAGCCACTTTTTTTTTCTTCCACTTTTCCAATTCCCTAAAGCCAAGCTATGGCAAGTTTTTGGGAATCGTCTTATCAGTGCAAAAATACTATTTTATACAAGTAAAACTGTTGAATCGTTGGGATTCGGCATCAATTAAGCTAAAGAAACTGGAACAAATGGTGTGTTTTTGTGACAGGCTGCTAATAACATGCTGACAAAAACATTTCCAAGTGTTATGTGTTGAGTAAGGTGCCATTCTTAAACTTGAATGATTCGTAGGTCAGTGTTATGTGGCTTAACACATAACACAGACCTACAGAGGAAACACTCCTCTGAAATTCATCAGGTACAAGACTCAAACTCGACTGAAAATAAGGGGAAAACTAAAAAAAAAAGAAAGAAAAGAAATAGTTTAAGGCTTCAAAAAGCCTGGAAAACTATTGTTAAAACCACTTAAAGAGATAAAACAAAGTCTGGAAGAAAATATAAAGGAATGAGAGATAGCTAATTTAAATTCAATTTCAAATCAGTTTTATTCATATAAGGTGCTTTATATTGTAAAGACTCTACAATAATATAAAAAAACAGAGAAAACCACAATAATCATATGATTATTATGATATGTTATTGTATGTATGCCTTCTGATGATACTGCCTAAGGGAAGCATGTGTAATGTAAATGTAATGGAAATTGTGGAATAATTAACCTTAGTGTGTAAACAAACATAAACAAACTGAAGTCTATATTAGAGTCTCAATATCAATGGTACTGAAAGTAGCTGTACATAATGATACGTCTGTGGGTTAAAAAATGCTTGGCTCAACAGAGCTCTGACCTTCTGTCAGCCTGGCTGCAGTGCTGAAGGAAAACTTTGTTGTTTTCTTCGATCAGTGATGAATTGTAAGTTCAAGCTTTACAGAGGGCTTTTTTTATAAAGCGGCAAACTATTTTTCCAGGTTAAATTAGGATATTCTAAATTTGTGAGGTACCATTTCTTCTCCAGCTAACGAGACTTCTGACTTGAGGCCTTCTTTTCATATGCAGTAAAGAAGTAAAATTATTAGCACGATAATCAACCTCTGTGGGACTAGCATTCAGGTATCTGGTCTGCACTGTGTTGGCACAAGTCATCGAAGAAGATAACAGTGGATGAATTATATATTGATGCATGCTCAATCATCCAGGTAAGGAAATCCCAAAAAGCTGATTATGTTCATCTGGATGTTGTGTTTTCAGCGGGAAAAACATTTCGTCACTCATCCAAGTGACTTCTTTAGTCTGATTTGATTGCAAGTTTCCCCAGACTTATAAACAGAAACTAGCCTAATGAATGAACAATTGGCTGTGATGTCAGTTCCTTGATCATTAATATGAAAATTGTCATGACCATTGATCAATAACCAGTGATCAAAAACCACTGATCAAAAAAGCCATTGATCAAATACCATTGATCATTGGCCATAGGTACCATTCACAGAAAATTGAGTAATCACATTCACAAGATTGACAGAAAACTTCAAAAATGTTCACTTTTACCATTACAATACGGCATTATTGTAATGGTTTAATTGATTGATTTAATTTTGTCAATATGTTTTCTTTCAGAGCCCATGTAATGAGTGGGATCTGGATATATTTGGTAGAGGGTTTATTTTCAAGATGAGGTTCACCTCCCATACCTTCTGGTAGTCTGGAAGCCAGGTGGCCCTTCCTTCAAAAGGGTCTCTGGACTTCGACATGTGGCTGAAGTCTGCAAATCCAACAGAAGTGTTACTGCTGTTGAATGAACTGCTGCCAAACGGGTCCAGTGTGCCAAAGAGGTCTGAAAATGACACAGTTACACTGAATTTATATCAACAATCTCAATGTACCTGGAAGTATTAGGTAGGGCTGGGATCACATATTTCCAGATTTTCTATATCTGCCAGGATACTGTTCATACTGTTATAAAATTTTATTGATGCTCCACATTCCCAGTTTACATTAACTACCTTAACCTTTTTTCAAAGCCATCATCAGGTTAAATTGCTTTGTTAAGATGAACAGATTTAGAATGAAGAAATCATGCTGTGTTGCAGTCTAGATTTTCAGGTTTAATTAAAAGGGTTTAACAGAAATATGGTTCCCAGTCACCTGCCTCCTAGATCAATCTGATTTGTTGTCAGTATGTTGTTGATAGTACATATCAACAGGAATTTTCAAAAATATGAATATAAAAGGTTTATCTGAAAACGTAAACGCTAAAGAAACTCAAGTCTGCACAGCACCAGAAAAGCTTTCAACTTTCTGATGAAATAGAAACATAGAAGAAGTAATAGAGAAGGAATAGAAGGGCATACAAAACCAGGCAGTCGTATCATAGGTAGACTGTAAGTGGAATTAGTCACTAGTCTTTACTCATAATGTGAAAAAGCAGGATGAATTCTGAAATTTGCGTGAAAAGGGAAAGACCATCTCTGAATCGAGGAGGGGGCCTAAGGGTACATCTTTCACCATCTTACAATGCTGTGATTGAAGCCATTCCCCAACTCTCTGTGAATGGTACAGAGAGTACCATTGATCAGTGGGATTAAATCTGAGTTATTAAGTGGACTTAGAGCATTGGGTAAGCAACATGACACATCTGTACAACCTGGGTTTTAATAGGCAAATTAACATGGTGCTCTTCAGCTAAGTAAATAATGGTCAGAGTGTGGTGACAGGCTCAATTTGTTTCAATCACTGTGACAGTCAACTTGACCCATAGAACAAGTATGTTTGTATAGACTACACTCATATCTCAGCAGAGAACACACAGTTTACTGAAAAAGGTCCAATGGATTCATAAAGGTTTGTTAAAACATGTTTATGTCAAAAACAAACACTAAACTGAAAAAAATTCCAAAATTGACTCCAAGCTAAACTCAAAATAGAGCTGAAGTCTGCTGTACAATGGTGTATCTGGCCCAAACTGTCCTTTTTGGATATTATACAGCAAAGAATAACAAGTCCTTTTATTCTGTGGTTACAAAAACTACACGATGTCCAAAACTATTGAGGAGGAAGTATTAAATCATACCTGATCCTTTAGGTTTTTGATGGCTTGAAGAAAATGGGTCACTGCTTGTGAAGGTAGTAGGTTGCTGCATAAAACAGAAAAGAGAGAAATATATACAAAAGAATACAACATTAATTGAAAATGTATTCTAACTACAATGTTTATTGAGGGGGTTTTCCATGTACTTATTAATGCATTAATCATTATTGGGGTTTTTTGTTTGTTTATAATGCTGGAGTAAACTCTACAGTGGGTGCAACTGAACCAGAAATCTCTGAGGTTCTTATGGAAACCTTCAATCTAAATGAAAATATAAATTAATACAAATTCTGTTGTTTGTATTGACGATTGTAAAAACTGAGACCTAACACAAAAACAGCGACAGAGGGCGCAAACTAAACATTCTGATCCCTTCTTGGGATAACCAGATATACATTACCAATCCACATTTTCGAATCTCAACAAGTACCTTGGAGGGTAAAGTGGCACTTTTACTGAAAGGGTCTGGTGTGGAGAAGGGATCCATCTTTGTGGTTTTCTTGAAGAAGTCTTCTGATGAAGCCTTGAATGGATCTGTCTCTTTGAAGGGGTCTCCTCCAAATGGATCTACAGTAGAAATGAACTTGAGCTACTTAAACTCTGTTTCTTAAAACTTTTATTGACCAGAGACATATGCATGTGGTACAACATATACAGTTTTGTCCTGCTGAAACATTCATAATCTGCAGTGCTCAGACAGAAGAGTTGAGGGGCCAGCTACACGTTGGCTGTCGGATGGGTACACCAGGGACATTTCCGTGGTGAATTAACTATGGCAGCTTCCATTCGCACCATCCAGCTCCAGATACAGTGCAGAGCCAGGCACAGTGATGTGTGTAGCCACTTAACGCAGAGCCAAAATGTGGGAACGTGGGAAGGTGGTTTTTGACTGTCATGGCCACTTGCAGCTTCTCTGCTGCACAGTGAAGCTCGGAAAAAAGCGAGTCACGTCGTATTGGCCAGCTACCACAGTGCATGCATGCGGATTCCCTACAACCCAACCAGAATTCTGCCTCCCTCAGATTTCTTTCTCTTTCTTTCTTTCTTTCTTTCTTTCTTTCTTTCTTCCTTTCTTTCGTTCTTTCGTTCTTTCTTTCTTTCAATCAATCCATCATTCCCAGCCACCACCATGGGCAAGACCAATGAGCTGCCAAAGGATGATAGGGACAAGACTGAAGACTTGGTAAACAAGACCATCAGCAAGAAGTTTGAAGAGAAGGGGAAAGCTGTTGATGTGGTTATTTGGAAACAAACGAAACATAAGATTATCATCAATTGCCCTCAGTCTGGAGCTTTGTGCAATGTGTTGCCTCATGGTGTGAGGATGATCATTCGACAGGTATTGGATCAGCCCAAAACTGCATGGGAGGAGCTTCTTAATGATCTGAAGGCAACTGGGACCTCAGTCTCCAAAAAACACCTCTGGTAGGACACTGCAATGTAATGGATTGAAGTCTTGCTGACTATGGCCCCTAGAACACCATCCCCATGGAGTTGGAAACATGCCTTGGGTACAGGACTTGACCACATTAAGGGGCCAGTGTACAAGGTCCTGTATCCCCTTTCCTCAGACGGAACACTGCAGATGGGTCTTCCAACATTATGCAACTAGCCAGTCTCCAGACCTCTATCCTCTATCTGTAGAGGGAGCTAAAACTTTGAGTTGCCAAGCTGCAGTCAAGAAACTTCAAGGATTTAGAGAGTAGTAAGTCATGTTTTGCTTTGGGATCAAATACTTACTTCATTCAATGACTCATACAAAAAAATGTATAACTTTTGTGTAACGTTTTTTTCCTGGAGTATTGCCAGATATTCTAAGTGTCTATTTAAACAAAACCAATAGTAGCAAGTTCTTTAATATTTATATTTATACCTCTGTTTCTATACTCATTTTATATGAGTGCTTGATGTTTGCTGCTATAACGACTCAATTTCCCTCTGGGATTAATAAAGCCTCTCTGATTCTGAACAAAGATTAGAGAGTGTTCATTCTTTTGCAAGTGTGAAAGTTACAAATTGACCAGGGGCTCAAATATGTTTTTTAACCCACCGTATGGCTAAGTCTAGCCAAGTGTAAACAAAAGCATCAGCAGATAGGCATCATAAAAACATCAAACCATGCATGGACCAAAAGGTCCAAACAAACACAGTAAGTATTCCAAGAAGTACTTGGAAAGAGCTCTAAGTAAGTCAATATAATCAATGAGCTGGGAGGTTGTTTTGGGATTTTTTGTTTTTTTTATTGAGGTAGTCTCTCTATGTTTAAAAACCTATAAGAAATGCAAACGGCTTACAAAAAAGTGCTTCTATGAGGGTTGTGGTGGGAATGTACTTTGTGTTTCTGCTGGTCCATGTGGTGGGAATGTACTCAAGCTGAGTAGAAAAGTGTCTACTCAAAGGTACAGCCCATTTAATATTTCAGTAAAAAATACACACTTGTGGTTGTAAAAACAACCCCCCCCCCAAAAAAAAAAATATGATACATGATACATTTGTAAGGTACATTCCATGCGAATTATTGTAATTAATTTAAGGAAAAAACATGCATGCATTCTAGTAAATGCTAAACCTGTTCAATGTAGTGTGCACAACAGTTTTAGTGCAACATTTTAAGTGATGAAATATTGCAGTTTATTTTCTGCCCCAAGATTAAATTACCTCTCAGAAAAGAAAAATTATTGACCTTTCTTCCCTGAAGTAAATACCTGTGGGTACTGGTGGCTGCTTTGCAAAAGGATCATTCTGAAAAGGGTCGCCTACAGGAGAGGAATCAAGCAAAGAGGGAAAGGCAGGAAGAAGACAAAAGACAGTCAGAAATTAACTCAAGCTGGAAAATATAAGCTACTAGGAGGAAAGACAACTTAATACACATAAAGCAGTAAACGCAGATTGAGGAGTAGAGAAGAGGAGAGAGGAGAGGAGCGCATAGAAGGGATGAGACCACTTACCAGGGCTGGAGCTATCAATTATTTTAGTAATAGAGTATTTAATGGATAATTCCATCAATTAATTGATAATAAATGTTTTTTACCATCTTAATGACCATAAATATTTAAAAAAAAAACAGTTCTTTTAAAATGAACTGCTTGCTGGATTCCATTTTAGAAACTTCTGTGTTTTTAATCATTTGACTGCATACAAGATCCAGCAAATGAATTAAAAACCCTCTCATTGTATTTGTATGCCATATTAAAATAAGGTTTTTTGAAGAAAACATTTCATTAAATGCAAAAATAAACAAATATAGCAATGCCAAATAAAATAAGTCATACACACAACTTAAACTAAGGTAAAAAAGTAGTCTTTACTCTGTACTCTTGGGAGGCTTCCTTACATTAAGAGGAGCCAAAAAACATTCTGACTATTGTATCTTCTGGTTGACGTAGATTTGACATGTGTTCATGTTTATAGACATCCACCTTATTGCATTCTGCACTGGGGAAATTCACTTGTTACAGCAGCACAGGGAACAGGAAGAAAAGGTGAATCAGAGTTATATTAAAAAAATTTAAAAACCCAAAATACGATACTATGGGCAGGTTGCTATACCACCCCTGGTTACTATACAGCAGGATTTTTCATTTTTATATCTACATAAAATGCAGTGGGATAAACAAAATACATGTATTTTTAAACACTATTTATCCTGTGTGGGTACTGTATAGTCCATCTGCTATTTGGATGAAGGACATTAGTTTGGCTAACATCCTTCTTTTGGCATCGTTATGATGTCATAGGGTGTCATATTGAAAGTTATCCATGCCCTTTAATATGATATGTTACTCAACATGGTTTCTTGAAAAATTTTTCTAGGTTAACCTTGAACTTAGGCACTAACAATGAAGGTCAAGGTCAAACGCTTGGGCAACCTAGATACTCATGTCCCCCAAGGCCTAGTATATCAATGTGAAATTGGAAGAATATCCATAAAAAATGGTTTTATTTGTTTTCTCAATACAATGCCCTACGATGTCATAGTAATGCCATGAAAGGCTGACATCATACACCGAGTGCTCGTTTTAACTTCTGTTACTTGACTTTGTCATGACTGTGGATGAAAGGAGCAACTATAAAGTTTGCTTTTATTCATGTTCAGTCAAAGAGGTGCTTTGATTAAAAACTCAGCTTTTTCCCAGTAACGTGTTTTATGGCAATTACAGTAACAAGCACTGCTGGAAACTAGAATAAAGTCTTTTTTCGCTCAACCTGAGCTCACGGTCTCTATGGCAACTCTGACAGCATTGCCACTGATTATTGATCATTATCACTTCTACAGTCTTATTATTGGGATGTCAGCAACTCATGGTCAGCGGATGATGAGGCACATAGTACACAGAGGTCGCCAACTTTCTGCAGTCAGTTGCATCAGACCTCCAACCTTCAAGTACTCGTCAAATCAGATCAAGAACTGTGCATAGAGAGCTTCATGCAATCTATTTCCAAAGCTGAGCAGCAGCATACATGCCTTGCATCACCAGATGCTGTGGTGTAAAGCACACTGCCACGGGACTCAACGGATGTTCAAACAACATCATTTATCAAATCAGTTTTCAGAAAGACAGGTGCTGCCTATACTGTATCATGCTGAGATATTTGTGGGTTGCCGTTGACAGCACTAACTGTTGCCTGCTGTTTAGCCTGCAAGTTGTTGCTCACCACAGTCACCAGCCTGCCACTCCTCACCTAAACCCATGCCCACACTTTGATCTTCATGAGGGCTGGGTGAACTTTTGTAGTGTAGGCCAACATCACCAGAGTCAAACGTTATCCAGTTTTACATGGTGTATAAACCATTGTTGTACTTAACTTTAAAAAATATTGTAATGGGTCACTCCAATACATAAATGCCTATATTAAAAGAGACTATGTGTTGTAGTCTCATGTCGGTATTACTGTAGGGTCCACCTTACAATATAAAATGCCTTGAGGAGACTGTTGTTGTGATTTGGCGTGATCCACACCCTCATCAATCATCTTTAGACACTCATTCACCCATACTCCCAACATGCAGTGCAGTAAAGAGAGGAGAGGATAGCAGAGGAGAGGAATAAGCCACTTGTATTAAAAGATTAAGAGGAACACTTAGAGATGGTGATGCAGTGAAAGTTAAGGGGGATGACAACCTTTGAATGGGTCTGTTTTGAAGGGGTCTTCAGACTGGAAGGGGTCAGTGGGAAGCCCTTGAGGTTGACTGTTAAACACAGATGGCTTCACTTTGAATGGGTCCTCCTGTGGAAATGAGAAAGCCGAAGAAAGAGACAGAACAGAAGTTTTTATCATCTCTTCTGCTGTGGACAAACAGAATATTTAGATATGTATGTATGATATGTATAGGTTTTATTTCATTTGTTGTATTTGTACGAGTAATGTGAGCACATATCATAACATATACATCCATGGGATCAGATTCACTACAGCTTTATGCGTTCTGTCACACAAGCTGTATCTTTGCTTGTCAAAAACAATGTAACACTTCTGGTTGCATATGCATTTAATAGAAGGTCATGTAAAATTTAAGAAGGCATATGAATGAAGTTTGCTTAAATACTTGTGATGGCATACAAGATGAGTTAAAAAGAATTAAAAAGAAATCCACACCACAATTGTGAATATGGAACTTCACAAATGAAAAAGGTAACAACGATCGGGCACAACAAACGAGCACCAGGTCTACCCAGGACTATTAAACCAAATCCTATGACCTTAATAAATGTTACACAGCACACTGGAAAGTAAAAGCACACCTCTATCAAAGATCCTGACCTGTACTGCTCTCACCATGGCTGGAAATCCTCCATTCTCTCGGTCACTGAAACCTTCACTCATGTCAGCCAAGTTGGTCATGCTGCCTCCATGGTTTCCATTCAAGGTGCTGTTGTACTGCTCAATGCTTTTAGACACTTCCTGTTGACTATCTTGAATCTGTGACAGCTTGCTGCGAGCCTGCAAGGTATACATACAAGCAAACCGTTAAAAACAACAACATTTCCAGAACATTTCCAGTGACACTGGGCTGGTGTGACACTGGTATAACATGTTCCCCTGTGTGAAATTCTCATTTAAATCATACAGTAAAAGTGCAATAAGTTGAGGTAATTTAAAATGAATAGAAATTACTGAAAGTTTGCTTCCAGGAAACACTGATCAGTTTCTTTAAGCTAGTTTCAAAAAGCTTTTTTTGTCTTAAATATGTTTTCCTCATTACAAGACAGTTTCGCCAAGATGAAAGGCATTGTCTATTATACACACACACACACACACACACACACACACACACACACAAATATGCACAATAATGCTCAAGTAATGTTTTTTGGCATAGCTATGAAAAACACTGCTTAGAGCAAAAAAAATGTTTCCACTGAAATTGTACAAATAAAATACAAGAACTGAATTCAACATCAACTTGTGGATGCTATAAAACAATAATGGAAACTGCACTATGTGTGTGTGTGTGTGTGTGCAGTGGCTGGCAGGAAACAGAAGACACACCACAGCAGCTGAGAGAAACATACACAATTGGTTCCTCTGACTTAATTGACAAGATAAAGAAATGGATTAAACATTCTGGTGGTGCCTCCTGTTGACATTTTTAGACATACACATTAACAGGACCAGTGCCCTACCTGGTTGATCTCATCCTGGGTTGCTTTCAGAGACTTGATGATGGTCTCTAGTTGAATCTTGCCTGCGGCCAGGCTTTGCTCCAGCTGATTCTCCTCTTGTTGCAGCCGGCCCAGGTCAGCCTTGGCCCGGCTCAACTCTTCTTCCTGGTTTAGCAAGTCTGACTCCTGGGAGTGGATTTGAGTCTGGAGGCTTGAGATCTGAAGGCAGAAAACGGTGGCATAAAGGACTGGGTCAGAGGTTAAAACCTGCCAAGAGACCATTCTGTGCTCGTTGCTAATTATTTTACATTAATCTGTTTGATTTCTTCTTTTCTTCTATTTTGCATCATGCTAGTTATCGCAAGGCAATTTTGACTTCAACAAACAAACACTGAAAACAGCATATTAGAAATTGAATACATTCATTTTCAGGTATTTTGATTCTGTGATTGTTGTATAATAACTGAGGCAGTACTCCACAAAGGGGAAACTTCTACATTATCAGCATCCTTCTCTCTCTCTCTTACCATCTGAGACTCTTCCTGGCACTTAATCCGGACTTCATTCAACATGTCTTCTAATTTGTGTTTCTGCTGGTCCATCTCCTCCAGCCGGTCCTGGGCATCTTGTTTCTGAGCTTCTAACTCCTGCAGGCTGGTTGTCTCTCTGTCCAGGTCATTCTGCATTTCCTGATAGACAATAACAACTGTTGTTGTGATTTGGCGCTATATAAATAAAATTGAATTGAATTGAATTGAATTGAATTGAACTGAATTCCAGATATGCTGCCCTGTACTTCAACAAAACTGGGTTGGAGTGGATTGCAATAGAGATCTTTCTGGGAAAGCTAGGAGAGGGAGAATGTGCTTCTATATAAATGAAGGTTGGTGTCACAGTGTTAAAACCCCCCACAAACCTTCATATATTGTATATATACACACACTTGATCAATAACGCTGATTCTGAGGCTAACAGCTCTTTGGGAACCACCTTGTTAGTTCAAAATTACAATTCTACACATGTCAAACTGTGTTGTTTTTGGACATTTTGTAGATTCACCTAATAACATGGGAACAAATTATTTCTCTTTGTAACAAACTGATAGTAACAAAGTACCTACAGATACAATTTAAAATTGGTTCCTTTAGTTAGGTGCTTTTTTTAAAATCCTTGAATGACTCACAGTTCAGTGTTAAGTGGCTGAACAAATAAAAATAAATATTCCCCTGAAAATGGTCAAGAACTGTACTGAAAATGAGTAAAAATGCAGTCAATGTTCAAAGAAAAACTTTAAAAGGCCTCGAGAAAGCCTATAGAAGTACTGCTCAAGGCCAATTTAAAAAAATAAATAAAAAATATTACAATATAAAGAAATGAACGGTGGCTGAGTACTATACACGTACATCAAGGACAGAGTGTCTCAATTTTATGTTGAGTCCACATCCAGTTGCTACCAACTGACAAAAAACAAGCTGTCCTCACCTGCACCTCGGCACTCTTATGTCTGATAGCCTCCTCTGCTTCCCTGATGTCCTGCTCAAGAGTGTACTTCTCCCTGGACAAAACCAGAAACATTCACACAAACACAGGCACATTGATTTTCTTATTTTAAAGGTTTAGAATATGGATATAAAATAATTACAGAATAAGAATAAATAAATTAAAAGTGTATTTCACTGGTGCCAATTTAAAAAAAAATTTGTGTGCAACTTGACAGAGTAATCATATAAAAGGTATTTTTATTTCCCAAAACAAAATAATCACATCTATGTTCTAATACAGAACAGTCTAATATTTTGCTGCTTAAACTTTTAGAGGTCAGTGAACATCTCCCTACTGTAGCAGGTTTTATGCAAGTCTTGCATAGTAAAGAAAAAGTCATTTACAGAGAAAAATCTACTGCACATATATGACAGATATACTTGGTAATTTGTGACCACCGGGGGTTTGACAGACTCCATAGCTGTCTGTGTACTCTGGTCCTCAGGTATCAAGGTTGATAGAAATGATTAAAGTATCTAAAAAAAAGAATCAAGGAACACTTTGAAAAAACATCAGATTTGAAATGGGAAAAAATAAGACTGCATCTCAAATGAGTATTTTTTATGACCCCCTCGTGCTTGTATCCATGTCTGGCAATGGATTCAGGTCAGGCCAATGTGTTGTTACATGAGGCCGGGCATTGTCAGGCACCATGAGGAGCCACGGACCCACTATACCATGTCTGATAATGGGTCGAAGGATTTCCTCCTGGTGAGTAATGGCAGTCAGGGTGCTGTTGCCTAGCCTGTAGAGGTCTATGCGTCCCTCCATGGATGGATTTCTCACTTAGACTGCAGGCTTTCTAGAGTATTTAAATGTAGAATGGGACGCAGAGCCTTCAGCTTTCAGGCCCCTGTCCTGTGGAACCAGCTTCCAGTTTGTATTCGGAGGGAAGACATCCTCACTACTTTTAAGATTAGGCTTAAAACTTTCCTTTTAGATAAAGAATACAGTTAGGGCTGGATCCATTGACCTTGATACTTCCTTTAGGTTGCAATAGCTCTAGGAGGCTGCTGGGGGATTCCCATGAGGCACTGAGTGTTGCTGCTGGGGGAGTGTTTCCTCTTCACACTTTTTTTTTTTCACTTACTATGTGTTTACACACCTCTCTGCATTTAATTATTAGTTATTATTAATGTCTGGTTCTCTTACTGTTAGGATGCCTGGGTCGTTGACCCAGGGTTTTGAGTTTATTGTATTATTTATCATTTCTAGTCTTTGGTTTCTTT
The DNA here is from genome assembly GCF_051167445.1 of Perissodus microlepis. Taxonomy (NCBI): domain Eukaryota; kingdom Metazoa; phylum Chordata; class Actinopteri; order Cichliformes; family Cichlidae; genus Perissodus; species Perissodus microlepis. The sequence continues at coordinate 23,691,738 of NC_140477.1, read as the reverse complement.
GTTAGAGTTCTGTCTTATGGTTTATGTCTGTGTTCTCTAGTTGCTCTGTCTCCCCTGTCAGCTGTATCCCCTTGTCAAGTTCGCGTCTCTGTGTTATGTTTCCTGTTTTACTTTGAAAGTCTGTCTCATGTAAATGCGTCTGGTTTTGCTTCCTTTGTCTCGTTAGGCCTGATTTGCCCCAGCTGTGTTTCCCTCCTGTTACCCATTCCCTGATTGCTCCCTCTGTGTATTTAAGCCCTGTGTTTCTCTGTGTCCGTGTCGCGATCTACCCTTAGTTTACCTTGGAGTCTCAGTTTTGTTACTTTTTTTGGAGTTCAGCATTAAAGCTGTATTTAAGTTCACCTTTGATTTCCGTGAGTCTGCATTTTGGGTCCTTCATATCACCACCCCTGCGTGCACACAGCCTTCACATAACACTTACACAGTGTGTCTTTGACCTGCCTTCTTCCCCTAACCCCAACCAGTCGCAGCAGATGGTTCTTCCTTTTAAAAAGGAGTTTTTCTATCCGACTGTCACCAAAGTGCTTGCTCAGAGAGGGGCATTGTTGGGGTTTTCTCTGTTTACTTTGTATTATTGTTGGGTCTTTACTTTACAATATAAAGTGCCTTTTGTTGTGAGTTGGCACCACATAAATAAAACTGAATTGAGCTAAATTGGATATGCATCCCCACACCATTGTTGACCTACTACTAAATTAAACCTCCTCACATCTGTGAAAAACATCGGACGTCAGTGGTGGACCTGCAATTCTGGTATTCTGTGGTAAATGCTCTTCGGGCTCCGTGGTGCTGGGCAGTATAGGGCCTACGGCTATTGTTATGATGCCTGTTGCTGATTGTGTGGTCAGAGATATTCACACCAGTCCTGTTCCTCCTCGGACAAGGGAGGAAACGCCAGTCCTGCTGATGGGTTAAGGACCTACTTTAAGCCTGTCAGCTTCCCTAGAGTAACTGCCTGCCAAAATCTCAGTGGTCTCAACCTGTAAAACCACTCCTGTTTTGGCAGTTGTCTTATTGTTGCCCCTCTAGTGCACCTGTTATTAATTTCATCAACACCAAAGCAGCTGAAACTGATTAACAACCAACCTCTGCTGCTTAACTCACCAGATCAATAAACCAGAAATTTAATTGCACTGATGCTATATTTTGTGGGGTTTTTAATATGTTTTTGAGCAGTATTTAAACATTATACAACAAAAAGATAGGTAAGATAGACACTGCTCACTCTGTGTCATTTGAATGCAAGTCCATTTTAGTATATTTAGTAATAAGTAGCCAGTTTGTTACCTGAGAGTATTCCACTGGGTATAGGCAAGAGTGCTGACGCAGCATAGTGAATAAGTAGTGAACAAACAAAAATTTGATAAAATACATGCATCAAAGGAAGAGTGGATAGCTGTGTGTTTGGCTGACTGGGTGGCTAAGTAGGTAGATGGATGCATGGATGGATGGATGGATGGATGGATAAGCAGGTGGGTGAACTAATGAAAAGCAGATCTGTGTAATTCTATTCATGTCAAAAGTCACACATGAGGGGAAACATAATCACAAGCAAATTAAAGTAAATTCAACAACCCATGTGCATAGATCTCAGCAGCCACATGCACAACGAAGCCATTGTGCGTAACAGTGTCTACTTTGCAAGCACTGCAGCAAATTCATGGTGTCATAACTTGCTCGCTAGAATTAACCTGAACTGACAGTTTGGTAGGCAGAGCCCTAAGAACGAGGGGCCTTAATATGACTGGTCACTTTCAAAGCAAAAAAATCACAGTCTCAGTAATGGACAGGTGCTGTTTACTGGTTTAAACCAAATTATCCTGTGTGTGCAGCATGCGTTATTTACTATTACAGTTATCTTTTGCTGTAAAGCAGTGAAAATACTGAAAACTGTCTACTGAAGACTACTTTAATGCTCAAGTAATCTTAAAAACCCTGGGACTATAAGGCAAGCTCAGAATACTCTGCACTCCTGTCCTATTAGTCTATTGTACACTATTATATACCTTTTGTGAACATTAAAAACAAATAAATAAAAAGAACTCTTAATGAGAATCAGGATGCTGCACAAAATAAAGAGATAAACTTGCAAACAAAGTTGATTAGTCTGCACAGGGCTCGCAAAATTTCAAAATCCCTGGTAGCCCTTCGGGCAGGGACTCTTCAGTTTTTGGTAGCCCAAAATAAATTTAAGTAGCCCAAATAAAAAAAGAGAGCAATTTTTTGATTGATGTTTTGTTTCCTGTTTTGTTTCCTTTACAATATTATACATTAAAGTATAATATTGTAAAGGAAACAAAACATTAATCAAAAAATTGTTGAAAAACAAATTACAACATTGTATAAAATTACAATCATCAACTCAAATACTTGGTTCTAATTGAACAGAAATTTCTATGAACTTGTAAGAACTGTGTAGAACATGAATCAGTCTGTGTCAGATCCTGAATTTGAAATTTCCACTGAAGTCACGGGTAAGAGGAAAGTGGAACCAAGATCTAGGCCATTTGCTTTTTGAAGTTTGCAAAGACTGCTAAATTTTGCCAGTGGTAGTTCACTCTTTGCAACATAGTACGCTGTTTTAAACTGATTTTCAGGTTTATTTTTAGTATGTTATTTGCAATTGGTGTTTGTTCTGGGAAAGATATTGCAGACTGAGCAATAATGCATTTCTTGCATTTCTCATGGGTTCTAATGGGGGCCTTTCTTAAAATGACTGGTCCCAGTAACAAAGGCGCTTGTCAACTCAGAAATCGAGGGAAAACCAACAACACACCCGGCAGAACATTATGTTATTTACACGGGTGCACATAAGTGGTCCGCATGTGCGCATTCGCTGTCAAAATAAAAGACGCGCACCAGATAAGAAGTTGCAACGCGCGTTTGCGTCCATATAAACGGCACTGTTTTTGTCCGCTAGAGTGGGAATTTTACGGCACGTTCCGCACCACATCTCTGTGCGTTCATCATTTGTTTGAAGCCAGCTCACCTCCTGCAACCACTTTTCCGAGAATACGCGCTTCTTTTGTGGTTCGGACTCCTTCTGACATTTCTTTGGAGGTGGAGGAAAACCAAAGTAATTGACTCTATTAAACTCTATTAAATTACATATAAAATAAACCAAATATAATACAGTTTGTTCTAGCGTGTGGTGTACACTTTAATGACTCAACAATTATTTAGACTTTAAAGGATATTTTAACGTAGAACATTTGTACTTCTACTTTAGTAAAAGTTTATTTTCACAGAATGTACATATATTGTAGTATTTCTACTTTTATACAAGTATAGGATTTAGGATTGAAAACTTCTTCCACAACTGTGAACAGCTGATAATCAGCATTACACCATGTGGGCTACACTATTTTGGTAGCCTGTTTATTCATGTTATTTGTAACATAAAACATGCACACAGTTTTCATCCCTGTTCCCTTGCATTTAAAGTATATCTAGGTACCTACCAAGATTTTCTCAGTTCTTTAATACTGTTCTTGCTGGTTTCTTTATGAATACTAATCCTTAAACAACAATAGATATTGATGTGTGGCATTTCCCTGTCATTTTAGGTCAAGGGTAGAAGACCAGAATGACTGATCAACAACAGACATAACTAAAATGAAACCATGTGTTAACTAGCACAAAGATTACCACATACCATAAAAAATTAGCGTGAGTTGCAGGCATTCCCAACTGCTTCCACTTTGTTATAATACCACTAATAGTTGACTGTGGAGTATTTATTAGCGAAGAAATTTCACAACTGGACACAGGTAGCATCCCATCACCTGAACTTCACTGAGCTCCTGAGAGCAAACCTTTGACAAATGTTCGTAGAAACCATCTGTAAGCCTAGGTGGTTGACTTTAAACACCTGTGCCCATGGAAGTGATTGGAACACCTGAATTGGATTGGTGAAGGAATACTTTTAGCAATATAGTGCATGCTGTTGCCTCAGTGTAACTTGGTGTCATACAGTAAACTGAGCAACTCTATCACAAAGGCTGTGGTGGCAATGCTTTGAAAGTGACCAATCAGAATCAGAATCAGAGAGACTTTATTCCCCAAGGGGCAATTAAGATTCACACCAGGACTCCTCTTCCTTTGGGTTCTGCCTTCCAAACTGTCAAAAGCAAGATTGCTTTAAGCAAAAATAATTCAGCTTTGAGTGAAGAGTTACCTTCAAGAGTGTGAATGTGCTGCAGAAATTGCAAAGCAGACACTCATGTGCGTGATGGCTTCTTTGTGCACATGGCTGCTGAGTACTACATGCACAATATGATGAATTTATGAGTAAGGGATTTATTTACACAAGTGACAATGAATACCTGCACGTATGAAATTTGGCTTTGATTATGTTTTTTCTCGCAGGTGACCTTTGACATAAATATGTATACAGATAGAAAACAGTCTAAAGAGACTAAGAATGTAGTCTCTAAAAGCGTATTTGCACCCCACCCCACCATTTAGCAAGCTCTGCCTGTGGGTTATAGACATTCATATTCCCATTTGTCAACTCCTTACAGTTAGTATTCCTTAACGGTTCAAATTTTAAAACTGGCCACAATAAAAGTAACTTTGGAAATGAGAATGCTGCTGCATAAAAATATAGTTAAAAGATGTCTTGTCGTTACTTCCAACATTATTTTGACAGGATAGAACGGTGACAGAAAAGGTAGAACACTGTTCTATGTGTTATTATGATTATACTAATGGATGGAACTGAAATGAATTAAAAGTCTTGATATTAATGTTAACAGTGGATTAGTGATGGAGCTTTTTTGGTACTGCAATTTTGGTACTGTTGATGACCCTGTTTGTTACCTTTGCAGCTGAGCTATCTCCTGGCTGATGTCATCCAACTCCTTGATGCCAGTGAACTCTCCTGAACCCACTGAACTAGAGCTGTCCTGTACAAAACAGCAAAAAAGGACAAAATAAGAGACGGTCAAGTTGTCTCAACAAACACGATGAAGTAGGATGATGAAATGGCACCAAATGAGCCATGGCAGAATAGGCCAATGGAAGGAGAAAGAGGTAAAAACGGATAGGAGAAAAACTGGAGGTCAAGAAGAGGAGCAGCACAGAGGTGGGGCTATGTCTATCACCAACATGTGAGGGAGGTGTCACCACCAATGACAACCTGCAAAGGACAGGAAAGATTCAGGACTTTTCAATTTTATCTTCACCTCACCTTTAAAAAAATCTATATTGGTCTACAACAAGCTTCCAGTATTTTTATCTCTAGCTTTGGGAATTGCAGAGTAACTTAATGGTACTATAACGATATGTTACCTGCAATAAAAATAAGACAACGATTCTGCAATGCTTTTATGTCTGTGTAACCTATTATGAAAAAAATGCATCTCGGAAGCATTGTGTTATCTTTGTTTTTATTACAGTTATTATGGCATTTAAATAAATTCTATCAATTCAATTCATTATCATCCCAATAATTACTCTCCACGCTGTCTGCCATTTATGCTTGCTTTTGATAAGCACCACAATGAAGAATCTTTAGTAAAGACTCTGGAGAGTAATATTGGTAAAAAAAAATAAGTTTTAGAGTGCCTGCATGATTTAATATAACATTAGGACATAATGGATGTACCCTGTGAGAAGCGGGTTACATCCTGGGTACATCCTGGACAGCTTGCCAGTCTGTCGCAAAGCTAACACAGACAGACAACAGACGACCATCCGTGCTCACACTCGCACTAACTGCCTTTGGACTTTTGGGAAGAACCCTGTACTTTTTTGCTGTGAAGCAACCATGCGCCACCATGCTACCCTTGTTATGCTTACATGCTGAGTGGAAGATATGTGTGTTGTCTGATCACACACATTTCACAACCTAATAAGCTTTCAGTGCAGTATTATAAAAAAAAAAGACTGCACATTTCCTGTCTTCATTGCAAAGATATGACTGGCATTTCTTCTATTAAAAATCCTTCTGAGTGGACCTGTCGTGATGCTGGATCTATGACACAGCATTTCTGTTTCTTCTGCTTTTTCTGGCATTGTTTAGGTTTCTAGTTTAATCATTTGCATTTCTAGTCCAGTTAGATATTTCCTGCTAAGGTTACATTTATAGTTCTAGTCTTTTGTTTTGGTACTGTTCCTCCCTTGCATTCCACATTTCATGTCTAGTCTCCCTCGTCTTCATGTTTGTTTACTCGCCTGTGTCTGTTTTCTGTTTCCTTTCGGTCTTTCCAGTTGACTGTGTTCCCATGTCTGTTTGATCCCCAGTCCCAGTGTTAAGTCCATATCTTAGTGTGTGTCTCTTGTTTTTATTTCGATAGTCCCTTGTCCTGTGCTTAGCGTATTCATTTTTGCTTCCTCCATCGTTGTGTCAGATTACTTCCAGCCGTGTTTCCCATCCTCTCATTATCCTCTGTGTATTTAGTCCTCTGTCTTCCTCTGCCTGCTGTCACATCGTCCCTCATGGCTGTGTATTCTTGTGCGCCTCGTTTCCCTCTTCCATCTCTGTTCCAAGTTTGAGTTTCAAGTTTGTTGTTTCCAGTTCTCTCCCTTCCAGAACTGCCTTAATTCTTCATGGCACAGATTTAACAAGGTCTTGGAAACATTCCAGAGATTTTGGTCCATACTGACATCGCAGTATTACACAGTTGCCTGCTACACAGTCATGATGCAAATTTCCCGTTCTCGCTTTAACTTCCTGTCATGTTCAAGAAACCAGTTTTAGAAGATCTGAGCTTTGTGACATGATATGTTATTCTGGTGGTAGCAGCTATCATAAGACAGATCCACTGTGGTCATAAATGAATGGACAGGGTGAGTAATAACCACTGACACAAGCCAGGATGGATCCATACTGTCATGCTGTTTATTTCAAATTCTGACCCTACCATCCACATGTCGCTGCGGAAACAGAGACTCATCAGACGTGGTAACATTGTTCCATTCTTGTGTTGTCAAATTTAGGTAACCCTGTGTGAATGCTAGGCTCAGTTACTGTTGCCTTCCTATTAGTCTGGCCATTCTCCTCTGACCTCTGGCATCACCAATGTGGGCCATTTCTGGCCACAGAACAGACCCTCACTAGATACTTTCTCTTTGTCTTTACTTTTCTTTCTTGTAAATCCTAGAAGTGGTTGTGTGGGAAAAGTAGATTAGATCAGTAGAATGGCAGATTCTGAAATACCCAAGCCAGTTTGGCACAAACAATACCAATTAATGCCACATTCAGGGTAACTTAAATCACCTTTATTCCCCATTCTGATTCTCAGCTGAACTTTGACGTCTTAAAAAGTGCCACATTCGTAAATGCACGGAGCTGCTGCCATGTGATTGGCTGATCATATGTCTGTCATCAAAGAGTTCAACAGGTGTAATTAACCAAGTGTTTGGTGAGTATATTGTATGTTTAAATAACTGTATCATATATCTGTTTTTGTTGTCATACTGCAACTACTTTTGCACGTTCAACTGAGTAGATGATTGCTGAATTGAGTTATTTACTGCAAGACCACAACTACAACTGCTACTAACAGATTTGAGCTTCCTTAAAAGACATCCTCAACAAAAAAGAACCAATTTTTCATCCAGTGATCCTGAATCTTGCCATGATCAAGACAGTTTACAGTGTGAGGCAATCTTACTGTACTGTATCGAAATGGAGAAAAAAATTCTTGCAAATGCTTTCCAGGAATCAGTGAAAGCTGAAAGCATTTAGAAAGTAGTACGTTATAAGCCCATGTTACCTACCCACAACTTGAACATTATGGCCTAAGAGAGGAGGAAGAGGCGAAAGGTAGAAACGTTAGCAGCAAAGAGAGGATAGAACAGTGAGCAGTAAATGTCTTTGGTTTCACCAATTTAACCCTTCACAACATTTCCATTTTACTTTGACACGGGTCAGCATTTGAGATATTTTCCAGCAGAAATAAACCACTCCCAAGATAACACATGTAGCGGGAAATATGTACACCTTGCAGCCTGAGAAAGAGGGGAACAGGGAAGAAAAGAAGAACTGACTCACCCGCCTCATTTCTGACAGAGCAGCCATCTCAGATCCCACTGGAGTAATGTATCCTGACATACTCTGAAACCACAGAGAAGGTGGTGGTGAAAAACAGCATCACGTCTCTGATGATGGTGTAAAAGTCAAGAGGTTTTATTGTCATTTCAACCAGTGAAGTGTGTGTGTGTGTCAGTCCAGTCACTGAGTGTTCAGGAGTCTGACGGCTTGGGGGAAGAAACAGTCTGGCAGTGAGGGCCCGAATGCTCTGGTACCTCTTGTCAGAAAGCAGCAGGGTGAAGAGTGTGTGTGTGAGGGGTGCGTGGGGTCTTCCACAATGCTGCCGGCTTTGCGGATGCAGCGGGTGCAATACTTATAAACAGCAAACTTCTCTGATGATGGTGTAAAACAGCAAGCTTTATTCCATGTCAAAACAGAAACTTGTGAAAACCTTTTAAACAAGAGGGACTTTGATTACATTATGTCCCACCAGAGAAGAAATAATCATGGCTTAACAATGATGACAAAAGCACATTTTGATTAAAACAACAACAACTAGGCTTTAGGCTACAGGTCATTGTAAAATGTATATAATATAATAATAAACTCAACAAACTTGAAACTCATAAACTTACATTTTATTCACAAAGATACTCATAAAACATATCTAATGTTTAAACTAAGAAAATGTTAATATTAGCTCACTTTGAATTTGATGGCAGCAGCATGTCTCAACAAAGTTGGCATGGGAGCAACAAACGCTAACGGGCTAACGCATTATCTTGTTAACGCGTTAGCGTCGTGCAGCCCCACGCACGGGGCGATCCGCGTTAACTCGCTAACGGAGATTTGCCGCATTAATGCGGTTATGGCATTAACGTCATTTTAACGATTTAACACTGACAGCACTAGTTTTTATGTTTTATTGTGAATTAAAACAGGTGAGGTACAATGTAGGTCTCACTGTGACAGCCAATACTATATCATGCAAGCTGGGGATGTGAATATGTCGACATTAGCACACCTTTAACAGCTTTGATGATGCTACTTACTGGTAGTGGAGTGCCTCTTTCAGAAGGTGGAATCATATCAGCAGTCAGGGCTTGTGGAGGATCAATGCCCTTACTGACTTTCTGCTGGATAAGATGCATGGAGAGGGCAAACTGCTCCCGGGTCAGCTTGCCTATCTGCCTTGTATCTGCTAAAGCCCTGCGAGAAACAACATAATCGACAGAGACACATTCAGTTCATTCAGTTAACCTCAGCTTTTATATTGCAAAGATTCGGTCTAATAAAAATACAAAGGAAATGAACCATATCAAGTCTAATAGCAACCAAATCAAGCAGCTCCAAGTTCATTTTTCAACGTCACGTTTGGCACATTTGTTGGGCAGAGCTATGGTACTATAATGATTTTCACCCAGTAATATCTCAGCAAACTAACAACTGGATGTGTCCGTCTTGTTAGCAAAAACTTCAATCAAGGATTTGTGATAAGTGGCAATATCTGCGGAGCTCTTTTTTCGGGTCCTGGAATCTGCTGGGGAGGAATTTTGGCAGCTCTTCTTGGCAGAATTATTTTAATCTTAATTCAGGCACATGAGAGAGTTTTCTGGCATTTTTTTTTTTTTAATCATGGTTTGGGGTGTATGACCCAGTATTCTGGATTAGATTTTTTTAGTTCTGTTTATGATTATTGTGTGTTTCTGAATAGTTTGTTCTTTGTTTTGGTAATTTTGAGTTTTCTATCCTAGGATATTTCTCCTCTTTGTTTCTCAGTTTTTGTTGTGTCTCCACCATTTGTAATTTGTTATTATCGCTAACTGTTTATAGTTAATTCCCTAAATCTCATCTTTCCTGCCTCCTGTGTTCCCCTTATCTGTTGACTCTTCGTTTCCTCTATCTTTGCTTAATCTGTGTCTCGTTACCCTGGTGTTTGCCATATCTCTGATTACCTCAGTCTAAGGCCTTAAAGATGAAGACAATAGCTCATCTATAAAGTATTTGTCAGAATTTTTCCAAATGCTTTTTTAAAACACAGCAATGTGTGTAAACCAAAATGTATGATTCCAGTAGGTCTTGTTTACCTGAATGAATATAGTCATTATTTAAAAACTGCATTTCTTCTTTACTCTGGTTATTACATTTTATTTGATGATCTAAATCAACCAAGACAAATATGCAAAAAACTATTTTTCACAGTACTGTATTTATATCTCTCATAATGGACTGCCAACATTTTCAAACATTTTGTATCACCAATTGCAATTGAAGTTTTAAATATAAAATTCAGTTTTGGTTTTTTAAACGTATCAGTTATTGCACTGCTAATTAATAGAAATGATGAATATTAGTGTCTGCAGAAAACTGAGAAGAATTGTGGTTGAGTTCCTACCATATATGGGCAAGAAGAGTCTGAGAAAGTCCAGATTGCATGAAGATCTCCTTTACTTCCTGTCCACTGACAAAACCATCCATGTCAGCATCCGTCTTTAGGAAGATATCGTCATAGCGGCCACGCTCTGACACAGGGACCACCCAGTTCACTGAATGCTGAAAGAGACAAAGACACATTATGTCATTTTTTTATTTTTGACTCTGAATCAACCCTGTTAAAACTATCTGCAAATCTTTTACCTAGATTCACAACTTTTGCATGTTTGATTAACTATGGTTCTCATTCTTTTCAGGAGATCACTTTACATAATACATACATGCATACATACATAAGCATTGCACATCAGAGAAATGAACCTACAGAGACTTAGAGAGCTCCAACTCTTTAGGTCTCTATAGGGATTTTGACTGGAATCATCACAGTTTGAGTGCATGAGAATATAAAATAATGGCTCAGGAAAGAAAAAAGTAATGTAGCCTTACCTGCATTGTTATGACAGTATACTTGACCAAACAGTAACTGCCTGTTACTTTTTAAAGGGTCTACTTAAACACATCAACTTGAATTCACAAGAATTTTAGTAAATTTGTCCTCAGACTGTCACCAAACCTCAAACTTATCCGAGAGTTTTAATAGATTTAATTTGAAATCCGTTCTGCTAAACGATTCACTGTTTACATCAAGACTTGTTCAAGTTCAACTTAAGTTAACAACTGAGACTTGATGTCTCAGGGCGAGAGCAGGATGGTAAAGAATAAACTCCATCAATAACAAAAGCAGCTGCGTCATTATGGCAACACAACTTTGGCTCTTCGCAAGTATCTGCACAGACAGCATGCTAACGCTAAGCAGGCCAAGAACCTGAATCCTGGCCCCAAAACTTCAACAGTTAACAAACAAATGTATACGTTTCTACCTGTTTGAATTCATTTTCCTAATCAAGGATTTGACCCTTTTCAAATCCTTTTTAATAGTATCCTTTGTAATTATAGGCTACTTGGTGCACAATGATGGTGGAAAATATGAATTAACAATTTTAGCATAGCCGATCTGTTGTGATAATGAGAGAAAAGTGAAGCTGCTGATTTACCAGTCAGACTACGTTCCTCATCTATGGTCACAGGCTATGGGTAGTGAAATACAAGTGACAGAAATGAGGCCCTGGGACTAAACCAGGAGTAACTGGAGAGATTATTTCTCTTGGCTGGCATGGGAATGACTTGGTGTCCCCTTAAATTTTTTATAATGTTTATTACCTGTCCAGACTTGAGTGTGTGTTTGGGTGACAGGCTGCCAGTGCTGTTGAGTGAGTTCATGCTGCCGTGGGAGGGTGTGGAACGTAGAGAATCTTTAGGTGGAGGAGGGCTTGCAGGCAGTCCAGGTAAAGAGCTGGCCACAGAGCTGAGACTCTTCTTCCTCTTAGATGGAGGGATGAGAGCAGAGGGGAGGAGTGCAGGAACAGGCTCTTTTTCCAAGGCCCGGTACACCAGGTGCATGGCCTAGGAGAGAATATCAAGCTAATACTACATATTTACTGGTTCACATACTCCTGAATGAAATGAGTTATGTCCCAAACCTGTTATTTTGCCAAAAGTCCAAACATGAAAGCCTCATTAGATTGCTCCTAACTTGCTCTGCCACCTCAGAATTAATTCCATTTTATCTATACAACAAACAGCAACAGTCACCTCAAGGTGCTTGATTGACTTCATCAGTGGCAATACTCAATTCTTGTTCAACTGATTCACATTAAATCTTTTGTCTATTGGGTAATAATGAAAAAACACAATCAGTTCTTTCTCTACTTATGCTCATAATTCATTTGCTTGAATTAAAGCTGAGACATGACCATTTTTTCCATCTGTTGAAACACTGGCTTGTAGGCACGCAGAGTTATTTCCAGCTAGAGACAGTCACACAGCACGAGAGCTTTTTGTACCTTGAGTCAAAATTCTGTTCTCTTCTTTCCTAAAACTAAATTATTTGTGTTCATCATATGTGCACGATCCCTACAGTCAAACATGGGGTTCGATTTTTCTTTCAAGCAACCCTACAAACCGTTCTCTCTTGCCAGTCATGAACTTGATCTCCAGAATTCCTGTTAACCAGTCATTCACATTACTTGAAACTAGAGAAGCAGTGATCTCTTACCCTTCTCTTCTTATCATTTTGTATTTACTTGGGTTATCATTGTCTAATATTTAAATGTGACAAATGTGCAAAAAAGTTTAAAAACTACTTTTTCAGCTGAAAAGGTTAAAAAGTACTGTATTCTTTCTCAAGATATTTGTAACACAGTTTGAGCTTTAATTTTAACCATTGTGGAGATAAGTATTTGTTATATTCACATAACGTTTCAAAGAAACAGATATTGTCAGTCAAACTTTTGCATATCAATGTTAATCAGATGAGTATCACTCACCACTGCAAACTCATCTTTGTCTAGATGGCCATCCTTGTCTATGTCACTCAGGTCCCAAACCTAACAGTAAGAAATAAACACGATTAGTGAGATGACCAATGGTAATTGAAAGGGTAACTAAAGTACAATACATTCAATTTCTTCAGAAAAAAGACTATTTTCTAACAGTTCATGACATTATCGGGTGCCTGTCACTTGGGAGATAGAGCAGGTCAACTACTAATCAAAAGGTTGGTGGTTTGGTTCTTGGCTGCTCCCAGTCTGCATGCCAAATATTCTTGAACAATACAAGTGGCTCTCCGATGCATGAATGTTAGATAGAAAGCACTTACTTAGGAAAAAAAAGTACTTGCATGAGTGGGTGTGAAGCTTTGAGTGCACAGGTAAAGTAGAAAAGTGCTACTTACGACCCAGTCCATTTACCATTTACATTCATATAACTGAATGTTTCTGAAAGAAAACCCATTACATTCTGCCTTCAGTATTTTAAAGCTTCAACACAGAACACAACACAAACCAAAACGCCATGTTTACGCATCCTTGGGCTTCTTGAAAGGCAATAGAAATCTAATTTTTATTTATTATTAAGTCCAAAACAAAAATCCTAATTGGACTAAATACCTTCCCAAGGACATCCAGAGGTAGCTTGGAGTTGATTAAGACTGGGCGGACTTTCTCTCCTGACAGCAGGCCGTTGACTGGAGCCAGACTTTCAAAAATCCCATCAAATTTATTCTTCTCCTCTGGCTACAAAGCAAAAGACACACTATTTATTTCAGAAGCTTAAACATCTTGTGTTTATTCATACCATAAAGACAAACGTTGCTTTCCCAAATACAATTTTTGGAGCTTGGAGATATGATGGCAATCATCTGCTACAATTTGAGGCTTTGCACAGAGGGGGGTTTCTTAAATGATACATAAGCTAAACACAGCTTGTGCTAAATTTAAAAAAGAGAAATAGTCATGTTATCATAACTCATAAGCAAAGTTAACACAATGTATGCCGCCAAAGCAAGAGCACCAACAGATTTTTCATTTGTGAAAAAGCAAAGTATCTGAATATTACAACGTTGTTAAGTTTTCAGAAGGATTGCTGCATTAAAAAAAATTGTGCATTCTGTAATTAAGCAGGTATATGTGTGATTCTATAACTCTGACAAATCACTCTACACATAAATGAAAGATAATGGATGAAGTTTACATCAAAAAGAAAGTTAAGCTATGTACACACTGTAAGGGATCCACAACGATGTGGCAACCACAGACCGTAAAAAGTGAATGTCATTCAGCAGCGTCAAACAATTACAGGCCGCAGCAACAGGAAGTGGGCGGGACCTGAGATAAACTTTTCTAAATTTTCAGGCATGTGACTGAAGTAACTACCAATGAGAGCAAAGAATACAGGTCTTTGTTTTTAATTCAGTTTAATTTTAGTTAGTTGCCAGAGTTTCTTGTTTCAGTTCTATTTTCAATTTTTTAAAACGTTTAGTTTTTATTAGTTTCAGTGTTATTTTTAATTTTATTTATTGAGATATTTTATTTATGAAAATCAGTATAGACATTACACTTTAAACATGACTTTTTGAATACAGTCGACACACGTGCTTGTAGAAATCCAAAGCCTGGATAAAAACATCCATCAAACCTTCATCAGCCAGTTTGAGAAAACAAATTTTGACCACATTAACGTGATGCTGGAGTGAGGCTCTGGTGACAGGAATAACCCACACTATTTTTCACACCCTCTTTGTCAGGACTCAAATGATCAATAGTCAGTTAAAGACCCTCGGGACCACCTTCAAAGGGGGCAGCCCCCAGTAGGGGTTTATTACCTGGGATTTTACAAACAAAGAAACCTCTTGGATGAGAGGCAAAACATCTTCATAAAACTAAAGACATTGAGTTGCCTTCTTTTCAATCTCTCAAGGCCATTCTGTAATTATTGCTGTACTTCAACATCTCAAAGTGTGTGTGTGTGTGTGTGTGTGTGTGTGTGTGTGTGTGTGTGTGTGTGTGTGTGTGTGTGTGTATTTGTACACACCCTGACAGCCCAGTGCGATTCAGCAGGAACAGAGGCTGTGCTGCTTAGAGATGGGCTGCTGGTGTCCTTCTGCAATCACACGTTACAGTGATCATTTTCCAACTTTCAAGAAAAGGTTAAATAATATAATGAAATGAAATGAGTATGACAGAGTCTGTTCATCTACAAAATGAATATGAGCAAAAGAATTATAATTCTAGTAAGCTGTAGTTTCTGTGTACAAAATATGACAGTTTTTGCTCGAATGAGGAATACACTCACAAACTTCGGAGGAGGGACTGTTAGGCTGAGACTGGACAAGCTGACTTCCAGACTGTTCTGAGCACAGGCAACCAGTCGTAGAGCCACATAAAACCCCTGAGTAAGAAAACAAAGTGCTTCCCATTGTGTCCTTCACATGTAGTATTAAAAAGACTTCTACCAATTGCTTTTATTAATTAGAACAACAGTATGTCTAAGAGAATTAAACATATTCTCCTCCATGCTCTCAAAAGTACATTTTTATTACTGTTTGGACGGTGTGATGTAGATCAATCTGTATATGTTTGCTTTTGTTTATTTACAATCATCTCTAAAACTCTACCTCACCTGTTTGTCCAAGTAGCCTTTGCCATCAGGGTCAGCCAAATCCCAGATCTGAAACACAACGCACAAGTATATGATTAAATGTAAAATAAACAAATGAATAAATGAAATGGAAAAATAACATTATCAACCATTAGTCTTACGTTACTGTGGTTTAGACTGTTAGTTGGTGCACCACCAGCAGAGCAGGATCACAGTAAGAGGAGTGGGTGTCGATTATTTCTTTGTAACGATCTTTCTTGACAAAAATTGTTGGAAAGCGTGTTTCTTTCGCCTTAAATGGCACCACAATTAAAGGAAAATGCATTTGTGAACTGAGCAGCATAGCTGAGTATGTGAGCTGTGCCCAGAAAAAACAGGAGGCTCAATAGCATGTGGAAGAACCAAACACAGCCACAACACTCACCCAGTCTTCATGGTGGTCGCCTGCTTGGTCAAACAATACTGTTGCAAGTCAGCCAGTGTAGCTGTGTTGTTCACTCTGGCACAAACAGCACGTCCTGATACCACAACTGTTCAATGGGCCTGAGGTCAGGACTGCAGTGGGCCATTCCCCCCTCTCCACTCTCAAATTCTAATGGTAGTGTCTGATAAACCCCGCTCTATTGGGGTCAGCGGTGGCATCTTGCAGGACAGAGTATGGTCCCAGAATGTGACGATATAGGACTGCAACTGGTTGCAGAATCTCATCTTAATATTTCTCTGCATTTTAACTGCCTCCAATTCTGACAAGCCTTCTTATCCTAGTGAGGGAGATGCCACCTCATACATCACACTATCTCCACCAAAACCTCTTATCCTATCAGTGCACCAATCAGCATGGCATTCTCCGCAGCTTTTCCACACTGATCCAAGGGCTGTAGGCAGAACCTGGACTAAGATAATATTTCACCACATGTTCAGGCTCCAGTGAACATGTTACCAACACCAACACAAGCAGGC
This sequence comes from Perissodus microlepis, assembly GCF_051167445.1. Classification (NCBI taxonomy): domain Eukaryota; kingdom Metazoa; phylum Chordata; class Actinopteri; order Cichliformes; family Cichlidae; genus Perissodus; species Perissodus microlepis. The sequence goes on along the minus strand of NC_140477.1, from coordinate 23,675,369 downwards.
CTGAAGGGGAAAGGTAATCATGGCCTATCAACTCTATGAGATTGGAGAATGTCTGTGTGCCCTCTGTCAGAGAAGATTTGGCAAGTTTTTCATGAACGCAACCAATGACTGGAAAAAAAAAGTTCAACGGGTCACCTTTCTCATAAGTTTGATTTTAATTACTAACTTGATGCTGTTAAATGTGTCATGGTAGCAGCTTTGAATGGTAACTGCAGTCACAGAGAAAACTGTGTATCACTGATAGAATAGAGACTGAGAGTAGGTCCAGCCTGTTTCAAACTGAGCTGTCCTGCAGTAACAGTAACAAGTAAGGTGTAACACATTACTTTTTGCGAGCAATGACCCCAGCAATGGTCACAACCTCTAACATGTGCAAACATTTGACCACACAACGTGCAATCAATTTGCACAAATATTGTCTTTGCTGCTCAGAGATGGTGGTGACTCTCAAAGCGGAGCCGATGAAAACAAAATGAGAATCGACCAGGAATCGAACTGATAATGGAATTGGAATCACTACATTTATATCAATTATAATCTCTAGTTCCAAGTTTTCCCATTTTGTGGATAATGGCTCTCATTTTGGTTCCCTGGACTGCCAAAGAATTAGCTTTGTAACTCTTTCCAGACTGACAGATGTCAGTGACTTTGTTCCTCCTCTGTTGTTGAAGATTTGTGTCTGTTTGTGTCTGTTTGTGTGCACACACATGACAAAGCCTACACAGAACTATATTTTTACTTTCTAGATTAAAATACTGCCAAATGAAGCTGCCCTTAGTAAATGGTTACATTTCCCCCTTATTTTAGGTTCTCGTGGGTTCAACCACAAATGGTAAATACACTGGTTCTCATAACGCATTTTTCTACTCTACCCGAGCACCTAAACCTATCTACAAACTCAACCATCATTTTGATAACAGATGCACAGCTGTGTGAGTGTGCCGACTGGTAAAAATGTAAGAGCCATAACCAGCTGTTACGTGATGTGTAACTTTGGTTACCTACCTTTCCCAAAGTAAGGTCAGGGAGTCCAGACTTTTTTAAGAAAAGAGCAGCTTCTGTTGGTCCTACTCTCCCTGTATTCCCAGGATCCACCTTAAAACAAATCATCAGTGCAGTGTTACATTCCATAGGCATCTCTCTTGTACCATCTTTTATATTCTTTTACACAAAATAGGTTGAAGCTTAAAAGTTTTATGTTTTGTGTCATCATCTTACCTGCCTATAAAAGTTCTCATATACAGGGTTCCCACTGGACAACTGTGACAGAGAAAGAAAGTTATTAAATGATTAACAGACATATATGACATCTACACCATTCAAAAATCACTTGCTTATCACAGTATAACACCCGGTCAGTTAAACTCAATCTGTCTAGTTCGGAAGAATAAACCATTCTGAATCCATTTTTCTTTCTTTGGTACAAATCAAATTAGACAGCAGGTGCACTGGTGAGGCAACAAGACCTCCTCATCCTTCTTCAGTGATTTTCCAGTCAGTTTTTCTTTTTGTTAGTCTCCTTAACACTACTGGTAGTATAAGACAGCAACTGCAAGTCATTCAGGTTGCAAAGGTAGTCCAGCTCCTCCAGGATGGCACATACCCATATATATCATAAGAAAGTCTGCCATGGCGTTCAGCCTAGTCTCATCTCAAAAATATGTAAATTGTGTCGGTTTTCAGCACCTGACCTCCTCGGGCACTCCCCGTGGAACACCCGACGAGTTTAAAGCTAGAAATCAAATACCTGCGGGGGTTCTGAGTCAGTCTTTATCTGGACAATTTAAAAAAAATGTGTGTATATCGGATTAATTTTTGTTATTACAATCAGTAGAGATTTCTGAATTACACAGGGGATGCAGTGAAGGGGCTCTGTGAACAACTAAATGCAACTTCTCTGATGATTTGGCAGAACAGAATGGCTTTAGATAAGATAAGATAAGATAAGATAAGATAAGATAAGATAAGATAAGATAAGATAAGATAAGATAAGATAAGATACCTTTATTAGTCCCACGAGTGGGAAATTTCATGTTAAGGCTGCCGACCAATTGCATGCAGTGGCGGCACCATCTTACCCTCCGACCATACATACATTGCATGAAAACATCACATGGGGAAGACAGGTCAGAGAGGTATAACAATGGAAAATGCACAACGTGAGGAAAGATAAGGAGAAAAAAAAATAACTCCCCCCAGACTGAGCTCCAACAGGGAGATCAGTTTGAGAACAGAAAAAAACCACCTCTGCACATAGCACATGAAAAAACTCTTAATACAGCAAAGAACATATGACAAGCAACAGGGATGGGTAAAGGGTGAGAGACAGCCAGTGTAGACAGTGCATCCGGGCCTGCAGCATATGCGCTGGTCTCCTTGATCCACCGTCAGCATCGGAAGGGAATAAGCGTCGAAGGCGTTTGGAGGGGGAGGGGGGATGAGTGTATATCTGCATGTGTATATATATGTCTGTGTGTGTGTGTGTGTGTATGTGTCCAGAGTTCAGCTGAGACAGTGTCCTTCGCCCTGCCAGGCAGAGAAGGGCAGGGTATGCAGGATGTTCAAGGCTAGTTGTTGCACGTTTATCCCTAACAACACTCCACCTGATGACACTGTGATTCGAGCATTAGAGTAGCTCACTACCCTTGCTGATGAATGGGCCGAGCAGTTGCAGTACAGTGGCCTTGTTGACTGTCTGCAGATGCTGCTTCATTCCCTAAATGAGAAAATTGGTCCAGAGACTGATTGACACTACTCTAACCAAGACGGTCTACATGTATCACCAGATAGGGCAGAAAGAGAACGACTAAAAAGATGACCTATGATGACGCTACTGAAGTGTAATACAATAATGACAGTTCTGTTAAAAGCCCAGACAGGACAGAGATAAGCCTGATGTATTAGCAGAAAAAAAAAGAATGCTTGGACACTGCTAGCATAATAGACAGGTTTTTGACAGGGCTCCCACACAAACGCAAAGCAGAAGATGAAGCATTGCCAAATATGCTTCCAAACCAAAGAGGAGAAGCCTTTGAGTACACCTGTACAATGGTGGGTAATGAGGAGAGGCTGCAGTGTGTTGTCTGTCTTAAAACTGCTAGCTTGAGACAGTTTAAAGCCTAACAAACGAAGATGCCACTTGGAGACAAAACATCTAGAGCACAAAGACAAGTCAGTTGACTTTTTCAGACAAAAACTTGTGAATTATCGTGCTCAACAGTGTCTATTTACTAAAGCTGCATCTGTTCCGGACAATTCTCAGCTCAGCTTCAACAAAGTTGCTTACCAAGTGGCACAGTGTAAAAAAACCACACACTATTGCGGAGTAATAAATACTTCGCTGTGCTATGGATATGGTTTCAACTATGACTGATGACACAACAGCCAGCAAACTACAGCAGGTGCATTTATGATATCTGAAAGGACACAGAGGAGTAGCTTAAGGTGTGTGACAGCCGCTTTGCTCTACAGATGGATGAAGGCACTGAGAGTAACAAACAGGAGGACTTTGTGGGGATCTGCAGACTAGACTAGCAAGCTATGGCTGGGAAATGGGGAAATGTGGACTCATTTGAATTTGAAATCATTCATTAACAACAAGCTGCAGAACACAGTGATCTCATGCATGAAAGAACACATGTCTGCCCTTCAGAAACATTTCTTGAGATATTTTCTGGTGCCGGATTTTAAAAAAAGATGACTGGATCCGTGACCCCTTCAGTGCAACACCACTTGCTAGCTTCAACACATCTGAGGAGGAACAGTTCATTTATCTCACCTCTGATTCAACAAAGAGGATGCCGTTTAAGTCAAAGACACTGGCTGCATTTTGGATTGGAGTGGAGAAAGATTACCCACTTTGACCATACATCTTCCTTTTGCAACATCCTACTTATGTGAGGTAGGCTTTATGCTGTGGCTTCAATCAAGACAAAATACAGATCAAAGCTGGGCATTGAATATGAACTAGGAGTAGCAGTCTTAACTGTTACCCATGTTTGAGACGATCTGCAGCAACAAGCAGGTTCACACCAGTCACTGAAAAGAAAAATATTTAGCCTGTTTGTGAACCACTGCTTTACAGTAAGCTGAAGGAATGCATCCCTCTGGACCATCTGGGTAATGAGCTACCAGAACTTTTTCTGTAAGTGGAGACATTTATTTCTTACAATTTCAGTCCAAAGAGTTGTGCTGACAGATTTCTTTCTTTGCTGCAACAGCTTTTCATTTATCATGTAGAAAAACAGTTAAATATTTAACTTCTTTACACTGACAGAAAGGGGAGTTTCACTGGACCCACTTAAGGTCAAAGTGGAATGTATGTGGCCCACGATGTAAAAATGACTTTGACACCTCTGACATAGAGGTAACACATCTGTGAATGTTGTGGACAAAAATATATGGCACTTAAAAGAAATACAAATAGAATCTGAATTTGGGATTTTTGGTTTATTATCATCTGGTGTGGATTATTTCTGTTATGCTTTTGTTGAGTCAAATCCTTACCAGTAAAAACTATCTGGAGTATAGCTAGCTAACTCTGATGTGATGCCATCTTTTCACACAGACCTCGTACGGTTTGTAACCATCCCACTTTGTTATCCTTCATCATAAATGCAGGCATGTGACTGTGTACCACGGTTTAGAGCATACATACATAGTATTATCTACAAATTTGGTAATTTAAGACACTGATTGTCTCAGTCTTTTTTATTTTGTTGGCACAAACCGAAATCACTATATGATCACACTGCCAATGTATACAGCAGAATGCAAATGATCAAATGTGTTACACATAGTAAGGGGAAAGTATTGTGGGTAATCATCAGAGTAACAGAGGATTAACATAGAGACCTCACACTGCATCACCACAAGAATTAACAATCCCTGTTTGTTATCCTTTGTCATCAATGCAAACACTAAATAAAGGAGCTGTTACTATAAAATGCTGCTCCAGTTCACCCATTTAGACAGCCCAAGAAGACATCACACAGAGGTCACACTACTAGTCTGTGATAAGGCCAGAAGCTTATTTAGTAGGCAAGCTTCAGAAAAATCAGTGAGGAGGCATAAGGAGAGAGCAACAGTCTGTGGTCACCACCTGTAAAACCATTCACTTTCTGGGTTTTGTATCATTATTGTCTCACCAGAATCACAGCCCCTTAAGGCGACTGTTGTGATTTATATAAATGAAACTTAAATGAAATAGAATTCATCATCCATCCATCAAATCCAGCTACCACTATCACTGTATTTTAAACGACATTTTTTTCTGCCAGCTGAAAGAAACCAAGCAAAAATAACCCCAGCAAGTAAAATATTTTTGCCTGACCCTTGGGGCCTCCACACTCCATAAGGCATTAGTTTTGGATAAGATGAAGAAGAAGAACAAGAAGAAGAAGAAGAAGAACTGAGGAGAATTATTTCAGTGCAGATAGAGGACGTGCATATCGCAACATAACAGGTCATTCAAATATATAACATATAACGCTTCTCTATTTTGCTATTTAAAATCCGTTCATTCATATCATATCATATTATACAACTGACGTGCAAACTCGGCAAGCAAGACTATCATTAGCGTGGATGCTATCAGCCTCGACATTAACTCCCACGCTGAGAGCTAGGAACCGTTTTATTTCGGCATGATGAATCTTAAACAGCTCAATGCACAGCCTGCTTGGATGAGCGTTTATCCTCATCCTTGCAGTACTAGGCTAGGTTAGCTAGGGCTTGCTAGCTCGATGAGTGAACGTTATTATAGTTTATTGACACTTTTTTTCATTTACGCTCCACTTTGCTGTAACCTTATGTACAGCTTTCGTGGTGCTTATTGTCTTAAACGTATAATAATAATCGGGCGACTGCATATTATATATTTCGGGCGTAGGTAAATGGCCACACGGCTAGGTACTGCCAGCTGATGCTATCCAGCCCGCTACCTAACGGTACTGCAATAGGCCTTTCTTTCTACTAGCTGCCTGCCTCATTACCAGCTGTATTTAAAGAGGAACTCGTCTTCAGTTCGCAGTTACATTAAAACCGACTGCCATGAATCACGTATATTGTATCACGCTTCGAAAAATCATATGTCTGATCTAAACTATAAGTCATATACTACGGCATCTTTACCTGGGTTAGAGATGTGAGGGCTGCCATCTTCCCTGTTGCTCCGGGAACGCACCCAACGTTCCTCTCCAAAACATGACCCCCCCCCCCCGCCCCCTATTGGACAACGCCACGCTTCCCTGCATAAACGGAAGACAGTATTGAAGCTACACTTTGAAATTCTACATTTATCGTTAACGTGAATTCCTCGACGTGTCACAAATATTTTACAACCAAAAGCACAGATTCGCCTTTTCTGTGTGTGTTTGTGTGTTTGCTGTTAAGTTTATCAATTCCGTTTCAAATTTTATCAGAAGAGGTCACATATGAGGTCATGTACAATCTGATGCCTGATTTATCTGCGATGAGCCTTTGTAGAGCTACGACGTAACCTACGTAAGTGATGCACTTGTGTTGGTGCATTACGCGTTAATTAACAGCTGATAGAGATAAATAACCAGACTTTTTCCCACCGGTGTCCGCGCTTTCTTATGGTAAGTTTTTTTGTTTGTTTGTTTCATTCTTTTAGGAGGCAAACACATTGTCTATCTAGTTTTTCTACTTCTTTGTAGATTCCCTCACGTCCATTGTTGCAGCTTAAGCACCCTCCTTCAAGAATATTTGTGACTTTTTATACTGATGCTAATACTAATTACAATAGTTGCGGGCTTCATGGATCGACGTGTTACATTTCAGGACGTGTACGTGAAGTTAGCGTCGTATGGATCAGAGGGGTTTGCTGCCTGATTTCTGAGCTACATCGATCTACGGAAATCTACGTCGTTGTCACAAGAGTTACCCCTACTGGCAGTTAAGGAGAATGCCAGTTTAAGGTTCCCGCAGTCCAGCTTTGATCTGTATTTTGTCTTGATTGAAGCCACAGCAGAGGCCACAAGTAGGATGTGGCAAGAGGAACATGTATCAGCAGGGTTCTCTTACCTAAAAATATGTTATTAATAATAATGTATACTTTATTGAAATTACTCCTCTGCATTTGACCCATTCACTCAGTGAAGCAGTGGGCAGCCACTAAGCAGGTGCACAGGGGAGCAGTGTGTAGGGACGGTACCTTGCTCAGGGGTACCTCAGTAGATTTGAACCCCTAACTCTTCCGATCATGGGGCGACCACTCTACCTTCTGAGCTATTCCTTGATAGATTAATCAGCAGATCAATCACAGAAAATATGCAATGCCTGCTTGCAGTAATATAGTACACACAAAAATAATATTGATGACAAAATATCACTATTCATTTTTTAAAAGCCATTTAATATACACAATGCATAAACAAAACAAAAAAACCCCATCACACCTACTTCTCAACTCGTACATTTAAGGTTGGTAGTAATTCTTATAGACCCAAAAAAGAAAACAACAGACAAATTAACACCAGAGAGATGCCACAATGGCAGTTTGATCAATCCTTAATCCAAAGGCATGCCATAAATAAAACTCTTTTGCAAGGAACAAGCTAAGGAGCATTTGTCACAGCAAAATACAATTTCTCGCTCACATCGTTTATCCCATTAACAACACTACAGAACAATTGTGTGTCTAAACACAAGCACACTGGATGCTGAAAAACGACTTAACATTCCCATTTCTTTTAGGCCACTTTTAAATGAACACTGTTTGTAAAATAAAATGTGGTGAAGTCTTTGACCGTAAGGCATGGAGGAACAGCAGCCTAACCCTTTTACAGTTTCAAGATGCATAGAGGATGTGATATGAGAACATGGAACAGAAAATGATTGTTTAAAAGGAATTCATGGATTCTTTGTTTACAGAAAGTTTCACATTTTCATATTTTTTTCCTTTATGGCTACATGAATAGTAATGTAAGGTCCAATCTAACAAAACTGGTAAAAAAAAAAAAAAACTAGTTAAAACCTCCTAGAAGTTTATTCTATGCTGAAAAAGCACATAAACATAGTTTTCCCTGTAAACTTAACACAGTACAAACCTAAAAAGGCTTTCTTGTTGTCTTGGTGAATGACAACAAATGTAGTTAAATGGGTAGTGAAGTTAACTGCTCTATTATATAAGACCAATGAATGCCTACAGTTTCTTATAATTTCTCCAACACAAATGTGAGAATGTCAAATTAAAACAGCAATCATTGAGAGTAAATAAAAAATAGGAGTCTCCCTTGGGTCAGCTGGGGAAAGTATCGTGTATATTTCTGTACTTTCAGGATTTGTCTGCTCTATGAATCATCCTTAAGTTTATTTTATTGACTGAAATTTATAAATTAATCCTTGCCCCTAATAATACATAAAGTAAAATATTACTTATCCAAACCATCAAGAAAAAATGTTACTAATAGATGCAGTTTGTACTAATAATGTAATGACACTAAAATAAAGTGACTCAATCACACCATCACAACAAACTGAAAAAAAAAAAAACACCTTTAAGTCAAAATGCAGGGCACAAGAGCAGACTCAGGGAGGAGCTACTAAAACCTCAAATGCTTGGTGGAGAAGGAAGAGGAGAAGCAGCAACAGCAGACATCACTGTTTCTTTATTTGCCTTATTATCATTATTATCGACTGTCCCCAGAGCTTTCCTTAACAAGGCAACAACAGTTTAACTGCACTTGTGTGAGTGATTCATTCTGACTTAACAGGTGTCTTGTGGAAAAGGAGTTTCTCTAACGCTAATTGCAGGGACTCTTTGTGACATTATCAGATGTGCATTTTCAATGCAACAGACTGAGTAAGTCAGTCATCAAAAAGACAAAACTTTGAGATAGTCTCGACTTGTAAAAGATAGAGGACACTAACATTTCTGCATTTAATTAAAATGTAAATGATCTCAATTAAAAACATTTTATCATTTCTCCTTTTTGGGGAACGGTTGAATAGGTGTCAACATTTCAACTATCTAGCTGTGAAATTCAGTCACCTTTTACACATCTACATGGTCAGACACCAATAGAAGAATTTGCAAAGACTTTTTGCATGGACAAAAGAAGCAGTGGAAGTGACAGGATCCAATATGAGCTTTGATCTAAATCAATAGTAGCTTCCAAGCAGTGAGGTCAACAGTTTTAGTCAAATGTTCAGGGAACTCCAACATGTAGGTTCGCATGTTGAAAATGCATTTTTTCTCATTTATTATATATTACCTTACTTTACACATGTACAGTAGTTTAACATGTTCAACAGGCAGCCTGTGAGCTCACTGCAGAGGAAATCCTCTAACTTAAATCCTGCTGGCCTGTGATGTAGGCTGTTTGCAAATTTACTGGTGGGACTTCTGTCAGTGTGGTCACTCAATACAAGCATCAGCAGTAATGATGTAGTAGCAGTGAGGCAATGCTCAGTGGTAGCACCTATGATGATCATCATAGCTGAATGAAGAGTAGGCAGCGCAACTAACTTTGAACACCATGTCATCATTGTCATCATCATCATCATCATTTAATGGCCACAGTCCCATGGTGTGAAAAGAAATATCCCCTTCCTCTCCTGCCCTTGTTTCTCCCTGGCAGACTTGCAGTGGTGTCATCCACTCTGCAGCCCTCTGTTGAGCAGTGATGAGCCCGGTGATGTGGGCTTACTCATCGTCCCATGTTTGCTGTAGCAGGAAGTTAGCAGCTAGATTCTCATTCTTCTCACAAGCAAAGTACGCCTGGATGACTAAACCTTCAGGGAATCCCAGTGCTTTTAACTGGAAAACAATGTCATTTACATTTTCAGTCCTCCTTTCACCTTATGGACAATTCAACAAGACTATTAAATGTAAAAACACACCTACTATAAAACATTCATGCTCGTGTTCCTGCATTTATGCATTCATTTGTTGTTTGAAAAATTACATGAAGAAAAACTATTAAGTATACATAACTGCTTGACTCTCTAACCAGCTGCCACAGAATTATCAAGAATATTGCAGAATACTGCCCTTCAAATTTGTATGTTTTCCAATGTGCATATTTAAGAATTTGTTTCATTAATGCTAACAGAAAAACATCAAGGATCCAGCAACATAATTTTCCATCACTGATGTTTCAACAAAAGTCATGGAAATTCAGTAGCAGGTTGTGTTCAGACTGATTTCCTTTCATATGTTTAAAAGAGAAAACTATTTGTTCCTAGGCTTGTGTAATTCTGCACAAATTGTGGAAATTTGGTGGAACTGACTGTGTCAATGTGACTGGCAAACTCACCCTCTCAATTGCCTCTTTCTCCTGTGGGGTGACCTGGATGTAGTTAGTGTGTGGTGACCCATGGGCATCAGCATCTTCTCCTCCTGTATCTCCAGCTTGTGGCTCATTCAGCATCTGTACAAAACGCTCCTGGTGCTCTGTGATTTGCTGCAAGTTACACAGTTGAACTGTATATCAACCACCCAGTTTAGGCAAACTACAGTGGACATGGTAAACAAGTTAGTATAGTTACTTGGGGGGATTTTACGTCGCATTAACATATCAGAGAAATGTTTCCTGAAAAATACATTTACAGATTTATTTCTTTGTTGTTCTTACTATTAGGAACAGTTCTTTGAGATACCTTAAACAGTCAAACAGAAACTATATTAACAGACCCTGACAGAACGCCACTAGAGAACGGTGAGTTTTGTGGTGTGGTACCTGCAGCAGCTGTGGGTTGTCTCTCCCGAGCTGTTGCAGCAGGGCTGGCAGGAGGGCTGGGTTCTGCTGGATGATCTGTCTCATCTGCTGGAACTGAGGCTGGTTCCTCAGGAACTCCAGAGGGTTCCCTATGGAGCCAGATCCTCCTCCAGCAGTGACAGGCTGGCTGCTGGACACAGGCCCTGCTCAGGAGGGGACAAAATGTTAACTGTTGCTATTCAAGAAGAGATTACATTTTATAGGATACAATGTAAAGACAGTAAAACCAAACAGTGAAGTCTGTTCTGAGAGTGGCTTCATAGTTCTGTCTTGGTGCACGGTTTTGCTAAACCAGAAAGACTATCATGAGAAAATTTTGTTACTGCTCAGTGACAAAAATACTTATGACGCCCTGAAACGAGACCCAGGAAGTGGTTAGGAAGAGGTTGATAAGATTGTCTGAAGCAGTTAGAACAAGACAACCATAGCTGTGTAGCTAGCCACAATATAGGACATTATTATATACCAGCTAGCCCAAATTCAATAACCCTACAAATGTCACGACTGTTTAGTTTTCTGTCTTCCTTTATGTCAAAAGTGATAGCAGAGCTGTACGTTTTAATTTTTCAGAAATCCCTCAATCAGAACATGATATATCATCTTTAGATGGAAACTAGCCAGCTAACTCCTCGCTAACTTCATAAATTCTGTTTTCGTGGATGTCTGGATGTCAAACTTAATTGTTTCACCTTGTAGAGCAGCCACGCTGATCATTTTATTAAAGATGAAAGAATTTAAACAGTTTGTAACTCTCAGTGATGCCACAGTGTTCGTTTGACTTTGGGACCTGAAGCGGAGTTTGGACCCAGGAGCGGCTAATGACAACAGACTTAAAGACCGGATACCCAGGGGATGCTTCACCAAGTTTGTATGGTTTACATAAGATACATAAACAGGGTGTACCTTTAAGATCAATTGTCTGTATGGTCAAGTCAGTCACCTATAACAACTCAAAGTTTCTGGTTTCGATCCTTAACCCGTTGGTAGGCAGCTCTGAACACCACATCCAGAACACCTTGAATTTTGTTGAGAAGGTGAGAGACGTCATTATGGAGGCAGATAAAATAATAGTGTTGTACGATGTTACATCTCTCTTCACTTGTGTTCCAGTCACTGAAGCAGTGGCGGTAGTTTGCAAGAGATAACAGGATGACCCCAACCTGAGCAACAGGACCACTCTCAGCACCAACCAAGTCTGTTTGGTCTTGGATCTGAGTCTTAATTCCACCTATTTCACATACAAGGGTCAGTACTGCAGGCAGAAACATGTGTGTGCCTTGGCTTCCCCAGTTTCACCCATTGTCCCCAACTTGTACATGGAAGAAGGGGAAAACAGGGCTCTGTTATCCTACCCTGGAACACCTCCACGTCATTGATTATGTGGATGACACCTGGATGAAAATCAAATCTCAGGACGTACCACAATTCAATAATCACGCGTGAACACATCAAATTCACCACGGAGGATATGACAGGCTAGCTGTGAGATTTCCATCTGTAATGGGGGACATTTAAACGTTGATGTGTACCGTAAACCAATGTATACAGATCAGTATTTAAGGTTTGACTCTCATCATCCACTGGAGGCAAAACTTGGTGTTTTTCTACATGATAAAGAAAAAGTTGCTGTGAAAAGAAAGAAATCTGTCAGCATGACTCTTTTGACTTAAATTGGAAGAAATAAATGTGTAAACTTACAGAAAAAGTTCTGGTAGCTCATTGGCCAGACTGTCCAGTGTTTTGGTGTGGGGTTTAACTGTAGTCATAAAAAACAGAAATTTCTGTAGTAGAAAGTGAAAAACAGAAAGTTTTCTGTCATATAATTGTTTATTTCTTGATTCCTTTGTGTAGTATGAATGGTCATAAGGGAGATTTTTATCAATAGGAAAAACTGTAAAACTTATGGAAATACAGTTAAAGGTCCAATTTTATTAAACTCTTAAAAGTCCGGTTAAAAATCAAACAAGAAGAATTATAAATGGCTTCAAGTGTATATTCAGACCTGTGAGACTTCTTTAGACACTCAAAACACTGAGATATGGCTCTGTGGTACATGCAGACATTTCTGCATCAAAGACGCTTTGTATAAAGGACAAATTTGGACAAGCGAAATCCCTTCTGGAGAAAAGTTTTATAGTCAGATCAGAAAAAAATATTTGGACACAATGACAAGAGGAGTTGGAGGAGTAAAAGTGAGACTTTCACACCTAAGAACACTGTACCGACTGTCAAGCACGGTGGTGGTCTTACCATACTGTGGGAATGGTACTGGTACACAGCACAAAGTGGAAATAGTAAAAAAGTGAAATAATCTAAAAAAGAAATACTTCCAAATTCATCCTCTGGTGATGTTGAAGTTCCACTAGTGATAAAACGTTAGTGGTGTGCAGAATTTTTGTGGACGTTGTGTAGCTTTAGACCACAGTTATTCCAGTTGTCATCTTGGCATAGTTTCCGTGTCCCCAGGAAGTTCCTTGCCTTGTTTAAAACAGAAAGTTAAAGAGAAGTAAAAATAAATAAATAAATTGGGCTCTTACTACTGGGGGGTGCTGGAGGCTGCTGTGGTGGTTCTTCTGTAGAAGGTGTAGAGGGGTTGGCTGGAGTACTATGTCTACTTGGTTGTGGATTGTGCAGATCACTAGCCCTTGCTGGAATACCCTGCAACACATGAACAGTTACTGTATAGTTTACAATACAGCTCAGCATGATTATGAAGCTGGTTAAACTCTCACCATGAGCAAGTACTCCACTGCTCTGTCTGGGTTGTTGTAACTGGCTCTTAGTGCAGCAACAACTTGCTCCCGCTCATATCCTATCGACATAATCTCTGACACCAGGTTTTCATATGCTGGTCCAGTCACTGTGGTAACAACAAGAGAGGTTTTTAGGGGCAGGAAAGTTGACCTGAACCTAGATGAAGTGCGCAGGTTGTTTTTGTGTTATTTGGCACAGTAGATATATCAATAGAACTAAATACAGAATAGTGATTCTTGAAAGTCTGTAAATCTGTAAATTAAGAATTTTCTACCTAAACAGTCCTAGGTCCTTCTTGAGTTATCGCATTTGCAAAATTGTCAGAAAACCTAACCTCTGGCCTTGAAATTCAAACTTGTCCAAGATTTCTAGTACTTGAATCTATGGTATAAATTTACATATTTTAATAAGCCTATTTCTCCAGTTATTATCTTCACAAACTTGTGCGTCCACGCTGCCTTTTTGTGCCTCCTCTTGTCTCTATGCAGCCTCAAAGAGATACAACCTCAAATATACAAAAGGTGGGATGTAATTTAAAATGTAAAATTAAGTGGAAAACAATGATCTACTAATCTCAAAAACCCATATTAGGGCTGCACAAGTCATTGAATTTTAATCTCGACTTCAATATTTTGGTTTCTCACAGTAGAACAAACGTGATCAAGCAATACTAAAAATAAATGCTCCAATACCCCAGTGTTGTTTAGTTCACTGCAGAACACATTTAACTTATTCTAACCAATGAAAACACAGACAGTGTAATTATTGTATGACGGCCAAGAAAAACAGTGCAGGGGTTGTTAACATGATCATCCAACAGCATCTATTAAAGTGAACCTGTACGTCACAATATCCACAAATATGCACTGAAATCACCAAGGCAATCACAAAAAGTCATATTCATTAAACATGGTGGGCAACAAAAGCTGTAGGAAAATGGTCAACATATTGAACGAAAGCTATGTTACCCATCTTTTCCAAAGTGGAAAAACCTCCCAATATTGTGGAAACGACTAACCATTTTCATTCAGTGGTTGGTTTGGTTGTACAGATTATTGCCTATTATCTAAAAACTCAGAAATAATACTGGTCCCTCTTTGACCAGAATGGAGGCATTTGAGAAGGCTGCTTCTACTTATACATTGATAAAGAACTGGAGTTTTGCCTCCTTTTTATGCAAAGTACACAGAACCATCAGCACTGATTTTTTTTCTAATGGAATTATGTCATTCCAATTTAATCTTAGCTGTGGTACCAGGGAAGGTTTACTACCGTCACCATTAATATTTGACCTTTAACAACTGCTTTCAGTATGCTGACAACATTCTTCTAGCTTCAGTAATCTCCACACAGCAGCATCTGAGATCTCGTTTATTACTGATTCCAGGGTAGCTCAGGATATGCAGCACGTCACCCACTATGTATGGAAGGTTGGTGGTTTGATCTCTAGCTGCTCCGGTCAGCGTGCCAAATGTCCTTTGGGAAAATACTAAACCCTAAGTTGGTCTCCGATGCATCACAGTATGAATGTGTGTGAATGTTAGATAGAAAGCACTTACACAGGAAAACGTGCTTGTGTGAATGGGTGAACCAGTTCATTTTCCATTTGATCCATTCTCTGAAACTTCTGGTTGCATGATTAATTGGACTGTGTCAGAGGTCATGCCACTACCAGCACAGTACAAATGTATGTCATCAAGTGTGACATCAGTTAACCAGGTTTATTAAAAAAAATATGCAAACCAAAATTCCCACTGTTATTCAGGCTATTCAATCAGCCATTCAAAACTTGGCTAATATGCATACATCTCTGTTGGGTAAGATCAGTCAGGGTGGGATGGCTGTTTCTCCCACAATGCATCTTATTATATCTATATGTTAATCAGTAAAATACTAGTATAGAACTATGTGTCGACAAAAAACAAAAACAAAACAACAAGATTTTACTAAATAATTTTAAAATAGTTTATGTATGAGTACCATTTATGGACCTTATCAAAGATATTGGCTGAAGAGGATGCTGATAACCCAACATAAAAAAAGACACACAAATGGATGAATGAGAAAGAAATTACAAGAGGCTGCAAGTAATAAAGCCCCTAAATATATAATTTAAGATTTGTTTTTTTTTTTGTTGTGTGTTATGTCTTGACACAACTGTGGATCATCAGTTGAGTTATGACCCATAGGTCAGAGTTAAGAGACAAACAAAAAGATCAGGACTTAAATTGAGTAAGAAAGTAGCCAATGTCCAAAGAAAAACAGTCTCACTCATTGGAAGCAAAACAGGAATAAATGAGAGGTAGCACCTGACTTTTGCACAGTACTGTACATCATAGGGGCTTTGGCTCAGGAACAGGTTGTCTACTAATCAGGAGGTTGGTGGCTCGTTCGTATCTTGCCAAAGTATTGCAGTGGGCAAGATACATTTCCAGTCAAGCTTGGGGGAAAAAAATGCTGTCAACTACTGGCTAAAACTGAACTCCACTTATTTAGTCTGTATCTGTTTAAATGCTGAATTTTTCAATAGAAACTACTGTTCTAATTTCCTTACTATCTCCACGTATGCTGTAATATAGAAAATGTTTACTGTATCAGTCGCACTCTAATGATTAAAACAAAAAGCACCGTATAATTAGTACATTAGTATTTTACTAGTTATGACAAAGAAAAGAATAATCACTGATAATTACCCAGTATTGATGCTGCTTCTTCAAGAAGACCCAGTTCATCAACGAGGCTGAGAGAGGTGAACAAACAAATAAAACATGACATAAATGTTCATTCTAAAGAACCAGGATTTAGGATTTTAAGTGTTCCTTGCTCTATATTGAGGCACTATGATATAACTTAAATGCTTATATCCACTACTGAGGTTCTCTTCCTGCATACGATGACTGTTTTTGTGAACTGCCACGATATAAACCAAACTGAATTGAGTGCCAGTAATATACTAAAACTAAAAAAAGTAAATAACATACATCATGTTCAGTTCCTCACTACAGCCACAGCACTAACATGGCCAGAATGAATGAAACACTGATTAAACAATGAAAATGAATCCATATTCACCGTGTTCATCAAGGTTGTGTTGTTTTATGATCGACTTACAGCAGCACACTTATGCTTGAAGAAAAAAAACTGTCACTGCAATTACTACTCAGCTTCACTATACGAAGAAAAGTACTGGGCCACCTACGCATTACATCTAAAGTTGTAATTATCCATGCTCTCACACAAGGCACAAAATGACCTTGATTCTTTGAAGGTGACAAGACATGCAGAAAGTAATTAGAGCTTCTTCGATATATAACCATCTAAACTAGAATAATATGAGCTTACCTACCCATTTTACAACTTCTTATGATATTTCTTGATCAAACAATTAAACTGCCACAGTTTACATAAAACTATTATCCAACCTTGAAGCAGAGGACTGGACTGGTGCTGTGCCAGATGGTTCATTCTCTGGGTCTTCCCTCAGCTCTTCTTCTGACTGGGCAGCAGGGGTGGGGCTATCTGTAGGGACTAACTCAGGGGCTTCCTGTACAGCTTCAGGAGCTGTGGAAGAGGCAACAGTGGCTGTGGAACCAGAGGCCAGAGCTGATTCTGAGTGTGAGTCCAAGGTGGGTTTTGCTGTTGCACCAACAGAAGCCACAGTGGTGTTTTCTTGAACAGAGGGCGGGGCTTCCGAGGGAGGCACTGACTGTGAGGCAGGTACAGCAGCAGACATTGTGTGTGTTGGTGTGGAGGGCACCTGTTTTGGGCCAGAGGCTGGTGCAGGTGCTGCAGCTGAGGGTGGCACTGGAGTTGCAGCTGGCGTGGGAACTGAGTGAGTGGCTGCTTCAGCAGGAGAGGTTGGTTTGGGCTAAAATGACATTTGAGAGCTGATTATTAGTGGTGTTGCTAAGATAGTCAAACAAACACACAGTTACACACATGTAACTAAAACAGAATCAGTTTTAGTTAAACTACCCCAAGAAACATTTCCATGTGAGCCCACAGTGGACAAGTGTGGATTAGCCCATGCCCATCATGGTTTTCTCTAGGCAATGCAGAGTGGGCTTTCCCATAGAAAACCCATATACTTCAAAGGGCAGAACTTCCCTTTATTTATAATAAGTAAATGACTACTATGGAGAAGATTAAACCATAGAACATTATTACACTTTCAGAAATATGACTCTGAGAGAAAGCGACTCATTGAATTCTAATATATTTGTAAGTTTGCTCACTTACAAAGAAATTAATTTTTGTGCCAATTTATTTTAAGTGTGAGAGACAGGATATTAAATATACATTAAAAAACATATTACATCAAAGTTATAAATTGTTGTGCATGTCATTGAGGGAACTAAATCTTTGATCTCCTACAACTGAGCCAGTATTCTGGCTCCCACGGATTGGTCACAACCAATCAGTCAATTCGATCAACTACAGATACTCCTGCACTCAACTCAGTAAGTATATAAAGCACACCTGTCCACAGAATAACTTCTTTCCATTATAACCTCTCCACACCATGGATAAGACCAACGACCTCTTAAAGGACGTCACAGAGGAGACTGTAGGCTTGGAAGAAAGTGCTGTGGTCAGATGGAACCAAAATCGATCTCTTTAGCGTTAACTTGACCCACTGTGGAGAAAGAGAGATGCTAATGTGTGACCCAAAGAAAATCAGCCCACAGCCAAGCACAAAGGTATGTGCTGTAAACTCTTGGATGAGAAGCCCCCTCTACCAGAACACTGATGATGCGTGTTGACTTAGTATTATAGCATGGCAATGACCCAAACCATACCACCAAGGCAACAAATGAGTGCCTAAAAAAGAAGCACATTAAGATGAGGGATTGGCTAGCCAGCCTCCAGACCTCAGTCCTAGAAGATCTGTGGAGGGAGCTGAAAGCTTTGTGTTGAGGCAAGCAGCAGGCAAGGAATCTACATGATTTAGAGAGTTTCTGTGAAGAGGAGTGGGACAAAATTCCACATATAACAACTGTCACCACTGTGCTCGCCAAGTTGGTCATGTTTTGCTCGGGGATCAAATACTTACTTCACTCAATGACATGCAAAGGAACTAATAACTTTTTTGTAATGCTTCGCAGGTAAGACAGAACAGCTTGTGAGCAAAAAGTCTGTAAAATAGAAAGTGGGGCATATAAAACTAGTTTTCAGAGATATTCAAGGATATGAAAAATATGTGATTTGGAATTTTTGCAGATATTAAAACTTCACTAGAAGAACCAAAGGTGTGAAAAAATGTATACCAATTAAATAGATTCAGGAAAAATGAACTAACAGAGGGTTAGTTAGACCACAGGGTTCTAACAGAGGCTTAGTGCTGAAATACAGGGATATGATAGCAGTATTGGTAATACATGGCAGGCAAAGAGTTAAGCACACTAGTTTAAAAGTCTTCAGGAGAACTTTGTTGTGCACAACTTTAACTGGACAAGGATTGCAATAAATAACTGTGATAGTGTTAAGAATTGATGCTTAGTGTATTATAGTGTATTGATATCGTTTTTATGGAGGAAGTGCACAGAACCAATATAGTCACCCTGGCAGCCATCACAAGCTATAGTAAAACTGAGTAAATAAAAAACAAGCAAGCTCACAGCAACAAAGTTGTGTGTATAACATCTAAAGAAGAAACCAAAGACACTAACCTTGGTAACCATGACCACCACAAAGTTCTTCTCATCGATTCTGTACTCTTTCAGTGGGATATCATCGTTTAAGATTTTGCCTGTGACATTCACACAGAAACAGCAAGTGACAAAAGATATGACAGAATTATTGAACACTGACTATGAAACAGATTTATAGGCTGTAACCTTTACATGTAGGGTGTATAGAAAATATAAACGTAGCCAATGTGAAATCAATCACTGGTTTAGGAAGTCCCATCAAAAAGCTTTGAGCTGAGCATTTTCACTGTTGCTATTTCAGAGACATCACGCACTCATAGTGTGATCCATCAATCTCCAAGGCAAGCAACTGCAAGTGGCATCATCCTTCTTATATAATTTCCGAAACGTTTTACGAAACAAAAAGTTTTATGCACTTCTACAATGGCTTCCCTTTTTAAAACTGCAAGATACACTTAAGTTTCTTTTAAAATTTTATTAACATGGTTATGAATATGTTATTAGGCACTTTTGCATTTCAAAACTCTGTTTCCTGCTTTCCTTGCATTTTGCTTATTTGACTCTGGTTTCTGCTTATTACGTAAAAACTACCACAGTTGTTTCCGGTCAATAATAACACACCTTTAAGCTACCAAAGGTAATTGAGTGGTAATAACACATTATTAATGCTTGTTTCTGACTTGTTACCCTACTATTGCCACTTTCTTACAGAGCTGTGTTTCCACAATATTACCCCCAGTTTTGGGCCATTATTATCCAATTACATAAATTTCAGTGTAATATTACTCAACTGTAACCACTGTTGCTACCACAATATTACTTTAGTATTAAGTGGTTATTACTTTGGTAATTGAATGGTAATAACTTAGAACTTACCACCTTATTATGTTCTGTTCCTCTGTGTTATCCTACTAAACTATTACAAGGCTGTAATAAAAAGCGCTACCAATATGTTTTTCTGGAATGTCATATCTTGGGTCAAGCTTTTTAACAAGCTGCTTGAAGCCCTTATCACGTAACTGCATCAGTAATAAGCTAATAATTATTTTCACATCTGAAATAACCTGTGACCAAATGTTTAAGGACCCTCCCCAGTCCAGTCAGACAGAGATCTCTGAGCTATGCCTTAAAAAGCAATCTAGCTGGATATCTAGACTGATATTGACTAGGTCATGTTTTAGGAAAGAAAGGACACCACATTGAATGGTACAAATGAGAATTATCATCCTACTAATGGGTGAATTCTAAAACACCTTGAAACTCCCAGAAAAGAAATGTGGCAGGCTAGTCCATTTTGCAGAAATTTCACTGCAGCAATTCAAGGTAGTACTCCATAGTTTGTATGTCCCCCACCCGCTTGCCTGACAAGGTAGGGGCACTCTCCTAGTGAGACGATGGGTGGTGTCTTAAGAGGATTTATTCCCAGATCAGGACCAGGGCATCACTGAGCTCGTGGACAATCTGAGGTGCAACCTGGTGCTGCAACCTCCTGGAACTGCATCCTCTCATAACATGAGGCCACAAACTGTCACGCACCGGGAGGAGCCTGGACCCAGTGTGCTAGCATAGTGTCTGACAGGACAAAGACAGGCTGTAGAAGAGAGCCTTCTTCTTCTTTGAGTGAATCTAAGTGAATTATTTTAATTTCTCTGGGAGTCACAATAAAAATTCTACTTTTACATTCAGAGTCTTTTGGCCCATATCAGCACCTAATAAGCTCAGACAAATATATGATACTGAACTCACTTTAAGAATAATCAGTATGTGCAGTTTGCTATGTGATCATGAAACTGATCGGAAATAACTAATCAAAATTTGTGGCTTTTATTTATTATCCTCATAGGTTTTCTCTAACTGATAACGCTGGCAAATGTGTAGTTTGAAGAAACTTTTAATAACTCCTTTAACATGTTAAGAAGGAAACCTTTGATGATGGAGATGACTGGTTTCATGAAACAGGCAAGATCGATGATTGTAAAAAAGATGGACAACGTGGCACCCCCACCCCAAATGTCAACTATTTGTGACAGCCTTTTTCTGTCTTACAACAGTGTCGGCATGAGAATAATTAGTACTAAGAACAGAAATAAAAATAATCTAATCTGTTTTTTGTGGTTGATTCATTCATCTAATTAGTTTTGGATTAATGTTTGGGTAACGCTAATAGAAGTCTATCAATGTCAAAAAATTTGCCAGTGTGATTTCACGTTTATGTTTGATTAAAATCCAGTAGGGCATGAGATGTTTATGTTAAAACTGCTGCAGTGTTGTCAAATTGTAGGACATGAATGTGCTTATGAATACTAGGGTGACTTTGCTCATTTTTATTAAGAAATAATATTTTTTCCACTGTGCTATCTTGTACCGGTTTCTCTTTTTTGGTAATGACTTTTCTTCATTTGGAGAAAACCATTTCAAATGATGCTGAGGAATTGTGCTGTATCATACAAAACAACTGTGTAGGATTGGATATATGCACCTCTACATACCCAGGTGTTGCTGTAACCCATTTACTTGGCACACAACAAATACTTTACCTTGGAATAAAGATAAAAGAAGAGAAAAAAAACTTGTGAATATTATACAAGTAACACATTTAATTATTTACAGGAATATAATGTGTAATACTTCATTGCAAGAGATCAGCTCAAAGAATTAATTACTTCTTTATCTTCTTTCTGTGGCAGCAATGGAAGGCTTATCAGGCTATAGATGACAAACCAGGCTGCAGAAGCAGCAACGCCTCTGTATGAGCGGACTGTAACACCATGACATCAACAACACTGGACATAAAACCTGCTTTCATTCTATCCTGTACTGTCATCAATAGAAAAGTTAGGAAAATATAACATTTGAAGACAATGTCAGAAAATAACATGAAAATGTGCTATTATTACTACTGTTTATATGGCCATCATTAGGGGTGCTCTGATGAAAAAGGGCCTAAACTTGCCTATGCTAACAACCACGTTGTTATAATTACAAAAACACATCGCAACATCTTATTGTTCTACAACATTTAACATCACTCTTTAGCTCCTGTTAATTCATTTGCTAGACTAGCCGTTAGCATGCGCACTGTGTTAGAGGCATGTTGCTATCTAGTTAGCAATGCTACACACCTGTTACTACTGCACACTCCACAGAGGCCCAGAGTTACTGTTCATACCGTAATTATCTGGAAATTAACTGTTGCCCTGAGATTTTACATAAGACCAAAGATAACATAAAAATGACGTTTTAAACTGTTTTACATCAATTACACTCACAGAGCACTCTCATACCTGGTAACATGGAAACTTCAAATAAAATGTTAGATTTAAAAGCACAGCAGCAGAAGGCGGTGTCATTTTTCTATTTATTTATTAGAATCATCAACAGATACATTCACCCTGGGGGAAAACCAGTGACCAGCAGGACCACAGCTGTCCTTTGCCAGATGTTCTGTTTAACTACTGAGAAAGACGTCATTTCAGAAACATCAGGAAGACTGAAGCTCATCGCAGGGATCAAGCAGGACTCAAACGGTTTACCAGCAGCGCCCTCAGAGGGAAATCTTCAGACCTCCGCCTTAAGCCCATCCCAGAAAATGTGCAACCCCAGCACTTCATGAACGGTGTGACAGCGACATTTGCTTTGTGTGCTGTTAGAAGTACTGCACATCATCCTCATATAAAGAGGCTCTGGACTCACATGATCAGGTTATATTCAGTCCTGTAGCTAGTTATTAAAATATATATTATCCTCTCTGATTATTCTGGTATGAATGACTCAATTACAAATAACACACGCAGTGTGAAAGAACTGCAGATTAACCTTTTAGTTTAACATACAAGTGACGACCTTTGACCTTCATCAGGTTGTATTTAATGCTGTCAGAGAAAATCTCATGTCTTCTTCATGCAGCTGACTACATTCAGTCTATTAAACAGAAGCTGTGCAGGTTTGAGATCAGCAGCTTTCTGAAACACCAAACTGAGGTACTGTTTATGCTGATATATAGCATGGGTGATTAATCCCTTTGACTTTTTGTCTTCAACTTTATCAATAAAACAGCTGCAGCTTTCACTGAAAGCACACAATATGGTGCTTTAGCCTTTGCACTTTTTTCATCAGTTAATGTTGGAGTTACTGCAAAGTGTGAATCATAGGATGATCTGTCTGCTGTCACTGGGTGGTGCTGAGGTCAAATCTGAGGGCAGCTCCTGTAATCACAAAGAGAACAGAATCAACACAAACCGTAAAATGTTCATCCCTCAAATCTGAAATAAATCTGATCCTTTCCTGTCCTCACACGCCTCAGGATCTGCAGTTCTACACTTACATTTTTTCAGTTCTACAGTTCTGCTGACATTAGCTTTTTATTTACGAAAGTTTACAGTTTAATGTTTACCTTTGAGTTGTTGGTGGTTTTTAAATTGTGATTGCCAAACATATGATGATGGAGCAGCTTTCCAGTCCTGGTGCATCGTGGTCAGCTGCAGGGAAACAGACAAACATATCATCACCAGTGTTTGAGCTGGTGCCTGAGTATTGTAAGCTGTAACTGTGAGAACATTTTCAGTCCTCCGCAATTCACCTACAGTTAAAATTGTGCTAATGACGAGTTATTGAACTGCAAGGTTTTTGTAAATTTCGTGTTACTGTCCTTACAGATGTGGCTAGAGAGAGAAAACATGCTGCTGTTTGCACATATTTAATAATCAGCTCTACACAGAGCTGAAGGACAGTCCAGCCTGTTGCTTTTCCAATCTTAACACACGTTAGTTAGTGACTGAACAGGCCGGTGACTTTTCTTTGTTTCTCATGTAACTGGTTTCAGCGCCTCATGCAGGTCTGAACATCCTTTAGTTCAGTACAGTCAGAGCAGCTGAGCAAATGTCTGAACTACAGCACTGAATTTAATGAACATTCAAGCTCAAAGTGTCGGCTCTCAGTTCATTCATGTGCACAGATTAACTGATGAACGCTGCTTTCCCTGACAGCCGACTGCTCCTCGTAGCTAGCTAGCCAAGGACATAGTTGCTAAATAGCTGACAAACACACATTTAACTTACCGAAAAAGTACGCCAGGGCCTCGGGTCCTTCTGTCAGTTAATCCAGTTTACTGCAGAACACCTCACGCTGTCAGTTTGAAACAGTCCATTGTGGTTTTGGAAAGTAAACGCTGGACCTCCTCTCAGGGTCCTGATCCTCCATTCCCAAACAGAGATGTGCAAGTTTCTCCGTGACTGCAGCTGCCAGTCAAAGCTGTTATGATGACCCCAATTCAACAGCATTATGGTAGTAGTCAAACTCAAACTTATGAGACTTATGCTCACCTTTAATTCCAGTTGTGACATTTAAATTTTTCTAATATACATTTAATCTGGGGCAGCATATTGTGTGGTGATTAGCACTGTCGCCTCACACCAAGAAGTTTGTGGGTTCAAATCTACCATGTGTCCGAGGCCTTTCCGTGTGGGGCTCTCCCCCGTGTTTTCTCCCTGGGTCCTCCTCTCACAGTCCAAAGACATGCACTAAGTGGGGTTAGGTTAGCTGGTCATTTTAAATAGGTGCAAATGTCAGTGCAAGTGGTTGTCTGTCTCTCTGTGTTGGCCCTGCAGCAGACTGTCCAGAGTGTACCCTGCCTCTTGCCCTATGGTAGCTGGGATAAACTCCAGCACCCCCACGGCCCTGAATAGATAAGCAGAAGAGGATGGATGGATGGATGGATGAATACGTTTAATCTGTTCAGAACATGTATTATTCCATATAGCAATGAGAAATCTTTTCTGCAGAGAAAGTACTTTTAGATTTAATACTTTAAGCTAAATTTTCCAATAATAAACAGTTTAGTGTGTTGAAGCAGTTTTACTTTGTTTTTTTTTTCCAATGTATTTTTTGTGGCTTTTACTCTTTATTGTGTTCGGACAGTGGAGAGAAGACAGGAAAGCTGGGGTTAGAGAACAAATAGAAGCAATAGCAGATTGGAGCCTGGACCTCTGCTTCAGTCTTACAGCATATGGAAAACCTGCTCAGCCCAGTGAGTTAGATTAAAATCTTTCAGTCAGGAAGTTGAACATAGTGACATTCGAGTAATGTACAAGAGAAGACAACAATTTTTGTAATTTTAATATAAACTGCAACAAACATATAAGGCTTCCTCTGAAATGTATAAAGATGCCAGTCTTCATTTCAATTATATCTCGACTGCTTGCTGTGGCGGTCTCTACTAAAACTTACTTAGGTATTGTCACTTGTTTCTCAGACAATATTTTAAGATCAGATGATAGCGGGAGAGGTCGTGAAGTGGAGAACTGTTTAAATGCCACATTTGTTGCAGCTTATCCACCTCTGCCACAGCTGTTCTATTCAATTTAATTACTATAATTATAGTGTGTTTGCAGTCTGCATTTCCCAAATTAATTATACTGGGTAAATTATTACTATTTTTTTTTTTTGAGGTAATGACATGAGAAACATGATTAAAACACAGCTATTATTTTCTCTTAACCTTCAAGCTTACCTGCATAGATGAGTTTCTGTCCCACTGAAGGAAATGCATCTTTACCTCTGTGCTCTTCTATTTTCTCCTTCAGGGCTTTCACCTGTCAAACATATCAAGAAATATTAGGTGGAATGAGCTCTTCTTACTATCCTTTGTCTGAGAACTGACAGATCCATTTATCTGCACTCACTGTCTCACGTCAAAGTGATTATTTGTGATTATCAATATAACTGAAAATGTAACTATTTAAAATGAGAGCACAGTTAAGAGTTTGATTGTTGCTTTTATAATTCCAGTTATGCCATTTTGCCACAACGCTGCCTAATATGTTTTGACAGTTTAACTGCATACATCTGTCACAAAAAACAAGGCTGTTCATTGTTTTTACGTGACATATTAAAATCAGAGTTTTTAAAGAAAATATTTTCCTAAATTGAAAAATAAATAATGGACTGGTTCTTATATATCGCTTTTCTACTCTTCTGAGCAGTCAAAGCGCTTTATACAACTGTAATAAATAATCACAAGTACAGTGATGTTAAATACAATTACTTTGACTTTTTGGGAGATTTTCTTACTTTAACTGGAGACACAAAGTGTTGCTGTATTATATCTCCTGGTTCTCATGAGGATTTCTAATTAGAACATTGTTATAAGTTGATGTGGATTAATTTATGCCTTTTATTAGGTTGTAAATTCTTTTTAGCAGCTGCACCTCTTTGCATGTTAAACTATGATCCCCTGGGTCCTCCTGTACTGGCCTGCTGTCTCTCTCTGTCTGTATGTGTGTTTTGTCTTCCGATGGCTTGTTCCAGAAAGCATCTCCCACCCCGAGCCCCTCGACCCTCCTGATGAGGCACACCTGGCAGCTGTTGGCTAATTAACCCTCCAGGTCCAGGGTTTAATTGGCCGTTTTTCACTACTTTTGATTTTGTCTTTGTATTTCACCTTTAAAATTTGCCTTGTTTGATATCATTCTTTTCAGCACAACCTCACATGTCTGAATTTAGAGATATTGTTTTATATTAAGACACCGTAAATTTAAAAAGCTAATGCCTCGGGGGGGTTTCTTTGTACAACCATTTAAAACTACTACTAAAATTTAAATTACAAAACAATTAGGTGTCACAATAAGATGCCACACTTTGTGCCACTCCAAAAATAGTTTCTGTTCACCACAAGACAGCCGAGTACATCACATAACCTGCAGGCCTGACATCACTACTGTTTTTACCGTTTCTTCCCGCACTAGATGTGATGATAGTATTCACAAAAAAACATGAAGTATTTTTCTCATCATAACTCTGGTTTTACGTAGCCTATCAACACAATGTTAAAACTGGTACATAGTTTGAAGTCCACACTTTCAACACTAGTATCAGCATCAAATACGTTATTAATCCCTAATAACATTTAGTGGTTAAGTTGCTCCAAGACAATAACAGTAACAGACTGAACTATATTAAATAATACAATACATACAAAATTTACAAAATATTCAAATAGCTCAATTATATTACAGAGGTGAAATATATATAACTGACAGTTTACTGTAAACTAGTTATTTGTTATTTTTCACTTTAGAGAATGTGCAAACCAACCCCAGCTCCCACAGTTCCACCCCACAGCCTGTCAGGACAGACAGCATGGTCACAGCAGCCTACATCAAAACACCCCCTCTGCCCCTCCTCTGCAGGATGGCAACCAGACCATGGTAGTGGGCTCACCCCCTGTTCTGCTCACTCAAATCGGAACAGGGGGTGACGGCATTCAGTGTGATCCCCCCAAGGCCCTTTATGTATGTGTTATGAGAGTGTAAGTAATGTGAGTGTAAAATTGAGGTGCAGGTGGCCAGGAGGGGACCTGTGCTAGACCCCCCCCCCCCCCCCCCCCGCAGAGTGGACTCCTGAAAAGCAGAGACCACCACCCTGGCAACACACCAACCAGGACCCAAGCCCCCCAGGCCCAGCCAAAACCCCAGCCCGGTGGCGGAGAACCCCCAAAACCCTCCAGTTCATGAGGAGAGTCTTCTTGGCGATGCATAGGGCGGTGAGAGCCATGTGAACTTTATTCATCTCTGTAGTGCCATCATGTAAGTCGCCCAATAAGCAAACTGAAGGGGAGGCTGGAATGCTACATTTCAGACACTTTGACAAGTCTTCACATATCCCACGGCAAAACCTCTGAACAGGTGGACAGAACCAAAGAGCGTGGATGTAATTGTCAGGTGTATGGCCTTGACAGTGTGAGCAGTTGTTAGATGATGTAAAACCCATCATGAACATCTGTTGACCTGTATAGTGCAGTCTGTGTAGTATTTTGCATTGTATTAATTGTAGACTGGGATTTCTAATCAATTTAAAGGTTTTTAAACATATCTGAGACCAGAAGTTTTGGTCTAAGAAGACTGATAGATATATTTTAATCAGCTTATCGAATAATCTGAAACTCTTGAGATTGTTTTTTAATATAATTACCTCAAAAAGAGAGTGGTTTGTGAGTGTTGGAGAAAAAGTAACACATCATCTGCATAAAGACTGATTTTATGTTCTACGTTCTTGCATTTTATGCTCTCGATCACTATAGCCTGGTTTTAGTAGGAGACTAATGTTGGGAGAATTCATATTTGGTGTTAGTCTGACATTTTCCTTGATTTCCTGCAACATTCTGTGGAATACTGGTGCCAGAATTCTCTACTTGAAATCCATCTGGACCTGGAGCCTTACTATTGGGCGTACTTTTCAGGGCTTTCTGGAGTTCACCTGATGTCAGCGGTGAAGCCAGTGCTATTGCTTGACTGTCTGATCATTTCAGAAAGATTACGTTGTCAAGAAATGGATTGATTTCATTTTTTGATGGGTTCATCTGTTGGTAATATGAATTTTTTGTAAAATTTCCTGAAAGTGTTGTTTATTCTTTCAGGGTCATAATGTGTTACCAGATAAGTCTTTAATGGCACCTATAGTCATTTTTCTTTATTTATTTTTAACTGGTTGGCTAGAAATCGACCTGAATTGTTACCATGTTCAAACTTTTGCAAGCAGTCTTTGTAGTAAGAATTGATTTTTTTTTATTGAAAATTTCATTTAATTCTAGTTTTGTTTATGTATTTTTTTCAGAATTTTCCTGTTCCTGGGAGGACACTTCTACGATTTGATTATTTCTTCTAATTCCTGAATATGTTTGTTTTCTCTTTTCTTTTTATGTGACAAGAATTAAATTATTTTACCTCTCATCACAGCTTTTCCTGCTTCCCAGAAAACAGATGCTGATGGTCCAGGCAGGTCATTACAGTCTAAATATAAAGCTCACTGTTTTTTAAATATTTAATAAAATCTTCATCTTTAAGCAATGATGTATTTAATCTCCAGTTTTTACTCGGTGGAATGATTTTCTAACTTATTAGAATTAAAGATACAGGAGCATCTCAGTGTCTGAAATGTCACTTTACAGTGAGCTGCTGACTAGGAAATAATAGAAACGAGAGTAGGAGTGATGGATATGTGAGAATAAAGTATAATTCTTACGGTTAGGGTGGAAGGAACGCCATGCATCGCAAAGTCTGAAATTGATCATGTACTGTTTAACTATATTTGTGGACAGCCAATTGCGCTGAGTTCCTGCTGAATTCAGCTGTCCATTTCTTCATTTAGTCCAAAGTTGAGGTCGCCCCCAAGAACAAGTAAGCAATCTAGGGAGAGTGCAGTAAAAAAATACGTGGAAGAATGAGCAGCCGTATACACTTACAATACAGAACTTTTTGTTAAGTATGGATAATTTAATAATTAGAATTCTTCCCTCTGGATCTATAACTGTGAGTACTGTGAAATTAATATTTTTATGTGTTAAAATCACTACATTCCTCTGCCTAGAGCTATAGCAGGCTGAGAACACATTAGGAAACAAAGGTGTTTTAAGTTCATGCGGCAGGTCTCTGAGTCTCTTGTAATAAAACAACATATGCCTGTAGTTTGTTTTAAGCTGGTTAAATATCTTTACCCTCTTTTCTCTGGAGCCAGCTCAATGCACAGTCCATGTGACAAACCTCATGGCAATCAAGCGCACCAGTAAAACAAAAGGTCCACTTGGGAAAATAAATGTGTTGGGTGAAATTTCCATTTTAAAAAGATAATAGTAATGAATTGAGCAATTTTACATTTTTAAAATGACTTGACAGTTACATAAAAAGCTATAAGCTCATTATATAGCTCATGGTACACTTTTACATCAGTATATATTTGCATAACCAACTGATAAGAAGACATGTAAAGAAGAACTAAAGACCAAACACTGTGTGATGCCAATAATTGTTACAGTCCCTGCCATTAACATGACATAATACTTAAAACGTTATTAAAAACGCTGTTAGCTTAATAAACATAATTTAATTTGATGAACTATTATTTGATGAGGAAACCTTTTTTTTTTTTTTTTATCTAACAGATTTAACGATCAGCCATCCCAGTGTTACATTTGCGGACAGGCTTAAAATACTGCACCGTCATTCATGGTGATATACTGAAACAAGTCCGAGTGAAACAGTGTCAAGTGAAATAACAAAACACACATATTTCCGGTCTGTTATTTCAACGTACACACATGCTGCTTATTCACTGCATAACATCACAACGAAACCCAGTGAATACGCAAACACCATCCATGAGTAAACTGCAGATCTTCCATTCATGCAGCTTCTTCCGCATGGTTGTGGTGGGGATGGAGCCTACTTTTCGATAGTGTTTTATTATTTTATTTTGAAGGAAAATGTGCTCTATTCCTGTCTTTCCTGCGCTATAGTACCTTATGTGAACTCTGCGATACTGCAGAACTGATAACTTGTCTGGAAGCATTTTTGTCACATCGACGTAATGTTATTTATTTTGGGGGGTTTGTAATAAAAAAAAAAATAACTGATTTATCTCAATTTAAACACCCTTTACTATGGCCATTTCCCCACACCGGGTAAAATTCCCGCATGCCTCAGCCAGCCCCCCGAGCCCGACCATGTTTACTTCGGCCCCGTTAACTTCTACTCACCGTCAGTTCTGGGTCTATTTCGATTCTGAACGTCTGCTGTTGGAGTGTCTTCAGTGTTATAGTTAGCATCTTTCCGGTGGTTCTCGGACAACAGTGGACTCGGAAGAATTTCTCAACAGTAGCAGCTCTTTTTTTGTCAGTATTTTTCCGGCTCTGTATATATGTGTGACTCAGCTGTCTTAGTGCCGCTGAGCATGCTGGCCACCCACGCCATCTACTGCTGGAGTCACAGTATGACATGCTGCTGACTTCACATCCTGTCGGAAATACCCAACTCTAAGCACAAAAATATTTACAATGATTATAATTCAATTAAATTCAGTTTAAATCACAACACAGCTACCTCAAGGAGATTAGAATTTTTAATTAGAGCCTCCAAATTTAACTCACAAATAGTCCCTTTAGTACAGATTGTCAGGGATTAGAGCTATCAATGCAACTATTTTGTTTTTGTCTATTCAAAGCTTGCCTGTCAAACTCAGTCAGCTGATCACGCTGAATGAAGCATTTAAAATGTTCAAATGTAATCAGCGACATCAACTGAAGCAAGCTGCAGCCCAGTGCTTCACAATAAATGAGCTATACAAATATGCAAAACAAAAAATAATAATAATTTTTTTAAAAAAGGGATGCATGGTGAATGGCAAATTAGACTTTGTTTGGTCAATGATTTATAAAAGTACTGGGAGTGGGTGACTTAATTTGTTTTCCAGCTTCTGAAATGAGCATGCCACATAAATAACACACAAATACTTTAATACTTGCACTTCTCATGTCTCTTGCTGTATACACAGATTAAAATCACTCAGTGTGAAAGAAACCGCCAAAGTTAGGCAGGCAACAGAGATCAACTACTGAAAGTAATGAAAAACAGCAAAGTTGAGAAGCTTCAATTTATTAACTCAAAACCGTGTTCACAAAGTAAAGATACTCAATCAAAACATTGGGAATGCACACACGCGCACGCACACACATATCACACAGAGGACTTATGAACAAACTCAAAAACGTCGTGAACTGTCATGTCCACAAACAAATGTAATATTTGAATAATTTACGAAAGGATCACCTCAGAAAACAAACAGTGCATCATGGTATGATAGAGATCAAAGTGCACAACCAGACATCACAGACGCTCAAGTTATGGGATTTCCAAAGGGGAAAAAAAGAAAAGAAAAAAAAAAGAAAGAAAGAAATCACATTAAATCAGAAAATCCACGTATATACCAAACACAAGCATAAACAAACCCTTCTCCAATTTGATGGCTTGGAGAGAAAAAATGCATGGGAATCAAGAAAAAAATCCCATCCCTCAAACATCCCACCTGAATAAAAGGCTGCTATATGAAAAGCTACAGTCCAGATGGCATCAGGCCATTTTCTGTGTCTGTCATTTGAACCTGAGGAACACACACACACACACACACCCCTCACACCGTTACAACTCGTCCTTTGGTTTGGCATTATTGTGCTCTTCTATCTCAGCATCATCATCTGACTTCTCATCATCCTCTCCCTCCTCCTCCTCACCATCCTCTTTGTCATCCTCATCATCACCTTCAGTGTCCTCCTTGTTCTTCTCCTTCTCCTCTTCCTCCCTCAGTTTCCTTTCCATATCTTCCTGCTCATCCTTCATTTTCTTCTCTGGTCCCTAGGCAGGTGAAGAACAGTGGTAATGTTTAACATAATGGAAAGTGAATCCACAATAGGGGAGTACTGAACTGTCGCCTGCAGTGTGAACCAATGCTGAACCTAAAAGCTACATTCTTTGTCTTCATTAAAATCCTTTTGTTTTATCACCTGCCAAACTTTTAGTTCGGGTCCTTTTTATGTTAAGTACACCAAGTTTGATGTCCAAACTGAACGCAGGACTTTGACTGAGAACCATGAGTTCTCAATAAAAAAACAAGCACAAAAAATGTAAACAAACAAGGTGCACAAAACAAACATCAAAATAACAAGCTAGACCAAAACTCTTTGTTCCATAATAAATTATGGAACTAAAAATATTTCTTCCCCAAATGAGAACCAGTAATCATTTGGACCTAGAAAACAATCATCATGATCATGAATAATGTGCCAACCATTAAAAGTTAGATGGTATAATACTGACAAACTTATTAGGTGAAGAAACTCAACCTTTCCTGCCAATATGGAATTTCAAAAGTTGCTCAAACAATCAATTTGCAATAAGCTGCTCAAGAGCTGAAGTGGCCTTATAGTTAATGTTGCTTAAGCTACAAGAAGTACCATCTTCCCTGTTTAAATACCTAGACAACTGCTCACATGTGATAGTTTTATTGCTTTCTAGTGTTTACATGCCCTAAACCACTTATCCGGATCAGCTGTGAGCTGTGGAAACATTACAGACTACATGAAAGCTGTTGAGAAGTTATCTTCTTTCTTTGGAAAATGTCTGATCAACTCTGTAAAGCTACATATGCATGGTCTATTTATTGTGTTGCCCTTAATTCTGACTAGAACTGATTTCAGGCTGTATTCTGACAGAGGGTTTTAAATTGAAACCCCCCATTAGACCATTTACATCTAAACAGTCCTACCTTGGTTTTTCCCCAGGTTTCCTTTCCAAATTCCTCTGCTTCTTTCACATCGTCGGTAATCAGAAAGTTGTCAAAAATGGTTCCAGATTTGACCTTTCAATGAAAAAACAAACAAAACAAACAAACAAAATAAACAATGCAATATTATATTGTCGTGACATACAGATACATTATAAATTTATTTGTCTTGAAATAAATAAACCACAATGTAGTTTCATTTTTACATGAAGGAAACTGTTTTGTAACATTTTATTTATAACAGACCCTAATGGGGGAGTAGTGTAGCATAATTACCTGCCACAGATCCAGGCCCAGGACTCCAATGTTGTTAAATTTATACATAGTAGCATCATGAGTGTACTCTGGGTTGTCTATCTCAGGGTGGACCCATGTTCCCTTGTAGTCAGGGTTGTCAATT
The DNA here is from genome assembly GCF_051167445.1 of Perissodus microlepis. Taxonomy (NCBI): domain Eukaryota; kingdom Metazoa; phylum Chordata; class Actinopteri; order Cichliformes; family Cichlidae; genus Perissodus; species Perissodus microlepis. Next base: position 23,641,713 of record NC_140477.1, on the reverse strand, counting down.
TGTTTGGGTTTCCATTCCCCCTACAAAGGTATTAGAGAATAAGTTACATTTTCTTCCCTTTATACTAGTAAAAAGACCTCCAATGGAAATTCTTCACTTTTTCTGTAAACCTCAAGCAATGCAGCCCATACTTTATACTCTGGATTGGCGATCATGGGGGGCTCCCACTCTCCATCCATGTCCTCGTCCCAGTCATCAGGCTTCTTGGCATCAGGGTCAGGGATCGTCTCTGGCTTGTCCCAGTCCTGGAAGACAGCAGCACTGAAGTTACCAATCAGAGATGCCAATCAAAACAGGACTTGTCCAAGAGTACAAATAGCGCCATCCTGGCTGTTCCAAGAAAAACAAGGAATGGCAACATTAATGTAAGACTGGATCAACATTATCAACCCACAATTGGCACTATTCAGTGTATTCTGGCTGCAGTGGATGGCCTAATGAAATTATGCATTACAACAAAATTGAACAATAAGAAAATGCTCAACGTCATTAACACCATGTTCAAGATTTTATTGTAAATTTGGGACTTTAATCTCAGAACATCTGTATAGCTTTATTGCAAGTAATCTAAAATCATTTTAAGTCATGTTACTTCAGGCTTTGTGTCACTGGGATCGTCAATCTTAGCCCTGTCATCCCAGTCGCTTGGCTTCTTAGCTTCGGGGTCCTTGATCTTCTTTAAGGGCAGCATGTCCCAGTCGTCCTCAAAGGAGCCAGACTCTACCTTCTCATTGTCGATCTTCACCTCATATGTCTGGTCTGGATTCACAATCAGTGTGTACAAGTGGGTCAGCTCATCATCCTGAAGGATGACATGGAGAGAATTTATGGGAAATCTCTAACAGATTCATGGTTTACAAAATTTAAAAAGGGAAATTATTTAACAGTCTTGGTGCATAGCTACCTTGCATTTGATGTCTTTCTTGATAAGATGGTTCTGACCCTTGTAGTTAATTATCACATGAACCTTTTTTGTGCTGTATCCACAAATGTCAGGCCCTGTGTACACAGGCCACATTATGATATGATTATATACCATGATTACAAAAGAAGGACGTCATTTCGAACAGCTCAAAGTCAGATGGAAAAACATCACGTTCTGGTTTCAGGCTTCAGTGTCTCTCCAAGACTCACCAAACATGATGTAATACTGGGAGTCTCCATGCATGTCACTCTGGTCAAGCTCATCGGGGAAGAGCTTGACGTAACCACCTCCACAGTCTATCTTCTGCTCATGCTTGACAGTGAACTGGATGACCAGGGGCTTTCCCTCATTGCTAAATGGCTCAAAGTGGGCTGACAGGGCATAAAAGTGGGCATTCTGGCTGGTCCGGATACCTAGAATGAGCACAAAAGTGATTATTATTATTATTATTATTATTACTACCAATATAGACTGAATATAAATGCACAACTCTTTGTAATTTCAGTAAAGGCATGTAAAGAAGTATATTCTTAAAATATCCATATGAACACTGAGCAGCCTGAAATGCCTTAAGAAAAATAAAAGTAATATGTCTGTTTCTATAATCGTATGCACTAATGCTGGTATTCTGAAACTACATCTTGAATAGTAGGAACTGCACTAGAATGAAAACCATTGAATAATTAGGGATTTTTCACATGTTGAAGACCCATCCAGTCAAACAAACAGACCCCTGGCAAGCTGATTCTCACCCACGGGCCACATTTTTGACACCCTAAATTTCTTAATTCTATTCTTCTTTTGCACTAACAGAATTTTGTGGTTCAATGTTTCACTTCAACAATGTCAGAGATTCTAAAATCTGAAATAAAACTGTCTTTATTTTGTATCGGAAGAGGATTAGGGCCACTAAAAAAAAAAAAAAAGTGGGCACGTCTTTTTTTTCTTCTTTTCCAGAATTCTGAGAAAAATAATTCTGATGAAAAAGTCAGAATTTCTCAGAATTCTAAGTTTAATCTCAGAATTCAGACTTTTTTTCTCAGAAAAAAGGAGAGGAAAAAAAAGACGTGCCCAATTTTTTTCCCAGTGGCCCTAATCCTCTTCTGTACAATCATGGTTTCCAATAGTACCCAAAAAGTTGATGATGGGGCTGCGCTATATAAATATGCACTGTCCCATACTTTTAGTCAGATTTGCAGCCTGCTCAGGACTTCTGGTTTCAAAGAGCCAAGACAGTGACAGGGAAAATTCTCTGGACAAAAAAAGGGTACTTTTGCATTGGGTCAGAGCACTGTGTTTACATCCATGCACTCTATGACTATCAGTCATATTTATAATTCTTCCATCTGTAATTAAAGTCCAATATTAACTATTTTATCAGTGTAATAGAAATTTGGAATGGGAAAACTAATCTAAGGTTACCAAATGGGATGATTACTGATAGTACAAATCTTTTTTTTTTTTTTTTGAGTATCCAAATTTAAAATAGGTTTGGAATTGGAGTATCAAAGGCCATGAGAGCACTGGAGGCTCTTTGCAGGATATTCCAGTCCTGAGCATAATCTGTCTGACCCTGTGCTCACATTTACATTGGCAAACCTGTGTTAGCTGCATTTGCATGATAAGACACCAACTCTTGGTCTATGCAAATAACACAATTTTAACAAATTAACTCGTATCAGTTGTGTTTCTAACACAACATAGTATTCTTACCTTTATCAGCTTCAGCATCCCCATAAAAGTTTCCAGCACTCAATTTCCACTGTCCATAATCTGATTTATGTTTCGACTCGACCCAACGGCTTTTCCATCCATCTGAAACACATTAATGCAACCCCACTGGTTACTCACTGTAATTCCTCCGATTCTGGTTACATTAACACCAAGCCACCGTGCACATTTATTACACTACTTGTTCCACAAACCTACTGAGGACTCCAAATGCAATTACTCAACATGATGATAAAAGTGAAAAACTTTGAGATTATATAAATGAACTCCTGTATGCAGTGACAGGGTTTAGAGTTGTTCTGTTTAAAAAAAATTAAGGGGCTCCAAATATTTTATCCAAATGCTTTTACCCATAAAGGTTCCAGCACGGTTCTGCATGGTTTGACTAACATAGGAAAATAGAAAATAGTTGCGCCCTTAACCAAGTACTAAACGACATTTAGACACATTTAACTTAAAAATAACATTGGAGCGTATGCTTTACTAATGTATTACGCTATTATTTTCAGCCAGCCACTCATCTATACCAATGGGTTAAATTTATAGAGTAAGTTACCTTAAAAATTCCAGGAACATATATTAAGTTGTCTTTAATTAAATTACCAAATAAGAGATTTAATGTGAACTGCCGTGAAGACGTTGACTTTTTTTTTTTAATGCAATCATTCGTATAAGACAAGTAGATATGAAATGGACTGTGTTCTACCTCCATCCAGAAACTGTTCCTTGAAGTAAACCGTAGCGTCGATAGTTAGAGCTAACGATGCCAAAACTACAGTAATTACCACCGGAAACTTCATGATGCTAGCTGCAGTCTGGTAGCAGGTGGTGAAACGATGAGATTGAAAGTCCGATGAAGGAAACGTAAGCTGAGAAATCTAACAGCGTTGAATCCCACACAGATGGCCCTGGTTCATTGGACGAGCGTTTCACCAATGGAAACAGACCACGGTTTATTTTTCGGGAATGCTCGTGTTCGATCGGAAGGAGATCGGAGGAGGCGTCTGCTTTCCTGCAGTTTTTAGCCAGGGACGATTAAAATGAAAATGTGGGTGTCCGATGGAAGAAGGAAGGCTTAAAACGTCGGTTACGTTATGAAAATATATTTGACTTTTGAATAATTAACAGTTGTTTTGGAAGAAGATACGAGCGAGTTCAAAGCAGGCTTTAAAGGCCTCCGTCTGTGTGCCCTGTTCAGTGATCAGCAGGCACGAGACCGGTTACACCCATCACTAAGCACGGGGTGATGCCGGTGTCGTTCAGGTTAATTAAATTTGTTTACATATTCCACTCTCCCGCTGGCTTTTCTGTAATATAAATAACAAGCCGACATTTTCCTTGCTACACCACCGATCAGCTTTACAGGGAGTGCAGAATTATTAGGCAAATGAGTATTTTGTCCACATCATCCTCTTCATGCATGTTGTCTTACTCCAAGCTGTATAGGCTCGAAAGCCTACTACCAATTAAGCATATTAGGTGATGTGCATCTCTGTAATGAGAAGGGGTGTGGTCTAATGACATCAACACCCTATATCAGGTGTGCATAATTATTAGGCAACGTCCTTTCCTTTGGCAAAATGGGTCAAAAGAAGGACTTGACAGGCTCAGAAAAGTCAAAAATAGTGAGATATCTTGCGGAGGGATGCAGCAGTCTCAAAATTGCAAAGCTTCTGAAGCGTGATCATCGAACAATCAAGCGTTTCATTCAAAATAGTCAACAGGGTCGCAAGAAGCGTGTGGAAAAACCAAGGCGCAAAATAACTGCCCATGAACTGAGAAAAGTCAAGCGTGCAGCTGCCAAGATGCCACTTGCCACCAGTTTGGCCATATTTCAGAGCTGCAACATCACTGGAGTGCCCAAAAGCACAAGGTGTGCAATACTCAGAGACATGGCCAAGGTAAGAAAGGCTGAAAGACGACCACCACTGAACAAGACACACAAGCTGAAACGTCAAGACTGGGCCAAGAAATATCTCAAGACTGATTTTTCTAAGGTTTTATGGACTGATGAAATGAGAGTGAGTCTTGATGGGCCAGATGGATGGGCCCGTGGCTGGATTGGTAAAGGGCAGAGAGCTCCAGTCCGACTCAGACGCCAGCAAGGTGGAGGTGGAGTACTGGTTTGGGCTGGTATCATCAAAGATGAGCTTGTGGGGCCTTTTCGGGTTGAGGATGGAGTCAAGCTCAACTCCCAGTCCTACTGCCAGTTTCTGGAAGACACCTTCTTCAAGCAGTGGTACAGGAAGAAGTCTGCATCCTTCAAGAAAAACAGGATTTTCATGCAGGACAATGCTCCATCACACGCGTCCAAGTACTCCACAGCGTGGCTGGCAAGAAAGGGTATAAAAGAAGAAAAACTAATGACATGGCCACCTTGTTCACCTCATCTGAACCCCATTGAGAACCTGTGGTCCATCATCAAATGTGAGATTTACAAGGAGGGAAAACGGTACACCTCTCTGAACAGTGTCTGGGAGGCTGTGGTTGCTGCTGCACGCAATGTTGATGGTGAACAGATCAAAACACTGACAGAATCCATGGATGGCAGGCTTTTGAGTGTCCTTGCAAAGAAAGGTGGCTATATTGGTCGCTGATTTGTTTTTGTTTTGTTTTTGAATGTCAGAAATGTATATTTGTGAATGTGGAGATGTTATATTGGTTTCACTGGTAAAAATAAATAATTGAAATGGGTATATATTTGTTTTTTGTTAAGTTGCCTAATAATTATGCACAGTAATAGTCACCTGCACACACAGATATCCCCCTAAAATAGCTAAAACTAAAAACTACTTCTAAAAACATTCAGCTTTGATATTAATGAGTTTTTTGGGTTCATTGAGAACATGGTGGTTGTTCAATAATAAAATTATTCCTCAAAAATACAACTTGCCTAATAATTCTGCACTCCCTGTAGTTTACCTGCAGTGCTGCAGGGTAGTCTAGCCTCCCATTAAACCCATAACTACAATACTGTGTAATCTTGAGCCACCCATCATCTCTTTTGTCCCACATTTGCTAGGAAAATCGGGAATAGTTGCCATAGTCATAGTTTTCAGTCACGTGATCAATTTGCTACCCTGGGGGGTATCATGGTGCCCAACAGTGGACAGTCACTGTTACTTAAGAAAAAAGTGTTGTTTTTTCCACCTGTCTCGAGCTGAAACCACTTGGATCATGTATCATAAAGGAAAAACGAAGATATGACGAGAAACTACTTGTGATCCATATTTTGCCCTAGCAGCTTTATTTAAATCCCTGAAAGTGGAGATATCTACATCTGAGAACCGCTCACCTTACACTGCTGCCAGGATGGAAGATTTCAAAATACAGATCAATGACTGTAGAAAACTTTTCTTTCTTGTAATTTCTTGAAATAGTCTTCAGGAATAGTTCTCTTGAAGCTTCTTGAAGGACATTCCAAAGATCTTCTTTGGATGTTGGCTGTCTTTTGTCCTGTTCTCTGTCAAGATAACCCAAAACTGCTTAAGTAATTATAAGGTCTGGGCTGTGGTAAAGCAAATCATTGTTGCATTTACCCAGGTGTAACCCTAACTCTAAACCTAACCCATTGTCAGTGTATTTGGGATCACTGTCATGGTGAAAAACTCAACCAGTTTGATGCTTTCTAGATGCTGGACCAAATGCTAAAGGGACCTTTCTGTGATCATAATTTCATACATTTTGAAAGGAATAAAAGAAATCATAAAAGAACGAATAATAAATAATATAATAATAAACAAATAATGGGAAGACTGAAAAAAGACAAGCTAAATAATAATACACTGGTTACCTTTATAGTTTTAGGCTGACTCTACAAAAACCAGAAAGACCCATTATCAGTGTATCACATAGACGCAGAATAATACCAGGTCAGTGTTATCAGAAGGGATGAGTAAGGAAAAGTGTGAATGTTTTTGCCACAGGGAGCACATGCATTTTTGTAGTTGAGTGTGGAGCTAATAAAGTTCAATTCAATTCATTTATAATTTGAAATTTTCATTTTAAATGTCCTTTATACTTTAAAGCATTTTGCAGCAGCCTTTAGCTGATTCAAAATTGTACCATTTTAATTGAACTGAAGGCTTTTCCAAAAGTTTTTAGGACAGCCCAATAATAACAAATTACAATAGTCCAGCCTATAAGTAGTAAATGCATGAACTGGCTTTTCAGCATCACTCTGAGACAGGATGTTTCTGATTTTAGAGCTCTTGTGCAAATGCAAGAAATCAGTCCTTCATATTTACCTAATATGCACATTAAAGGACATATCATGGTGAGAAATGAATACAAGAATTCTCACAGTGTTACTGGAGGCCAAGGTAATGCCATCCAGAATACGTATGATCAATTCAATTCAATTCAATTCAATTTTATTTATATAGCGCCAAATCACAACAAAAGTCGCCTCAAGGCGCTTCATAGATACAGAGAAAAACCCAACAATCATATGACCCCCTATGAGCAAGCACTTTGGCGACAGTGGGAAGGAAAAACTCCCTTTTAACAGGAAGAAACCTCCGGCAGAACCAGGCTCAGGGAGGGGCGGCCATCTGCTGCGACCGGTTGGGGTGAGAGAAGGAAGACAGGATAAAAGACATGCTGTGGAAGAGAGACAGAGGTTAATAACAGATATGATTCAATGCAGAGAGGTCTATTAATACATAGTGAGTGAGAAAGGTGACTGGAAAGGAAAAACTCAATGCATCTTGGGAATCCCCCGGCAGCCTACGTCTATTGCAGCATAACTAAGGGAGGATTCAGGGTCACCTGGTCCAGCCCTAACTATATGCTTTAGCAAAAAGGAAAGTTTTAAGCCTAATCTTAAAAGTAGAGATAGTTTCTGTCTCCCGAATCCAAACTGGAAGCTGGTTCCACAGAAGAGGGGCCTGAAAACTGAAGGCTCTGCCTCCCATTCTACTTTTAAATACTCTAGGAACAACAAGTAGGCCTGCAGAGCGAGAGCGAAGTGCTCTAATAGGGTGATATGGTACTACAAGGTCATTAAGATAAGATGGGGCCTGATTATTTAAAACCTTGTATGTGAGGAGCAGGATTTTGAATTCAATTCTGGATTTAACAGGAAGCCAATGAAGGGAAGCCAAAACAGGAGAAATATGCTCTCTCCTTCTAGTCCCTGTCAGTACTCTTGCTGCAGCATTTTGGATTAGCTGAAGGCTTTTCAGTGAGTTTTTTGGACATCCTAATAATAATGAATTACAGTAGTCCAGCCTGGAAGTAATAAATGCATGAACTAGTTTTTCAGCGTCACTCTGAGACAGGATATTTCTAATTTTAGAGATGTTGCGCAAATGGAAGAAAGCAGTCTTACATATTTGTTTAATATGTGCGTTGAAGGACATGTCCTGGTCAAAAATGACTCCAAGGTTCCTCACAGCGTTACTGGAGGCCAAGGTAATGCCATCCAGAGTATGAATCTGGTTAGATACCATATTTCTAAGATTTTCAGGGCCGAGTACAATAACCTCAGTTTTATCTGAATTAAGAAGCAGAAAGTTAGCGGCCATCCAGGTCTTTATGTCTTTAAGACATTTCTGCAGTTTAACTAATTGGTGTGTGTTATCTGGCTTCATGGACAGATAGAGCTGGGTGTCATCGGCATAGCAGTGAAAATGTATGCTATGTCTTCTAATGATGCTGCCTAAGGGAAGCATGTATAATGTAAACAGAATTGGTCCTAGCACTGAACCCTGTGGAACTCCATAATTAACCTCAGTGTGTGAAGAGGACTCTCCATTTACATGCACAAATTGGAGTCTATTAGATAGATATGATACAAACCACTGCAGTGCAGTACCTGTAATACCTACAGCATGTTCTAATCGCTCTAATAGGATATTATGGTCGACAGTATCGAACGCTGCACTGAGGTCTAGCAGGACAAGCACAGAGATGAGTCCACTGTCAGAGGCCATAAGAAGATCATTTGTAACCTTCACTAAAGCTGTTTCTGTGCTGTGATGAGCTCTGAAACCTGACTGAAACTCTTCAAATAAACCATTCCTCTGCAGATGATCTGTTAGCTGTTTGACAACTACTCTTTCAAGGATTTTTGATATGAAAGGAAGGTTGGAGATTGGCCTATAATTAGCTAAGACTGCTGGGTCTAGAGATGGCTTTTTGAGTAAAGGTTTAACCACAGCCAGCTTGAAGGCCTGTGGTACATAGCCGACCATTAGAGATAGGTTGATCATATTTAAGATCGAAGAATTAATCAATGGCAGGACTTCTTTGAGCAGTTTTGTAGGAATGGGGTCTAAAAGACACGTTGATGGTTTGGAGGAAGTAATTATTGAAGTTAACTCAGAAAGATCAATTGGAGAAAAAGAGTCTAACTTAACATCAATGGTACTAAGAGTAGCTGTAGATAATATTACATCTGTGGGATGATTACTGGTAATTTTTTCTCTAATGATAAAAATTTTATTTGTGAAGAAGTTCATGAAGTCATTACTAGTTAACGTTAAAGGGATGGTTGGCTCAACAGAGCTCTGACTCTTTGTCAGCCTGGCTACAGTGCTGAAGAGAAACCTGGGGTTGTTCTTATTTTCTTCAATCAGTGATGAATAGTAAGATGTTCTGGCTTTGCGGAGGGCTTTCTTATAAAGCAGCAAACTATTTCTCCAGGCTAAATGATGATCCTCTAAATTTGTGACACGCCATTTCCTCTCCAGATTACGAGTCATCTGCTTTAGGGTACGTGTTTGAGAATTATACCACGGAGTCAGGTACTTCTGATTAGAGACCTTAGTTTTCACTGGAGCTACAGTATCCAGAGTCGTACGTAGTGAGGAGGTGAAATTATTAACAAGATAATCAACCTCTGTTGGGGTAGCGTTCAGATAGCTGCTCTGCTCTGTGTTGGTACAGGGCATTGAAGATGATAACAGTGGGTGGATTATATTCTTAAACTTAGTTACAGCGCTTTCAGAAAGACATCTACTTTGATAAAATCTACTCTCCACCGCTGTGTAATCAATTATTGTAAATGTAAATGTTATCAGGAAATGATCAGACAGGAGAGGGTTTTCAGGAAACACTGTTAAATGTTCAGTTTCTATGCCATATGTTAAAACAAGATCTAGAGTGTGATTAAAGTGGTGGGTGGGTTCTTTTACATTTTGAGAGAAGCCAATTGAGTCTAATAACAGACTAAATGCCATGTTGAGGCTGTCATTTTTAGCATCTACATGGATGTTAAAATCACCCACAATAATTATTTTATTTGAGCTCAGAACTAAATTAGATATAAAGTCTGAGAAATCAGACAGAAACTCTGTGTAAGGCCCAGGTGGACGATAGATGATAACAAGTAAGACTGGTTTCTGAGTTTCACAGCTGGGGTGGACAATGTTAAGCATCAGGCTTTCAAATGAATTAAAAGTCTGTCTTGGTCTTTCATTAATTAATAGGCTGGTGTGAAAAATTGCTGCCACACCGCCCCCTCGGCCTGTGCTTCGAGGTTTCTGGTAGTTAGAATGACTCGGGGGTGTTGATTCATTTAAACTAACATAATCATCCTGCTGCAACCAGGTTTCTGTAAGGCAGAGTAAATCAATTTGTTGATCAATTATTAAGTCATGTACTAACAGAGACTTGGAGGAGAGAGACCTAATATTTAATAATCCACATTTCACTGTTTTACTCTTTGGTTCAGATGTGGATACTGTATTGTTCTTTCTTTTTGATTGTTTATGTTTAAGTTGTTTGTTGCTGGTTTTTAGTTTGTTTTTTGTCTTTTTGGAAGCTGACACAGTCTCTATGGAGATGGGTTTTTGGGGGGGTAGCAGGAGGAGAGAAGCTGCAGAGAGGCGTGTAAGACTGCAACTCTGCTTCCTGGTCCCAACTCTGGATAGTCATATTTTGGGGGGTTTAATAAATTTGTCCATATTTCTAGAAATGAGAGCTGCTCCATCCAAAGTGGGATGGATGCCGTCTCTCCTAACAAGACCAGGTTTCCTCCAGAAGGTTTGCCAATTATCTATGAAGCCCACATCGTTTCTGGGACACCACTCAGACAGCCAGCAATTTAAGGAGAACATGCGGCTAAACATGTCACTCCTGGTCTGATTGGGGAGGGGACCAGAGAAAACTACAGAGTCCGACATTGTTTTAGCAAAGTTGCACATCGATTCAATATTGATTTTAGTGACCTCCGATTGGCGTAACCGGGTGTCATTACTGCCGACGTGAATTATGATTTTACTGAATTTACGTTTACCCTTAGCCAGCAGTTTTAAATTTCCTTCAATGTCGCCTGCTCTGGCCCCTGGAAGACAATTGACTATGGTTGCCGGTGTCTCTAGCTTCACATGTCTGAGAACAGAATCACCAATTACCAGAGTTTGACCCCCGGCGGGTGTGTCACCGAGTGGGGAAAAACGGTTAGACACATGAACGGGTTGGTGGTGTACCTGGGGCTTCTGTTTAGGACTATGCTTCCTCCTCACCGTGACCCAGCCGCCCTCTTTCCCCAGCTGCTTGGGGTCTGCCGGGGAACAGCTAGCGGGGCCTACGCTATCTTCGGCTGCACCAGCTACAGGGGCCTGGCTAGCTACGGGTGAATGAAGGGTGCGAAGCCGAGTCTCCAATTCAGTAATCCTGGCCTCCAGAGCTGCAAATATGCTACATTTGTTACAGATATCATTACTGCTAAAGGAGGCCGAGGAGTAACTAAACATCTGACACAATGAGCAAGAAAGTGCAGGAGGGACAGGTGAAGTAGCCATGGTGCTAACGAGTCGGCTACGAGCTAAGCTAAGCTAGCGAAACAGTACAGAGACAGTGAGTGAATACTTTGGCTATAAATTAGGTAGTGAGTACACAGAAAGTGTGCTTCGGATGAAGCACGTGAAGATTATACTATGAAAGAAGAATGTATTTAAAAGTTGTTAATTAAATTGCTAAGCAAATAAGCTATTCAGAAACACCACTGTGTTTGAGCAGGAACAGGAAGTGATACTCTACCGCAGAGCGAGCGAACACCAAGTGACAGCGTAATGAGCTGTTATTTTGATATGTGCGATATGGTGCGACACCATGTTTCTAAGATTTTTCAAACTGAGTGCAAGAACCTCAGTTTTAGAAGGGGGAAATTACAGGTGATCCAGGTCTTTATGTCTTTAAGACATTTCTGCAGTTTAACTAATCGGCTTCATGGATAGATTAAGCTGGGTGTCAACTACATAGCAATGAAAATGTATTGTGTGCCTTCGAATGATACTACCTAAGGGAAGCATGTATAATGTAAACGGAATTAGTCCAAGCATGGAATTGTGTGGAACTGATAATTATCCTTTGTGCATGAAGACAAATTCCCATGTACATGGATATATTGGAGTCTATTAGCTATGACCGAAGCTACTGCACCTTTAATTCCTACGACACGCTCTATTCCCTGTAACAAAATATTGTGTTCACCAGTATGCAGTATCGCACTGAGGTCCAGCAGGCCTCCCTAGACATGAGCCAACTGTGTGAGGCCATTAGTAACCTTCACTATCGCTGTTTCTGTACTGTGATGAGTTCTGAAACAGGACTGAAATGTTTCAAATAAATTATTTATCTGCAAATGGTTTTTTAGCTGTTTTACAACTATTCTTTCAAGAATTTTAGAGATAAAAGGAAGATTGGAGATTTGCCTTTAAATTAGCTAAGTGTGGCGGTTTGTGGCTTAGCTGTAGGGGATGGGTGGAGCAGGGTGTGGTGTCAGGGAAGGCTGACCCACACAGCTGACCCTCATAATCTAATCATGCCTTCCCTTTTGTGAGTAGACGCACATTGGCATGGACCTGGAGAGGGGTGCTGTAAGCAGGATGCGGGGGTGGGGCCAGCCGAGAAAGCCAGACGCTGTGGCCTGTGGAAATTGAAAACTCCTGAGGACATTTTTTGTCAAATATTTTTGTAAAAGTAAATAAACTGTCATTATCACAGCTCTCTGCCACTTCATGCTAAAGTGTTGTCTAAAACCCGGTCTGTGTGATTACAGACTGGTGGACGGCATTACCGGTAGAGGTGCTAGCCCAGATGATGGTGGATCATCCCTGTGATCCGCTGCAGTAGTGGCCGGCAGATCCATCTAATCCTACTCTCTCTTCTGTTTCTCCACAGGTCCCAGAGGTTAGAGATGGTATACCCAAAAAAAAAAAAATAAAATAAAAAAATGCCTGCGGATGAAGATGGGACAGGTGCTCCATGTTCCCGGCCCTACAACACTCTCCCTTAGCTTGAGAGGGATGTACCTGCATACCAGTAAGGTTCCAAGGGCCTGGGTCCACCAGGCTATGGTGGACCCAGGCCACACAGAGACCCTGGTCCATCAAACCCCGGTTCGGCTCGGGCGTAGTTGGAGGCAGAGTGGGTGGAGGTTAGTTGTGTGCATGGGGGTTGTGCATGAAAGGAAAAATCATCCTAACTATAAATTGTTAGGCAGCAAAGGAATGCCATCCTTGAAATGAAACCGCCCCGAAAACTCTGTTGGAACCGGTTTCTCCACACAACAGTGATATGATGTACATTTTGGCGTCCATAGATGCAAAAACTTTCCAGCTTTAAAACATGCCTCGCTGGAACTCCTTCATAAAGACTTTCTGGCGCTGCATGAGTCTGTGGAGTTCAGCCAGCAGCAGGTGGAAACACCTGTTGCTGAAAACGTGGCCCTCAGAGAGTTGGTGAAATCCTTCACTGAATGAATGACCTGGCTCTCAGAAGAAAACTGTAGTTGTGCTTCAGGCCCGCAGCATGAGGGACAACGTTCTGTTTTCAGGCTTCTCAGAGACATTTCATCCACATTCACCTGAAACTGATAATGTGGTTTAAACAATCAGCTTTCATCATGCCCATTTTTGGGAGGGTAAATGAAGTGATGGATGCAGACCCAAAACTATTTTGAATATTTTAAAGAAGAAGAGGCGGTGAAGAGCTGAGGCCAAAAGCTGAGAGGAGCGGACTTCAGTGTGAACAGTCAATTTCTCAAAGAAATCCTGGAGCAACCAAGGTCCTGTTCCCAATCCAAAAGGTCATCCCCCCTACCCGCCACTTTCCGCTGTTTTTAGGGATTCACATTTTATCAGAATGTGTGGCATTGGGTCTTCAGCACTGTTGGGGGGCTGCACACACCCCAGATCTATTGGGTCTGGGGCCGTCTGCCTCTAGCTCCTTGGGGGCCTTGTTCCAGTCTCTCATCCTCAAGTACGTTTCATGATGAATGCTCATACAAAGACACACACATTCTCACTCTTTCCCACATATGCACACACAAATCACAGCAAAATTGTATGTTTGTTTGTGTACCTAACTTTGTTTTGTTCAGTTGTTGTGTGTTTCTCTTTGTGTGTTCTGTTGCAGATGCAACAGTTACATCCTAGACTTTTGCCACTCTCGTCTTTCTGACCCTTTTTTATTCCTCTGCCACTTTCTCCTGTCTTTCTACAACCTGGCTCTCACCCCCTTCCCTCTACAACATATTATCCACTCTAATAATAACATGAAATAAAATAAACCAAATGAGCAAATGTTGATGTGTTAACAGGAGCATAGAAACTCTTTACAATGGAAAAAATCTAGGAAGCAGGTCTAGGCAGCAAATGCTCTGAATGTCCACTTAGGGTTAAAAACGGCATGCACAGATAGATGTCCGCTGTCTTTGTGAGGACACCAAATACATTTCTTATCCTGTTAGCACAACTGCAACAATAAAAACTGGTCACAAAACCATAAAAAACAATCTCAATTGTCAGCCAGCCTTAAACCCAATTTTAAACCTAGTCCTCAGGCATCCACCAGAGGTTCTCTTGTAAGTACAGGATTTAGTTCAGCACTTTAACGGTCCAAATAGTACCTAATAATAACCTACTGTCAGTATATGTCTAGACAGGCATATTTGACATTGATTTCAGATCAGTGAGAGATTATGATGAACTGCTCTGATAGGTGTGTTTTTCAAATTGTTGATCATTTGCATCTGTAAATATTCCTCAGGTCGGTGAAACACCACAAAGACAAAGGAGATGATCGTGGACTTTAGGAGGCACAGAGTAGACCTGCCTCCCCTCCACATAAAGGTGTGGAAAGCATTGTGGTACTAAAAAGAAGCCCACAGCAGATGCTATCAGAAATTTTATATTTATTTTTCCTCTTGTGCTTTTGTTGATAGGTGTGTCATTAGGGACGGTTTCCAGATGTCCCTCGGTAAAACTTGAGATCTTGCCGTTCAAATTTTCTGGTTGTGATTTTACATGAGCTTCGTATTGTGGGATAACAGTGCAGTAAACTGCTGTCATGTTACAACAGCTGACATAAGATCATCCAGGCTGCAGTATAGTGCTTGTTGACGGTGGACTTCCCAACTGCATAAAACGTTTCTCCAGTCGCTGGGACACTACATCGTTGGCGAGAAGCTTTTATGCTGAAAGTAATGGTCGGATGTGTTGTACCTTAATTTTGGCGGCTTGATAGAAGTCTGGAACGGATGACCGACTCGGTGACGGTAACCGCAATTTAGGCAACATGGGAGATGTTGTGGGATTTATCTTGAACGGATTTTAAAAACCGTCGGGAAAATGGCCGAGAGGTAAGTCCAGAAACACTCGCACTGTTTTGCTTGTTGAGGGGAAAAACGAGCACGAACCAAGGGAGGCAGCCAGCCCAGAGATGAGACTAGCAGCCGCGGTTCGCTTGGTGGCTGTGCTTACTAGCTAGTTCGCCACGTATTCGCTCCCACGATTCAAGGATTTCCACGCAGAACATATGTGCGAATTTAGTGTCTTTCCCTGTCATCTCCCTCGGTTGTTAGTTATTCGCCGGGGTGGTTGTATCTGGATATTTGTCAGCGTGGAAGGAGCGATGCGTGGAGGCTAGATGATGATGCTGTTGCACCTGTCGGTCTAAATTCCCATCTCTTTGCTGGAATGCTGCTAACCTGCTTTTATAAGTAGATGCTGACAGGAAATGCACCTTATCACTTCGAGAGGAGGCTCGAATAGAGAAATCCTCCTTTGCAGCATCTCGTCCTTGTGATGGATCGAGGCGACTCCCATGGCGCGGCACTAGAATTAGAGGTGCATGGCCCAATCACAGAACTACATATACGTCTCCTTATTCACTAGCCTATAATTATGAAGAACAACAAACAAACAAACAAAATAGTTTCTCAGCTCAGTTAATGAGTGGTTAACTCTCGAGCGTAGAGAAAACGCAACACCAAATTCCGCCAAATCCCAACACATCAATGTTTTTTATAACACAGGCGTGAACAGCTTTTTCTCATTTAGTAGTTCTGCGTGGGAGGTTCGGTGTTCATATAATGAATTAACCACATTGAGTAAAATCGCACCCCTCTGTTCGCCATGATCTTCCATGATCAGTGCAGGGAGGTGGGAAATTAACGACAGAAATCCAGCTGGATCAGGACTTGTTTGGTGTATGTGCAAATCCTCCTGTTTCCTCCATGCGCCTATTTAATAGTATTTTCTTTAATGAGGCCGAACAGGTTCTTATGCTGTTCATGTAAATCTGTCTTTCCTGATATAAACAAAACAGGCTGAATTTGAATAGAGTGTAGAGTCGACGTGAATCCAGCCTCCCAGGCCGGTGTTCTTCAGCTGCCAACATCAAAAATATGGACGTGTTTTTTATCACGCTGATTGCCTTGAAAGTCAGGGTGTGGAACACATCGTGGCAGTTTGTCCCCAGAACTTAACAAGCTCATGTGGGTGTGTTAATAAATGAAGGCTGGGAATATCCAGGGGTCATTTAGCCTCATACAAATCATTACTGCAGGTCAGTCCATTCAGATTATTGATTTGTTCAAAAAGGGTCATTTTAAACAAATCTGAATTCACGGGTACAGTAATAATTGAAAGGTTTGAGATAAGTAGTTTTGGACTCAAATGCAGTTGTTCTTGTTGTTTGGATCAAAAGCATCAGAATCTTAGCCCGCTTTACACCACCTTCTTCTCACCACCCTGATTGTGTGAGTTTTTTTGTTTCATATATTATGTTCACAGAGAACCAAGTCAAAAGAAAACTCACACTCACGTATCTGCTTTATTTGCTGTATTAGCCAGTGACGATTGGATGGTGTAGTTAAAGGTTGAGGATAAGAAGTAAAAGTAATGCAAACTAAGAATTGCTGCCGCAGTCTTGTAGAAGTTAAACTGGTACCTGTGGCTCAGGTGGTAGCGCAGGTTGTCCACCAGTTGGAAGGTGGATAAATTGATCTCATGCTCCTTGAGTTCTTAAGTAGGGATTTGAAAGCCAGTGTTCCCAGCAGCTCACTTCCTTGGAATTGTTAGTCTGCTTACCTATTGATCCTGCTTATTGGTTCCACTTGCACTACAATCAGCTGATTTCAGTTTATGTGCAGTAGAGCAGTGTACAGCAGGGATATGGACTGAACTTTTATTTCTATTGCATAGAATGATGAGAGCCCAGTTGTAAAGTGCAAACTGGATCCAAGACAGAAACGGCTGCGTTATGGTGCTAACACAACTTTGCCTCTTTGCAAGTGCCTGCACAGACGGCATGCTAACACTAAGCTAGCAAGAACCCAGAGGTATGTTAAAGCTGAGTGAATGCTGACCCGACCACAGCAGCCAGACCCTGAACTTTAACTGGTAACAAAAGCAGCGATGAACAGTCAGGCTGCAGCCTCCGTTTCTACCGTTTCATGTTTCTAAAGTAGAATCACTGTGGACGTCGCTTTGAAGACTCTTTGGGCTGGTTTTTATCTTTGCTTCGTCTTGTCGGCTTTGTGTTTATACCTAAATGCTAAGAGAAAGATGATATGTGTGTCCTCATTAAGATGGGGATTTGTTTTGCTGTGTGGAACTGTAACCTAAAGGTTTAAATTGTTAACTAGTAATTGTGTTATGGAGAAACTCAATGTAACGTAACGAGTTGAATAATGAATTACTTTCTACTAGAGGTGGGAATCACCATACATCCCACGATACGATATTATCACAATACTTAACGCACGATACGATATTATTGCAATTTTTTTAAATATTTTGCGATATTCAGATTCTGTACATAAAGGTAAACTTTATCAATATTCATTTTATATAATATCAAAGTCTCGCACTCAGTCTTTCTCTCATTTCAGTCAGTTTTATTGTTGACAAACTGAACGGTTTGTATTACAGTCTAGTCCAACTTAACTGAATGCAACCATCTGGTACAATTATAGCTATTCTGAATTATGCAATTTATGAAAACTATGCAGCCCATTCAGCAACTGAAGAATTTGAAAGTAAATTAAAACAAAATATAATTTTACATTAAATAAAAAAGTTTTAAACTTAATTAAAATAAAACATGTCTTAAATTAAAATAAGTAAACTGTCATGTTTATTGCTGCCAAAAAAAAAGTTAAACACATTTGGACAGTGAAGGAGTGTCAGGATTCTTGCTCAGAAAAAGGATCAACATGCTCTGAAGTCAGAGCACAAAAACCTTTTTTGTAACAAAATATCGATTTCTGCTGTCCCTGTATCGATACATTATTAGCAAACAAAATATCATGATACTACACAGTATCGATTTTTTCCCCCACCCCTACTTTCTACTGGGAGTAATTAAGTAATGTACTGCGTTACTTTTAAGAAAAGTGTTTTGTGCAATCCATTACTTTTTTGACTCCAACACTGATGACCATTGATGTCTTTAAGAGCGCAATGAGAATCAATAAGGAATTGAATCAATAAGTGATATTGATCATGGAATCGTAACTGCTAACTTGTTACGAATTCCCATCCCTTGTCTTCCTTGTGTAAGATAGTGTGTAATCATGCATATGCTTAGGCATGAATGTGTTTCGTTGGGTGAATGAAACGTGTAATAGTGTTGTATAAGTAGTGGTGAATATGTTGTCTCTTGTTCACTACAGACTCACAATCCTTCTGTCACCACAACCAAAGTGTGGTTAATAATGCCTAAACACAACCATGAAAAGTTAATGCTGCTGAAGACACCAAAAGCAGATAAAAAGTCTGATTTAGCATATTTTACAGAAAAAAGCAAGCAGATATGTTACTGGTGAGGGATTGAGTGTCCACTGTCAACATTTTAGCAAATTACAAGATACTGAAGCTGTACAGTGGTGCGGTGGTTAGCACTGTTGCCTCATGGACAAGATAATGTAACTGAATCAGCTGGACTAATTGCCTCTCTGAGTAATTATTTAAAGTGTAATAACTAAATTAATTATAACTACAGTAGCCTCACACTTTGTAAACCGTTGTGTGTGACTATTTTCTATGGCCTGGATTTTAACAGATCTTACCATCACCTTGGAAATGGATACTGTTTATCACCAGCAGTGTGTGATGACTTTTACAGGAAGGCAAGCAGCGAGAAGTCTTTTTATCGTTAATGTGCCAAAAGTGCAACAAAATTATATGCCGTCTCATTCAGTGCAAAGAAAGCAATCTAACTAGTCACAAAAATACAAAATTAAAAACGTTTCTAGTAAATAAACACAGTAGAAACAGTATAGAAATATAAATAAATAGATATATACATGCATGTGTGTGTGCTTGAGTCATTGTGTATTGGTTACACAGGTTGGGTATTGCACAGGTTAGTAAAGATGTAACAATGTTCATTTATTATTTATTATTGCAACAGCCTTGTCATATGTGTGTTGTGAATATTTGGTTGAATTATTCTTTAGATGTTGTTAAGTTCACTTGGTCATGCAGGAAATATTGAAGCGTGCTATACTTGTCGTTTCATTGCAGTGAATATCTGGAATATGTGTTTTAACTGCTCGTGGCAATTTTTTTTTCTTCTATTGTGAAAATCGTTTACAGGAAGCGTTTATTTTGAAGTGCAGGAAATGATCCAAGCAGTGCCAGTAGTTGCTTGATATGTTATGAAAGGCGATAAGACTGCTTCCTGCTCATTTGTAATTTGTAAACAGCAGCATTTTCAGTTTTAATGACATCTATCTTGGTTATTGTTTGAAGCTTCCATTACACAACTATGTGCTGTTTTTCAGTGTGTTTGTTTTGGCTTTTATTGTTGTGTGACTCCTTCCTGACAGTAACAGCTGAGCTGTACACATGGCAGACCACACTGGTATGTGTGCCAGTATACTGAACAGTAATCAATCTATAGAAGGACACCCGGAACTTCTTGGCTGGGGTAATGTTTTTCAGGACCCTCAGGAAGGGGAGCCGCTGCTGTGGGTTCTTGGTCATCGCAGGTGTTGGTTTTCTTGGTTAGGTCATCACCCAGGCACAGGCCCAGAACCTTCAAGTCAGAGCCTCTCCACACAGTACCCATTAATGTATATGACGATTAGATGTGCTTCTTCTGAAGTTTGCTATTATTTCTTTTGTTTTTGTGGTGTTGAGGAAAAGGTCGTTAGTGCTGCACCATGATGCCAGTTTCTCTACCTTGTCCCTGTATGCAGACTCATCTTCCCCCATGATGAGTCCAACCGCTGACATGTCATCTGTGAAATTCATTATTGAGTTGCTTGGGTGAGTGGGGTGCAGTCGGGTGTGTAGAGAGTGTACAGCAGGAGAGTCAGCACACATCCCTATGGCAAGCCAATGTTGAGGCTGAATGTTGGGTAAAGTTTAGGCCCTTCTTTAACTCACTGTGGGCGGAGTCTCAGGAAGTCCTTAATCCAGAGTCAGATGGAGTATGGGAGGACGAGGTTGATTAGTTTTGTTCCCAGTCTGCTAGGGGTGTTAGTGTTAAATGCTGAGCTGAAGTCAGTGAAAAGAAGCCTAGCATAACTGTCCTTGTGCTCTAAATGAATCAAGGTTGTGCGGCTAGCAGTGGCTACGGCATCCTCTATTATCCCTCTGCGTAAACTTGTGGGGGTTCAATTTACATGGTCCTCGAATTACGTGACTTTTGACCAGGTTCTCAAAACACTCGATAACGAATGGAGTGAGAACCACTGGGTGGAAGTTAACTAGGCTGCTGGTGGTGTTCCTTTTGGGACAGCCATGAATGGTCGAGGCCTCCAGGCAGGGTGGGACAGTGGTCTGTGCTAAGGACAGGTTGTGAGCTGGTCTGTACAGACCTTCAACACCTGATGCAATCAGGTCCTGCTGCATTTCTGGGGGTCCTGTTAACTGTCCTTAACATGCGTCTCATGTCATGATTCTCCAACACAAAGATGTGGCTGGTGTTGGCCTGTGTGTGTGGTGTGACTGCGTCTGGTGTTTTTTGTTCAAAGCGGCCAAAGAAGCAGTTCAACGTCTCCGCTAGCACAACATCACCATCGACAGCCCTGGGTCTGGGGTTGTAGTTAGTGATGTTTTGGACCCCCAGCCACAGTTGCCTCAAGTTGTTGTTCTGGAGATAGTCCTTAGTTGTTATAATCCAGCTTGGCCTGTCTGATGCCCCTTTTCAGGTTTGCCGTGGCTGCATTGTGCAGTTCCAAGTCATCCGACCTGAAAGCAGTGTTTCTGTTACTAAGCAGGGTCCTGACCTCACGTGTCATCCAGGGCTTGTGGCTGGCATACACCTGGATGCATTTGTCAGCGGTGACAGTGGCAGTGGTTAGGAGAGTATGGATGTAGTGTACTCCTCCAGGTCCTGAGATTCAAAAATACTCCAGTCTGTATTCTCAACACAGTCTTGTAGCTGCAAAGAAGCACCCAGCCCATGTTTTAACTGTTTTTGAAGTAGGGGGCGTTTCATCAGGTATTGCTGGGTGCAGCAGTCCCCAATGAACTATTGTCTTCCAGCTGTAGCCTCACCTCATCCATTTTTGTTCACAATAGACCTGGCTTTTGTAAGGAAAAGGCTGAGGAGCGGAGGCTTTTGAAGCGTTTTCCTTATTCTTTCCTTCACACTGGCTCTACAGCTTTGTTTCTGTTTGTTATCCTTATGTTGTGGGAGTGAAGAACCTCTGCTGTAAGAATCCCATCACTCTGTAGACCCAGTAACAAGAGGTCTTATCTGCTGAACATGAGGTTTGTCCAACATCGCGTTGATGAAATTGTATAACAGATATACAAAAACAAACAAAAAGATGACTGAATGCAAGACCTCTGAGCGGTACGCCGTCATGTTGTCTTTTCATTGTCTACATCACATTATCACATACATTGCTCTAAGTGGTTGGCAACAGGAAACTCATCTGTTACTATGCTAAATCACTGAAGCTTGTTTACTTGCTAATCCTAGGTGTGTTTCTATATGAAGCGTGGATAGTAACTGATTTCAGAGCAGTGAAAGCAGACCAGCAGCAGCTTGCCTCGCACTCTGGTTTTATCCACAATGCTGCCTGCCTCTCAGCTTGCCCAGCTCCAGCCAGTGCTGAAGATGGACACGCCCGCATTACAGAGAGAGCTAGTCTTCAATGAAATAATTGCAGCAGTCAACCACAAGATAGCAGTAATTTAAAGGCTGTATATACATATTGACAGGTGAGGAGCTTTATGGCAGTGCTGTGTGAGATAAAAAGAGACAGATTGCTTTACTTTTGTATGTTTTAAATGATTTCTGCTTTTATCAGGGTGGAACATCACTGGTTAACACATAGTTGTTAAACAGCCCTGTTTCATGCTAATTCTGTTGCCTAATAATGAAATAGAAACTCATGTCCAGGAAAACAGATTTATTGGAAATGTAGTTGTAGTAAAATGGAGTATACTTTAACTGGACACTGTTAGGTACTCCTTGCTGGTACCAGGCTCAATCGCCTTTTGTTTTAAGAAATAGCCTTTCTTTTGTGACATAGATTCATCAAGGTGCTGGAGACATTCCTCACAGATTTTGATTTACATGATAACCTCAAACAAATGTTGCAGATTTGTACGTCATGCACATCCATGATGTACACGTCTCAGTCCACCACATCCCAGAGGTACTCTGTTGGATTACAATGTGGTGACTCTGGAGGCCATCTGAGCACAGTGAAATCACCGTTGTGTTCAAGAAACCAGTTTGAGATTATTCGATCTATGTGACATGCGATGTAATGCTGCTGGAAGCCAACAGAAAATAGGTTGTCTCAAGAATCTCAACTACATTTACATGCCTAAATGCACTGAGTTGCTGTCATGTGATTGGCTGATTAGGGAAGACCTGTTGAAGACAACAAAGTGTTACGACTCCGCTGGCTACTAACTGGGGATGCAGCCCTGACAGATGGTTCTCTGTGAGGGAAAATTGAAGAGAAGAAAAGGAAGCTGAAAAGTAAATGGATGACAGCCATGTTAATTGGCTTAACATGCCAATTACATGTTACAAGCACCTGTATGAAGAATAAACTGGAGAATAATAACCATTTTTTCTGTACTCTGGCATAGAAGAAAACAAGGCTGCTGCTGCTGCTAGTAGCGGATTGTGTGTGAACACAACGCTATATGCATTCCTTTAAGAAAAGAAGTAACATGTAAAATATAAGTAAATGTTTAATTAAAGAGAGTTTCATATAGCTAGTTTCATAATTCTCTTAAAATATCCACACAGTATTTATATTTCTGTCCATTAAATTGTGCTGGGTTTTCTGAATGTGTTTTAGAATAGAAGACTGGTCTATTTTTGTCTCTGTTTTATAGAACTGGTAAATTATTTTTAAAGGCAACCCTTTACTGATTATATCAGAAATATGCTAATTAGCGCCTGCACTACAGCAGCTTTGAGAAGACAAAGGGTTGCCTTTGTGCTTTACTTTGCTCACAGTGGCATTTACTCTTTTGCAAAAAGGTTTTAGAGATATATTCCATCCATCCATTCTCTTCTGCTTATCACAGTTGTGGGGGCTAGAGCCTATCCCAGCTACCAAAGGTTGAGAGGCCGGGTAGACGCTGGATAGATTGCCAGCAGATTATGCAGAGCTAAACGCAGAGGGACAGACAACCAGTCACACTCACATTCACACCTATAGGCAATTTAGTATCATAAATTAACCCTCAAAAAACCGCATGTCTATGGATGGTGGGAGGAAGCCGGAGTACCCAGAGAGAACCTACACAAACACAGGAAGAATATGCACACTCCACACAGAAAGACTGTGGCCAGGTGGTGGAGGTGAACTCGGGACCTTCTTCCTGTGAGGCAACAGTGCTAACCGCCGTATTGCTATTTTCTACCACCTGCCGCTGGATCAGAGACTTTCTCTCAGACCGTGTACAGCAGGGGTGTTCAACTCCAGGCCTCAAGGGCCATTGTCCTGCAAGTTTTAGATATCACCCTGGGTCAACAAGTCATTAGTTCATTACCAGGCCTCTGGAGAACCTCAAGACATGTCGAGGAGGTAATTTATTCATTTAAATCAGCTGTGTTGGATCAAGGACACATCTAAAACCTGCAGGACACCGGCCCTTGAGGCCTGGAGTTGGACACCTCTGGTGTACAGAGAGTTAGAGTGGGGCCTCGTCTTTCCTCAGCCTTAACACCGGCTCTTCACAAGGCTGTGTACTATCAGTGCCCTACTATACACTCTGTACACACATGACTGTGTCAGTACCCACACAGACAACGCAGTCATTAAGTTCACAGATGATACCACCGTGGTGGGCCTCATCTCCGGGGGAGACGAGACAGGATATAGAGCTGAGCTTCAGAGGCTGTCGGATTGATGTGCGGACACCAACCTGGACCTCAAGACCACCACGACAAAAGAACTGGTAGTCGACTTCAGAAGGAGGAAGTCTGAGCTGCAGCTTGTCAGCATCGACAGGGAGTGTGTGGAAAGGGTGTCCAGTTTCAAGTTCCTGGGTGTGCACATAGACACAGACCTCCAGTGGAGCTCAAACACCTCGGTGGTTTTAAAGAAGGCCCAACAGCGTCTCCATTTTCTGAAAATCCTCAGAAAAATGGACCTGAAGAAGGAGCTACTGATTGTGTTCTACTGCTGCTCCACTGAAAGTGTATGACTGCATCTGTGTGTGGTTCTCCAGCTGCACCACGGCACACAAAAAGACACTTCAGAGGGTCATTAATATGGCCCAAAAATCATTGGACATCCTCTTCCCTCCCTGAAGGACCTGTACAGCACTCGCTGTCTCAAGAGGGCACGCAGCATCCTACAGGACTGTACACACCCAAGACACCGGGTGTTTAAGCTGCTGCCGTCTGGCAGGAGGTTCAGGCTGTTCAGGACAGCTTTTACAACAGAGCAATAGGCCTAAGCAAAGGCAACAGCTGACCTGATTGGCTACCTCTGTGGACTTTTTGGGGGGGATAACAACAACGACGACGACAACGACAACAACAACAACGTGCAATGAAACATACACTCAATCCTTTTATTCATACACTCGTTCTTTTTATTTCTTCTTTTTATTTATTAAGTTACTGTGTTGTGTTGTTTAGTTTGTGTTGTTTGTAGTGCAGATGTGGGACAGTTTCCAATTTCGTTGTACTGTTGTTCTAGATACGACTGTGCAACGACTACAAAGAGTTATCTGTCCTGTTATGTATGTATATTTACTATGAAAAAGTATTTTCCCTCTTCCTGATCTCTTAGTTTTTGCATAGTTTTTGCATATTTGTCAGCCGTGGCAGCAAGATCTGCAAGTTTTCAAAAACTGGCAGTGAGCCCTGACAACGAGCCCTCTTTGCCTAATTATTTATTTTCAGCCACACTGGAGAGTATTAAGGTTTGTTTGAAAGGATATCAAAGGAATTAAACCTTATTTATTTATTTTTTTGAGTTATTCAGAGGTGGACTTGCTGGTGTGTTTCAGATCATTGTTTTCCTGCATGTCCCAAGAGAGCTTCAGCTTCAGGGACGTGATGGCCAGGTGAAATGCTCCTTTAGGGTTTTCTGGTAGAGAGCAGGATTCACGGTTCCATTGCTTGGGACAAGTCATCCAGGTCCTGAAGCAGCAAAGCAGCCTGAGACCATGATGTTAGTTTGATGTTCTTTTTATGAACATCAAACTAACTTACAACAAGTAAAATGGGACTTAAACCTCCCAGAAAGTTCAGATTTTGTCTCATCAGTCAGCCCACAGAATATTTTCCCAGAATTCTTGGGGATCATCTATTTGTTGATCTGGTCTTGAAATAATTTCAGTTGGGTGGCGACTCATGCTAAAGTAATTTTTTAAGTTTACCCCATTTTTGAATAGTGACTCTCTGTGGTTCACTTGAGTCTCCAAACCCTTTTCCAGACATTCAGATGTGAAGGGCTTTAGTTTTTAGTTTTCTGTTGTTTGTGGCATGACTGATTGCTTTTTGACATCTTTTTCATGTTGGCAGGTTTTATTTAGGAGATTTCTTGATGCAGCAGGTCTGGCAGTAATCAGGCCTGAGTGCGGCTGGTGAAATTTAACTCAGCTTCCCGAAACATGTGGTTAGTCCCAGTTCATGATTTAACAAGGAGAGCAAATCATTTTTCACATAAAGCCTGGCAGATTTGGCAATCCTTTTTCCTTTAAAAATAAAAGAATTCAACAATCATATAAAAACTGCATTTTGTATTTACTGTGGTTATCTTTATCTAATATCAAAAATGATTTTAAGACAAATTAATAGTCAGAAAAGAGGCAAATGCTTTTTTACTGCCCTGTATACAATCTATTCACAATCATTTTACCCTTCAGCCATACAAGGCTGATGGGGTATTGTTGTCACTGGTAGTTGCTTTGGATCTTTGGATATGGAAACAAAATCACAATATAAATCAAATCACTTGTAGTAAAATCCAGAACAGCTGCAGAAGGAGTGTGATTACAGACATATATGTCTGTGTGTCTGTGTGTGTGTGTCTGCATACGCACGCACGCACCATCAGAAACATCAAATCGCCAACCAGCAGATTATCAGGGACGAGAGGGGAGCATAAAAATGTATGTGTCATCAGCACCACCACAATGCAAGGGGGCAGTGAAATTTTCTTTAACAATAGTACTACAGGATCAAACAGAAAACTGTCACTCAAAGCAGGAAATCCAACTACTCTGATAACAGTACGTGGTACCAAAGTCTGTCAGACAATCAATGTCTTTGCCACTAATATTCAAAGTATAATTGGGGAAAGCTTTATAAGCTTTATGTGAGTATTTTACATAAGTACAAGTCAAAGAATCATTCTTCTGCTCTAAAGGCTTAATTGCTGTCTGTATTGGTGTAGGTAGGTGTATCGAGGTTAGTAGCAAGTACTTCTTCATTGCAGGAGCGTGTGTGTGTGTTATATGCAGCTGTGGCTTCCTCCTCTGGAACACCTCGCTTGGTCAGTTGGTCCAGTAACACTTCTAGCCCCTCTTCATGGGGCAGTCACAGGCCCAGCATGTCTTTTTTGTTTGCAGTAAGAACAGGTGTCAGAGTAGTTGCCATGTCATCTGCCTCAGGTACGCCCTCTGTTTCAGCCATGGAATCCTCTTCCACCATCCTGTGAGCCGGGGTGGGCATCTGAAGGAGAGTGACTGTACCATGGAGAAGGTCTTGTTGTCGTTTCTCTATCTTAGAGTGTTTCTTTAAGGTCCGGTGTTATAGGGCATTATGTGGCAATGCAATGTTCCTTGAACCTGGCTTCATTATTGAGTTCAATTCCATTTTATTTATATACCACCAAATCACAACAGCAGCTCCCTCAAGCTGCTTTAAACTGTCAGGTAAAGGCTGTACAATTATAGAGAAAAAAATAGGGAAAAAAACTAATAATCAGATGACCCCCTATGAGCAAATACTTGGTGACAATGGGAAAAACTCCCTTTTAACAGGACGAAACCTCTAACAGAACAGACTTAGGAAGAGAAGGCCCTCCCATTCCACTTTGAAATACTCCAGGAACAACAAATACACCAGCAGTCTGAAAGTGAAGTGCTCTATTGGGGTGATACGATACTGTAAGGTCTTTAAAATAAGATGAGGCTTGATTATTCAAGACCTTGTATGTGGTGAGAAGGATTTTAAATTGGATTCTGGATTTAACAGGGAGCTAGTGTGGGTGAAATATGCTGTCAGTACTCTTGCTGCAACATTTTGGTTTAACTGAAGTTTTTAGGGAGTTTTGACAATAATGCATTAGAGTGTTCTAGCCTAGAAGGAATAATTGCACAAACTAGTTTTTCAGCTTGCTCTCAGCTTCTAATTGGAAAAAAGCAGTATTATATATTTGTTTACAAGGCACATTAGACTTACGTTACTCAAAAATGACTCCAACATTCCTCACTGTTACTGGAGGCTATGGTAATGCCACTCAGAGTAAGATTAGACTCCATATTTTTAAGGCTACGTTCACACTGCAGGCGAAAGCGCATCAAATCCGACTTTTTTGACCCTATGCGACCCATATCCGATCTTGGTATAACAGTGTGAACGGCACAAATCCGATATTTTCAAATCCGACCTGGGTCACTTTCGTATGTGGTCCTGAATCCGATACATATCTGATATTTTAGAAAGCGACTGCTGTTTGAACGGTCATGTCGCATTAAATCCGTCTTTTACGTCATTGACACAAGACAGATGCCAATTAACAGCACCGGAGAAGACATCGCGAACGCTTCCTGGCCATCCAGTGTAGATGTTAGTGAAACTGTTGGGAAGACAACGTTGGAGAAACGTGAACATTTTATTTGTACTGTGTAATCTGCAGATTCTGACAGACATTTCCAACTATCCTTTGAAGCACCGCTCCTCTCTAAAACAGCAATAAGGATCATTATTAGGCCATATGTAAATAACAAAATAACTTTATAACTTAAAGCAAAAATTGGGAAACGTAAAGTACAAAACAAGTCTTTATATTAAGGGCCATCAGTCAAATAATACTGTTTGGTCTGGGTCTAAACAGAGCGCGTTGTGTGTGACAACTTCTTTTGCGCATGTGGGCCGCTTTGAGGGTTCACACTAGAGCGTGTTTGCTGTCACATTTTATTTGTAGTGTGAACAAGCAGACAAAAAAAATCGGATTTGATCAAAAAATCGGAATTGAGCATTAAGACCTGCAGTGTGAACGTAGCCTAAGACTTTTAGGGCCGAGTAAATTAACTTCAGTTTAATCTGAATTTAGAAGCAGAAAATTAGAGGTCAAGCAGGTCTTTATGTTTCACTAATTGAAAGACCATGCACCAGGTGTGGTAGGCCTTTGGCTCAGTGCACAGGATTGATTCAGCACGGTCCTTTAACCTCCTAGGACCTGGCGTCCACATATGTGGGCATCACATTTTGGGTTATGTAGACCAAAATAGTCCATTTTACTCTACAAGGGCCTGATATCCACTTATGAGGACATTATACTGCTACTGTTCGATCAAAATGTTAAACGAATATCCTCATATGTGGCTCTCATTTCTCTTAGAAACAAAAATCAGGTAAAAAAAAAAAATCTGGTAATTCTTTGTTTTTACATTCATCAGGTCCCAATCAGCCCAAATATCAAAGAGAAATTAAAAATGCATGCTGTGGAAGAGTTCGGGTCTTAGGAGGTTAAGCAGCAAATTGACTATCAATAATTGATATTTTTAGGTTTAATCAGTTGTGAATGCTTTTACACTTGCTGTAGTAGCAAGAAGGTAGAACTGGTCACCTTCTAATCTGAAGATTGGTGATTCGATCCCTGGCTGCTCCAGTCTGTATGCCAAATATCCTTGGCCAAGATACTAACCCCAAGTTACTCTCCAATGTGTCCAGCAGAGTGTGAATGTCTGATAAAAAGCACTTAAACACAAGAAGTGTTGTATGAAAGGGTGCGAATAGGTTAATGAGGAATGTTGTATAAAGCACTCTCAGTGCTTGTAGAGTAGAAAAGCGCTATATAAGAATGAGTTCATGTACCAGTTATAGGAAAGCTGAGCAAAATGATCTCCTCCAGGCTCCTGACACTAGAGCTGATTAACTGATAACTTGGTAACTGGATGTTTTCTATAGAATAAACTTAAACTGAGTTTTAAAAAAGACAAACAAAAAACAAAACACCAAACCAACAAACACCCAAACTGGTGTTGGAAGGGATCTCAAGTCTGCATTGTACTTGGTTAACAATTGGTGTCGTAAGCCAACACCTGTTTAATGATGGTCATTCACAGTGGACATAAATGGCCTCTTTTACTCTTTCAAACCATCTGTCCAGTCCTACTTTTATGGAGGGTCTTTACTAACCTAAATATTGGACCTGGTGGCAAAAAGTTCCAGATCCTGTTTCAGTCCTGCCTATTCGGTAATTTCTCATGGGAGTTTACTATGTTTCTACTTACAACTACTCGCTACAGGTCTCAAATGTTGCCCTAAATTTTAGGAGCATGTATTCACAACGTGTGATTTTTATGGTTTAGCTGTTAAGCTAATTTCACATGCCCAACCATGCATCACATGAGCCTTTATAAACTTTCCACTTCCACTTTATTTCTAACGCACTTTAAAACAACATAACAGCTGATGAAAGTGCTGTGCAAGAAAAATAAGAGAACAAGAATAAAACAAGAATTTCTTAGATTTAGTTCATCCCACATTTAGTTTATCCTGTGTTTCTTGTGTCTCCTTGTAAGTAAGTGCCTCAAGACCACTGTTTTAAGGAAGCTTTTTAGACCATGCATTAAGCCGGCATTTTGTGTGTAATATGTGTCTCCAACAGCAGTAACATTGATGTTTCCAAATTAGAAAAAGTCATAAGTATTTTTAATTTGTCTTAATCTGACATAAATATGTCTTTAGAGTCTGATCAACCATGGGAATTTCATCAGATCCCTGGATCACAATATTTTAAACCTAAGCAATTTAACTTTTCCTCACCCAAATGTGTGTGTGGTAAGTTTACATCTTTTCTAATACATAATGTATATTATTGTTGCATGTAATTTGTATGCAGCAATCACAACCAGACGTTGCAGTTAAAAAACACAATTATTATCAGGATGATGATACATAACTGAACTGCTTCCTAATGAAACACTTTATATCTTTCTTGCTAAAGCAAACATTGCTTATGTATGTTTATATTAGGAATGGGTGAGATATAGTGTTTTTAAGAAATATTGATATACTTTCATGCTAGATATAAGATGAGACCATATCATTTATATGGATGTAGTCGATGCTGTGTTACAATTATAAGTATAGAGCCTTTTCCACATTTGTCGCTACACAATGTCACTCTGCCCCACCTCCCTTCATCACCAAACAAACCCCCCCTCCCCAATCGCTACACCTGCAGCCAGTGACAGAATGGAGACGGATCTGAACTGGATGGTAGCTATCGAAGAGGAGCTGGGTGGTAGAAAGAAAAACAATGGCTCAGTTACTTGGAGATGGTTTGGCTTCAAAGTGGGAGATTAGTGGTTGAAACTTTTGTTGGGACAACAAAAGTTTCAACCACTTATAATCTTTTCCACCATTTACAACAGCACCATAAAGTGCAGTATGAAGAATGTGTGAAACTGCGTGCTGTAGCCCAGACCGTGCAGTATTTTCAGTCTCCTGCCCCGATACAAACCACACTAAAAACAAATATACCTGTGCTGTGAGTGAAAAAGTGAGACGTGGAGTGACATTACTAAAGCAGTGGCCTGTCATATCACTAAAAACACTGGACCACATATCAGTGCCGATATGTGCCAGGCACATATGTGCCAGCCACATATGTGCCAGCCATGTACATATGTGGCAATAATGGCTCACAGGCTCTGTGAGTCATACACGAGTGTCACTGAAACATTTAATTGTAAACTGAAAAGTGTCTGTTTCCAGACCAGCTACTTCCTCCAACACCACATGGGAGCGCATATAAGTGAAGCTCTGCAGGTTGGCCTCATAAGCTGGAAGTTCAACCTGAA
The DNA here is from genome assembly GCF_051167445.1 of Perissodus microlepis. Lineage (NCBI taxonomy): Eukaryota > Metazoa > Chordata > Actinopteri > Cichliformes > Cichlidae > Perissodus > Perissodus microlepis. The sequence goes on along the minus strand of NC_140477.1, from coordinate 23,610,336 downwards.
GCTTTAATGACTGACATATAGTCAAGGTGGTTCAGCTGACCAAGTGGCTGAGCTTGCAGTGTTTTGGTCACAGACTTCATCTTGCCTTTGGTGAGTGCGATACTGAATCAGTTGATTTGAAGTAAGAAAAAATATGGTAGGCATAATGTTAAATACAAAGTTTATAGAATCATCTACAGAGCTAAATATGTCTATTGACCATAAGACAAGTATTTTCATAAGTGATAGCCAACTTATAGATCTACCAGTTATGCAACTGAAACGTACATAAACTATCGGTCTTATAATGGATTGCATTTATATATTTTCTAGACACTCTCACATTCACACACTGGTGGAGGCAAACCACAGTTGTAGCCACAGCTGACCTGGGGCAGACTGACAGAAGTGTCAGGTGTGTGTCTGTGCTTGTATTAGACTGAGGATTGTGACTGAGGACTCAGCTGAGACATGACAGAGATACATTTAAAAATGTATCTCTGTCATGTCACTGCAGTCACTGCTTTCATACAGTGGGAGCAAATCAAAAATTACATTTCTAGCTACTTATTGGCAGTTTGTGTAGAGAGTGATGCTGACCCTCTTAAATGGTGGAAGGAACATGAAGTTGCCTATTCAGCAGTGAGATGCCTGGCCAAGAAATACCTTTGTGTGCCACCAGCTCCCCATCTGAAAGCATTTGTAGTTGCAGTTGGAACATTGTAACCTGCCACAGGACATCCTTAAAGCCCGATACGGTTGCCAGATCAGCTTTCCTGGTATATATTCTTTAAGATATACAGTTTTGGCCTGACCTGTTGTTTGTGCTAGTGCTGTAGGATACCACAGAGTTTGGTATTGATCTGATACCAAGTAAATTAAGGGAAGTATTACCGATACTGATACTGATACTTTCAACCTATTAAGTGAGCTTATGTTAGGGAGAGCAGTGTGTCATGATTTATGAGCTGAATCACTGTACATTTGCCGTATTCTGAAAGCATTTTAATGAACACCAAACAGTCAAGAGTTTGGACACACCTTCTCATTTAATGTTTTTCCTTTATTTTTACCACTATCTACATTGTAGATACATACTGAAGACATCAAATATATGAAGCAAGATATATGGAATTACCTAGAAAAGAAAAAAAGTTGATAAGTAACTCTAAATATGTCTTATATTTTAGATTTCTCAAAGAAGCCACCCTTTGTTGACTGTGCTGCAAACCCTTGGCCTTCTCTCAATAAGCTTCATGATGTAGTCACCTGAAATGGTTTTCACTTCACAGCTGTGACTTGTCAAGGTTCATTTCTGGAATTTCTTGCTTTCTTAATGGTGTTGGGACCATCAGTTGTGTTGTGCAGAAGTCAGGTTTGTACACAGCTGACAGCCCTATTTGACAACTTTTAGAATTCATATTATTGCACAAACCAATCAGCTAAGTAAAGAGAAACAACAGTTCATCATTAATTTAAGAACTGAATGTCAGTCAGTCCAAAAAATCGCTAAAACTTTCAATGTGTCCAAAAGTACAAGCAGAAGAGATTTGATTGGGCCAAGAAACACAAGGAATGGGCACTATACCAGTGGAAATCTCTGCTTTGGTCTGATGAGTCCAAATTTGAGATCTTTGGTTCCACTCGCCCTGTCTTTGTGTGACGCAGAAAAGGTGAACGGATGGTCTCTGCATGCATGGTTCCCACCGTGAAGGAGGAGGTGTGATGGTGTGGGGGTGCTTTGTGGGTGACACTGTTGGGGATTTGTTTTTCTTTTTTAAGATCAAGCTGTGTTAGTATGCGTAGAGTGCTGAATCATTCTTTTAGCTATTGGAAAGTGATCCGCCTCAGAAGTCTGGGTTTTGCCCAATTAGTTGCTGCCTCAATTTTCTCTCTTCTTTATTTTAATGGGAGAAATGTTTTGTCACTCATTCGAGTGACGTCTTCAGTCTCAGCAGTTTCCCGAAACAAACACAACTGACTTTGAGTTTATTTTCATGATCGTTAGTATGAAAATTCTTAAGATCATTAACCAGTGGTCATGATAACATTCACATAGATTTGGGGAATGACTGCAAGCACATCACTCCCCATATATTCTCGATATCACTGAACTTAATCCTAACCCAGTTAAGTCATTTTGCTTATTTTCTAGGTCACAAATGTAATGGAAAAAAACTAATAAGCTATTTCATGTAGGGCTGCAGCTATCGATTATTTTAGTAATTGTGAGTAATCTATCGATTATTCAATAGACTCTCCATTGCCACCTAGTGGGCATTTAAGGTGTTCGGCAGGGGTTAGCCACAAGTGCAAGATCCTTGCTGCTTGCAGCTTTAATCTTCTTTATTTCCTCTTGTTTTTGAAAGCTGAGTTTAATTGCACTACCACACCCGGGCCTGATTACTGCCAGGCCTGTTGAATCAAGAAATCGCTTAAATAGAACCAGTCTGATAAAGTGAGGTAGGCTAAAAGATGTCACATAGCAACACATCATGCCCTGACCTAAAGAAACAGCTGATAAACAAAGGCATTGACGTTTATCAGTCTAGGAAGGGTTACAACATCATTTCTTTAGGGTTTAGTACTCCAGTGAACCAGAGCGAGAGCCATTATCCACAAATGGAAAATCTTGGAACAGTGATGAACCATCCCAGGAGTGACTGGCCTACCAAAATGTCTCCCAGAGCACGCTGAAAACCCATATAGGAGGTCACAAAAGAACCCAGAACAACATCTAAAGGCCCCAGCTTATCGTAAAGTCTGCATAATACCACATCACTGCTAATCGAGCACTTTACTCTCAAACTGCAAGCGTACTTGTGGTTCCTAGCATATTTAAAAGTACAATGGGAGGTGGCACCGTTTTAGCTCAGTGGGTGAGCAGGCGACCATATGTATTATGGCCAGAGAGCAGTAGGCCCGGGTTTGAGTCCCTTTGCTGTATGTCATCCCCTCTCTCTCTCTCTCCCCACTTTCCTGTCTATCTACACTGTCTCTCTATTCAATAAATGCTGAAAGGCAAAAAAATAAATAAATTTTTAAAGAAAGTACAATGATAGGAAGAGCCTTCAGCTTGCCCCTGTTGGGGGTTTCTTCCTGTTGAAAAGGGGGGTTTTCTTTCCCATTGTTGCCAAGTACTTGCTCATAGGGGATCATATGACTGTTAAGTTGTTGGTTTTGTCTATATTACTGTAGAGAGTTTACCTTACAATATAAAGCACCTTGAGTTGACTGTTGTCCTTTGGTGCGATATAAATAAAATGGAATAAAATTAAATAAAATGGAATATATTTATCACAGTCTATTATTACAATATATTAATATTACAATATTAATGTGTATTTTGAGCATATAAGATGTAGTAATAGAAGTAATAATGTTTCAAGCCTTTACAAAAACAGAAAGACAAACTACTCACTAGAGCTGTGCAATATTATCATTTTGTCTAAGATAATATTAGTACATTTTTATGTGATATAAACAAAGTTCTGTTGTGATATCAGTGCTGGCTGCCTAGGCAAACCCCAAAAAGCTCAATTTCTGGCTTCCTAGTTGGTCCCCAGAAAACCCCTTTTTCCATTGCCGGCCTACCAGCTGGCCCACAGAATAGCTCAGTTTTCCCTCCTGGTCTTCTGGCCAGCCCCCTTCTGAATTATTGCTGGTCTCCAGTTGGGCCCCTGACCTGCTTACTCTCCACCCTTGACCTCCTGGTTAACCACGAGGAGGCCACTATAATTTATAATTTTAGATAATTTTGAGACTATCATCCACCCCTACTGCTTGCCTATTTGAATGTCATCATTTGGGTCTTTTGCTCAGCAAAATCATTGACTGCACCTCTTAAGTTCATCCTCGTGGCAGTATACTCATCCTGCTGTCTTTTTGCCTTCTTCTTTTGAGCACCTTTTTTTTTTTTTCTTTTGCTTTGGTTTGGTAAGCAAACCAAATGTTTAATGTTTGAAACACTGTAAACCTATGTAATGACGTGTGTGTGTATACACGTATGTATGTATGTATACACGTATGTATGTATGTATACACGTGTGTGTGTATGTATGTATGTATACGTGTGTGTGTATGTATGTATGTGTACGTGTGTGTGTGTATGTATGTGTATGTATATATATATATATATATATATATATATATATATATATATATATATATATATATATATATATATATATATATATATATATATATATATATGTGTATATATGTGTATATATATATGTATATGTATATATATGTGTATATATATATGTATGTGTATATATATGTGTATATATGTATATATATATATATATATATATGTATATATATGTGTATATATATATGTGTATATGTATATATGTGTGTGTATATATATGTATATATATATATATGTGTGTGTATATATATATATATATGTGTATATACAGGGAGTGCAGAATTATTAGGCAAGTTGTATTTTTGAGGAATAATTTTATTATTGAACAACAACCATGTTCTCAATGAACCCAAAAAACTCATTAATATCAAAGCTGAATGTTTTTGGAAGTAGTTTTTAGTTTGTTTTTAGTTTTAGCTATTTTAGGGGGATATCTGTGTGTGCAGGTGACTATTACTGTGCATAATTATTAGGCAACTTAACAAAAAACAAATTTATACCCATTTCAATTATTTATTTTTACCAGTGAAACCAATATAACATCTCCACATTCACAAATATACATTTCTGACATTCAAAAACAAAACAAAAACAAATCAGCGACCAATATAGCCACCTTTCTTTGCAAGGACACTCAAAAGCCTGCCATCCATGGATTCTGTCAGTGTATTGATCTGTTCACCATCAACATTGCGTGCAGCAGCAACCACAGCCTCCCAGACACTGTTCAGAGAGGTGTACTGTTTTCCCTCCTTGTAAATCTCACATTTGATGGTGGACCACAGGTTCTCAATGGGGTTCAGATCAGGTGAACAAGGAGGCCATGTCATTAGTTTTTCTTCTTTTATACCCTTTCTTGCCAGCCACGCGGTGGAGTAATTGGACGCGTGTGATGGAGCATTGTCCTGCATGGAAATCATGTTTTTCTTGAAGGATGCAGACTTCTTCCTGTACCACTGCTTGAAGAAGGTGTCTTCCAGAAACTGGCAGTAGGACTGGGAGTTGAGCTTGACTCCATCCTCAACCCGAAAAGGCCCCACAAGCTCATCTTTGATGATACCAGCCCAAACCAGTACTCCACCTCCACCTTGCTGGCGTCTGAGTCGGACTGGAGCTCTCTGCCCTTTACCAATCCAGCCACGGGCCCATCCATCTGGCCCATCAAGACTCACTCTCATTTCATCAGTCCATAAAACCTTAGAAAAATCAGTCTTGAGATATTTCTTGGCCCAGTCTTGACGTTTCAGCTTGTGTGTCTTGTTCAGTGGTGGTCGTCTTTCAGCCTTTCTTACCTTGGCCATGTCTTTGAGTATTGCACACCTTGTGCTTTTGGGCACTCCAGTGATGTTGCAGCTCTGAAATATGGCCAAACTGGTGGCAAGTGGCATCTTGGCAGCTGCACGCTTGACTTTTCTCAGTTCATGGGCAGTTATTTTGCGCCTTGGTTTTTCCACACGCTTCTTGCGACCCTGTTGACTATTTTGAATGAAACGCTTGATTGTTCGATGATCACGTTTCAGAAGCTTTGCAATTTTGAGACTGCTGCATCCCTCTGCAAGATATCTCACTATTTTTGACTTTTCTGAGCCTGTCAAGTCCTTCTTTTGATCCATTTTGCCAAAGGAAAGGACGTTGCCTAATAATTATGCACACCTGATATAGGGTGTTGATGTCATTAGACCACACCCCTTCTCATTACAGAGATGCACATCACCTAATATGCTTAATTGGTAGTAGGCTTTCGAGCCTATACAGCTTGGAGTAAGACAACATGCATGAAGAGGATGATGTGGACAAAATACTCATTTGCCTAATAATTCTGCACTCCCTGTATATACACACACACACACACACACACACACACACACACACACACACACACACACACACACACACACACACAGAAAGTCAGCAGGTGAATATTGTGCAATATGGAGGGCATAAAATATTGTAGTTTTGAGGGAGCCTGCGATGAGGCTGCCATACTGGCGACATCTTAGTCAAAAAATGCAGCAGTTCAAAAAGATGTTGATCTAGCTGAGAGCAGTCTTTGATATGTGTTTCTCCATAAATGTAACTTTTCTTCACAACTTCTGACATTATCAGCAATATTAATGCCACGACACCTTTAAAAAAATCCTCCATTAATGCCACGACACCTTTAAAAAAATCCTCCATTAATGCCACGACACCTTTAAAAAAATCCTCAAAGAAGTATCTGTCACATTGTGCAGGAACAGGCTCCAATACTTCGACTTAAGACTGTCAGCAGTCTCAGTGGGACATGGGCCATTGCAATTGGTCATAATTCACCTATGACCTAATAAATATGTTTTTTACCAAAAGAAAACCCATTTTGTTTTGTTTTTTTAATATTTATTTTGATAACTTTATATAAACCCTACAAATCCCTCATGGGCTGTTAAGGATGGGCTTGTTGTTAAAGCTCCAGTAGGTGTGAACATTTTGGTTCTGCTTATGTAAGGAGCAGGAAATGAAATATCATAGCCTTTATGTCTACTTCTTTATCGCTTTATCCCACACCACCTCGACTCCTCATCTGTCCTCGTCCAATACCCTCTTCCTATTTAATCCTCGGAAGTGTTGCCAGTCTTCTCAGTGGTCTCCCAGCAACGGAGAGCAGTGATTTTATAAAGACAAATGGTTGGGGAGAAGAAATGCAATCTATGCAAGTTGACCTTTTTAAGGGGAGGGAGGAGGAGCTTTTAGCAATGCCAGGGTTATAGCCTCTATTCTGTGTTTTAAAGGTTGAGTTGTTGCAATAGAGATCTCAGAAAATCAAAGTTATTCAAACTAATTAACTATATTTTTAATGCTTTCCCTGTGCATTTTATCTAGCTAGAATGAAAGCCTTTAACATTTAATTAATCCATAATTTACTGTTTATTTAACCTGTAATGCACAATGCATCGTGGGTTTAATAAAGAGCTTGGGTTGGACGTTATCATTTCTCCGGGAAACTTCTATAGAGATTGAACTTACTTTCCTGCACCAGCCACAGTCTGAGTGTTCATTTGGAGGTTTGATACTCACATGGGTCATTAAGGCTGAAGCTGTATGGACACACTACTAACTCAGTCAAACCAGTGCCTCTCTGTAAGTGGGACCTGAAGCTAACAGGTCCCACTCAAATTCTGAAATTCACACATCCACAAAAACAAAACTGTAACACCATCTCAGCATTCACATCACTCAGATTAGGTTATTGTACTTGGCCCTAAAAATCTTTGAAACATGATGTCTAACCAGATACTTAATCTGGGTAGCATTACCTTGGGCTGTTGTTTTTTTGTTTTTTTTTTAACTTTATTGTGCTTATTAAACAAACTACTACTTTCTTACAGTTGTGCAATATCTCTAAAATTAGAAACATTGTGTCACCCCTGATGTTAAAAAAAACTTGTTTATGAATATATTACTTTTTGGATGTATTTTATTATTGTCGGACTGTCTCAAAAATTCTAATAAGACTTCACGCCCCTCTTCTGTGGAACCAGCTCCCAGCTTGATTTTGGGAATTTTGTCTCCATTAGTTCAAGGTTTTTACCTCATATAAATATAAAGTGCTTAGCAGTGACTGCTGTTGTGATTTCGTACTATTTAAATAAAACTGAATTGAACTCTTAAAGAAAGCCTTGCCAAGACTTGTGCAGCTATAGTTATGCGAGGTACTATGTGTGCCCCTTGTGTATGAGAAAGAAAAGAGAGAAAGAAATGGTACACCAGTTGTCAGAGTGAATCCTTGTCAGATGAAGCGGAACAGGCCTGTTAAATAAAGATCCAGAGCAGAGATAGTGGGATTAATTGGCCATAATTGGTTAATGTGGTGGTGCTCTAGAATCCATTATTGTAAATGTAAAGTTCAACAACAACGTTGAACGAGATCCAGAGTGTAATTAAAGTGGTGGGTGGGCTCTTTTATAACTTTAGAGAAGCCAATTGAGTCTAATAATAGATTAAATGCTGTGTTGATTCTGTCACTTTCAGCATCTATATGTATGTTAAAATCACACACAATAGTTATTTGATCTGAAGTGAGTACTAAATCAGAAAAAAAGTCAGCGGGTTTTTGAGTTTTCCAATTAGGATGGACAAGGCTAAGAGTTAGACTTTCAAATTAAAACTCCATCTGGGTCTATGGTTAAATTTACAATTTACAATAATGGATTACACAGCAGTTGGGAATAGATTTCACCACAGTAGATGTCTTTCTAAGTGTTAGAACTAATTTAAAGATATAGTTAATCGTCTTTTGTCATCTTCAATGCCATGTACAAACAGTGTGGAGCAGTTACCTGAACTCTGCTCCATCCAAGGTCGATTATCGTGTTGATAATTTTACATCTTCATGGTGTCTGACCCTGGACACTGTAGTTCCTCTGAAAAAGAAAGTCTTAAATCAGAAGTACTTGACTCCTTGGTATAACTCTCAAATGTGCACCTTAAAGTAGAATTAATAATTCGCAAGCTGCAGAGGAAATGGCATCCACTAATTTAGAAGATGGTAAATGGTAAATGGCCTGTATTTGTATAGCGCTTTACTGGTCCCTAAGAACCCCAAAGCACTTTACACATTCAGTCATCCACCCATTCACACACTGGTGATGGCAAGCTACATTGTAGCCACAGCTGCCCTGGGGCGCACTGACAGAGGCGAGGCTGCCGAACACTGGCGCCACCGGGCCCTCTGAAAATTCTAGAAAGAGTAGTCGTCAAACAGCTAACTGATCGTCTGCAAAGGAATGTGTCAAGGTGAGCTGTGTGGCAGGCAGGGGTTGGACCCAAACGCTAGACTCAAAGATGGTAAACTTAGCTTAAAGTGTCCCAAAAAGTTGATTCTGTTCATCTGGACATAGCTTTTTTTAGTGGGAGAAACTTTTCGTCACTCATCAAAGTGACTTCTTCAGCGTCAGCTGACTGCTGGTTTTCCCAACCTTATAAGCAGTACATTTGCACAATAACTGAGACTAGCCCACTGAATGAACAGTGGGCTGTGAGGTCAGTTCTTTGATCATTTAACTTAAAGTGTCAGCTTTGCTGCTGGAAAAAACAAACTAAAACTAAGTACATACGTACTACAAGAAACAAACGAAAGATAAACTGGAACTAAGGATCTTGAACTTGGAGCACATGACATGACAATACATTACAAATGTAAGTTTGAGTAGTGAAAATGTCCATACTGAGCACCATACTGGGCAGTGGGCACCTTGACTGGTCTGCAGCTTTGCAGACGCATATGCACTGCACAATTCTCACACCAGTTTGCACTTGCCTAATTTTCCTGCTTCTAATACATCAGCTTTGAAGACAAAATTGTTGCAGGTTTTTTAAATATACATGTATAATATAAAATGCAGGCATAGGTCGTGTCCAAATTCATGGGCTGCATCCTCCTGAGGACCCGGCCTTCGCGGTCTACGTGGGCCGGGTCCTCAGAAGGTCGGGTAGGCCGGAAGTAAACTGCTGTGAAATTGGACGGTCTAGCCTTCTGATTAGCGTCACCGCTGTTTCGGTGGAGTTTAATAAACTCGGCTGTCTGCTCCTTGCTATCTAAAATATAACAGGACACTGGCGTAAATTCTCGACCATCTCACACTTCTGTTTAATCAGTTTTCTGTTTGACGTTTAGTCAGCTGTGTGAAAACCAAGGAGGAACCCACCCGGAGGATTAATAAAGTTTTATTTTATCTAATCTAATAACTTTAATCTCAGCCAAACCGATTTACTCACGAACAAATAAAACACTGACAAAAGCCAAACAATAACATTTTTAGTTTTTCTAAGTGACTTATATATTACGTTTAACCTGAGTAGCGAAAGTCCGTGGTGATCTGAAAATGATGTGCCGTTCTCGGTGGCTTTAGTGACCCTCGAGCTCCCGGCTAGCTATCGAGCTGGTGGGTAACGGACGTCTCTGAAAACGTCGAAACACTTTTGGAAATATGCGATATTTTGATAAACCGAGCAGATATTTGAAGTTTACACACCCACATTCTTGCCTGAAAATATGTTAAAAGTTTATTTTGTGACCCAGAAAGATTAATAAGAGTAATTTTAAAACTTAGTAGCGGCCGCCATTATTGGAAACTGGAGTTTGGCTGGGCCGCGCTATGAATTCTGGGATATGGTGGGCCACGAAGGACACACCCAACCCATCCTTCAAATTCGGGGAAAAGGAGGACGCATTTGTCGGCTGCATTCGGAGGAGTCTACGAATTTGGACAGCCTTCGGCGCGTCGCTGTGACATAATCGGTGCACAAATGCGTCCTCAGGAGGATGCAGCCCATGAATTTGGACACGACCATAGTCAGAAGATGTTCTGAACATGGTGGCCTCCCAAAGTGCACAAAAGGACTATTTATTTAAAAAAAAAAACAAATACAAGAAAACATGGTAGATGGTAAAGCAGTCCCTGTCTACTTAGAGACAGAGACTTGTTTTGCATGCTCACACTGGAGGACTTTTGCTTTTGTACAGAGTGCAATTTTACCTTGCTTTGATGGCCATGCTTGCCTTGTTGTCTTCTGCAGTTACTTGTGGAGGCAGGAAAATAGCTGCCGCTGGGTGTTGGTGGGCACCTGGATTCGAATGAAACACCAAGGAGATGAGCACACAAGTCATCCTGGTGACTCTGCTGCTTGTTGTGCTGTTTGGCCCATAACATTTTGTGAATCGTGCAGCTGTTGTAGCTGCTGGAGCCCTGCAATGTACCACCTCCTGGTTTTCCAGCAGACTTGGTGGGTCCCAAGCATATGAACTGATGAGTCCATTCCTCCCATCTAGCAGTTGTAGTCAGCCACTGCTGTGCGCCTAGGGACAGGGATCCTCCAACACTCAACATCTTCTCCCTTGTGCCATCACAACACTTTGTTAGCTGTGAAGACAGCATGGAAGTTGCTGTAGATCAAAAGTTCTCTGGTGTCCATCCAACCATTACATTGGTTGGATGGACGGCTTCTTTATCCACAGGTCTAAAAGTCAAAACCAGAGCCAGAATTAATGTGTACTCTGAATTGTGAGCTAGTGCAATTGAATTAGTGATGTTGTGGTATGTGAGTACTTCAAAATATCCAGAAACATCTTTGGGCTTTAAAGAGATATGCAACTGAATGTCGCCTTCATAGCAGCGAGAATTGTCACTGAGACTTCCTTAAAAGTGCTTAAAATGTGCTGAAGAGGAAGAAATCATAACAGAAACAATAAAGGCCCAAAACAGAACTTTATAGTAGGAGAAGTGGAAGAGAACCAGAACTTAAAAACAGCCACAGACAAAAAACATTGAGACAGATATCATCCAATACTAGACATTAGTATCTCAGCCTATTGATCAAAATGTTCAACAGTATCAGTAAGGCAGAGGTCAAGCAGAACAAAACTTCGCCTGCATCAGTATGCAAAATGTCACTGCAGACTCTAAGAAGGGCTGTCTCTTTGGAACAGTTATAAGATGTAAACTGGTAAGTTTCAAATCTTAGCAGTAAACTGTAATTTTCAAATTGGTCTTTAAATTCTTTAAAGAAGAGAAGGGTCAAGATTTTTTCAAAAAAGAGGGTGGATGACAACATTTTTTATTTAGTTTTTTTAAACCTTGCCTGTCCGGCAGTTTTAGCAAGCAGATTCAGTTCAGTTTTATTTATTTAGCACTACATTACTATAACAGTTGTCTCAACGTGTTTTATGTTGTAAAATAAAGAGCCTACAATGATACAGAGAAAAAAGAGAAAACCAATTAAATGAGCCCCTGTAAGAAGTGCTTTGGCGACAGAGGGGAGTGGGAAAAATCTCTTTTAACAGGAAGAAACCTCCAGCAGAACCAGGCTCAGGGAGAGGTGGCAATCTGCCACCACTGTTTGGCAGTAAAGGGAGGAAGATAGGACAAAAGACATGCTGTGGACAGGAGCCAGATATTAATATGAACTAATGATTAAATGCAGTTCATTAAAATGGGATTCCTCCAGAAGCATAGATCTATTGCAGCATAGCTAATTGAGGATTCCAGGTCACCTGACCCTGCCCTAACTATATGCTTTATCAAAATGGAAAGTTTGAATTCTAATCCTAAAAGTAGAAAGTATGTCTGCTGCCCAAATCCAAACTGGTTGCACAAGGCTGAAGCCTCTTAACCCCCATTCCACTTTAAATACCCTTGGAAACACAAGTAAGCTCCCAGTCTGAGAGTGACGTGCTCTAATGGGGTGGTACAGTACTTTGTTTTTAAATTCAATTTTGGATTTAACCAGGGAGCCAATAAAGGGAAATATGTTCTCGCTTTCTAGTCCCTGTCAGCATTCTGCTGCATCATTTTGGATCAGCTTTTCAAGGAGTTCGGGGAAACATCCTGATAATAATGAATTGCAGTAGACCAGCCTAGAGGTAATAAATGCATAAACTAGTTTTTATGTCTTTAAGACATTTCTGCAGGTTAACTAATTGGGGTGTGTTATCTGGCTTCATAGATAGATAAAGTTGGGTATCATCTGCATAGCAGTAAAGATGTATGCTATGCTTTCTAAAGACACTGTCTAGGGGAAGCATAGACAGAACTGGTCCTACCATGGAACCCTGTAGAACTCCGTTATTAACCTTAGTTGACTACAAATTTAATTCTAGGTCACATTAATCTGGAGAGAATATCTGCCTCAATAAAAAAACAGTTGGATGAATCTGTTTTAGGGGGAGCTCGGCTTTAGTCTCATCTACCTATGTGCCTTACAGGTGGCCAGGGTTGGTCTTTGTATCTCTGGCGACTTTTCAGGGAGCTGGAGAGCTGGGGCTGCTGTTTCTGGGTATCTGTGTGTCTGTCTTGATTGGTGGTGGTGGGGAGCATGAGTGATTACTGCCTTGCTGTCCTGGGATGTTAGGTCTGGGGTCCTTGTAGTCATTGGTGCTTGCACTGGGCTGGGTGGCTTGCTTCTTCTGCGTGGGTTGGGTATGGATCTGTGGCCCTGGCACTCAAACATGTAGGGTGGGTTGTCCTTAGTCTCCTTCAGAATGTCTGATTTACGCCTCTGGGGTCCTTGGTTGTCTGCAGGTCCTTTCTGGGGGGGTCTTTGGCTATTTGCCTCTCAAGTTTATCTGCACCTTAGACATTGAGGGTTTTAGGAGGGAGGTGTGGATGGGCTCTGTTGACCAGCTAGTTAGGCTGGCAGATGGAGTATGTAGCCACTGTAATTCTATCATTTTGCAATCTGCCCTTACAGGTTGGAGTGGGTGGAAATCATTGAGCCACGCACACGGGAGCATATGTATGCCAATCTGCTAACGGGTGAGTGCGTGTGGGACCCACCACAGGGTGTTTGCATTAAGCGTACCGGTGAGAACCAGTGGTGGGAGCTGTTTGACCCCAATACTTCACGCTTCTACTACTATAACGCCTCTACCCAACGCACAGTGTGGCATCGGCCTCAGGGATGTGACATCATACCCTTGGCCAAGCTGCAGACTCTGAAGCAGCACACAGATGCCACCATCACTCGTCCTCCAGGTGGCGGGCGGCGAGCATCTGCTGACAACAGCCCAGGACGGAACAGCGAAGTCAGCCGAGAAGGAAGCACCTCGTCCTCCCTTGACCAGGAGCTGTCCGAAAAACAAGGCAACAGAGAGGAGGCAGATAGGTAAGACTGAGTTAGTTACAGGTATACAGCACACTATGCTTAGGGTAATGTTCAGCCATTAGAATGGCACTGTGCAACCTCCATGATGCCCCCCCCCCCCAGTCTACCCAAAAAACCCCACTTAGTTATGTGAATATGAGACAGGAATACATGTATTTCTCACTTTCAACACAGATTTTTTTTAACGTCCAAAATACTGCAATAATTCCTTTATGTTAACATATGGATTAATATCAGCTAAAGAGCTAAAACAGCATGACAGTAAGTCATACAATAGTGGTACTTTACCTTTTTACTTCAGATCTACAAGTCTGTTATGCCATATCATTTTTATCTGCATGTTGAAGCTTTATCATGGAAAGAAGAAGCCATATGTGAATATGATGTAGAAACACCCATCTTCTCTGGGCAAAAACTCATGTCAAAATGACTGAAACAAAAAGGAAAACTGTTCTGTGGCCAGAGAAATAAAAACATTCTCATGAAATCATTTTTTAAAAGCATGTGTGCAACATCCTCTAAGCTTTAGAGGAGAAAGACCATCCAGCTTGTTATCATTTCTCAGTTCCAAATTCTGCGACAGTGCCTATATAACTGGTAGGTTGTACGTATTGAAGGTTTTAGATCAAAATATGCTCCCATCCATGCAGTGTCTTTTTTGCAGATGTTTAAGCATTTCCACATACTGAAAAGATGCTGCTGATGCACGCTCTGATCTAGTCTGTTCCCTGAACTCAAACTCTAATTTTAAAATTATTTTCAAATCCAGTTGCTGTTTCCCTTTTTGGTCTTTCTGCCTTTACTTTTGTTTCTGTAACTGAAAGGAATGCTCTGTTGTTATTGAGTGACTGGCTCACAGGAATATAACTTCCTTTGAGAAACCCTTTGGTTGCGTTTGCAGTATGCCTTGGGACATTACCCACTGGTATTTTAAACTGCTGTCCAATCACGTTTGCCGCATTTGGTCAAATCTGAGCAGAGTTTAGTCCTGCACAGTTCAGATTATATTCTACTACTGCTTTTAGCAGTGACGTCATCATTAAATGGTAGTGATCCCGTTCTGTTGCAGGCATATTACTTCATATCATGAGCTTTTGCTCTCTTTCTGCATGCTTTTCTCTTCCCATCATTTAGGAATAAGTTAATCTTGGTTTTATTACCTTATAATAACAATCACTTTCAGATAAATGTGAATATGAGGTATTTTTCTAATAATTATAAGATTAATTGTAACAGAGTAACTGGAACAGGAATTGATAAGCTTCAAAACAAACTTTAATATCCTCTAACTGCATCTATTCTTTTCTTTTTCAAAATGTCTCTCCTCTCTTTTTTCTGCTCTCTTCTATCAGGACCTCTCCCTTCAGGTGGAATACTGGTACAAAAGAGCGAATGCTGATCAAGGTGACAGACAGAGAGCCTAGCTTCTTGGCCCATCAGGGAAATGGTTACTCTCCCTGTGACCCTTCCAGCCCTAGCACTCCTTCTGGAGGGGGCACCACCTCACGAGTTCGCTGTCCCTCTGGAGGAAACCCTCCTTCTGAACCTGACAGCTCCCCAGTTCTTTATGCCGACCGCCGTCAGTCTCCTTTTCTTAAGCGGGCAGAGCTGGGTGGCTCAAACACCCATCGACTCACTTCAGCTGACTCCCAGCCTCCTTCACCCCGCTACACCTATGAGCCCCCACTATATGAGGAGCCGCCAACAGACTTTCAGCCCCCACCCATCTATGAAGAGCCTCCTACTGACATGCACCTCTCTGATTCTTCTTCCTTCTACAGCACTGGCAAGTCACCTGCTCGAAAATCTTCAGTCCCCCTTTACCACTCCCCCAAGCAGGGCCAGTCACCCTATGGCCAGCTGGTTCTGACCAGGCAGAAGTGTCCCGAAAAGACTCAGAGTTTGGAGTACAGTCCTGTGGGCAAGGAATATGTTAAGCAGCTGGTGTACGTGGAGCAGTCTTCTTCCAGTCCTCGATTCAAGACAGCAGACCGTCTTCTGCGTTACGGCACAACCGGTGGCTATGGAAGTTCATATGGGGGGTCCTACACTCTGCAACACAGCCAATCTCTGATCAGAGACCCCCGCCTCCTGCTGGACTACAGTGGAGAGGGTGGAGAGGGAAGCCAGAGGTTAGTTTATGAGGACTCCATATCCTGGACGTCCAGCCAGACACATTCCCTCTCTTCTTCTTCTACAGCCAGGCCTGGGGCTTTCTCTCCCTCTGGCAACCGCAAACGCAAAAGCCGCAAGCCATCCCTCCCACAGGAACTGACTCGCTATGGGGAGGTGGAGCTTACTGGGACAGCATCTGAGGCCATGCTGGCTCAGGCCAGACTTGCTTGGGAGGCTCAGCAGGTGATGAAACAGAGGTGCAGTTGGGATTCTGGGCAGGGAGGTGGTGCTTCCCAAGCTGGCAGCTCTAAAGATGGCTATGAGAGCGACGGAGCAGTGCCTCTGCCATTACCGGGACCAGTGGTGAGGGCGTTCAGTGAGGACGAGGCACTAGCACAGAGCGATGGCCACCACTGGAAACGCAGTACCTTTGAGCGGCTGGGGTTCCCTCAGGCCCTCCTGGAGAAAAGCCTCTCTGTTCAGACCAACCTGGCCTCCCCTGAACCTTACCTTCATCCCTCACAGGTACTGCTGCATGCTAGAATTTTCTAGCCATATTTAGAAGGATAGGATAATTCCATTATTATTGCTTTTGTAGTTCAGTTACCATTGCTAATCTATAACAGTCTTACTTAATGGGGGATTTATTGTGTGTGTGTGTGTGTGTGTGTGTGTGTGTGTGTGTGTGTGTATGAATAAATGTGTAAGAGAAGAATAACGTGGCGCCATTTCCTTTGTACAAGAGTAAAGACAAAATTTCCCACTTATGGGGGCTGCCATCTTGATTTTTGGAGTCTGTAAGTCGTTGTGTCAAACTCCCATACACACACCCCCCCTTGCACTTTTCATGTGCCCGACAATCTGGTGGTGTATTTATTGGAACTGACGGCTCATTAAATTAAGGTAAATACAACCACATGCTGATATTTTAAAAGGCACCCAACATAACATACTATAGGTCTATGCTACATCATTTTGTAGACGATAGTTTAAAGCATTAGCTAGCTCAGCAGTAGCTAACACTGTCTCTTTCTCAAAATGAGTCCTTGTGTGTATTTTTGTGTAACTGTAAAATGTTGTCAGTCACAGCTTAAGTACTGTTGAAGTTCAGCATATGTATCAAGTCAATTATGCAACTATGCTATGCTTCTCCGCCCATTTTATGAAGGATGCATCGGTGTGGACTTGCATGTGCTTGGTACAGCCAATTATTCCAGAATGTATTTTGTTTGAAACTCAAAAGCAGCAATGGCAGATGAGAGTGGCCACAAAACTTTAAGTGACATTTAAAATATAACTGTTTCTGTGACACAAATAAATATTGCTGGGCATCGATTTTGATTTCTCTGATTTGATTCCAATTCACAAGGTCCTGATTTGATTTGATTTGATTCGATTCGGTGTCAAAATATTATAATTCTGATCATTTATCAGTACGTATCCATATATAAAAACAAAGCTGACACTTGTGAGACTTCATCAGAGGTGTAAGCATCACAGCAGATGAATTTGTGTCGAAGTAACTGAGGATAAAATGCAGAAAAACATGAAGGAGATTTTGCTGGTCTAGCTTTTTATAGCAGACAACCGCCTTAAAAATATTCTGCAGTAGATCAGAAATGGAAGAAAACTATGAATCAGCATATGAACATTACCTGATGCTGCTGAAGTGAAGCAGAGCAAAGGTTTTATTAGAGACACAACTGAGAGTTTTGCAATTTGGAATCATTTGTTAAAGTTTACATTTCTTTGTATTGGACAGCAGAAATGAGGCTAAATTATATATTTCAAATACGTATTATCCCCTCTGGTTACCCTGGTATAAATGCCACTTAATTGCAGTACCTCAGAGCTGAAATAAAGGTGATCTTTCTCCTCTCTGACAGACTACAAGTTCTGAAGTTCTGCTCTTACGCTTTTTGTACACCTCTGCTGACACCTGAAATGTGAACTGTTTAAAAAAAAATAAACTTTATATACTAACAGATTATCCATTACTGTAAAAACCAACAATAACCTTTGACTCAGTGGTGGTTTTTAAATGGAGAGCTGCAACGATGAGATAATAGTGCCGTTCTGAGGGGTATACATTGAATGAAATTCAACACAGTCTGGCTTGCTTTGCATTAGCTGACTCTATAATACGTAAAACCTTAGTTGGAAATAGGGCTGCCACAAACGATTATTTTGATAGTCGACTAGTCACCGATTATTTTTGTGATTAGTCGACTAATCAGATCATGCATCCATTGGACGTAAAACGTACAGCTTATTGCACCAGCATGCATCTGTTCTTATATAACTATCATTAGCTTACAGCTTTAAGTGTTTAAGGTATGTGCTAACTAAAAATAAAGACAAGATGATAGTTTATTAAATTTTAATGAAATTTGCAGATTGTTTCGGTGAAGTTTAATAAACTCCTTGCTATCTAAAATATAACGGGACACCGGAGTATATTCTCGAGCATCTCACACTACTGATAATCAGTTGTCTGCTTGAAGTTTATTCAGCTGTGTAAAAACTATAACTTTAATCTCAGCCAAACCGATTTACTCAGGAACAAATAAAAAACTAAAAAAAAAAGCCAAAAAATAACATTTTTAAGTTATCTAAGTGACTTATATATCATGTTTAACCTGAGTAGTGAAAGACGGCGGTGGGTTTGAAAACGATTTGCCGGGAGTCCGGTGTTCTCACGGCTCTAGTGAGCCTTGAACCCCGGCTAGCTATCGAGCTAGTGGGTAACAGATGTCTCCGAAAACGTCGGAGCGCTTTTGAAAATATGTGGTGTCTTGATAAACTGAGCAGATATTTGAGGTTTACACAGCTACATTCTCGCCTGAAAATATGTTAGACGTTTATTTTGTGACCCAGAAAGAATAATAAGAGTAATATTAAAACTAACTAGCTGCCGCCATTGTTGGAAACTGAGCTGGGCTGCGCTATGAATTCTGGGACAGAGCTGCTGCTTCTTCTTCGGGGTTTAACAGAAGATGGCAGTACTGCATGTACAAGGATGCCAGCTGCCGTTTCAGTCCGTTATTACACTCTTAAATCCTACTACTTATTCCTGCGTCTTTTGTGATCTTACAAAGCTTCAAACGACGCGTCGACTATTAAATTAGTCGTCGACGATTTTGATAGTCAACGTAATCGTGACTAGTCGACTAATCGTGGCAGCCCTAGTTGGAAATAGTGGGTATCACAATGGTGGTTATGAAGTTCTTCCACTAAGCCAAGCTTTCTGCTTCAAGCTTTCAGTGTACTTGGATAAAAATTGGTGTTTCGTAGATCTCTGTGGAAGAAGCCAAGCTGTTCCTTACTAAAACACAAAACAATCCCCACTTCAGTCAAAGATGTTACCAGATGATTAAAAAAATTATGATGGTGCACTGCACACTACATGCTTAAAATAAAAGAATCGGTGAAAATGTGGCGCTACCAGATGATTTTTAAACTAAAATTGAACACAAACCACCCCCGACCAGGTTAAGGGCTCAGCACAAGTTACAAGTAAAAAGATCCACACGGAAAACTGACTTTCAGCTAGGGTGTACTGGCTTTGTAGTACACCCTAGTTCAGTCGTGCTGAATCATGGTCGCTGACAGGAAAACATATGGAGACACATGCTAGTCACATTTCTTTATTAATCATGTTACTTTTATTTGGTGGACATCAGCAGTGTTATCACCAGGTATTAGCAAAAAACGGGACTGATACTACAGGCAGCTGATGATGATCTTGAGCTTAAGAAGAGAAGCCTGTTAAAGTATAATGCCCATAATAAAAGCACAGTAAGGATAACACTAGTTCGTGACCAGGCAGGCCCAATGACTTTTCTGTTTCTCATATAAAAAAGAGGTTTTAGTGCCTAATTTTCAGTCCCCTGCTGCAGGTCTTAACATTCTTCCAGAAAGGATGTGCTCTAAGCCTTTGTCAGAGCAGTGATTGAATGAACATATGCAGAGGCTCAGACATGATTGCAGACGTGCTGAGAGAAGATGGAAGAAGGATGGGCTGTATGTTTCCTTACATACTTAGGGACCGTCTCTCTGTTTACCAAGAGGCTGTACAGACTGCAAAGACTCGGTTTATCTCAAACCTAATGTCCACAAATAGACACGAGCCTCAGGTACCATCTTGTAAACCTTTCAACCTTCACTCTTGCTGCTATCCTTTTGCCACAAATAACTCCTGACACTTGTCTCCAGCAACTCTACCCTGGCCCCCTCTCTTTTCCACCTCTGTTGTGCCCTGTCCATTGCTTTGGAAATATTACTGATTAACTGAGGAAAATAAAGTTATTTTGCTTGTTTAAAAATGAGGCAAAAACAAGTTGTGACAAAAAAAAAAATCTAGATAGTGATTCCTGGACTCCAGTTCAGAAAGGTCTACAGAGGGTTTCTCCACACGAAAACTCTACAATTCGTCCAGAAATCTCGTGCAGAGGTGAGTCGAGGTCATTAAATCAAAAGCACATGAACATTTAGGTAATTGCCATTAGCTTAGCGATCACGTGTAGAATGAAGGTCTTCCTCAATCTTTACGAGTAAGCAGCAAATCATATGATTAGAATTTTATAGATTGTATTCATATTGGCCAGATGTCTATAATTATCAACCAGGGAGTCATCAGGCAGCCCTTCTTATACAAAAGATGCATGACACCTTGATAAAAGGGGAGTCTAGAAGTCTCTTATGTAGCCTTTTTGCAGACTTTGTTATGCGTGGAATTGAGCAGGTTAATTACACAGTGCAATTGTGGCAAGAGAGGCGTTGCTGAGCTCAGGTGGAATAAAAGAAAACTTCTTTCTAGTGTCCAAAACAGCACTGTCTGTTCCTACGATCAGCATCACAACCTTTACTTTGTAAAACAAATGGCAGCTGATAGGAGCAGCTTTTTTCCCCTCATGTTGGAGTTTGTTAAAGATGTGATTTGACCTTTACGTTTTCCAAGTGAAAAATCTAGTAAGTCAGGAGCTGTTTCTCAATACCCAAGAACACAAGTTAGTACTTGTGTTCTTGCTTGTGTGGACTTCCTGAGAACAGAGAATCCAGCACAATCATTCTACAAATTGAGGCAGTGCAGTTGATAACATCACATCTCAGCTCAAGTGTGTTTTTACTGTCATTCCCTCCCAATTTCATTGATTAATATTTACAATAGAAATTACTCAATTTCCTTGGAATTAAACTAGATTATTTGTGTTTTTAAGCACTTTGACAAAATGTTTGGCTATAACAGGATCATTGACGTAAAATTGATTAAAAAAGATGCAGTAAAAACTGGACTGATTTATTCATTACATGCATACATGCGCCATATAAACTACATTATCTAGAGATGCTGATTACTATTATATAAATCCTTTTTTTAGATGTACAGAACATCTGCTCGCCTTTAGTGTTCATGGCCGTTGTCTTCTAACATTCAGAGATTTACTGATCTGTGTCTAAGCTGACAAATGAGTATTAGGGCCATATTAAGAAAAAAAATGTATTGATCATTTTGAGAGTAAAGTTAAAATACTATTTTAAGAAAAAAGTTTAAATGTGGAGGTTACCATTGTTTCAAGGCAGTCTTCCTTGGAACAACCATATACCCCCTTTAAAATGCCTTGTGTAGATAAGTTAGTGAAATCGTACTTCAAAATAGGTTTTAGTTGCAAGAAAGGAAATTATTTCCTTTTTTAGCAAACACAGTGTGGTGATAAGTATAAGGATGTTGAAAGGATGGTGCAGAAAGCTGTGTCAGGTCAGAAGCAAAAAGCACAAAAATGTAAGAGTTGGCCTGATTTGTATAAAATGAAGTGGCTGGCAGTGGACAGATGCAGGGATACCGATGGTTACACTTTTTTCAATGAAAAGGATGTATATTTTATCACAAAACCGTAAGATGGCTGATCAATTTCTTCCACTAACTCATCTACATAAGGCATTTTCTAGAGCAGGGGTGGGCAACTCCAGGCCTCGAGGGCCGGTGTCCCTGCAGGTTTTAGATGTGTCCTTGAACCAACACAGCTGATTTAAATGGCTAAATTAGCTCCTCAACATGTCCTGAAGTTCTCCAGAGGCCTGGTAACAAACTAATCATGTGATTCAGGTGTGTTGACCCAAGGTGAGATCTAAAACCCGCAGGACACCGGCCCTCGAGGCCTGGAATTGCCCACCCCTGCTCTAGAGCGTATAGCAGCCTACACATAACGTCCATATTTTGACTTTTTTCTTGAAACTGAATGTTAACTTCGAATTATTCCTTCTACCGCTTGACAATATCCTTAGTCGAAGTCAGCAGCAAGTCACCCGCACTATACACAGTGTAGGTAGAGCACTGTTTTCCCGTCCTGAGTCGCCTGACAGTATGCCAGAATTTCATTGAGGCAGTCCAAAAGTCTTTTTCCGTGGCCTCTCCAAAAGAATAAAATTGCAGAAACAAGCAGCAGAAATAAGCTTTCTCCAAAGGGTGTCTGACCTCTCCCTTAAGAAATAGGGTGAGTTTGGTCATCCGGGAGGGGCTCAGAGTAGAGCTGCTACTCCTTCACATTGAAAGGAGCTGAATGAGGTGGGTTGGGGATCTGACAAGGATGCCTCCGGGCACAGTCATTACATCACTGAAACACAAACTTCATCTCTCTTAATAAAAACATTAGACATGCACAGCTCAGTCTGCATATTGAACAGAAACAAACATGTTAGATGTTAGAACTGTCTTGTTAATACCGTAATATTTCAAACCTTACAGTTTCAGCCGTCATCTGTCATTGCCGCTTTTGATTTTGGATGAAATGCATTCTGAAAAACTTGGCTGCACCAAGCACACAAAAGTCACCCCCAGTGCATGCTCAGTAGAATGGGCAAAGTGAGAACACATCTGGATGTTTTAAGCCTGCATGACTTGAATTGAATTGGAGTAGTACTTGGGCTGCAACTGATGACATTTCACAAGTCCACAAGAATACAGGTATACACAAGTATGTATATTGAGAAACAACCAAGATCTCGAAGGACTGCACAGGAGCGCGCCTCAGGTAGGTGAAAATCCCTCTCGCCCCTCTGTCCGACTTAAGTGGATAAGGACAGACACACGTACATTTTAAAGAAATTTAATGGCAGCTGGAGCTGCGTGATCATTTCCTGTAAAAAGTGCAATTAACTTTACTGTAAACACTTTTCACATCCTCTCATAATTTGATTTACAATAAAATTGCTGTAACTGGATTTTACTGCAGTTTGCTATAATTTTATTTACAGTAAAGCTACAGTAAATTTTATTAACAGTAAATTTACTGTAAATTTAATTGGTAATTATAGCAACCACTGTGAATTTAAATTAGCATTGCTGTAAATTCAACAGCAAATTCCTGGCAGCAGGACGTTATTTTAGAATTTACAATAACCAATTTGCTATATTGTCTATATTTTACAGTTACTGTATTTTTTTTAAACTATCTGTATTTAGATTATTTGTAGCTTATCTTTATTTAAAGTAATGTGCTTTACTGTATCTTTATTTATAAAATTCTTAGTGTTCTCCAGTTTAATTTATACTGTTGCAGGACTAAGATAGTAAAGCACTATAAACTACATCTGACTCCTGTTCCTTCAAAAGCCAGTTAGTCATGAATATTTCTCCTTAAAACATGCTTTTTAATTGTTGAAAGTACAGTTTACAAATGTGTAAGAAAAAACTGACGTGTTTATAGTAGAAACTGAAAACATTCTGTCGTTTAATTGTTTATTGCTTAATTACATTAGAATTGGCTTCAAACGCACATTCAGGCCATTCAGAGGCACTTTGTATATAACTTATAATATGTAATATTCAATACTGAACTTTGATACAGTACTGTATATTTTATTTAATTCTTTGCATTTTTTTTTGAAGAAAAGTTTATTTCAATGTTTTCACATTTCAGAGAACATAATATTAGATTCAGCGATTAGTTTTAGTTGGATAACCTTATCAATTTCCTGCTTTAATTCTAATGCCACACCCATATAATTTTTTTTTTTAATTGATATACAAACAAACATAATCATAGTGGTTCACCTATGATGCCTTTGAATATCTTTCTTTTGTTCAAAGCTGTTATTTCTAAAGAACGACTGGACTTTGTTGCTCTGAAATAACCTTGTCAATATTGACAAATTAAAATGTCAGTCTTGAATTTGCTACCTGAGTGTTAATAAGTGCTAAAGAAACTTTATAAATGTTTTGCAGCGGCGGCACAAGATTAATTGTCTGTTTCCTCACTCCCTCTCTGTTTGTCCAACTTTAAGTCAGAGGACCTCGGAGCTTGTGCCCAATTTGAAGCCAGTCGAAATGCAAGGAATATGATGCCTAGCGCCAGCTGTGGCATTTTCCCAGAGTTCACCCTGAGGAAGCCGTCCTCGGAGACCGACATTGAGAACTGGGCATCCAAGCACTTCAATAAACACACACAGGTATTCACAAAAATATAAAACACAAGCCTGTTTCCTTTTAGTGATTCTGAACCTGATATCTCTACTGTATAAAAACGCTTTATGTATCCCATACTTTATTCTAATGGTCTGTTTTCAAGATCTCTAAAGGAAAAGGTCATTTAATTTTTACAGTTATCTGACTGTTTAACATTATCCAGTTCATGCTTTTAATTAATTAATTTCTATGCATGTGAAACAAATAAATTAACAGTCAATTAACATTATAGTAAGACTGTAATAACAGCATTGCATTAATAACACTGTTGATCTCACATACTGACAGTAAAAAGGTTTTATTATAATAAATAGACAGTAATTATCTACCCAAAGCGTAGACACACCTTTGGATCTTCAGGTTGGGGGTGTCTGTATTCAGAAAGGGCCCCCCGGCTACACCCCCTATGCTAATAAATCATACTTCACATACAAATGAAGACATACCTACTCGGACTTGCCTGGATTCAAAAGGTTAGGTCAGGTGTTGACAAACCAGGACACACGAATGAGAAGTGTGCTGCTGGAACATGAAGGCACAAGTGGGCAAGAAATAAAGACAAGGCATTGTTGGAATGCTACTACACAAGTAACCCCAGCAGAAGGGGTTACTTGAAGAGGATGTGCAACCTATGGATTTTTTGATACCCGAGCAAGGCACAGAAAGGAATTGGGAGGAATACCAAAGGAGTGAAGGAGTACTGGTAAACAGAGCAGTGGCCTGAGACTGCAAGGCTAGGCTGACCAACCTGTGCACTGCCTGGATTGACTACAAGAAGGCCTATGACTCGATGCCCAACACCTGGATCCTGGAATGCCCAGAATTGTACAAGATCAACAGGACCCTCAGAGCCTTCATCAGGAACTCAATATGTGACATACAACACTAGAAGCCATCTTCAAGCCCATAGCACAGGTTGCCATCAAATGCTGGATCTACCAAGGAGATGCACTGTCCCCACTCCTATTCTGTATAAGCCTGAGCCCCCTCAGTGAGATCATTGACAAGACTGGCTACGGACTTGTTCACTGGTTTGATTACTACGGAACGGAGCAATCTCCTGCAGAGGGTCAGGCAAGTTCTAAGAAGTCAGCTGAACAGTAAGAACAAGATCCTATCTGTAGGTAAGAACGCCTATGCCCAGGCAGCAGAAACCCAAGAAAGAAGAGGGGGAACCAACATGAAAAGATAGACCCCTGCATGGTATGTACCACCGGCAGATAGAGGAAGTGGCTGACATCCAGAAATCCTACCAGTGGCTGCAAAAATCTGGACTGAAAGACAGCACAGAGGCACTAATCATGGCAGCACAGGAACAAGCTCTGAGCACAAGATCCATAGAGGCTATCACACAAGTGCAGGCTGTGTAAAGATGCCCCTGAGACAATCCAGCACTTAACAGCAGGATGCAAGATGCTAGCAGGGCATACATGGAACGCCATAACCAAGTGGCCGGCATAGTGTACTGAAACATCTGTGCCGAGTATGGCCTGGAAGTCCCGAGGTCAAAATTGGAGGTGGTGGAGAATGACCGAGCTAAGATCCTGTGGGACTTCCAGATACAGTCAAAATGGTGGTGGCTAACCAGCCAGACATAGTGGCGGATTAACAAGCAGAAGAAGACGACCGTAGTGATAGATGTAGCGATACTGAATGACAGCAACATCAGGAAGAAAGAACGCAAAAAGCTTGAGAAGTACCAAGGGCTCAGAGAAGAACTGGAGAAGATGTGGAGGGTGAAGGTAACAGTGGTACCTACCTCCGAGTGGCAATTGGAGCGCTAGGTGCGGTGACTCCCAAGTTAGGCGAGTGGCTCCAGCAGATCCCAGGAACAACATCGGAGATCCTTGTCCAGAAGAGCGCAGTCCTAGGAACAGCAAAGGACCTTTGTTGTCTTGATGTCAGCAGCTTCTGTCTCCTCCTTTGACCAGCTTGTTATCCCACTTTGTTACTATCAACTGCACTTCTCCAGTCTGAATGACATTCCAATGTCACTGCTGCAGATCCCAGTGGTGTGGGTCAGTGAATCGATGTCTCAATAACTCCTGGCATATAGCTTGATGTTGTTGGTATTAGAAGCCAGTCTTGTTAATCGTCTCACTGAAGGGGTTCAGGCCTGTGCAGAACAGCAGTGGGTACAGGGTAGATCCTCAGTATATCCTGCATTTGATGGTGACTTGTGTATTTGGGTTGAATTTGACCTCAAGTGTTTTTTGCCACATCCCCATCAAATTCCTGTTGAAGGCTCTTGAGGTCATGTTGATGTCGAAGGCATTCCAGCATCCATGTGTAAGCCACTGAGTTATATGTTTTTGGGCGGTGCACTGGTTGGTCAGTCTGGTCTTACAAGTCTTGAGTGACAACTCAAGACTACCAGGGGCTGGGACCCTCTGGTGTTTCTGCTGGTTCCTTCCTGAGCCCCGCTTTTGCTAAATTCTTATACCTAATAATGAATGCAACCTGTAAGTTGCTACAGTGGACAATGAAACAGACAGTAACAACAATCCACCTGCAGTTTCTCCAGAAACGGTCATTTTGATTTCAATCTGTTTCTGTTTTAACCATCTGTTCCCCAGATGGTTAAAGCTTGCTTCCAGGTTGTTAATTAGAAGGTCTAACCCAGATGGATTTAATGTGTTTATGAATGGTAGCAATATCTTGATGAAACGCCTGTAGTCATGTAAAGTACATGCTAATTTCTCGAAGGTCAACCTTTCTTGCTATATTCAGTAGAGGCATATTCAGCTTTGCACTGTAAGTAGTTTATACACTTGGTGCAGCTGTTGCTAAAATTTAGTGAAAGAGTGATGGCCTCATATCATATCCAAACTGATAATCTTTACCTTTCACTTAACTTTAAAAATATCTCATATGTAATAATTTCAGCAAAAAAGGGAAAATGTACAACTATAATTAAATTAAATTAAATTTTAATTTATACAATGTCAGTTCATAGCAACGGGTTCTTCAATGGCTTTATACTGTAAAAAAAGACCTTAATGAATTTAAGATGATCCCCATTAACAAGTATTTGGTGACAGTAGTGCAGAAGAAATCCTTTTAACAAGAAGAGACTTCAGGAAGATGCTCAGGGAATGGCAGCCATAATTCTCTGCTGAGACAAGGTTAATTAAATGTCAGTTGCTCTCTTAGCATCTGTTTCTGTGTCACTTAAACAACTTTATATTTCTCTCAATCCCTTATTTCTTTCCTCAGGGTCTTTTTAGAAGAAAGGTCTCTATTGCCAACATGTTGGCCTGGAGCAGTGAGCCTATCAAGAAGCCCATGATTGTGACTTCAGACCGCAGCGTGAAAAAGGAGGCAGTCGAGATCTTTAAACTCATCCAGACCTACATGGGAGACCGTCGCTCCAAGGCCGACCCCCTTTCTGTGGCTCTGGAGGTGAGTTTTTCTAACTTTCTCATTATGTCCTTATAAATAATTTTATTTCAGCACCTTCACTAGAAAACTGACACTGAGTCCAGAAGTTTGGTACAGTGTGTACACAACCACTGTGCTGTTTAAAAAATGAGTAAACTGGCCAAATATAGGCCACAAGAAGAACTGGAAGGCCAACAACCCTATTTACACTAATAAGGATAATATGAAAAAAAATATCCAGTGACCTGAAACATTCAGACTTTTAATGGAATAAAGGATCATTTTTATTTTTAATCATCATCAGAATCATAGACTAGAACAAGTCAGCCAAACAAAGAATAGCCATGGGAAGTTTTACACGAAAACCAAGAACTTGTCTTGAAGACTGCTTAAAGAAATTACAAGAAAGCTTCCTCAAGACAGTTCAGGCTGTACTGAACAATAAAGACGGTCATGCCAAATATTGACTTTCAAGCTCATTTCAAGTTTAGAAACTCTGTTCGTACCCTTTACCTTATACTGTATTTCCATGTTTTATAGAGTTCAATAGATCAATGTTCCATTTCCCATTTTCCTACCAACATAAAAAGAAATGAGGGGTGGATCGTGACTTTTGCACAGTATTTTAGCAAATGTTTAAAGTGAGACATTTTACTATTTCATTAAAATATTAGCTAATTTGGTTAATTGTCAACAGGTCAGTAACACGACTTGGTTTAAAAAGACTATAAAAAGAGGCACAATAATGTTCCTTAATGTAAAATTGAGTTTAAAAAAAACTTGAATATTTCATTATCTACAGAACAAAATATCATCAAAAGATTCAGAAAATATGAAGTCGAAAAACCAGTATTAGATCCCTGTGTTATTTAGGCCCTGTGGTGGCACTATATTGAAAACAGTCATTATTCTCTCATGGAAATGACTGCAGGCTCAGAAACACTTTGAGAAATCTTTGTCTGTGAACATTCCTGTGATATTCACAAATGCAGGTTAAAGGTTTATTATGCAAAGATGTGATACGATGTTCTCTGGGCTAAGGGTCCTTTTAAAATGGACTGGGCTAAGTAGAAGACTGTTCTGTGGTCAGACGAATCAACCTTTGAAATTCTTAAAAACATTACGCATCCTCTGCATTAAATAGGAGAGAGACCATCTGGCCTGTTATTAACATTCAGTTCAAAATCCTGCGTCCTGCCTATGGAACACTCACATCCAGACAACATATTTGCCAAGAAAAGCCTTGTATATTCCAGCAAGACAATGATAAACTGCATACTGGATTTGTTTCACTGACTGAAAACGTCTGGTAGTGGTAAACATGTGGTAAACATGGCTCTGTACCAACTTTTTTGAGACATGTTGCTGCCATCAAATACAAAATGACCTTATTTTTTCTTACAATGGCACATCTTCTGATTTTCGATACTTGATATGTCTTTGTTCTATTGTGCATAAAATATTTATGACAGCTGCAAATCATTGCATTGTGTTTTCATATACATTTTACGCACCATTCCAATTTTTGTAAAATTGAGGTAAATCAGTTGGACAGAAAAGTTAAAATGACCTCAAATTTTTTAACGTTACATGGTCCTTTGCCTGTCTGTCAGGTTGTGGTGCGTGGGTGGAGTAATCAGGGTTTGCGTGATGAGCTCTACATCCAGCTGTGTCGTCAAACTACAGAGAACTTCCGCTACGACAGCCTAGAGCGAGGCTGGGAATTGATGGCCATCTGTCTAGCTTTCTTTCCCCCGACACCCCGTTTCCACACTTACCTGGAGGGCTATATTTATCGACACATGGACCCTCTGAATGACACCAAAGGTGAGGGTGCAACACACATCTCTGCTATTTAGTACCAGTGACACATGACCTGACTGGAACCAAGTCACTTGGATGGTATTTTATTGAGGTGGCTTTTGATGGAAAGACTTGGATAAATTACGCTCTTTACTCGTATTTAGCCAAATGCTTAAAAATTGACAGGACAGCACTTCATGGTGCAAATGGATATTGACAAAGCATTTTGTAAAAGTAACACAGGAATTTTTCATTGAAAATATCCCCTCAACATACAGGCACAAGACACAAACACATATATTCACACATGCACAAACATTTTTTTTCTACTCTACTTTATAAATAAGATAATTTGCAATCTCTCATAATGACATCGCCAAGTTTTGTAACTTGGAATATCTGTGGTGTTGGAACACAGGCAGAGACTCAAAGCGTCCGCCACATAAATAAACTTAAAGCTTACATTGTTTACATTTATTGTAAACTGACTCTCAGATATAAAAAAAAAAAAACCTTTAACCATATCATCTCTGCTCATTTTAATTCTAGACAAAGAGGGATAGTTATTTCACTACACAAATCAATTGTTTTTACTCATACTCTTATGCCTTTTCGTTGCGTCGTCCTGCAAAGCACTGATCACTTTCACTTGTTAAGAACTGGCATTGGCCTCAACCTCAGTCTGGACTTTAGATTGGAATGAAAGTATCCCACCCGAGATTGCAAGACCATTGGGTGTTTCGTGGGTTGTTGTCAGGAACAGCAAGCGAGAAGATAAAATAAAAGTGGGGATGCAGAGCTGGCTATCGCATCCAGCTGCAAAAACAACAACAACACGAATTAATCTTCCTCACCAATGCATCTCTCAAAAACACAATGGAGGAGCTACAATCAGAGATTTAATACAACTGCTTTGTCCAGGAGTGTTGTCCGCTGATTGTAACTGAATCCAGTGCCTCAGTGGAGTTACCGGGCCGGAATCTACACCGCCAGGACTGGAGTGAATCTGGTAAGGGAAGGGGCGGAGCGTTCTGTCCTTATGTACTCCAGAACTGATGCCAACAGTAGAATTGACTATGTGCATGAGACAATGCTAACTTCCTGGTTTGAGACCGGATGTGGGGTTGTGCATTTCCGGTAGCTTTACTTTGCGGTCAATCGCTACTGCGACGATATACTCCAAAATCATGTCCAAAACTCGAAAACGGAAAGATCGTGTTAAGTTACAAAGAGCAGAAGGTGGGAACACTCACCACTGTTGTGTCATAAAAAATCTAATGATCAATTTTAACGTTTAAAGCGTTTAGATCGATCAGTTGTTTACATCACTCAACACAAGCAGAACTGCATCACTGCAGCAGAAGACACATCGTCCACATTCAGAAGCACATCTCTGTATAGTGACAGTTATTATGATTTAAACAGGCAAATGTTCAGCATTCAAACTACAGGTGAAGAATAGTCAAACCAGATGTTTCCCCCATTATGTCGAGATCAGCTAGTCAAGTACACACCTACACAGCATGTTAACAAACCGTGAAAAAAGCCACACACAAAATGAATGATTGCTGGTAAGGGTTTCTATACATTAGTATTTACGAAGGGTATGTTGTGATTTACCTTCAAAATTACAGCGGTCCCTCGCTATAACGCGGTTCACCTTTCACCTCGCTGTTTCGCGGATTTTTTAGTGCAAGTTTGCATGCTTTTTTTTACGTCACATTGTGTCCTGCGTCCTGATCGCTGCAGACGATCTCCTCCGTGACGTCTCTCCTGTACAGTACAGAATCGCTGCATCGATCGCTAGCAGTGTGACTCTGAAGTGCAGTGCTGTATGTCCACGAAACGTTTTGCACCGTCAAAAAATAAAATTGGCTACTTGATTTCACCTATCGCTGGTTATTTTTAGAACATAACACCCGCGATAAACGAGGGACAGCTGAGAAATATAACATTTGAATCCCTTTTCTCTTTTTTTCTGAGGCGCGGGGGAAAAATATCGACAAGTCAATGAACATCATTTACAGATATATTGGGTAAATGCCCAAGACATCTATAGAAATGTAAATCGCCGCTTGATTCATTCATTTGCTTAACTTGTTTTGGACTGTAAACCAGGCGCGAATAGGACACCGGAAACAAAGCTCCCCACAGGAGTTTCCGCACCGGAAGTAGCATATGCTAACGTGCACATAGTCAATTATAGACAGTCCTAACCGTACTTAGAGGCCATGTCCAGTCAGTGCAGACGCTTCTATCTACCTCACAAGCTAATGGTGTCACGATCACTGCCGTGTGTTTTAAGGGAGGACCAGATGCAGACAACGCAGGCAGAACTGAATTTAACAAAAGGGAGCTGGTTTATGGGGCAGATGGAAAAACATTAAAAAGGGCAATGTTGTTGCAGGGGACGTTAATAAGACATATTTAAAATCAGTACTCTCCAAATTCCACCAACATGTTAAGTGTACATGAGCAGAGGGGACAGGACAGTGGACCATGTGTAGAATAACATCAAGTGGGCCTAAAATCCGACACCCCTCCCCCACCTAGGACAATCTGACCATCTCTCTTCCCTGTCTCCACCTCCCTTAGGAAACAAACCTCTCCAAGCACCCAGGTCACTGAACCACCTAGGTTTTTCCTAACCAAAAATCTTGGATGACGAGTGAAGTACATGCTCTGATCTCGTAACTCAGCCTTCATGCTGAGGGACCGTTCTCTGTACAGCACTGCCAGGGACAACCTGAGGAAGAGGAGCATCAAACGGGCCAAAGAAGGCCTGCAGGAGGAGTATAGAGGGCTTCCTCACTGACAACAACTCCCGCCAGGTGTGAAGAGGCATTCAAGCCCTCACCAGTGTTTGAGGCGGATAGTCTCTCAGCACATCAGAGGCTGCCTACTGCCCTATCTCGATCTCTACCAGTTTGTTTACAGACCAAATCAGTCTACGGAGGATGACAGGAAGAATTAAGTGAGGATGCTCTTCATGGACTACAGCTCAGCATTCAACACCATCATCCCAGACATCCTTACCAACAAACTGGACCACCTCAGCATCCCCCCTGCCACCTGCTCCTGGATCACAGGATTTCCTAACCAACTGGAGTTGAGACAGCGTACAGGGCGGAGCGAGAGAATTTGTCCCACTGGTGCTCAGAAAACAACCTGAAGCTCAATGTCCTTAAAACAAAAGAACTCATAATGGACTTCAGGAGGCAGTGACAGGTCCATTCCCCTGTCATTGTAAATGGAGAACAGGTGGAATCTGTCTCCACCTTCAGGTGTTATTTATTCCTGCTGTCTACTTTTATATTTTATTCTAGCACACTTGGTGTGAAGCACTCACAATTTCTTGTACATGTACAATGACAATACATGACTATTCTATTCTATTCTATTCTATTGTTATTGGAGGAGATTCTATCACCAGATAGTTCCAACAGACATCTACATAACTCACAATCCAAAGAAATAATTAAATTCTATAAGAATGATTTTATTTTTGGTGAAGATATTTGACTAAAACAAGTACCAAGTGGTGATTTAATACCTTTCTGCTGACTTTGACATATACATTAAAAAGGAGTCATCCACATCATCTACAAAAAGCAGAGATGAGATTCTGAGGCCGCTACTTGGTTATACCTAGAAATACTGTCCATAAATGTTGTGAACAAAAGTGACAAAGAGCAGTCTCCCACTGTAAATTAGTCTAACAGATTGCTGGCAATAAGGGATCAAGCTTTCGCTGCGGTTGTACATGGACATGGAATGGCTCATAAGAACAGGCCAGACACCCCATACTCCTACAGCGCCCTCCACTAGCATACAAAGCACACGTAGATTGGTTGGACAAACTTCCACATATATTCACGCTGAAACATCCTTGAGAGGATAAAGAGCTGGCCCATGGTTCCACTACTAGGATGAAAACTGCATTGTTGACCTGGACCTGGGATTGTTCTAACAGACATATTGTCCTTTCCAATACCCTGGCCTAGTTGAAGCACATCCTCCAATCCGCTTTCTTAAAGATGGCAATCACCATCCCAGTCTGAAAATCCTGAGACATCACTCCAGATCTCCACACAATGTTACAGAGGAGTGTCAAACATGACATTCCTAGAACATCCAGAGCCTTCAGGAGTCAAGCCTTTCTCAAGGAGGCTTGTTCCAAGACATTCAATGAGGTGAGCCTGACTACATCTACCTGGTATCTCTCAACCTCATGCACTAGCTCACGGTCGATCTCCACCAGAGAGGGGGCGTTCCGTGTCTCGATTACCAGCCTCGATAGGAGGGGATTGGTCCGCCAAGGCCTCCACTCTTGGCTGCCCCTGACCGCTATGATGCCCCCTGTGAGTGGCAGGCCTACGGGATGTTGGGCCCATGTCGTCTCTTTGGGATGCGTCCAGCTGGGTCCCATGAACAGTATAGAGTAACTTGGGCCGACTGTTTTTTGATTTAGAGTTACAGAAATAAAATTGAGTTGAATTAAGTAGTCATTGTGTTTTTACATTTCTATATCCACAAATGGTTTCCATAATGTTTACCAAATATCCAAGGAAATACAGTGTACAAGCCTAAAACTGAATATGTAAAATTCTATGTAGTATGGAAGTGAATAATTTGGTATAACCACTTTTATTCTGCAACACAACCTGAACTCATTTAGTCAAGCATTCTTCTAATCTCTATTAGTAGTCCTCATAAATTGTTCTGCATGATTCTTTAAGGATATCCTAAAGCTCCTCTTTGGATGTAGACTGCCTTTTGTTTTGTTCTCAGTCCAGATGATTCAACAGTGCTTCAGTAATGTTGTCCAAGCTCTGGTCGCAACTTTTGTCAAAGAGCTAGTGAGATCTAGCCTCTGCATGAGTTCAGCACTATTGTGAGGGATATACCGTAATGTCCCATCATCAAGTGCCAATTTGTCTACAGCCACTTGCTATGCAAACCCTTTGAATCCTTTTATCTCCATTCAAGTCCGTGTGCTATGGTCGGAATAAAGGATCTTTCTTAACCTTCCTCTTTTGTCTGATCATTTCCTAAAAATGTTTAAATGTACAATAATGAATTACACAGAAGTAGTGTGGGAGCCAAGTTAATATAGTACATATATTTCAGTATTTATATTTACTGTCAAACTTATTTTGTGTAATTAGTAATTTAATAAGTAAATTCATGGGTAATGAAAGTTATTTTATTGCATTTGTGTTGGCTTGGTTAAGTAAAACTGTGAATACCTTTGGTTTAAAAGTCCCGTGGAAATTTTTTCCTCTTCAAATGAACGTAGACGAGTGAAGCAATAGCTTTACATTTTCACTACATGCGAATCTGGATACCTTTGGAAAAATATTCATAACCATCTCACAGACAAACATTATGTACTTTCAATTTGTTAATATGTTTTACTCTTTTTTTTAAACTCAGTGGTTCCAGTGCCTTTGGTACATTTACCCCTAACAGTGACTCAATCTCTGACTCGATTTCTAGAAGTTGAGTGTGTCTTAAATGAAGCCATGTTCAAATATCCTTCTGATGTGGAATGTTTTCCTTATTTACAGGCATGGTTCCAGGTTTTCTCCACTGGTGTATAATGGCTCTCACCGTGGCTCACTGGAGCATCACAGCTTTAGAAATGGCTTTATAACCTTTTCCAGACTTGTTTCTCAGGTGTTTCTTTAGATTGTGGTGTGATGTCTGGCTTTTTGAGATCTTTCAGTCTGCCTCACTTTGTCAGACAGGTTCTATTTAGGTGTTTTCTTGATTTAACAGCTCTGCCAGTAATCAGGTGTGTTTAGTGAAACTGAACTCAATTACTATTTTTACACAGGACCAGTCAGGTTTGCAGAACTTTTCTCCTTTAATCAATGAAATCATCATTTAAACACTGCATTTTGTATTTACTTGGGTTATAATCTGAAACATGTGTGACAAATATGCAAAACACTAGGAAATCAGGAAGGGGGCAAACATTTTATGGCACCATTGTAAGAATCAGTTCATTTAACATTTACCGTTTCTCTAAGAAGTAAACTGTAGTCCTGAAGTACCTTAACGTCCTCTGATTTAACGAGCTCAGTTTCATTGACGATCCATTTCCAAAATGTTCCTGTAACAAAGCCTTAGCTTGAGTATAACTTCTTGTGCTATTTCCCTTGGGTGACCTCTTGTAAATTGCAACAAAATACAGACAGTCACTATGGCTGTCAGATTTACTTTCAGCACTATTTTCAAAGTCTCTCATAAACAACTGATACTCCGTCTCTCTTTTAGTCAGAGATTACAATTACTGTTGTTGTACTAAGTTTTTATTTCATTTTGCTTTTTCAAAACACAGTAATAGTTGCTGCCATTGCCTAAGCAATTATTGAAATTATGCAAATTATCATTGATGTACATATATTGAGCGCTGGCTTGAGCATTGAAGTCTTATTCACCAACTCCACCTTGTCATCCACATATGAACACTTCCTACTTCAAATCTCAGATGGCAACAGCCAAAGCGCCATAATCAAATCTACAAAATGGTAATCCAACACCAGTGATTGACATCGTGAGATACAGAATCTCCACAGATTGGAAGAATGTTTGAGTTGTTGTCGTGCTAATGAATCAATTTAAGACAACTAAAACAGTCTCCTAATGTTGTTAATATGTTGTCTTTTTCTGTTGCTCAAGGTGTGGCCATTAGCAGTTATGCTAAATACTGCTACAGGAAACTGACAAAAGCTGCACTCACTGGAGCCAAGAAGGTATGGAGCGCTGTCTGTCCACATGTTTTTACTTCCCCTTTTCAACCTAGTCTTTATTGACACAAATGCAGACAGTTCATTTCAGTGATGCAGCCTGCAAAAGAAGAACATGTAGACATGATATTTATGAGTATAAATATATTCATAAATATGTAGTATGTAGTTTAGTGTATTTAAATCTGCAAGCCTAGGAGAAACAATACCTGACTATTAATGAGGAAGAAATGGAAGGAGCAATTGGAAGAACTGTACATTTCAGCCAGTTTATTTAATAATCTAAAGCTCTTAAGAAGGTTTATTACACATTTTATACCCTTGATCGCTATAACCTAATGTCTAATAATTTTGGAAGGGCTATGTTATCAAGAAACAGATCAATTTTGTGTTTAGATGAGCTCATCTGTGGTGAATATATATTTGTTTTCTGATGAGATGAGAATGAACTTATTTTTCCTCTCATCACAGCTTTTCCTGCCTCCCAGAGACCACATACTGATGTTCCAGGCAGGTCATTATAGTCTAAATATAAAGCCCACTCTTTTTTAAAATATTTAATAATATCTTCATTTATAAGCAATAATGTGTTAAATTTCCAGTTTTTACTTGGCTGAATGACCTACTTATGTATTAGAATTAAAGACAAGGGAGCATGATCCTTGACAGGTATAAGGTGTATTTCAGTGTCTGAAATGTCACTCAACAGTGAGCTGCTGACTAGGAAATAATCCAGACAAGAGTTAGAAAGTAAACTCATGTGAGAAGAAAGTATATTCCCATGGTTGACGTGTAGAGATCGCCAAAGTCCATAATCGCTCAAGTACTGTTTAACTATATTTGTGGATTTTTTCACTGACATCTTAATACTTGATTACACTTTTTGAACGTTCCTTTAGTACTCAAAATGCTCTCAGCTCTGCCTCAGCTGCCCTGCAGTAACTTATCTGTGTGTGTCTGTGTGTGCGTTTCTGTCACACTTTTTCAGGGTGTGCAGAAACCCTGCATAGAGGAAATCAAGCATGCCAGGAACGCCATCTTCAACCCTTCCATGTTTGGGTCCTCCCTTGAGGAGGTCATGGCACTCCAGAAGGAGCGATATCCAGACCGCCAATTGCCATGGGTACAGACTCGCCTCTCTGAAGAGGTTCTGTGTCTCAATGGAGACCAAACAGAAGGCATTTTCAGGTGAGTGAGGAAGGGAGCTAATGGGACCAAATAGCCGATAGAAGACTGCACAGTATGAAAACAGATGTGAAAGGGGAAAAAAATGAAACAAAATAAAATTAATGCTTTACAGACTTTAAATTCTATGAAGCATTTAATGACTATTTAATGTGTCATTAGTTAGTGGAACCATGCAAAATCTTACTATAAATAATTTCTTGGTCACATGCTCTTAAAGTACATAAGTCTTGGTCAAAATGTGGAGCTTGTCATGTTGCATTATTTTTGCCAGCCCTCAAACTTCTTAATTACAGAAGGTAACCAGGTTAAGTTTTAAGGGCTGACAAACAGTCAGTTTAAAACTCAAAGGAAAGAAGTGCAAAGTTGGGCAAGTTAATGACATATAATCTTTTAATACATATATTTGGATATCAGATTTATCTTCTAGCCACAATTATGTGTCAGTTTTCAACATATTTTTAATGCATTTCAAAAATGATGAAGAAACATTTGTGTTTGTATAAGAGTTGCTACAAGTCTTTGTGAGCAGTTATGTGGTCAGCAGGTTGTGTGTGTTGTATCTGCTTTCTGCATGTCTGAGATGAAGCTCTTGTACATCCTTGTGTTTCTGGTTCTCACACTCTTTATGCAAAACAACTATGTAGCATAAGAAGAGGGCCGGAAGTGTAAATATCCTGTGACATTTGATCTCCAGAGTACCAGGGGACATAGATGAAGTCAATGCCCTCAAGCTGCAAGTGGATCAATGGAAAATCCCTACAGGACTGGAAGACCCACACATTCCTGGTACACATACACACTGTTGGATAGTGCTACTGAACACTGTGTCTCTGCAGCCCAGATATGATCCGCCTGCAGTAGTATGAGATGTTCAAATGACTTTCATTCCTGAATAAGTGCTTTCTTAGAAATCTCACTTGGTGTCCTCTTCTGTATCTGCAGCCTCTCTGCTGAAACTTTGGTACAGGGAGCTCGAAGAACCGCTTATCCCTCACGAGTTTTATGAGGAGTGTATCACTCACTATGACAACCCAGAAGCAGCTGTCGGTGTGGTGCTGGGCCTGCCACATATCAACAAACTGGTGCTCTGCTATCTCATTCGATTCCTACAGGTAACACAAATATGCACAGGTTAGCACAGCTTGTCTAAGGAGCTGGAAAGAAAGCGAGTGGACTTTTTAACATTTCTTGAGCACATTCCACCTCTCATCGAAGACGCTTCTTAATTTCTAAAACCAAATGGTGGAAAATCCCAGGGATTTAAACCTAGTGGGGACTGTCCCTTAACCTGACTTACTATTAATCATGTACATCTGCCAGTGTGTGAAAAAAGGTATGGGTCATTACACTGGTTTCAAGTAAAACCAGTGTGAGACTTTGCCTCACCCTGTCATGTGACCTATTGAGATCACCTCATGCAACATGAGTTTAGGCACCTGGGAAGGGATCTCGAGACTGAATTGTAGGGGGCTGACAGCTGATGGCATAAACCACCCACTCTGTTCAAAGGTGGTCATTCACAGTGGACATATATGGCCTATTTTTCTTCTATGTCAAACCATCAGTCTTCTCCATCCAAAATTTGAACTTTTGCATCATCCCAAGACTGACCTTTTTACTTAGAGCAGGTCATCTGCTAATTGTAAAGTTGGTGGTTCGATCCCAGGCTGCTCCAGTCAAAATGCCAAATATGCTTGGGTAAGATACTAACCCCAAGTTCCTCTCTGATGCATACATCAGAGTATGAATGTGTGTAAATAGTAGATAGAAAGATAGTAGATAGAACAAGCATAGCAAAAAGTGCTTGTATGAATGGGTGAATGAGGCAAGTTGTGTAAAGCGACATATAACAACCAGTCCATTTACCATTTTCCAGATGTACAGCTGAAGTGGGATTTATAGTCCTGCAAATGTGTCTGTCCCGTACACTTTTTGTTTGGGCAGATAGAAGAGAAATATGTTTAAAAAGGGTTACAAATGTGTACAGTATGGTCCACAAACACAAATAAAGATTTATGAACGTGTGCAGTGATTTGTGTTTAACTTTTGAAGACTCACAAGCATGTGCTTCAATTCAGACTCAAATACAAAGCAATTTGACCACATATGAAACCATTTTAAAAATATGTATGCCCAAACCTGAATAAATACTGGTCATTTATACACAACTTGCCTCAAAAGGGTTGCAAATGTGTACGATATGATCCACAAGCATAAACTAAGATTTACAAATGGTTATCTGCACAGACATTTGTGCACACAGAAAGGTTTTTGGATGGTAAAATTATCAGATATGTAAAGCTGAGCTTGATAAATTGTGCTTGACGTACCTGGCTGTCTTTGGTCGTGATGTCTTTCCGTTTTAGTCTGGGCATTAATTGAAAGTAGCAAGTTTTGGTTTGGAGTGTTGGAATTTCTGGAGTTGTCTTTCTTTCTCTTTCGTGTGTTGTGCCAACTGTGCCTTGTCCACAAACCTCTTATGAAATGGAAGAAGGTAGAAGTTTTGTGAGTTCCTGCAGGGTTGATCTCACTTTGGAGTGCTCTTCATACTTACTTACTTTGCTCTCTATAAGATCTGCCTCAGCTCTTGTCCCTTGACTGTAGACTCAAGGTGCAATCTCTTGGGAAGCAGTCCGGATTGCATCTCAAGTTAAAGCATGGGTGGTTTCTGTAGTCCGTATATTTGAACCCTAACTAGGATTTAAATACCTGGGACTTTATAACTGAAGCGTGAGAGGTGAAACGTCTTCAAGTAATTTAAAGAAGTTGCTTTCTTTCCAAGCTCCTTAGACTCCTTAGACTACCATGACCTGGATAGAGACATGTTAGCACAACTTATACTTCAACCCCAATTCCACAAAGGTTTGGATGCTGTGTGAAATAAGTAAAAACAGAATGCAATGATTTGCAAATTTTATAAACCCATATTTTATTCACAATAGAACATATAAAATATATCAAATGTTCAAACTTAGACACGTTTTTCACTTTTAATAAAGATATTAGATAATTGTGAATGTAATGGCAGCAACACACCTCAAGAAGGTTGGCACAGGGGTAACAAAAGGTTTAAAAAGTATGTTATACTAGAAAGGATGAACATTTGCAAGTAATCAAGTTAATCATCAGTATTATGACTGGGTGTGAAAAGTACCTTAGAGAGAGAGTGTTTCTTAGAAGTAAAGATGGGATAACTACTGCCTCTATTGTTGGATCAGCCTTTATTTGTCCTTTCTTCACAATGAAACCAAGCAATGACAAAAGTTCTGCGTGGAACTCGCACTTCTCACCTTTAACGTAGAACTTGTTCCCAAGAAGTTGTTGAAGCACTTGTCAGACAAGGCTTTCATGTTCCTGGACTGACTCTGAGAAGATCAAGATGTCACTGAGATAGGTGAAGGTGAAGTAGTTAAGGAAATCTCACAGAATGCTGTTGACAAGAGCCCCTAAACACAGAAGGGACGCTGGTGAGACTGAACGTCATTACCAGATACTTAAATTATCCGAGGTGAGTCCCCTCCTTGTTTCTCACCAAATGATCAGCATTACGCAGGTCCAGTTTGGAGAAGATGGTTCTCCAAAACCATCAAGCCAACCATCTGGTTCAGACGACGACAAATGAAACTGGTATTTGTTTTTAAATTGTGATTTTTCTCAGACCAGTGAAATAAATACAGGGATGGAGAGTTTTGTATTTCTTTTCAACCAAAAAGAAACACCAAATGGTGAAGAAGAGGGACGGATGATTCCAGGTGCGAGAGAGTCAGAGATATAAAATTTTAAACATTAAATAAAAAAATATTCATAACCATCTTACTGATGTAACATTATGTCCAGCTACTTTCGGTACCATTGATATGTATTTAGACTCTTTCTCCTCTTGATCTTTCTGAATTAACTTCAGTCATTACTTCCTCCTAACCATCAATGAGTCTTTTAGACCTCATTCCCACAAGACTGCTCAAAGAAGTCCTACCATTAATTATTGCTTCAGTCTTAAATATGATCATATACACTACTGGTCAAAAGTTTTAGAACACCCCAATTTTTCCAGGTTTTAATTAAAAAATTATGGAGTTTAATGTCTCATTGCACTCTGAAATGAAAGCATAGTACAAATTCGCAGTTGGAGTTAAAAAAGAAATCATGGAATCAATTTATAAACCAAAATGTTTTTTAAACTTCTGACTCATCAAAGTAGCCACCTTTGGCAGATGTAACAGCTAAAAACACCCGTGGTATTCTGTCTACAATAGAAATCAAATATTCTTCGGAAGCTTCTTCCATATCTGTTGTAGAAGTTCCCATAAATGTTGGCACTTGTAGTGTGCTTTGCTTTCACTCTTCTGTCCAGTTCATCCCAAATCATCTTGATGGGGTTTAAGTCTGGAGGCTGTGCTGGCCGCTCCATGTTTTCAAGCTTACCATCTTGTTCTTTTTTGCTGAGGTAGTTCTGGACTTATGTTCTGGGTTGTCTAAGGAGCTTGGAAAGAAAAGCGTCTGAACTTCTTTAAGTTTCTTGAAGACGTTTCACCTCTCTCATCCGAGAAACTTCTTCACTTCTAACATCTGTGACCTGGAAGTCCCAAGGTCAAAATGGGACACGCCCCCCTTCACAACATCTGTC
The DNA here is from genome assembly GCF_051167445.1 of Perissodus microlepis. Lineage (NCBI taxonomy): Eukaryota > Metazoa > Chordata > Actinopteri > Cichliformes > Cichlidae > Perissodus > Perissodus microlepis. The sequence goes on along the minus strand of NC_140477.1, from coordinate 23,568,232 downwards.
ATCCTACCTTCACCCCCACCGTACATGCCCCTCCCTAGTCCTGGTTATGAATAAATAAAGCACCTTGAGGCCACTGTTGTTGTGATTTTCTGCCAAATAAATAAAGTTGAATTGAACTGAACATGACTGGATATTAAAACAGCATCTGAGAGCGGGTGAGTTATAAAGAAGAATGTATGTAGAGCAGATAAAAGACTGATAATGTTAATGATTCTTAGTGTAAACCTGCAAAGAACTTTGCTATTTCATCATCTACTTTTCAGTATTTGTGTTGCAACAGGTATAATCCAGAAACGGTGTGTTCTGCCTGGGCCCAAGCTTATTTGAGATGGACTGAGTGGAAAACTGTTCTCTAACAACTGTTCTGTGATTGTGGAAATCACTGAGACAAGAACAACCATTTATAAAGAGTGCACATTTCAAGTTTTTCTGAATGATATATAATGATGTATAACATTTTTGAGGAACATATCTGATATTTGGTTATCTTAATACCAATCCATACTAAACTGATCTATTACCACTGAAAATATGTTGTGAATTTTGGCAGAAACTACAACAAAGGAGACTATGGAAAACTATGAATACTATGAAATTTTATTTAAAGAATCTGAAAACATTTGGCTTTTAAAATTACAGCAGTTGGTCTCAACAGTTCTGAAAAGCTGAGAACTGTTGTTAAAACAAAAAAGCTGCAGCACAATGGGAGTCACATTTACATAGTGTTGCCAAATTAAATGACCATGATCAGATATGAGCTTTAGAGAAACACAAAACGTAATCTTTTTCCAGCACTGTAATATTATGCCTGCCAGATCATCACTGGTATGCTTAAGACCTTGAAATGTTATTGCATTTATTAGATAGAGATCTTTCTTTGTGTTTGTCTAGGTATTTGCCCAGCCTGCTAATGTGGCCATCACCAAAATGGATGTGAACAACCTGGCCATGGTTATGGCTCCCAACTGTCTGCGCTGCCAGTCTGATGATCCTAGGGTCATCTTTGAAAATACTCGCAAGGAGATGTCCTTTATCCGGGTGCTCATCCAGCGGCTAGACACCAGTTTCATGGATGGAATCCTATAACCCCCAGCTGCACACAGTCATCCTCCATACTCACTCACTCCTGCTTCCTCCGCACTCCCTTTAACTTGCTCCATCACATTTCAGTACTGTCCCCCAGCACAAGAACATCGAAATACACATTTTATTGCTGCTGGATGCTTAATCTCCAATGTGTTTACTTTCTTAAAAGCATCAGAAAACTGCCTTGATTTGAATATGTCCATTCAGCATTTTCAGATGAAACTGCTATTTTTCTGTTTCTCCAGGCGTAGTTAACACTTATGTTTTATATTAGCGTTACAAGGTTTTCACATGACAATACAGTGTGTGCCTTCACATACATTTCTACAGTATACACTTAGGGTAGAGGAATAGGAGGGATTTAGGAAAGATCTCAGCTCATTAGATTCACAGGTTCATTTCAGTTCTTGGAGTTCTGACCTCAAAGGTTGACTCCTTGTTGCTTATTACATAATGTTCCTTCGTTTTTTCCTACTTCAGCATACACCAGTGTCCCAGAGGATTCCACTTTCTGCAGTCTTCAGTACTGTCCACACAGTTATAGAGCAGTAAAGATCATCGGCACAGGGATCGGGTCAAGTTATGGCAGCTGAAAACATTTTGAATTTTGTTTGCTGCCAATGAGAACAAAGCTGCTGTTCAAACACACTGCGTGCTGCATTGTGTGTGACTGCAACAATCAAACACAGATCAATTTCATTTTATTTATGTAGCACCAAATCACAATAATAGTCGCCTCAAGGCACTGTATACTGTCAGGTAAAGACCCTACAATGATAGACAGAAATTCCCAACAATCAGGCTACCCCCTAAGAGCAAGCACTTAATGACAGTGGGATGAAAAAAAATCTCTTTGAGGAGGAAGAACCCTCTGGTAGAAGGAACAGCCATCTGCTGTAGCTGGTTGGGAGTAAGGGGAAAAAACAGAGCTGAGTGAGCGATAACAAAAGACACTGTGGAAGAAAGACAGGGTTTAATAACAAGTAATAATTAAACATGATTTAAACACCTGTGGTTTTAAAGAAAAAGATAATGTGACAGCCTTTCTGACTAATTAGAAGAAAATTGTGAAGAGAGCATGAACACTAGCTCACAGACTCTTGTTTATTTGGATGTGACAGCTCTGATCACTATAATTCTTAGTATGTGCTACACATGAGGTCTGAATTGAACAAAACATTTTGTATGCCGCATTATGAAAAAAGTTGGCTGTTTATGTGGCTCACTGTTGAGAAATGTTAACATAACAAGTTACTTCCAACATGCAGATCTTGAAAAGTCTGGAATTACAGAACTAAAGGTCAGACCAGGTAAGATGAGTGACACAGTACAGGAGAATACTTTTTCAGGAGACAACTATTTCATCTTCTGCAATACTTTATCACAAACTAGGCTCTGAATAACGCATAGAAAGCCCTGAATCTGTTTAAAAAGGGTTATTAAAGTGGAGTTTCCACATTTGAACAAACTGAAAATGGTTAAAAGAAATCTTGCACACTAAAACCTCAATCTCCTCATATACAGTCCTCTAAAAAATTAAAAGGATGCTTTTTAATCAGAGTATAGCATCAAGTCAACCAACTTCTGTGACAGTGAGCTGGTCAGATAAGTAGCAGAGAAGGTTGTATCAATTGTTTTGATGTTACTTCAATTAACATTTCATTAAGTCTAGGTGCACTAGAGGAGCGTCTGTGAGAAAAAACCCAAAACAGGAATGGCTTTGCAGGTGAATGACATTTTTTCCCCTCCTTGTCTTTTCTGACTGTTTATATCCACCAGTTTTGCATTTGGTTAGGGTCATTGTCACTATTGGTGACAATGGCAATGCCTGCATCTTTTAGAGGCTGCAGAGGTAGTTCAACTCCACCAACATGGCACATCAATACGTGCCATTGCCAGAAAGTTTGCCATGTCTGGAGGTTCCAGGAGACAAGTACTTACTCCAGGAGATCCACCAGTAGGACAACTCAAAGCCCTACAAAATGACCTCTAGCAGGCCACTGGTGGGAATGTCTCTGACCAAACAGTCAGAAATAGATTTCATGAGGATGGCTGACGCCCTCTAGTGGGCCCTATGGTCACTGCGTGGCACCAGGGAGTCCGATTGGCATTTGCCATTGAATACCAGAATTTGCAAGTCCACCACTAGCACATGTTACATGTTATGTTAGATATGAAAGGGTCTGGAGAAGCCATGGAGAACCTGTAATATTGTTCATCATGACCAGTTTGGTGGTGAGGGGTGACTGTCTGCGAAGGCATATCCTTGGAAGGACACACGGACCTCTACAGGCTAGGCAACAGAACCCTGACTGCCATTAGGTATCGGGAGGAAAGCCTTGGAACGATTGTCAGACCCTACGCTGGTGGAGTGGGTCCTGGTTTCCTCCCCAGTTGTTGGTGGCTGAAGGATTTGATACCACTTATGGCCCCCACCCTCTCCTGACCTAAACTAATAGAACGCCTCTGGGACATTATGTTTCAGTCCACACAAAACCGGAGCCCATTGATGCTCTCGTCCAGATCTGGACGGAGATCCTCCAGTACACTATCGGTCTTCTCATTAGGAGCATGCCTCAATGGTGTTAAGGGGGCCATGGGGCCATGCAAACTATTAAAATACTGCAACATTTTGAGTTGCGGCAATGAAATTTCTGCGAAATGGACTAACCTGCTGCATCATTTTTTAACTGATTTCGGGGCATCTTTGAATTCGGCCTTCTGTATGTTGACAATTTTTATTTCCCTCAAATGATGTGGCATTCTTCAATTCCTAACATTACCAAGTCCATATTAAAATAAATACCCAACATGACTTTTTTCCCCACTGAGTTGACTTGATGTGGTTTCAAAGTGTACCTTTAATTTTTTTTAAGCAGTGTATGGATCACTGTATATTACAGACACTAGGTTCAGTGTCACTACTGATAGCATGAGGCGATTCCACCCTGAGCACACCTAAGCTTGACTTCTGGTCTGGTCAGTACATGGATGAGAGCCCACCTGGGACAGCTTGTAGTTGTGGCAGCTGTGGGTCAGGTGGTAGAGTTGTGTCTATCTGAAAGATTGGTGGATACATCTCTGGCTCCTCCTGTGCATGTCTCAAAGAATATTGAACACTGAGTTGCCCGGTATCTGACTGAGAGAACTCACATTTGAGAAATTCTGCATTATGAAACAATTGCATAAATGTCCAGTGCAGAAAAATAAATCTAAATGTGTATATCTTTTTGTGTTCTTTCCACTATTCCGAAAGAAGACATACTATGAAACCAAAATAACACAAAAACACTAACGGTAGTGTCTCGCCTTAAGCAGGTATTTGTGTAACTGGGAGAATATTTTAATTCTTCCTGTATCAACGATGGCTATGTTATCACCATACAATTACAGTAAAATTTGTACACAGTTATAGTGCGAACAAAATAGTAACCTTCAGTGGTTTCTGTAAATGACCTTGCACTCTGGAAATTTTGATGAAACGCTCATGTCCTTTCACTCTGCCATAGTATTTGGTGCTGTTCAGTCAGTCCTGAGCCATCTATGAGCAACACATCCAGGAAAGCAGCTGATAGCAGCACTGCCAATAATGCTGTCAAACACAGCACTGCAGCCCATACCTCTTGACAGGGAAGTGAGAAGTGACAGCTCTTCCATAATACTCCCATCCCAGAGAAAAAGTCCTCATCCACCACCACCTTAGGTCCACTAGTCCTTTCTACACACTGATGACATGTGGATGTGTCTGTCTCCATGCATGTTTGTCCTTCTGTCCATAATTGTTTACAGATTGTAGCCATCTGTACTCTTTGTGCTCTTTGTCTATGAGCAAGTACTGTTGTTACTTGTGTTTGCGATTTGTTTTAATATGTAACAGAATTTCTTTTTTATTTTTTAACACATTCTTTTATATGATTTAATTTATTTTGTATTTATTTAAGGATATTTGCTTAATGCCTCCCGAAGACGAGCGCTTGTGTTATTGCACAAGTGTGTCTGCGTATCTTTTCACACATGGTGATGTTTGACTGTGAATCTCAATTTGGATGTGTTTCTTTCCATAATACAGCTGAAAGTCATAGTGTGTCTATACAGCTCACTGACTCAGAAATACACACTCCACATAGATCAAATGTACACTGTCACTGTACATACTATGTAAAAAGAAGTATGTACAGAAAAACAGATAAAAAAGGCACCATATGTAATAGAGATTGTTGTGAAAGGACCAGGGTGGGTGAGATTTTTTCAGTTTTATTTAAGTCTAATTAAAGTGTACGTTTTGTTACATTAATCAAAGTGGCAATTTTAACTCATTTCCTCTAACATCCACAGGTTTCTACCTACCACCTGTTAAAAAACAGAAAGTGTTTTAAAGCCCAGAGAAGTCATTTGTCTAGAGAAGGATATTAACTTTTAAGACAGCGGCTGGTGCCTATCCCGGCTCTCACAGGGTGAGAGGCACACCATGGACAGGTCACCATTTGCAGGGCTAGCTGCACAATTTCTAAGTAAAGCTTACTTAAATGTACTGTCAGTCAACTATTAATTCAAGCTAAACATGTTTTGTTTTGTTTTTTTAAATAAAAATTCATTTTCCCTTCTTCCAAATAAGGAAGCTTGAGGCATGAGCATGATTGGGGAAACTACCTCTGAATTATGGAAAATATACAGTCACAATAAAAAGACAGTATACCCTCCTTAAATTATAAGGTTTTACATGTCAGGGCATAATAAAAGATTCTGGTCCTTAGCATTTCTTAATTAGTAAAGGGCATCCGAGGGTGTCTAATTCGTTAGATCATTACAATATATGAAATGCATCATAATTTCTGTATGCGCTGGTTCTCCATTTTGACTTATTTTCTGTAAGGTAATAATAATAATAATAATAATAACTTTATTTATAAAGCGCTTTCAAACAAAGTGCTGTACAACTATTTGAAACTAAAAAGATAAAAAATAAATAAAAACAATACATAGCAATACAGGTAAAAGACACAATACAAGTTAAAAACAGTAAAAATGTAAAACTAAAAGCCATAGAATTAAGACATGTAAGATAGGGTGAACAAATGTGTCTTCAGCTTAGTTTTAAAAACCTCCACAGAGCATGCCTGCCTAATATCTTGAGGGAGGGTGTTCCACAGAAACGGGGCACGAAAAGAAAAAGCACGCTCTCCAATAGTCTTTTTTTCTGGCTCTAGGAACCTTTAGAAGGCCAGAGTCCTGAGATCGGAGAGCACGGGATGGAACGTAAAGATGTAAAAGGTCGGAGAGGTATGAAGGTGCCAGTCCGTTTAAAGCCTTGTAGGTGAGCAGCAGGACCTTAAAATCTGCTCGAACCTGACAAGGTAGCCAATGAAGAGAGTTCAGTATAGGGCTAATGTGCTCAAATTTCCCAGTTCTTGTTAAAATGTGAGCAGCTGCATTTTGCACCATCTGTAGACCTCTAAAACTTTTCTTTGGTAGCCCAGAAAGAAGAGCATTACAATAATCAATGCGTGAGGACACAAATGCATGGACAAGAACCTCTGCAGTGTCGCTTGACAAAACTTGTCTGATTCTGGCTATGTTCCTCAAATGATAAAAGGCGGTCTTTGTTATCTCTTTTACATAATACTCGAAAGAGAGCACCATGTCAAACCACACGCCCAAGTTTTTTACCTTGTCCCTCCAAAAATAACAACAACTTGGTAGCAGCTCATCAGCACATTTGACCAACCCTATAAAAGTCTTGGCATTGTGTTAACACAATTCAAAGGAGGAAAGTAATCAGCAATTATCTTAAAGCAACTGGTTGACTGCTGAAGCATCACTGGGCAAGATGGTGAACCCCAAGATGACCAGGATGCATCCACCACAGTGTGCATGAATATTTGAAAGTGCTTAGACATGATTTGTCGTAGAAAGTGCTTTGAATTTATTAAAAAAACACTAAGTACCAGCCCATTTGCTCTCTCTCAAAATAACATGGCAGCATTGCCTAGCTTTTAAAAACCGTATCTGAATGCACAGTGCCACACATGGAGACACAACAAACACCAAGGGGTGATCATTGGGTTTGTTGAGCAGTCACTGAGTCTACCATGAACACCTTTATGTACCAACTATTTCTTGAGTGAAATGTGAGGTTAAATCTGTCCAACAGCTAAAACTTAGTCAGACTTCAGTTATGCAACAATGAAAATGATCCCAAGCACACCAGTAGGTCAACAACAGACTTTGAAATGCTACGACATGAAGATGAGAGTTGAATGCCCACAAAGCGCAATGAACGGGGAAAAAAATTAACTGACAAAATGTAAAAATTGTGGAGGAATTTTTACTCCACTCTAGTCATACTGCTGATAAAAGCTCTAAAATTATGCAGTCTACCTAATTTTTCTACTCACCGCGTCTGCAGTTTATTTTTTGGGGGGTAAATATATAATTACACAGTGAATGTGTTGTTCATCTGATGTTGCATTTAACTAATTTTAAGAAAACCAGGTAAGAACTACCTAATGTTTTATTCTGTCTTGATATGTAAACCTAAGAACTGACAGAGGGTGTGCTTTATTAATCAGGACTTGTAAACAGGAGTTGACTCAAAGTGCTGTGGTATGTTTGAAATGAAGTGTCTTTGGATCTAGGAAAAAATAGTTTGAAGTATTACGATACTTTATGTATTACTATTATATTACAAAGAATTTCTGAATTTTTCTGTTTCCCGGTAAAGAATTCTCTCATTAATTATGCAACAATATCCAACAGATAAAGTACAGCGAAGTTTTTCAGTCTGAAATAAGACGTGGTGTGTAAACAAACAAACCAAAATCTCAAAATGCACTAATTCATTAAAAACACATTTGTGGTTTGTAGATCTACTTGTATGTTTTTTGTCATTGAGAAATGAAAGCATAAGAAACCAGTTTAGCTGAAGTTGTTTCTTGATGACACAGTGAGATGAAGTTCCTCATTCGAGCTCTAAAGACTCCTAAGTTATGACAAAACTCAGCTAAACCTTTGAGGAAAAAAAACCCAATTAAAATAGACAGTAAAAGTAGTGAGCTAGTGCTCCCCATCCAGGTCAGATGTCACAACACTGACACTCCTCACATGTGACCAGTGAACTCTTAAATGTTTTTAAGAGTTAAAGTTGTCAGACGTTGAAATCATAGACAAAACTTAAACTTGTTTCCCACGACAGCTATTTTTTGTGTGTATGTATGAACACAACCAAATGTTTGATTTCTTTTGAGACCACTTAGTAGGTGAAAATCCTCACGGAGAACCAGACTCATGTTGTGTGTTTGTGTTAAATGGAAAAGATGGTTGTAGATAGACCCAGTAAATCAACCAGTGAGCATGCAGAAGTAGGGTCTTAACTGTCTTGAATTTACAAGACATTAGAAAAACAAGCTGAATTACATTAAATACATGTTTTAGTATTTAGATCTAAAAATCCAATAATAAGAGGAAGTTCGTTTTAATCCATTTTTTCTGACTGCTTTCAGAAAACTGTTTTCTAACAGTTCCTACTAATGAATTTGTGGTCAGTGTAGATGATATAAAACAAAGATGAACAGAAGACTGCTCTCCACTTCAGCTCTCCAGGTTTTCATTTGTATCTAATTGTCCACTGTCACTCACACTCTGTCTTAAAGAAGACTCTGGAAGTGTAACAGATGCTGGTTTAATAAACAATTCATATGGCAAACTAATATGTTGTTGCACAACTCATTATAAAGCAGAACACTCAGTGTTCTATAATCATGCGTCTTTTGAAACCCCCAGAGCAGAGACTGATGTTTGGTTCAGACTGTTAGGATCACTGCTTCATATAATCTCTAGCTGAGAGGGACTCATGCTGTATGATGTCATATGGCTTTTTTGGGGATTCATACCAAGTTAGTGACCACAGTCACCCTGCACTGGCAAAAAGAAAAGAGCTTTCTAGAAAGTTCTGACTTTATACGTGCATGAAATATTTTATTCTTTCCTAGCTGTCTTCACGTGTTGCTCACGTAGTCTACCATGATGGATTTCCATTCTTCAACTAGCACAACACAGAAAAGGATTCGGATTCAACTTTATTGTCATTACACATCATAAGTACAGGGCAACGGAATAACGAAAAAATACGTAGAACATCTTTAGTGCGATGCATCCTAAATCTCACAGCAACAGGCTGAATGAAGTTTGAGCTGCACAAAGTCAGAGCAGAAAAAGAATGCTATAAGAATGATACAAAGTATCAAAAAATTCCTATTATACCTGTAATACCCACGAAATATTACTTGTCCAAATGTAAAAGATAAAAGTTCCTAATGGTATAGAGTAACTGAGTCTAAATGTTAGATTGGCTTTTATCGTTAATTATACTATATTACAACTCTAGCACTCAAAGTCTTAACTACTCTTGGTGGAGCTTGGTAGTTACAAATACAACAATATATTTTTTAAATATAAAATGTTGATTTGATTTTTCACAGTGAAAAACTGATGCTGACATGATGGCAGAGCTGGTTGGACTATATCCATTTATCTGTAGAGGGTGTTTCAACAAGGACCAAGTGTTTTTAAATAAACACATTATGAAAACTGACAAGATTGGATATATCAACATTTTCCCATTAATATATCCTTAATAATATGTTCAAGGTTGTCCAAAACACTGAAGATCCTCTAAAATTTCCATTCCCAACTGTTTGTTCGGTCTTTATACTAGACAGTACACACTTTTTGTAAAGGATGATTCACTGAATAAAGTGAATCTTCAGCTCTCCTTATACTAGATGTTGTCTAACTCTGACCATGAACACCACACCTACTTGCACCAGTCCAACACAATGCATTGTTGTAAATTCAAAACAGTATAGATATACAGTATATATAAAGGTAACCCATTTATCCTGGACGACACTGCCTATTGACTGGAATAATACAAAGTTAGTTACCTCAGTTTGTTTTGCAGGAGGTTTTACAACATAAATAAAACACAACTTTATCTTTATCTTTACATTTAAGCTCTTTTCTTCCTCTCCTGTCTTTCTTCCATCTTTCTCTGAGTGAAGTTATCTCACAATCTTCTTTCCCTGAGAAATACAGCATTTCATTACTGCATTTGAAAAACAAATGTTACTGCTTTTAATGCTTGCTACTCTGTAGTGCTAGGTAGATGCTGAAGTACCGCAACAACAATTTGTGACCATCTGCAGTCGTTCTATCCCACTTTAACCCTTGAGCACAGTGCTATAAATGATGCATAAATTGTGTTTTTGCCTCTTTCACTTGTTTGTATGCAATAGGCCTGGTGACAGATACATGAATAGGATTGCCTTTTCTGTGTAATTGTTCCCACCATTTCAGCTCAAATCGGTTTATTGGTTGACGGTGTGCAGCGACGTAAAATAAAACCTTCCCTCGGATGGATTAAACATAAATTAAGGAGTCCGTTTTGAAATTATAAGGAGTAGAAAGTACATATGTTTGTGTAAAAATGTGGGAAGAAGAAAACAGTCAGAAAATAAATACTCTGATGGAGGCATCGGAGAGCAATTTGGGATTATTGTCTTGCCCAAAGATATTTACATACACTGGAGCAGATGAGGATCAAACCACCAACCTGATGAGGTGACCTGCTCTACCACCTACAGCGACAGCCACCACATTGCCTTTTGTCTTTTCTGTGCAGTTTGTCACAAAACAGCTGCCTGCACAGCTGGGGAAGATGAGAGATATTTTTGCAAGTGCTCAGTAAGTGACTTTTATAAAATGGAAATTTAAAGCTCAAGAGAGTGTTTACATGTAATGCCCTAATCTATGTTACCGCTTTTGAATCATCATTCAAAGTTGGATTGGATCTCATTTAAATATGGAGGGCCACAAGCACTGAAAACTGAATAAATACATCACTAGTTAGTTCATTAATGTGTCATTAATTAATAAACATGGGAAATAATTAATATTTAAGTAATTAAATATCAGTTTATTTCCTTATAATTCATTTATTCATTTCCTATGTTTTTTAACTGACGAACTATTAATTATTTCACAATTTAATTCATTATTTCACTGTTCTTGCGCTGCAGTGATCATGAAGTAATTTTATCTGTCAACCTCTCCCATCAAAGTCAGGTGGTGGGGCTGATGCTGAGTGAGTACAAACCATTGTCTGGTGCAGGGGCATAATTTCCAGGGGGGTTAGGGGGGTTATGACAACCCCCAATAATCAGACCCTACCAATATAACCCCCCTCCCAATAAAATTATGAATTATCTTGCATAAGTAGGCTGATGACTTTCTTTACTCACCAGCAAAACAGTTGCAGGTTTAAACATCTGGGAATTTACCCAGATTTATTTATTTATTTGGACAGAGATATTATCCTGCAATTAAAGTTCAGTTTGTCAACATTCCCTTTTTTGTTTTTTGTTTTTTATAGTAAAGGTAAAACTTGTGTATGACTTTTTACATCTGATTAAAGTTCTTAAAGGTTCCAAAAGGTTGATTCTGTTCATCTGGACGTAGCGTTTTCAGTGGGGAAAATGTTTTGTCACTCATCCTAGAGACTCTTCTGTCTCAGCTGACTGCAGGTTTCCCCAACCTTATAAAGAAGGCCCTGAGTAAATGTGGTTATCCCAGCTGGACATTTGTCAAAGCTGGGAAGGCACCTAAAGAAAGCCCCAGCCAATCCAGGAGAGAAGGACAACTGCTGCATAAGCGAAACCCTTAGTGATCCCATATATGTCAGAAGTATTGAAACAGTTGAGATGCATTTTCTCTGACACTGCGTCTCTGTGGTTTTTAAACCCCCCAAAACATGCTGTCCCCTGATACAAACAGAGTAATATAGTGCACGTTGTTGAGTGCCATGATTTATACGTTGGGGAAACCAAACAACCTCTGGCGGAGGAGATGCCACAACACAGAAGAGCTAACTCACCAGGCCAGGACTCTTCAGTCTATTCACACCTACAGGCCAGTGGACACTCTTTCAATGATGAGGATGTACACATCCTGGACAGGGAGGAACGCTGGTCTGAGTGCGGAGTCAAGGAGGCCATTTACATGAAAAGGGAAAGACCATCTCTGAATCAATGAGGGGGCCTAAGGGTACATGTTTCACCATCTTACAATGTTGTGATTGCAGCCGTTCCCCAACTCTCTTTGAATAATGCTCATGACCACTGATCAATGGTTGTTGATCAATTGCCATGACAATTTGCATAATAATGATCAAGAAACTGACCTCACAGCCCATGTTTGTCAGTGGTGCTAGTTTCAGTTACTGTGCAAAAGTACTTTTCATAAGGTTGGGGAAACCTGCAGTCAGCTGAGACTGAAGAAGTCACTTGGACGAGTGACAAAATGTTTCTCCCATTGAAAATACTACGTCCAAATGCACAGAATCAACTTTTTGGGATTTCCTTACTTGGATGATTGAGGGTCCTGAACCAGGAGGACAGGAAGCTGTGTGATTGTTTCCCTGACATACTAAATATACTGAGAGACTGCAGGCTGGAAGGTAAGAAAAGGAAATTGGAGCCAACAATGTGAGAACCTGGTGCCAGTGGTCTCCTAAATGTACAGTCAAATGAGAGTACAGCCCCTTTTCCATTTGTACCCACTCTGAACTACTCAAATCTACTTGGCAAGTTCACCACCATTTTCAGGGTTTTCCATTAGGTCATAGTACCAGGTACTTTTTTAGTACCTGGTCGGCGTGATCATTGGACCTGTTGCCTCAGAGCAAGAAGGTCCTGAGTTTGAGTCCACCACCTGGCTGGGGCCTGTCTGTGTGGAGTTTGCATGTTCCCACTGTGTTTGCATTATGCAAAAGTACCGTTTAAAACGTTGGGGAAACCTGCAGTCAGCTGAGACTGAAGAAGCCACTTGGATGAGTAACGAAATGTTTCTCTCATTGAAAACACTACGTCCAGACAAACACAATAAACTTTTTGGGATAAATACATTGAATGTGGCTCAAAGTTGTTTCTTACATCTTATGGCAAGGGAGGAAAAGTTATTTGTGTAAATAAACACAGTACTTGTAAGTACAATTAGTTCATTACAAGTTTGGGTCTTTAATTATCTAGAAATCCAATCTACATGAGCAAGGAAGAAAATGTCCTTTGAATGCTTAAAGCAGTTTTGTTCAGCTAACACTTTCCTCACATAGAGGAGAACATTTTGTTATTTTCAGTGTAATTTCAAACTGCTCATTCAAACTTGTGAACTGTCATGTTGTTTGCCAAATTACCTGACAAAGTGGTGAGAAAACAGCTTTGAGAGAAGCCTGTGGGTAACTTATCTCAGCCACATGAAGAGAGATGAAATATGGAGACTGTTTCACGTATCATGAAGTGCAGATCTGTCTGGAGTTCAGCTGTCAGTTTGTGAAGAGTGCCGGTGTGTTAGAAACCTCAACATTATTAATTTATAAAAACAAAGCCACAATCTTAAAAACCGTGAAGTAAATAGGGCAAGGTCGAGGCTTCTATTAGCCATTTGCCAATCTATTGGTATAAGCATTTATAACAGTCAATAAATGAACATTAAATCAGTAAAGATGAGATGGGTGAACTCCCTTCAACCATGTTATGAGTGTTGATTTTGCATAATTTTTCCACTAGAGGGCTCTCTGCAACTTTCATGTTGGCAAGAGATGTTTGGACATCCACAATAACAACCTCGTAATAATATGATAGTGAAGTTTATTTTTAAATTTCACACTCATATTATTTGCCATAAATACATATAATCCTTTATATAAAATCTGATTTTCAAATCATGAAATATCATTATCGGCTCTTCATTCCTACCATCACCGAGCTTGCTGACAGGGAATCACGTTTGATGGTTAGGGATCCTTTTCTAAAGCTGACGGGTGTTGAGATGATGGTTGCCAACAGCGGCTGCTGTGAACTGAAGTCAAAGTCCAAAATTGGTGGTTAGTATCGAAAAGAACAACAGGTGGACCAAAGACATGTTCAAAGCTTACTGAATGGAAGTGAAGACTCAGTAATTAAATTATTTGAATTAAAATTAAAATTGCTCGGTAATTGAATTATACAGACTAAAAGTAGGGGCATTTATTCATGAGCTGATTAATTATTAAACAACAACAACAATAACAAACATTTAGGAGATTAGAATACAAAAGTTTGTTTGTATAATTTCCTCTACTTGTTACAACATTAAGAACCTTTAGTTTGTAGTTTATAAGCTGTTCTGTTACTAAGTTTTAATCCTTGTTACTTGATTGGACCTCAGGCTGAAGTGTTTTTTAAAAGACTGTGTGATTTAAAATGAAGAAAAAAAAGTATTATTATATAATATTTTTACATCTGTTTGTGGGAAGATGGCAATATTTGTCCTTAGAGTAAAAAAAGTCAGGATTTTTATGGATAAGTTGGATTTTACATTCTTTTGATAGCTTTCATTCTTAAATATTTTCAGCTGTTAAAATGTAAGAACGTAAAATAGATGGATGAAACTCTTCCCAGTTCGAGACTCCGCCTCTCTGGGAACATCTCAGGCCCTCCCAGGTATGGGGGCCTATCTACCCCCACCACGCTCCCTGCTGGTGGCTGATGCCCTCAGGCGTCGGTGCTCAGGTATGTACAGGCTCACTCCCGGTGGCTGCTTGGCGGGGCTGGGTGCCCGTGGCTCAGTCTGAAGTCTTCTGGAGGCTGGGGGGGCCCTCGGGCCTCTGGGCCTGGTGCTCGGTCCACTCTGGCACGGCTGCCTACTGGCAGAGCCCACGGGCACATCACTGCAGCCCCCTGTGGCTTCTGCACCGTGGCTGCTGGGTGACCCCACGTCTGGGGCTCTCATCAGTTCTTTCCAGGAGGGTGGCACAGTTGCCCCTCTGATGGTCCTCCTTGGGCTCTTGCGCTCTGGTGGCCTCTGGATGTCTGGGGCCTGGATCTCCTCTATGCCTGCTTCATGCCCTGGGGGATGGGGCTATGGCTCCCCACACCCTCTAGCAGATCGTTACATAGAGAAACCTTTTGAATATAAACGTGCTCATCCACACAGGTGTGCACACGGGTGTTCACACGGGTGTTCACAGACACAAACTACACCTTTCTTGGCTGCTACCTCAAAACACATTGCGTGCTGTCTTGCATGCTGCACAATAACATTCAATATTTAGCATTTACTGTTACTTACATTTATTTAGGTTATTGCAGTGATGTTGTGTGCATTGTGTTGCTCACTTTTTGCTTGTTTCCTCCTTTTTTCTCTCAGCAGGTGGTCCAGGTGATTTTTTCCTTTTTTAAAGTGTTGTCTCTCACTGTCCCTCTTCCCTTTTGTTTTTCTTTCCCTCCCTCGCTTTCTTTCTTTCTTTCTTTCTTTCTTTCTTTCTTTCTTTCTTTCTTTCTTTCTTTCTCCCTTTCCTGTCCCCCAGTCATGTCTGTCCAGTCTGTAATTAAATTAAATTAAATTAAATTCAATTCAATTCAATTCAATTCAATTCAATTCAATTCAATTCAATTCAATTTAAAAAAAACAAACAAAGGTCAATCTAATGGACCAATATGTTCCCAGCAATTCTGATGGCTAAAAACACCCCCCCCCCCCCCCCCCCAAAACAAAAACAAAAAAACAAAAAACAAAAAAACCCTTACCTTTTCATTTAGTTTCTTGTTCTTGTTTGATTTGTTTGATGGGTTGTTAGTTGTTCAGACTTCTGTTAGAATTATGAGCATGACCTACATTTTTTCTGTAATAGATTAATCATTTAAATTTCTTTAAACTTAAAAGTCTTGAGCCATCATTCATCCATTATTTCTCTAAATTTTGCATAAGAGAGGCCAGACTTTCAACTACTGTAATTTTTTAAAAGTTCTTTCCAGGCTTTCAAATACCATTGTTAATGGTCTAATACATTACATATATGTTCTAATAAATGTTAACACATGTATACATGTGGCTAATATTGTAGGGTCTGCCTTGCAGTATAAAGCGAATAGAGGCGACTTTTGGTGTGATTTGGCGCTGTATAAACAAAATAAAATTGAACTGAACTGAATTGAATGTTATAGATGTGGGCGGGTGTGTAACTCTTATCAGCTGTTTGGAGTGAGGGCTGGGGTGATTTCTTTGAAGATCTGTGACAGGAGACACTCACAAAACGACCTCATTGACGCCGGCGGCAATTTCTCCTAAGATAAAAAGAGTGATATTCTGGTGTCACAGTTTTCATGAATGCAACTGTGCACCGGAAACTGACTGACCAAGCCTAAATAAACTAAACAGGCGTATTCTGACTTGCCAGATCATTTCATCAAGTGGAAATGACTTCTGCATATTTTTAAGTTACACTTTAGTATAAATGTATTCACAAATCTTTTGTGATTAATATTATTCAAAGGAAAAATCCACGTCAATGACATTCACTCAGAAAGTTTTACAGACAGGCAGCGATAGGGTTGCTGCTTGTCTGAATCATTAAGAAGTGACGATAGTTTTAATGTAATGCAAATTATACAGACAGTTGAGCGAGCAGCACTCTTACTCGTGTGTAAAAGTTGAATTTGCCCTGAAAAATGAATGTGGTGATTTACCAGAGATGTGCAGAGCGTGGAAGGAGATAAAAAAAATATGTACAACTGGTTCACAGTGGGTAATTTACTGCATTTTAAAATTATGCAATCCGTACAGTATTAGCAAAACTAGTTTTAAGACATCTATAGTACATTTTATGAACGTGTTTATTTTTTTTATTCATCATCAGTCTTAAGAAAGCCGAAAAGGGCTTCAGTCAGTTTCTACATTTTAATACAGTTTCCCATACATTCTACATTGTTTTGTAAAACGTTGCTTTAACTATCACCCTGATATTTGTGGTCATGAAGGGAGTCAATCCTGGTGTTAAGCTACTTTAAAGACATCATAGAGGCCCTGTTGCACCCCCTGCAGTTTGGTTACGGGCAAAAAGGTTGGCTGAGTAATTGAATAATTCAAAATAGTCATTGGTTTATATTCATAGTCTAAATAAATCAACATTATGTGGTGTTAATTTCTAAACTTATTGATCTATCAACACGTTTTAAAAAATTGGGGGAAAAAACAACAACTTTTTCATCGGGACAATCAACCACACCGTTTGTTACAAAGTGCCAGAGTGTCATTGATATTACTTTTTGTTACTTTTTGCTCAATTTCAAGACTGAAAAGCATGACTGAGCTTCCTGTCAATGACGGAATGGTTACTGAAGGGTGTTTGCAATGTCACCAATAACAGCAACAAATTAGCTGTCATTTTCAAGTACAAAGCTATTATGAAGTCTCTCACATCGCTCCCCCCCCTTACTTATTTACCCTTCTTATTTTGTTTGTACTGCTAATTGTTACTCTTATTTGCCTGGTATGTCTACTGTACAAACTGAACTGGAATGACTGACTGTTCACTTTATAATTTCAAATAAAGAAATGACACTAATAACAGACTGAACTCAACAGGTACTCTGCTTCATTGAACAGGACGAATAAAGATCGAGCCTACAACAGTTTGTTGCCCTTCCGGCTTTCCGTAGTGTTGTACAACAATTAGCGCCAAGTTGAAACGAGGAGGAAAATGCGCCGTATACTTTATGTATACTGACGTTATCGTGATTTTGCTATTAACTATATACACCTAGTAGTGCGTTTCACGTTAACGCTGGGAACACGTATTTGTTAAACGAGTGTTTATAGTACCGGAGGAGTACACCGGCACAGACAAGAAGCAGACAGCGGTAACTGCGAACAAACGCTAGCAACACGGTGAGGCGAGACGTCTCAGCATTACTACAGCCACATAGAATAGACGTGGAAATGGTAAGTAATAAGCCGTATTCGTAGTTATTTCATTTGGCATTAAGAAATTGTAATGCCAATATATGAACCTCCGTCCCAGCGGAGGAGTCTCGCTCCCAGTCAGATTGCCAAACGCAAGCAGGAGGGAGACTACTGTGAAGATGAGTGGACACATAAACCTGTAAGTACAGGACCGCTGCTGTATATCTGGAGCTAAGGTGTTAATGTTGGAGTGCTTCTTGACCTGTGTCACACCTTTTTAAACCTGCCTTTAGACATCGTTTCAAATAGGAAAGTAAGCGTGTACTTTAGCCTTTAGGCATCCTAGGAGAATAGGATGTTTTAAATTTTAGGTGTTACATCCCAAGTTGATTTCTTAGATTAAGGGTTTTCCTATTAAAACTTTCAATTCAATTCAGGTTCATTTATATACAGTGGTCCAACGCTATAACGCGGTTCAGCTTTCGCGGCCTCACTGTTTCGCGGATTTTTTTTGTGCAATTTTACATGTTTGTTTTTTGTTTTTTATAGCACATCGTGTTCTGCGACCTGATTGGCTGTAGACCATTGTCAATCAATCTCCTCCGTACCGCATCTCCTGTACAGTAAAGAATGCGTACAGCACGTCAAATTTACATTCGCTAGCAGTGTGACTCTGAAGTGCTGTACTGTATGTTCATGGGCGTAACTTTGTGCTGAACATTGGGGGTGTCAAGATATCTGTCTAAATAAATAAATAAATCTGGGTAAATTTCCAGATGATTAAACATGCAACTATTTTGCTGGTAATAATTGAAATGAGTAAAGAAAATCAACAGCCTATTTATGCAAGATAATTCATAATTTTATTGGGGGGATTATATTGATAGCGTCTGATTACTGGGGGGGTCATAACCCCCCTAACCCCCCTGGAAATTATGCCCCTGTGTGTATGTTTGTAAGTTCTCCCCCCAAAACACAACAATGTCAACCAGAAGTTTTGC
The DNA here is from genome assembly GCF_051167445.1 of Perissodus microlepis. Taxonomy (NCBI): domain Eukaryota; kingdom Metazoa; phylum Chordata; class Actinopteri; order Cichliformes; family Cichlidae; genus Perissodus; species Perissodus microlepis. The sequence goes on along the minus strand of NC_140477.1, from coordinate 23,549,369 downwards.
ACCATCAAATGCACCTGTGGGTGCCTTTGGTTTCATTCTATAATACTGGACTTATTTTTCTATGAAGGTTTGAACTTTGAGAGTGTTTAAACAAGAGAGGAAAATCTGAAAATGTTCGTGCCTGTCTGAGAAAAGTGTATAAAGAGTGTAGTGAGGGGTTTTACAGCCTTGAAGCATCTATAATGATTGTAAAATATAAAGTTGGCTATTTCCTATTTCGGCTTATTTTTAGAACGTAACTCCCGCGATAAACGAGGGACCACTGTAGCGCCAAATCACAACAACAGTCGCCTCAAGACACTTAATATTGTAAGGTAAAGATGCGACAGTAATTTTATATGTTTAATTATACAAATATGAGTTATACACATCGAGCCAGCCATCATTTTTTGCCACTTGTGTATGTTATTAAAAGACTGTAAACAGCTTCCTCATTAGTGTTTTTGTTTTTAAAAGACACACACACACAAATATAATGTGCTTACTTTTTTCAGGAGTTATGAATTACAAAACAAACATCCAGAAATGTCAGTATATGAACAGGGATTCAAGCAATTAACTGTGACCTAATAGTTTGGTGCTTTGACCTATGTTTGGCTTTCTCCAGTAGCTCACCTGATACCCACCCATACATAACAGGCTAGCTGTGTCTGCCCTGTCTGGGACAAATTCATCTAATACCAAGGTGCATGCAGAGGTGTTTGAAGGATTTTCAAAAAATATCTTTTAGATTATATATATATATATATATATATATATATATATATATATATGCATGCGCATGCAGTGGATAACCTGCTGAATGTTGTTGTTGTTGTTTTTTTTTTTTTAAAGAGCCATGGCAGAAAGTGAGGGGCCTAATTTATGGTGTATGCCATTTACAGATATTTAAAAAAAACATTTTAATTATTTATTTATATTTTTTATGCAGGAGAAAAGAAGAAAAGGCGATAATGAAATGAGAGAAAACCACATTTCTATCCATAGAAAGCCTCTGATGCAGATCAACAACCGTCCTGCATGTATGGATGGTGAAAAACATGTAAGCATTGTTGAAAGCTGTCAGATAAATATCTTTGTATAGATTTTGTGTGTGAATAAAATGTAATGATTTAACGAGGCGTACCTGTTAAAAATCTTTTCTGCAGGAGGCATTTATTCAAAGTATCCTGTCCAAACCGTTTAAAATTCCTATTCCAAATTATGCAGGTAACATTTTTCTCTCACTATGGGTCTTTTAATTTTAGTACAGCGGGCATATTACTTCACTGCTGTGTTAATGAAATACCTACAGGATCACTGGGAATCAGGGCACTTGGTTTAAAGCGTGCAGGAGTGAGAAGACCACTCCATGATCCTTTTGCCGAAGATGCTCTGATTCTTTACGAGCCTCCAGCTCTGAGTGCCCATGACCTGATCAAAGCTGACAAGTAGGTCAAAAAGACAACTCCTTCTCCAATACATCATCTTTTACTCAATACCTTCTTGTCAGAGTGCTGTTCATGTTTGTGATTTAAAAAATACTCGTGTGACACAAGCTATCTTTGCTCTTTTCAGAGAAAAACTACCCGTTCATGTGGTTGTGGATCCAGTGTTAGGCAAAGTGCTCAGACCCCATCAGAGACAGGTAAACACAAGATATCTTTACACATAAACTACTCTATGCTACTGTATTGCACATATCATACAACAGTATCATAATATTAAACATGTACTGTGGAATATTTCATGCTTGACTCTAGATTTACAAAAACAAATCATCTTATAAATTATTATAAGAGAATAAATGTTAGTTTAACCAAGAATATTAAAAAACTGTAACGTAAAACTTCTTGTCTTTAAATACTTCTGTTTAAATTACCCAAGACTGCCAAGTCTTCATTTGTTTCCACACATGTTTAGAGGCATTGCTAAATTTGTTTGTAAAATATGAATGAAAATGTTAATGAATCACAGATTTGTGCCTGTGCACACTTAGAGTTATTCTTAATGTCTTCAACGGTTTTGGATGTTGTCACGGTTTAATTTAACATTGTATTTGTACCTCATGGCACAGCTAGCCACAAATTCAGCTTGTTACAGTCCTCCAAAAGTAGTTTGCAAGCTGCTTCTGAAACTTTGATATCTTATGCCAACTAGTAAGAAGACAGTGAAGTGTGACTCAGCTCCAAAAAAGCAGTGTAGTTCACCTTAAGTGATGTTTTTTTTTCTTTGAAATTCACATTGAATGTCTTTAATTTCTTAAGGGTGTAAAGTTCATGTGGGAGTGTGTGACGGGCCGACGCATACCAGGATCTTATGGCTGCATCATGGCTGATGAGATGGGGTTGGGAAAGACCTTGCAGTGCATCACCCTCATGTGGACCCTGCTACGCCAAAGCCCTGATACTAAGCCAGAGATAGACAAGGCCATTGTGGTGTCACCTTCAAGCTTGGTTCATAACTGGTATAATGAAGTCAGAAAGTGGCTGGGAACACGTATCACACCATTGGCCATTGATGGAGGATCAAAGGAAGGCATTAATAGACAACTAGGTATCTAACTTTAATTTCTCTCTCATTATAAATATCCACAGAAAGGTTGTTGGAAAAGCCTTGTAATGGACCAAAGTTGTAGTCTTAGCTCCTGTCTCTTCGAGCCCGCCCTGTTAAAAAGCTTAGTCTCTGATTGGTCAGCTGGCCAAGAAAAAACAAAAAGAAGTGTATCCCCAGATTGTCTGAGTATAATAATCTTTGATCTCAGCATTATATCTTTTGCTAGCTTAAGGAAGCCCTTTAAGTGATTGTCAGTGAAAAGTTTTTTTTCAGTAGAATAAAAATATTCTGAACATTGTCATAGAGTGTACATGATTGAAATTGTTGCCCAAGCTGACTTAAGTTTAAGAGAAGATGGTTTTACTTGAGAGCTATTGCTAATATTGTTTAAATAGTAAGACGTTTGTTAGATGAGCTTCCCTAAAGGGTCATTTGTTTGTTTTCTGTTCTTTCAGAGAGTTTCATTTCGCAGCGCAGCCTGAGAGCACACACACCCATCCTCATCATTTCATATGAGACATTTCGACTGCACGCTGAGGTTCTGCACAGGGGAAAAGTTGGACTTATCATCTGTGACGAAGTATTTCACTTTATCCATACAATTCAGAGCTATCAAGAACTCTCGAAGTTAGGATGTAACAGTACTATTGTATTCTTCAGGGCCATCGGCTTAAGAACTCTGATAACCAGACATATCAGGCCCTGAACACCATGAGTGCCCAGAGGAGAGTGCTGATATCAGGCACACCCATACAGAATGACCTTCTGGAGTACTTCAGCCTGGTCCACTTTGTTAATGCTGGTATTCTTGGTAAGCAGCATTACAAATACAGAAATAGGTAAAAAGCTCTTTTCTGATCAGATTTGTTTAACGTTTCATCTGGATGGCAGGCACATCCCAGGAATTTAAAAAGCGATTCGAACTTCCCATCCTTAAGGGACGGGATGCAGATGCCAGTGATAAAGAAAGACTGAGTGGGGAAGAAAAACTGAAGGAGCTAATCAGCATAGTCAACAGGTAAGTTCATGCAACACGACACTAAAGTACTTTACCTTATAATATAAACTGCCTTGAGGCAGGTGCTGGTGCTATTTTCTAAGTAAATATATTTTCAAGAGTGCTATTGACACAAAATTCTCACCAGATGTCAGTAACAATCCACTCATGTAAAGAACCCATAGCTGTTCATAAATTAAGTTCTGTGTAATAATGAGAAATGATACAGGAAAAAAGTATTTCACACACTTACTGAAATTGATTTCATACTTCATACAAAAGCCTTTGTTGGCAATGACAGCTTCAACATTTCCTGTATGGAGAAGATAGTTGCATGCATTTCTCAGGTTGTGAAGGCTCTGTGGGCCACTTCTATGAACTCTGAGCTTTAGTTCTTCCCACAGGTTTTCATTTCGATTCAGGTCAGGTGATTGGCCGGGTAATTGTAGCAGCTCTGAAACCAATTGAAAGTTTCCTCGGCTGCATGTTTGGCATCATTGTCTTGCAGAAATGTCCACACTTGTTTCATTTTGTTCAAAAAGCAGCATAGGGGGTTCTGAATGGCTCCCCCTCCCCCCCGACAACATAGCCCCTGGGATCCTTGGGACACACACAGAGGGGATGAAACTTTATTTAATCTTATGTCCTGTTCATAAGATGACCTGTTCCTGTTCATTTCTAGGCTTTTAGCTTTTATTTTGATTTCTTTTAAGATATAATTTTGTAATTGAATGCAGCATGTTTTTGTTTCATTATCTGCTTTTCATAGATTAGATTTAGAATGAGATTATGCAGCATAATCTCTGATACATTTGGAGAAACAACTATTTTAATTGTGTTAATTAAATTATATTAATTCCTGCTCCTTTGTTTTGTCTTTGTCAGACAGAGTCAAGTAAACATAAGCATCCTAAAAATAAATATTTATTTATATGTTTTGTGTTTAGACGAATGTCTTCAACAAATTGAGCTCTCTTTTATTCTGCTTCGGTTGTAATGACCATATTCTGTATCAACAGGTGTTTGATAAGGAGGACATCTGATATCTTGTCCAAGTATCTTCCTATGAAAATTGAGCAGATTGTGTGCTGCAGGTAGGTAGATTGGTGCTCAACATGAAGAACCCTCTTTTCTCTTTTTTAAGCAGAGATAACTTCTTTAATATTTTAATTTTTATAAATTGTCATCACTCTGCTGGCTGGGTGGGTGCTGGGCACCATGGACACCCAACTTTGTGAACACAATAACTTGAGAACGAGGTGACGCAGGGTTTTTTTCAGATTGATATTATAGGTGCGTCTATTAAAAATCTCAAAGTTAAAATCTTGGTGACTTTGACCTCAAGGTTATTGTTCAAGTTGTCTGAAAATCTTGTGAACACGATAAATCAACTAAGATGAAAATTTGTGTTTTCAAATTAAAACCATACATGCATCTACTAAAAATCTCGTATCAGAGCCAAGTTTTGAAAACACAATAGCTCAAGAATGCAGTATTGTAGGATTTAAAAAAAATTTAAGTTAAAAATTAATAAATGAAAAAACCCATGCCATATATGGCGTACTCAGGAAGGATATCATATAGGTTTCTCATACCAATAGCAAAGCTGCATCTGCGGAGAGTCTGGGACACTTTGATACAATTTGTTTTTTTGTTTTTTTTTTAATCAGTGGCACGATATAATATACCAGCGTCATTGTTTCAGTCTTTTGACAAAATGATATTCAAAGCATTTTCTCAATAACTATTGTTTTACAGTTTTTATAATGATTAAATTAAACCTTATGCTGTCAGATTGCTGTAACTGTATGGATTTTAAGGCCAGGGTACAATTTGATATAAGTGTTAAAAGATATTACATACTTATTGTTTCATTTATAATTGTTTTATTTTATGTAAACCTGACATGGAATGTTCTGTCAGTATTGCTACAGTTTGTAGTGAGAATGATACTGAGGTTCAACAGACTGACTTAGTGCACAGATTAAAGCGTACCATTTCTTTCATTATTTGTTACCAGTTACAAATAAGGCTAGTTGATTTGTTTAAGTAGACCTTAGAGAAATAACTGCATCTGCTATTATAGGTGCATAATATCCTCTCCAAGGAGGCTGTGTAGCACTGCCAGCCACCAGTGTTTTTTACATTTTACATTGCATTTGTTGCTGTTGCAAAATTGAAAATTAGGGTTTTTAAGTGATTATAAAGCTTGCTTAGTTTTAGCAATAAAAAATTATGAACATCTTTCTAAAACTTAGCTAGCAGAATCGCAAAATAGCTCATGTCTCATTTTCTTATGGTGTTGGAAGGACATATTTGTATGTTCTTGCATGCTCTAATTAACACATTGGTTACAATTAGCAGCATTGTTAAAATATTGAACACCTGGTGCAAGATATGAAAAAATACAGTAACCCAAGGGTAGGGTTAGTAGGATTAGTGACTTGCTAATTAAATCTTCTAGAACAGCGGTCCCCAACCTTTTTTGCGCCACGGACCGGTTTATGCCCGACAATATTTTCATGGACCGGCCTTTAAGGTGTCGCGGATAAATACAACAAAATAAAACTAGTACCGGTACCGAAAAAAAGAAAATTTATTCATAACACACGTGAAAAGACCAAGGAAAACCGAGTAAACGATAAAAACGATAACAAAATAACGCTGAAAACCGATTTAAAAACCCTGAAAACTATACATTTCACACCTGAGCCTCAACTCTCGCGGCCCGGTACCATACAACTCACGGACCGGTACCGGTCCGAGGCCCGGGGGTTGGGGACCGCTGTTCTAGAACCTGAACTTTTCAGAGGAAACGTACAGAGGAAAATTCTACTGCCAGGAGGCTGAGGGGTAGTATTGGGGCTACCATAATTTATTTATTTTTCTGATAAATTATGATACTTTTGATATATCCCTTACTTGAGGTTTACTCGAGCAGTTTTTGTCCCGATCATGGAAGACTGGACCAGGTCTTTACCCACTCGAGGATGCTCGAGGGAGCATGGGAGTTTGCCCAACCAGTCTACATTTGTCTTGTAGGCTTGGAGAAGGCATTCGAACGTGTCCCTCGGGGTGTCCTGTGGGAGGTGTTTTGGGAGTATGGAGTGTCCCAAAACAAAAATGTAAACAGGATTTAATTTACATGGAATTTGATTTGAATTTGTCTCTTTGTGATTCCTTGCAGGCTGACCCCTCTACAGACAGAGCTCTATAAACACTTTCTAAAGCAGGCCAAACCCATTGAGACATTACAAAAGGGCAAAATAAGTGTCTCCTCCCTGTCTTCCATCACATCACTCAAGAAACTGTGCAATCGTAAGTGAGAAAAATGTAACAAAATGTTGCATCTCTGAACACTACAGTGATCATCAGAAAAATTGTCCTCTCATAATTGAGCTAAAATGTAAACTATTAATAGAAAACAAGATTGTCGTCTTACATCTAGAATCATCTTCTGCTTGGAAAAAATACAAATGAGTGCCATCTTTCTCAGATCCAGCTCTTATCTATGAGAAGTGTGTGGAACGTGAGGAGGGATTTGAAGGGGCATTAGAACTTTTTCCTCCAAACTACTCCACCAAAGATGTTGAACCTCAGCTCTCTGGTAAGAACGTGCACAGCATATCGTGGTGCAGCTCCTCTGATGGTCTTCCAGGTCATCCACACTTACTAGTTGGAAGAAGATTAGCATTAGATTAGTAGAATGTAAACAGAACATTAAGTCAGATAGATAAGCTAAGTAAAAATGTGAACAGGGTTGTTTTCACAATTTAATAGCTTGTCTAATGTTTACATTTTACATTTACATAATATTATATAAAATATTGTTTTATAAGAATTAACTTTTTTATTGCCTTCTTTTGTTAAGACTCATTTTCTGTAAATGTGCCTAATGTGTCTAAAGGGTGGTGCTATTTTGAAGTCATGCAGCCTCCCCTCTCTCTATTTATTGCTTTGTTTATTTCAGGGAAAATGCTGGTTCTCGACTACATTCTGGCAATGACAAAGACCACAACAGGAGACAAAGTGGTGCTTGTCTCCAACTACACACAGACTCTGGATCTCTTTGAAAAGCTCTGCAGATCTAGAAGGTATATTTGCAGAAATCACTATTTTAAGTGCGCTATTTAAATGATTTTAATTCCTCCTCCTTTGTGTCTTTGTCAGATACCTCTATGTTCGGCTGGATGGCACAATGTCCATCAAGAAAAGAGCCAAGATTGTGGAAAAGTTCAACAGCCCGTCGGTGAGTTGGAAAATCAGTTTGAAGCAATATTGAGAGCTTTGAAAGACTTCTGAACAGCGTCTGAAGACATCTTTTTCTCAGAACCCAGAGTTCATCTTCATGCTGAGTAGCAAGGCTGGTGGATGTGGCCTCAATCTGATTGGTGCTAACCGCTTGGTGATGTTTGATCCCGACTGGAACCCAGCGAATGACGAGCAAGCAATGGCTCGGGTGTGGAGAGATGGTCAGAAGAAGACCTGCTACATCTACCGACTTCTCTCTGTCAGTTCAGTGCATTTTCAACAGTGTTTAGGACCTCACATTCAGTGTTTTAGTACAGCAGGTTACTTTTGAAATCTACACTGAGCTGGTTACAGATTTACCAGTTTTGACATGTGCTTGTTTCCCGACAGACGGGAACAATTGAAGAGAAGATCCTGCAAAGGCAGGCCCATAAAAAAGCCCTGAGCAGCTGTGTGGTGGATGAAGAGCAGGATGTGGAGCGTCACTTCTCTCTGGGCGAACTCCGAGAACTCTTCACTCTCAACGAAGAGACCACTAGTGACACACACGACAAGTACAACACATTACTCACACACGTTGTCTGTGCTGTTCAGTCTACTAATTGTCCAGAGAACTTAATTTACTCTAGAAATGGTAAATGAAATTAAATCAAATTAAAGCCCAAATATCTTGTAGAAATTTTCTTGGCACAACTGACGTAGCTGTAAAAGGTTATGTGTTCTTCTCTGAGTTGAGAGCTCATTGCAGCTGCAGTTAGATCCTTGCATCTATCATCTTCTGGGCAGCCTATCATGTGCTTTTAGGTTTTATGGGCTTTCGCACAAGAACTGACACCAAGTGAGTTTAATGTGAGTTTTCGAGATGAATAGTTATTTGAGCAAAACTGAGAGGGTTTGACACTGTCGTAAAAAGTGATTCGAAGTTTGCAAGTTGTTAGTTATGGCATTTTTATTGCTAGGTTGACGTGGATAGTAATGGTTTGAAGCCATTATTATGCTATGTATGGAATTATTTTTCTATCATAAGTTGCATTCAAGAAAAAAACATAATCCAAGAAAATAATTTAATTTCATCGGCACAATTAAATTCTTTGTGCTTAAATTTAACGACCCTCACATGTAAAACTCAACAGCCACACAAAGAAGCCGTCGCACCTGCAGGAGTGTGTGCTTTGCGGCCACTGCTATAGTTTCTCGGTCTGTACTGATTTATCACTTGTAGCTGCACATCCCACCAAAGTGAACGTGTTTGCTGCTGACTGAGCAGCTTTTTGGTGGCATGGTTATAATTATAATTGATTGATTATGATGCACACTTCCTTGCCTCATCCTTGTTATTTTTAATTATAAAGGGCATGCAGATTAATGGGACAGCAGTGCAGAGGCTTCAGAACTTACCTTTGAATCTTCTGGTTTTAAAGATTTCTTCAGCAGTGATGTAATCCAGTGACTGTTGTCAGTATATATACTGCTACGCAGTAAATAACCAATGTAACTGTTTAACACAATCACCTGAACTGTTGATCAAAGGATCCTGTGGGCATCCAGTCAAAAGTCAGTTGATCCGTGTTAGCTGGATTCCTCTGTAGGTGGAAAAAGCCTCCCGCGAGGGGGGGAAACTGTAGCAGCACAAAGCAGACACTGTGTTCATTGCTGCTAAGTTCTTCACACGTGAGAAATTTAATTGCTTCGCTGAAATGAAATTATTTGCTCACAGTTATGTCTTTTCTCTGCGCAACTTATGATAGAAAAATAATCTCACACTATGGATCATAATGTATGGCACGCCCTTAATCAGCCTCTCTTTCCCCTCCTGTATTAGGTTTCGCTGTCGCCGCTGTGTGAATGGCAGAGAAACAAGACAACCTGACAATGATGCTGACTGTAACAGTGACCTCTCCCATTGGAACCACTGTTCTGACAAGAAGGGCCTGAGGGACCAAGTGCTGAAAGCGTCTTGGGATGCTGCTGTGTCCTTTGTCTTCCACCAGCGCTCTCATGAGGACCAGATGGGTGTAGTATAGAAGAAAGAATGCAGAAGGCTGTGTTACACTACCGCATATGCTGTAAATATGGATATTTATGTGTTGTTGAGTTTTTCCATTTGTTTTAAACAGAAAAAATAAAGGTTGATAACCAGACATGAGGGCAGTTATTTCTTCACATTTTTGCATTTATGGAAAATGTGCTATGATTTACAAGCTGTGATGCACGTTACTGTATAGATAAATTTTTTTTGTCTGGTTTCAGTTAGTCATCACAGCCTTCTGTAATAAAAAAGAGGTGTGCACCTTCTGTAAGACAGGCATATTACATTAATATGTTATGTTAAGATGTGACTGAGCCTGGCCAGGCTGCACGGGCTAGCCTGACCACCAGGCACTTGTTGACAAGCCCCTCCCCTGCGCCTGGCTCCAAGCAATGTAACGTGGTCTATAGTTGTACTTTCTTTCCACTTGTGTTTTAATAAATGAACAATTATTGAGAATGGACATTTAATATGTGGTCTTTCACAATGTAAATTCTACCTTTGTTCATTGCTGGCTCCGTGAACAGATTCCACTTCAGAGACCTAACACTAGTGTCGGGTCACCTCCTGCTGGTGATAATGGCACAATATAGATTCTCTGCTGGGGGTATGCATTTTATATGTAAAGCTTAACTCTGCACTGCAAAAGTAAGGCAACAGTTTGCCTTAGTTTTAAGTGAGGCAAACTGTTGCATTGTCACAGGAATGTGCATGTAATAATTTGTTGATTTAGAAAATATATAAAATGTTTGTACTTAATTCTGATCTTGAGAGTTTAACTGTAGCTGTGAGAACACAGAACACACCAGGGATCAAATTAATTTCACTTTGATCTGCGGAGGTTGCAGACAAACAGAGACAAAGGGAGTTCAATTCAGTTTTATTTATATAGTGCCAAATCACAACAACAGTTTCCTCAAGGGGCTTTATATTGTAAGGTAAACACCTTACAATAATACAAAGAAAATAGAAGAACCCTAACAATCCTATAACCCCCTTATAACCATGTTGTGAGGGGAGGAAAACTGGACGAAAGACGTGCTATGAAAGACAGCCAGTGTCATTGTGGATATAGAGAAAGACTAGTGCAGAACATGTATGAGAACAGTGAAACACTGGTGAGGTGCAGTAGGAGTGACCGATGGGTTTCAGGTCAGTTCAGGGTGGAGACTGGATTACATCAGGGTTCGGCTATGAGCCCCTTCTCATTTGCAATGGCGATGGACAGGTTGGCAGATGAGGTCGGGAAGGAATCTCAGTGGGCTTACAGGACATTGTGATCTGTGACTAGACTTGAGACTAGGGATTGGATGGATAGAAGAGAGCCTAGAGAGGTGGAGCTATGCTCTGAAAAGAAGAGGAGTGAAAGAAGGGATCTATTTGTGTGACTGAGTGGGAAATGGGTGTAACAGTGAAGGAGTAGACATAGTGATGGTAGATGAGTTTAAATTCCGGGGTTAGGCATACGAAGCAATGCAGGGTCCACATGAGGTGAGAGAGTATAAGTAAGGTGAAGTGGCTGTAGACAAGTGTCAGGTGTGATTTGTGACAGGAACATCAGCTAAAGAGAATATTAAGGTTTACAACCTAGTGAGATTTGCTCTAATGTACGATTTGGAGACGTGGCGCTGACAAAAAGACAAGAGGCCGACCTGCAAGAATTTAATTAGAATAATTGATTGCATTTATATAGCGCTTATCTAGGCACCCAAAGCACTTTACAATTCCACTATTCATTCACTCTCACACACCGGTGCAGACCGACAGAAGCAAGGCTGCCATATCGCGCCTTCAGCCCCTCTGGCCAACACCAGTAGGCGGTAGGGTGAAGTGTCTTGCCCAAGGACACAACGACCAGGACAGAGAGAGCTGGGGGATCGAACCGGCAATCTTCCGGTTACAGATGAGCGGCCCAACCCCCTGAACCACCAAGTTTAGAAGTGACCCAAATAGACAGAATTGGAAATGAGTACATCTGAGGGGCAGCGCAGGTTGAGTGGTTTGAAGGACAAAGTTAGAGTGGCATGGCTGAGTAAGTTTTAACAGAAGAGCAGAAAAAGTCCAGAAGTGCATAAAAGGCATGGTAGATATACTGGATAAATGAGAAAATGAGAATATAAAAGAAGAAGACTGAAAATTAATACAGAATGTTCACTGCAAGAATAGACCTCAAGAATAGAAAGGCGAGATCGGACTTTGCTAAAAAGAAACAACAACAACAACAAATATAAAGAAAGCCAGTTCGGGAAAAACATTCTTTGCACAGATGAAACCAAGATCAACCTCTACCAGAACAGTGGCAAAAAACCTACACTCACATACAGACTCTATACTCAGACAAGTCCTTTGCACTACTTCCTAACTGTACCTGTCAGATGCACTTGTGCTCATGTTTGCTTTTCATTCCTTGTGCCTAATATTTATATTTTATTCCTGGACAGTTGGTATCGAGCACCCATAATTTTGTTGTACATGAACAATCACAATAAAGGGCTATTTTATTTTTTCAAGTTGAGCAGATTGAACTGTACATTGTTTGAAACAAAGGCAGTTAATGAGCTAACTGGATGTCAATCTTATCTCTCTTGCCTGTATACAGATATGGGTAAATGGGGTAAGACATTTATTTATTGATTTATTTGTCAGATGGCTGCAGTTTATTAGCAATAGTCTATTCTTTCTGAAGATTTTCTGTAAAATCAAGAAATACTTGCTAGATAATCATTTGCTGGCTCAATGGATATAACAGCAACATAGCTACAATCACTACAATCATACTACTGGTACATCTGTTACCACCAAGTTCACAAGCTCAAATCCTTCCTGAAGCCAGGAAGGATTTTTGCTTGTTAGATCATCTCATCAAATTTCAAAAGGTATGTTGGACAGTCACCAGTCTGAAATGTATATGGATGTTCGAGTTCATTTGGTACCTTTTTTGGGATGAGCTTTGACGCAAAAAGAAACAAAAGAACTGGAACATATGTCCAGGTTGTTGCTGAAGACAAATTCATGTATATCCCAATACTGTCCACATGTCAAACCTGTGATTTTAGTGAGTGACACTCGGTGATATTTGCAATTGATTTTTTAATGCATGGTGCCTGCTGTACAATGCTCCACTTATCTTTGGTTATATAGTTGCACCCAATGATCAACACTGGTCTTTGCTGCTTTTATTACATCAAATTGTCAATACATTTTTCCCTATCTATCTATCTATCTATCTATCTATCTATCTATCTATCTATCTATCTATCTATCTATCTATCTATCTATCTATCTATCTATCTATCTATCTATCTATCTATCTATCTATGTTTAGCCTGCAAGAAGTAGTTTTGTACAGGATGGTAATTTTATAGTAAATTTTTTTCAATTCTTGATGTTGGTAAATTTCTGCTGTATGAGTTTAAAACTATTCAGAAAGTTATAAAAAACAGGAATTCTGTTGGTGAGTAGATCCTCGACTTTAATCTCCTTCCCAGTAATTAATTGACATGAAAATTCAGATGATATTCATGTTTATCCAGTGGTAACTTACAATAGAATGAGTTGGCGACAAAAGTAACAACCTGACTTGTATTGTAGATCATGTAATTATAGATAATATTATTTGAGAGCAACCTTGAGCACGATATGAATCAATAGAGAATAATTAGTTCATTGTTTCATATCTGAGAATCCTTTTTCTGTCCCACTTCTTTCCTGAATAGTTTAGAAAAGTAAAGTTATTAAGAAGAGTAAGAAGTAAGAAAAACAACAACATGTTCAAGATTTCATGACCACATTAAGCAAAGTATCCCCAGAGAAACACGTTAACAACCAGCAGTAGCAGGGCGTTAACATCGCAGACTATTCTCCAGAGTGACTTCTCCTGGAGGAAGTTTCGTTCACTGTTTTGAATCACTGGAGCTGCCGACTCGGAGCGTGAACTAGCCAAACCACAAAGCCACAGAACAACTTTCTTCCAAGTGGATTCTTGCAATTGGTCAGACTCTGAGCTGAGGTTAGACTCCACTTGGTCAGAGGTGATCTGAAGACTTGAGAGATCCATCCGCGGTTCAAGACTATGTCTGGACCACCAGGTCAGCCTATGCAGCTACACATGAAAAGAGACGAAGAATGAAAAACAATTATTACAGATTACCAATGATCAAATACATGAATGACTGAATGATTTCAATTTAATTATACATAGTACAATTCAATTTGGTTTGGCTTTCTCTCTTAGGACAAAACAATACAAGTAAAAAAACAAAAACAACTTAAACTTAGAAGCAAATTTAAGAGATAAAAATAAAGTTAGTAGCAAACTTAAGCAGCATCAACAGAGAAGTAAAATAGCAGCATTATACACGACTGTATAAGGTTGTGTCGAGCCAATTATGTTTTGTTTGTACTGAAATGTCTGAGTATTTCTGTGCCATCTTTACAGTGGTAGTGTAGGGGAAGCTACCACTCTAGATGGAAACAATGAACTGTTTGCCAGATGGAAGCGGTTCAAACTGAGAATATCCCGGGAGTGTACTGTCTTTGCTGATACTGTCAGCCTCCTTGACTCCATCCCAGTAATGCACTTTGCTGTCTGCACCACTCTGTGCAGCTCTTTCGTTTCACCAGCAGAACAGCTGGCATACCACACTGTTGCATGAGTCATCAGTATATCCTCCTGTAGAACTTCAGCACGAACTTCTGGCCTGCTTCAACTTTCTAGGAAAGAAGATTCTCTTGTAAACCAAGTCAGCTGTGCAGAGAAGGTGACTCCCAGCTACTTACGGTTCTCCACAGTCTCCACTATTTCACCAGAGATCTAGTTTCTTGACCCTTGACCTCCTGAAGTTAATAAGCATCCCCCTTGATTTTGATGTGTTAAAGATTAGATCATTTTCCTTACACCACTTAGTTGGCTACTCCCCAACCTCACTATATGCTCATGCTCACTACACATGAGCACTTTTTTCATTGCTCTTTCTACATGAGTGCTTTCTATTTAACATTCACACACACTGGAGAGCAACTTAGGGTTAGTATCTTGTCCAAGGATATTTGACCAGCTGCTTTGTGGATGTTGATGCCTTTTAACACAGTCCTCATCTGGTGCTGTTGAAGGACAAGTGTGTATTGTCTACTTGGCTAAATGACCAGTCCCTCCCTCCTCTCCTGGTGTCAAAACAGGGAAAGAACCTGTTCAAGATATCAAGCAGTATAGTATCGTCATCGTCTGGCAGCATTCTGATGGTCTTGTAGTCCGTCAGTACCTTAAAGCTCTTCGACATACCGCTGGGATTTTCATTTTCTATGGTTTGCTTTGCTTCCCTGATGCTTCTCTGGAGTTTCGCCTGTGCTGTAGGTTTGTCTGTCCCCTGTCCTGAAGGCTGCATGCCTTTTTTTAAGTAGAGCCCTAAAATTACTGTTCAACCATGGCTTTTCAATGAGGAAATAGATTTATTGTTCTTTTTGTTGTATTGTTTTCAGTACAAAACTCTATGTACCCCTAAACTGAACAGACACAGTTTTCCACATAGCTCTCACCTGCAAACAATTCCCAGTTCCTTTGATCAAAATGGTCTTGTGCTGTTTTGACTGCAGTTCTTTCAATGCACACGGACAGTGTATACATTGGGATCAGAATGAGAGGGATATGATCTGATAGTCTGAGGTGTGCAGGTGGATGCGCCTTATATACTGTCAGTATATTTGTATAGACCTGATCAAGTATTTTTTTCAGGTCTGTATGTTTAAAGTAACCCATGATGATTCCAGTGATGAACAGCCTTAAATGTATTAGTTTGAGAATGGAAACAAAATCTCGCAACTTCAATTTCTGTAGATTAAGAATCCTCAAGGGTTCAATAGTTCATACAGATGAAAGCAAGATTATCTGTTTTGGTGACCCCTAAAGGAAGCAGTCAAAAGAAGGTTGAAATCCTCATAATCAAAATGAATTGCTTAACTGCAACTTGGTTACACTTTCCCTTTGCATTTCTTTCTTTCGTTTGTTTTGCAACAGGAATCATATGTTATATGAACCCTGGATATTGTTCAGTAGACACCTTCTGATTACCACTCCAGAGATCAGAATATAAATAAAATGGAATAATATAAGGAATTTTCCTTACATTTTCTTTAGGTATTGGGGCAGTGGCCAGGCTTACAGCAACAATGATGAGGCATGTGAGAGCCAACAGGATGAGAGCAAAGTACAAGTAGTGGACATCAGCTAGGACTGCAGGCCGGTGATCAGGCTGACCACAGGAAGGAGGTGAATAGGAGAACTCCAGAACCATTCGGATCAGTCCTATCACTAGTCCAGCCATCAGACCCCAGAATGCACCCTGAGACAGAGGACATCACAACGCGTTAGATGCTGAATAATTTGGAACTGGCAAAGAAAAAAAAAACCCGAAGTTATTAAGGTTTCTGCTTGTTTTTAAAATTGTGTTTAAATATCTATTATTTTCTTTTAAATTCTCTGTCAAAGTGATTTCATACTGCTTTAGTAATGTTGAAGATTTGAGAGGCCCAGTCAACGACTGGTGGTGTTCTATTGTGTATTTTTCTATCCAGTATGTTTTCACTGTATTGGCTGTATTTTTGAGATCATTGTCATGCTGAAAAATGAAGCTGCTGTTAATCAGATACTTTCAAAAATCTCGAACACCACTGGCTGAAATGCAGCTCCCAGCCATGGCCCGAACATTGGTATCATCGTAACAGCGTCAGGAAACTTCAACAGTGACTGCACTAAAAAAACAAAAGAGCTCTAAATTAAATTAAGAGGAGACAGGACATATCTCTACATATCAACTTGCAAGAATCTCAAGATTAGGGAATGGCACACACACACACACACACACACACACACACACACACACACACAGTACATATATAATTATGTACTTAGCCTTTTCCATTCTTTGTGAAAATTGTGTTGATTTTTGAAAGAGGATTAAACGTATAAGGGTAACAGCGTAACATATAAGTATGGAAGAATTTGCACATAAATAGACTACATCTTATCCAAAAGGTGCAATCAAAAAGACACTGCAGGGTGGTTGTAGGAAACAAGCTAGGCAGCATTGGAGAGTAGTCTGTAGGATGGATTTGCACATGAAAGCCATCCTACACGTCCTCTTCCAATCACAAGATTAGGATAGATAAGATTAGAAAATGAGTACATCAAAGGTTTAGCAGTTTGGAGACAAAGCTAGAGTTGAGATATGTAGAGTTGGAATAGTGGATATGTTGGATAAAGGATGCTGAATATGGAGCTGCCAGGCAGGAGGAAAAGAGGAAGACTTCAGAGGACATTTATGAATGTAGTGAAGGTGTCAGTTGGTTTAACATAAGAGGATGCAAGGGATAGAATGACACAGGGACCAATGCAATTGAATTGGATTGAATCTGAAGAGGCAGACATACCTGCTCGTTGGCTCGTGGCCAAAAGATAGCCATTAGGAATAGAGCAGTAATGGGAGGTGCTAAAAAGCTGGTCACTGACTGAATATAGTCAAACAGCTGTCCACTATTGGCTGTCTGGACAACAGGAATCCACAGCAGACTAAGACACACCAAGACGAGGATGAACACCCTGAAAACACACACATTATTGTTATTATCCATCCAGCCATTTATTGTCTACTTCTTATCCTTATCAGGGTCATGGAGGGCTTGAGCCTATCCCAGCTACTATAGGACGAGCAGCGTGGTATACCTTGGACATATTGCCAGTCTGGTACAGGGCTAACACAGAGAGAGCCCAGAATTACTATTAATAGCACAATTATCTAGAAATTAAATGTTGTCCTTTGAAATTTTAACTGATGATAATATAAAAATGAAGATTTAAACAGTTTCAGATCCATTGCATACTCAGAGCACTCTACAGCGGAAACATGAAAACTTAACTTAAACTCCTTAAAGATGAGTGAGGAGATGGGAACTGGAGAGGTCTCAGGGTCACCAGCTGATACAGTTGCCAAAGGTACAACTAGCGGTTTTGCAACATCTGAGGAAATGTCATCTCTGCTGTGGTACATGGGTTTGTTGCTTCCAGTCAGGGGTCTTTAACCTCATAATCAGGTTCACATACCTTCTTTTTGGCCACCTAAGGTCCTGAGAAACGAGCCTTCTCGCCAGGTGACATTAAGGACTAGGACACCGCTGCTAGGACACTGCTGTCTTATCATACCAATGTTACATTGAGGCCTGGGCAGATGATAGGGCCTGCAACTAAAAGGGCTGTGTGCTCTCTAAACTTTGAAACATAATCCAGAACATCAGTTTTGATTATGCCCCCAGACTGTGTCCAAAAAGTGATTCCTGTATGGCAAACACAACCATTGGCACTTCCTCATCCAAGTATTTACTTGTGTTTAAGCAGTATTTCTGTAACTTTGATCCAAGGGTTTGGTGCCACTGCTCTAGAGCTCCTTGATACTGAGGATGATAAGCATTAGCCGCTATATGTTTGATTCCTAAGCTCCAAAAGGTAGTAAAAACCTTTGTTAAGGTATTAATGACCAGAGGTGCAGAGATCCTCCTGAGTGGAACAGCTTCTGGGAAACATGTAGCAGCACACTTTAACATTAGCAGAAATTGATGTCCAGTTTTTGTCTTTAGGCAATGGGCCCACACAGTCCACGATCACACATTCAAATGGTTCACTCACAGCTGGGATCAGGTGAAGAAGAGCAGAAAAACACAGTTTTTTGGTCTTCATACCTGTTGAAGTGGGCGGAGTCTTGGTGATTGCACCACTTCCCTGAATGCACTCACGTAACAAACTTACCCAAAATAAATACCATGCTTACTAAACAAAAGATCACGACCAGATGCCATCAACAAGAACGTTACCCCCAACATGCAAACTTCCCTAGATCCTACCTTATCCACATATCACCTGTCTATGTCTATGTGCAGGATTACATAAAAAAGAATAAAGTAAAACAAAAAAGCAGCATGATTGGAATACCACATTTAATACTCTCTAGGTCATTTTGAAAATTTGGTGATGCCGTTTGGTCTTACTAATGCTAGTGTCTTTCAGGCACTGGTGAATGATGTTCGCAGAGATTTTCTGAATATTTTCGTCTATCTTGATAACATACTAATATTCTCCAAATTCCTTCAGGAGCATCAAGTCCACATTCGTGCAGTCCTCCAACATCTCTTGGAAAACAGGTTATATGTCAAGGCTGAGAAATGTGGATTTTACTAAACATCTGTTTCATTCCTTGGATACATTCTGGCAGGGGGGCAGATGAAGACTGACCCAGCAAAGGTTCAATCAGTTAAGGAGTGGCCAACACCTACCTAACATAAATATCTTCAACAGTTTCTCGGCTTTTCCAACTTCTATCACCACTTCATCTGCAACTATAGTCAGGTAGCAGCACCTCTTACACAGCTCACATCCACTGAAGTCCCGTTCATCTGGTCCCCTGAGGCTGAAGCCGCCTTCACCAAATTGAAGTATCTGTTTACATCAGCACCAGTCCTAATTCACCTAGACACTAAACCATTCATAGTTGAGGTTGACATCTCTGAGATTGCAACTATACTTCTGCCCACCTGTAAGATTGGTTACATTACCTGGGATGTGGAGGAGGCCATTAGCCAAGCTCTTGTGTCAGAGCCAGATCCAAGCTCGAGACCAGCTAATCCTCGTTACATTGGGTGATTCTGGACTGTATCCACACCACCTGGTTTTCCTGTCCTGGAGAGGTAGGACCACTTCATTAGTTAAAAGACATTTCTGGTGGGAGACTTTAGATAAGGATGTCCGGGATTATTCGGCCGCATGCACCATCTTTGCACGGAACAAAAATAAAACTCAACGTCCTTCAGTTCTGCTTCAACCAATCGTCCATTCCCAATCAGCCTTGATCCCACATTGCTTTAGGTTTTGTTAGCGGCCTGCCTGTTTCCTCCAGGAAGTCGACCATTTTGACTGTTGTTGACAGGTTCTCCAAATCCGAGCACTTCATCGCCCTAAAAAAAACTTCCCACAGCATCCCAGACGGCTAACATCCTGGTGGATCATGTGTTTAGCCTGTACGACATCCTGACTGAGATCGTGTCAGACAGAGGACCACAGTTCACCTCCCAGGTTTCGAAAACATTCTGTTCAGCCCTTGGAGCCAAACCCAGTCTGGCTCTGGTTAATACTACTGTAATGGTCCAGGTGAGTCGTCTGGATTTTTCCATGGTGTCCCTGTGTGTCCTCCTCTGGGCAGAGCCCTGGTGAGTACATCTGCTACTTGCACCTGTTGGAGATCCAGGCTAATCTAAGGCAGTATTTAAGACCAGCCCAGACATCTGTTCTTCGCCAGTTCGTAGACTAACCACATGTTAGTGGCAGGACGTCTTTGTCTCTAGTGCTTAGTTCTTTGTAAACTTACCTTGTTCTCTTGTGCCCTCAATAGCCTCTTGGATCACCTCTTCCATTGCCTGCAGAACGCATACCACCCTGGACGTTGGTCACCTTCTCTAGGACTCCACTCACAGCCTCTCTCACACAGACTCACTATTCACCACCTGCCTGCTCTCCTACATTCATAGCTCTGCATCTCTGGGTCATTCAGGTTGGACTCACTCCACTCCACTTTATCGGACACTCACCCGGCCAACACTACCTCCCCCACTGCCACTGCCACTCCACTGGTCAAGTAAGCCATAGACTCCATCTGTTTCACCACCCCCCATGTCCAGATTCCATGCCCATTCATTCCCTGTGCCTTAGTTTTACACTCTGTCGCTCAATAAAATTTGTGAGAACATCTCACTATTGCTTCCTGTATTTGAATCTGTTTGTAGGTCCACATACCAATTCTGGCCTCTGGGCTCTTCAACCCCATGTTACTAATTTGCTCAAATGAAAACTGTATTTAGGGTAAGTATAGCTTTGGTATTAATGTTGTAGAACATCTGAGTTTTGTATTGGTTTTCCAAAGCATATAAGGTATTTTTGTCAATCTTACCTTCCAACTATCATAAGTTCCAACTCAGAAGCTTTAGGCCTGGCTTTGTGGTAGAGGTCCAGTGTAAACAGAGTAGAGCTGCTATTAAAAATGGAAGTCAGGGATGACATAAGAGCAGCTAACATCACTGCCAACATCAGACCACGAAGTCCTGTGAAGAAGAAAAAAATGATGGCACATCATTTTATAAAATCTGCTTATTGTCAGTTGTTGCCATGGAAAAAGAACATAGATTTTTATAAACTCTCTTAATGCATGTGTTTATCTCTGAGAACATCAAAAAAACAAAAGATCTGTTCTGGATTATCTCAGTAAAGTTCTGTAAACCTTGACTGCAAATCTGTAAAAGACTGTCTATTACTGACAGGGTGAGGAAACTGTCTTCCTGTTGTGCCATCTTCTTGGGATGTGGCCTGTAGCTGACATCGCCCATTACATGAAACTTGGCCTTCAATTTAGAGATGGTTCTGGGGGCTCATTCCAAATAATGAAGAGCATGCACGTGACTGCTGATGTGATTTGGTGCTATTTAAAAAAGAATCGAAATAAATCGAATTGAACTTCGTTCTGTGGAAGACCAGCTCCAGGTTGGTACGGTCCCTATTGAGATTAGTCAAATGTGGCATGCTTGGAGGAGGCACCAACTGAGTGCTGTAGCAGGGTCCCTGCTTACAGTTGCTTTTAATTAGGCACCAGTCGCACACCTGATTGTCAGCAACTTGGGTACCAGAAGCTCAAAAGAAGAGTCAATAGCAGAATAAGCTGTTTAGTATTGACAGAGAAGATTGGGTTTGATTCTATTGCTCAATCTATAAATACATTCTCCCTACAATTGTGGCACCATTTAAGGGGAAATAAACACAATTTCAACAGTTTAAGATTTCTTGCCAAGAGGCATTGTTAAAACACAGATATAACTGAGCAAACAAAAATGTTCTTACTTCTTGTGCCATACATAGATAGATAGGTGTGTGTGTGTGTGTGTGTGTGTGTGTGTGTGCGTGCGTGCGTGCGTGCGTGCGTGTGTGTGTGTGTACCTGTTTAGACATCTTAGTGGGGACCAAAAATTGGAATTGCCTGCATTGCCGGCATTTTTGAAACTTTAAAATGTGGTCTTAGTGTCAGGGTTACTATTAGGTTATAGTAAGGTTTAGGCTAAGGGTTAGGGTTAAGCATTCCTTTTTGATAGTTAGAGTTAGGGTAAGCAGGTAGGGAAAGCATTATGTCAGTTCGATTTTTAGATGTCTTCACTAAGATATCAAAATGAGTGTGAGTGTGTGTGTATGTGTGTGTCTTACCTACAGGCATTAGCTCTATTACTAGTTTAGGGTAAGCAATGTTAGAGCAACCAACTGAAGCACCACACACACTTTGACAGATATCTGGATCCACACAACCAACCTCATCTACAAATAAAGAAGAAAACAAAGGAGGGGCTGAAAAAATAACAATTTAGTTTATATTAAATGAGACAAAACACCACAAATGTGTTTCCTACAATTTCCCACTCCATTAACATGAATTGAAAGTGTCAACAAAAGTAAAAATGTGATAATTTTTCCAACGTAAAGTTAAGTGGAGACCTGCTTAGAATGGTGTCATAGTGTAGGTTTGTTGAAAAAGGAGTTGCAAACAATCTCTTTAAAGCAATAATAACAATAATAAGAGATGCATCATCTGTTATAATATATATAATAATACCAAGGTAATCAAAATTATATTATATAAGTATGCATATAGAACAATATTAAAAAACATTTCACATAACATTCCCACTTTGAGAGGTATACTACTGACTTGGGAATAGTGCTTGACTTATCATTCCTGGCATCACAACGAAGAACATAGGGAGCAGTTTGAGATAGCCACCCAACACGCTGCCTGCTTTAGCATGAGACAAAGATTTGGCTGACAGAGACCTTTGGACTATAACCTGAAGGAAAAACACACCAGCATAAACATATAATCATTTTTATCCATCATTGCATTACACATTTTGTCCTTTTGTAATGTTCAACTTTACATTTGCAAACCTTCTATATTATTTATACACAATAAGTAATACAAATATAAGTAATAGTAATAAATACTGTATTAAAATATGCAAGTGTGTGTGCACACAGATTCTAGTTTTAATGATAATAGTAGAGAAGTAAACACTCAAAAATGTGATTACACTTCTACAGTCAGGGCATGCAAACCTCAGGTCTCATAAAGCTGGTAACATTAGCAAGCTGTTGAAAATTTTAGTGAAAGTCTATCACATTCAGAAGGGGAAATGTGATTTTCAGCTGCCTAGCTTGTGGTTTATCTGTCATTGCCCAGTTATATAAGGCTAGTAGAGAACACAGACGTGATTATATGAATCAGTTCTCATTTTTATGAATGTTGATTAATGATTAAGAGTAACTATTGGCAAGCTGGCCTTAGATGGCCTCAGATAATGTACTTTTGTATATTCTTGTTGTGTTTTGTTTTTCGTTATAGCATTTTCTGAAATGTTGCTGTGGCTTCTGGTTTGTGAAGTGTCAACGCTGTCTCAAAAATGACATTACAATACAGTTAAACACTGTTAATTGTATTGACCAATAATTCTTGTCATAGTCTTTGTCAATGATCTTTTTTTCCTGACATAAACAAAATGATAACTGAACAAAAACTAATGGACAATGACACTTGACACAATTGAGATGAAGATGTACTGGAGAGATTCTCATCTCTCCGATCAGAAGTAATTATGTTTTGTAGAAAAGCAGGATGAGTTTGGAAGTGATGCAATGAGAAGTAATCTCCTTGTGCAAAACAGCGTTATGCAGTAAGAATATTTCATCGCCAAATTACTGTGAGAATGATCAATAGAGGTGATAGTCTCAAAAAACAAATAACTTTTTGAGTCTAAAAAGTATGTTTGAATTCAAACAAGTAATGCAATTCACTGAAATTTTTAATTTTAAAAAAGGGAGGGGATGTTTCATAGTTAGTGTTGTAACACAGGGACAAAATGACTGTCATTCTCTCTCTCTCATTGTCTACATCAGCTCTTCAAAGTACTCCTTCTTCCTCAAAAAACTCTGTTCACTTGTTTCCATCTCTATCCTTAATTAATGAAACCGTTTACATGTCTGCTCCAGCTCAATCTCTTTGCCTACCCAACTGATACAAGTCCTTTCCTTCTTCCTTAGTATCCCACCTCACATACAATTCCTTATAAGCATTTCTCTGTGCAGTATGCTGAATTTCCCAGTACTCATGTCTACTTTCTTTATCTGCCTATCCAACTTTTTCTTTGGTAACTTCTTCCTTTGAATACTTTGCTTTACTTCCTCATTCCACCACCAAGTCTCCTTGTACTCTTTCCTCTGTCCCTGCCTACACCCCACTCAGTAAATAAACCCCTCAAAAGTTGTTAAAACATAACCAGATGATGCTCGCCTCCAGCTAGTTTTTCCTAACCGAAAACTTTGGAAGACGAGTGAAGTACAGCCAAAGATTTCCTCACAAACCAGCCTGAATCTATACTCAGAGCAAGTCTTTTCTTTGCACCACTTTTGAGCGCTTTGCAATTATTTTGTTCTCTAATGTGTGCCTTTCTCTTATTTTTTTTTTTATAGATTTCTCTTCTTTTGTATATATCCCTCTTGATGATATATATATATATTTACTATTTGCTATTTATTCTGTGCTTGTCCTGCTAGACCTCAGTGCAGCGTTCGATACTGTCGACCATAATATCCTATTAGAGCGATTAGAACATGCTGTAGGTATTACAGGTACTGCACTGCAGTGGTTTGTATCATATCTATCTAATAGACTCCAATTTGTGCATGTAAATGGAGAGTCCTCTTCACCCACTGAGGTTAATTATGGAGTTCCACAGGGTTCAGTGCTAGGACCAATTCTGTTTACATTATACATGCTTCCCTTAGGCAGCATCATTAGAAGACATAGCATACATTTTCACTGCTATGCAGATGACACCCAGCTCTATCTGTCCATGAAGCCAGATAACACACACCAATTAGTTAAACTGCAGGAATGTCTTAAAGACATAAAGACCTGGATGGCCGCTAACTTTCTGCTTCTTAATTCAGATAAAACTGAGGTTATTGTACTCGGCCCTGAAAATCTTAGAAATATGGTATCTAACCAGATTCATACTCTGGATGGCATTACCTTGGCCTCCAGTAACGCTGTGAGGAACCTTGGAGTCATTTTTGACCAGGACATGTCCTTCAACGCACATATTAAACAAATATGTAAGACTGCTTTCTTCCATTTGCGCAACATCTCTAAAATTAGAAATATCCTGTCTCAGAGTGACGCTGAAAAACTAGTTCATGCATTTATTACTTCCAGGCTGGACTACTGTAATTCATTATTATCAGGATGTCCAAAAAACTCACTGAAAAGCCTTCAGCTAATCCAAAATGCTGCAGCAAGAGTACTGACAGGGACTAGAAGGAGAGAGCATATTTCTCCTGTTTTGGCTTCCCTTCATTGGCTTCCTGTTAAATCCAGAATTGAATTCAAAATCCTGCTCCTCACATACAAGGTCTTAAATAATCAGGCCCCATCTTATCTTAATGACCTTGTAGTACCATATCACCCTATTAGAGCACTTCGCTCTCGCTCTGCAGGCCTACTTGTTGTTCCTAGAGTATTTAAAAGTAGAATGGGAGGCAGAGCCTTCAGTTTTCAGGCCCCTCTTCTGTGGAACCAGCTTCCAGTTTGGATTCGGGAGACAGAAACTATCTCTACTTTTAAGATTAGGCTTAAAACTTTCCTTTTTGCTAAAGCATATAGTTAGGGCTGGACCAGGTGACCCTGAATCCTCCCTTAGTTATGCTGCAATAGACGTAGGCTGCCGGGGGATTCCCATGATGCATTGAGTTTTTCCTTTCCAGTCACCTTTCTCACTCACTATGTATTAATAGACCTCTCTGCATTGAATCATATCTGTTATTAACCTCTGTCTCTCTTCCACAGCATGTCTTTTATCCTGTCTTCCTTCTATCACCCCAACCGGTCGCAGCAGATGGCCGCCCCTCCCTGAGCCTGGTTCTGCCGGAGGTTTCTTCCTGTTAAAAGGGAGTTTTTCCTTCCCACTGTCGCCAAAGTGCTTGCTCATAGGGGGTCATATGATTGTTGGGTTTTTCTCTGTATCTATGAAGCGCCTTGAGGCGACTTTTGTTGTGATTTGGCGCTATATAAATAAAATTGAATTGAATTGAATTGAATTATTCCTCCTGTCTACTATTTATATTCTATTGTGGCGCAGTTGGTGTGGAGCACCCACAATTTTCTTGTACATGTACAATGACAATAAAGGGCTAGTCCCTGTATTTATAGTTTCTACTCTCACTTCCACATCTGTGACTTTTCTTTACTCATGCTGCCTCTTCCACTTCACCTCATTCTTTTGGCCAACAGCACAGTTTCCACTGGCACCCTGTTGGCGGACATTGTTAACCTGGGCCACAACCAATCCAGCATAGAAATTTCATTATATATGATCTGCGTGTTTTATTTGGCCATGTTTTTATGCCTAATGCCCTTCTTGATCCAACTGTTCCCATTTATCTGAGCTTGGGACTGGCATTAAGAGTACACTGACTTGTTAGAAATTAAAACTGTTAAAACTGAGGTTGCCCTAAATATCTTAGCAGCATATCTCTAACTAGAGATATGCTGCTCTAGAGACTCTGGATGACATTACCTTGGCTATAGCAGGTAATACTCATTTTTGACCAAGTATGCAAATGCTGCCTTTTGACATTTACATTCAAACCTGAGAAGGAAGAATGTTATAAAGAGATCAAGGTGTGTTTTGAGGAATTAAAAATTCAAATCAATTGCATTATTTATTTGTATTGGGACATATTTTTTAGACTCACAAAGACGAATGTTATCAGTTTTTGAGACCGCCACCTCCAGGATCATTCCCACAGCAGTGTGCCGCTACAATAACATTATTGCACCATGCTGAATTTTAGTGTAGATCAAATCACCTGATCTGTGCACCAGACCCATGTAGCCAGTACGGTGAGCCCAAACAGTAGACCTGGCCAGGGTAAATCCCCTGTTACAGGGTCTCTGAACATGTGGAAAGCATCACTACGGGGTAAGTGGCAGGTGGTGTTGGGAACAGTCACATTGGGAATACTTGACATGTAACGATCCATAAGGCCCTCATACCAGCCCACCTTGGAGAATGCTGGAAAATGTACAATGACATTTACAATTTTATAACTTCACTTATTAACTAATAAATATTATGACATGTAGATGTGGAAGCCTTCAGTGAAGATAACTGGATGCAAAGAAACAGTTTTCTATTTTTTGATTGATACTTAACTTGAAACATTTCAGCCAATAACACCTTTTAATCCAAACTTTCAGTACTATGTAAGTCATGTAATTAAGAACCCATGATTGTGTTTGTGTATCTGTATAAGTCTGTGTACCATACCTATGAACATTAAGGCAAAAGCTCCTCCAACCATGATCAAAGTCTGGAGAGCATCAGTGTAGATCACAGCTGCCAAACCACCTACATAAAAACAGATTTTTATATTATTGTCAGATTGTCTGTGTTAGGGTAATAGTGTTATTTAGACCGTTTTCAACATAAATAATTTAACAAATTCTTATTTCAAAAACAGTTGAACTAGGTGAGTGTGGCGGGGTGTGGTTTGTGGCGCGGCTGTGGGGGAGGCTGACACACCTGAGCTCGATCAGCTCATCACCCTATGTCAAATGTGCCAGGACCTGAGGTTGTTGTTGTTGTTGTTGTGTGGCTGTAGCTGAAATGCTGCAGCCAATTGTTGGGAGAGCAGCAACCAGGAATAAAGAAGTGTGTAAAGAGCAAAATATGTGGTCGGGTCCATCATTCCTGTCACAGTGAGTTACTAAATAGAAACTGCACTCTGAGCACTGAACAAACATGGTAACATTTTCATTTTCCTTAAAATCATAATTACAGACACTTTGAAAAACAGCAGATGACAATGTTTCATCGTCACCCCTTGTTGACTTTAAGTTAGCATTTAATACAATTGTTCTCCAGCAGCTGGTGAGGAAACTCAGCTCCCTGGGTATCAGCACCCCCATGTGTAACTGGCTGCTGGACTTCCTGAATGTTAGTAAGAGAGGGAAACAGCCTCCATCACACCCACCCACACATGCAGCGTCTTGGGGTACAGGTGTGTCACCAAGGTGCAGGGGAGGGATTCCTCCTCTGTCACCTTCTGGCCTCCTGTGCATTTTTATTCCACAACATAAACATCCACATTACTCACACTCTCATAACACATACATATAGGGCCTTGGGGGTGGCCGTGCTATACGGCGTCCAGAGGATGGTCTGTGTATTCAACCTCACCTCTGGTGCCCACCTCTCAATTTAAATGCATGTAGACACTGAGGGTTCTCGGGCCGTGGTGTCACCTGCTGCTCTCTGGCAGCCCCTCCCATGTTTTAAATGCACTTTAGAACAAGACGCAGCAACACTACACATGAGAGAGAGGGAGAGGTATGGGGTCTTCACACTCCCGTTCTCTCCGCCATCAGGGCAGGGGGCTGGGAGGAGGAGTTGGCCGTCTGGTTGGGGTCTGGGATGCTGGGCCTCCCTGTTGCTGCAGGACTGTCCCCACCCCAGGAAAAAGGGTAACTTCTCCTGGGTCTTGGAGCGGATTGCCCCTCTGGGGGCAATGGTGCCAGGACCTGGGGTATAGAGTATGTTTGGGGAGTGTCAGTGTGTGTACAGTGTCTATTTCTGTTTGTCTCCACGCCTGCGGGATCGTCACTGCAGCCCCCTGTGGCTTCTGCACCGTGGCTGCTGGGTGACCCCACGTCTGCTTTTCCCATGCGCCGGGGTCAGCAAACTACTGGGCTGGTTAGGCACAGCTCATTTTTTCACAACACTGAATGTGACCATGGGCTACTGGCAGATTGCCTTGTCTGTAGCGTTCAGGAAAAAATAGGCACTTTGCAGCGCCTCATGAACCGAGTACTGCAACCGCACACTTTGTATACTGACGCCTATCTGGAACACATCATCATCCATAGTAACACCTGGGCGGAGCATATTCAGTGGTTGCGGTCCTGGATTTCCTGAGGCAGGTCAAGCACATGGCCAACACAAAGAAGTGTGCGGCTGGACGGAGGGAGGTACAGTATCTGGGGTACCACTTGGGACGTGAGAAACCCCTGCTCCTAACTTCTCCCTCCCTTTTTGTGCTGCAGAGCAGAGGCCTGAGGGCCATTTTGCCCTAGCAGGAAGGGGGGTTGACTGCCCTGTGGTTTACATCAGGTGGGTATAATATTGTGGAAAAGAAGTGTCTGACGATCCCATGGACAGTCGACTCTCTTCATTACTACCTCCTGGAAGCCCTTTGATTAGACACTTGGATTAATGTCTCCAGTGTTGTGTTTGGTACTCATCTGCATCATTCCTGCTATAGTATATTATAGTCTTGTGATATTTTGTTGATTAAAAATTGATTTAACCAAAAAGAATTATGACTAAAAAGTTTGACATTTTGGTCAAGAGACTAACTAAATCAAAATTTGCTGTCAAAATTAACACTGGGATACTGCATGTGGGATAAAAAAAAATTGGTTCTCGTCCAGAAAAAACCCATCAGATAAAAAACTGATGTAATTTATTTTAAATGATGGCAAACAGTTATGCTGTTGAACGCTTGCACTGACATAACTTTTAACTTTAATACTAAAAACAGTCAAAACGTGTTTGTGTTTTACCTGCCACAGTGTAGACAGCAGTCACCAGCAACAGTATGACTGTAGACAGATACAAATTCCACCCAAATGACACCTGGATAAACAATGCCCCGGAAAAAATGTCTGTCTGGGAAACACACACACACACACACATGCACGGACAGGTAATGTGGCTACTGTATCATATTAAGATCATTTATATTAAAAAAATAAATGTCTTACTGATATTTTGGTGAAAATGTAGAGAATAAGTGACAGAACAGACATGTATATGCGTATCCTCTGGCCTCCAAAGCGTTTGGCCAGGTATTCAGGCATTGTTACCACTTCAGCAGAGATGTAAACGGGGATAAATATCCAACCCAGAGCTACCAGAACCCATGACGCCTACAGAAACACACAGAAACACAAAATGTTGCACTGAGACATTGTCCGTATTGTCAAAAGTAAATATAACAATTGTTCATGTTTTTCAGTTTTTCAAGTGGACATTGCAAAGTTTTAAATAGCATAAATGAAGAAGTACCAAACAAGCGCCTACTGTGATTTTTCGCCCTATTTACATAGCATATCTAAATCTTTAGTCTTGTAGTGATCCAGCTCAGACAGTCGCATATTTAGATAATTGAATACAACCTGTTCATAGTCAACTAGTGTTAACTGATTTAACTGATTTTGGTGTAAAAAGAAACCCCAAAACATATAATGTTACAACCAACACAATGAAGATATAGAAATACTCAGAGCAACTCTTAAAAGTTGCATTGAAACCAAAAGCAATAGTTAAATGAATAATTTCTGTGGTGCATGTACACATAGTTTTTCATCGTTGTTCTGTCTTATATCAAGGCTGGACTACTATAATTCCCTGTAATCATGTTGTCCTAAATGTTTTCTGAAAACCCTTCAGTTGATCCAAAATACTTAACTGAGAATACTTCCAGGGACAAGAAGGAAAAAAAAAATCATATTTCTCCCATATTAGCTTCATTGCCACCTGATTGAATCACAAAGTGATTATGAAATGATTGTCCTTACAAAGAAACTACTGAATGATCATGTTATTATTTTAAATCCTGCATGCAGTGCCCAACAGGGCACTTCAGCCCCTTCTCCTGTGGAATTAGCTCCCAGTTGAGGTTGAAGAAAGTAATTGCACGTGTGTGTGTGTGTGTGTCTGAGTGTGCGTAATGTGTGTGTGTGTGTATGCATCTCTTACGTTCCATTCAAATCCCCCAACAGCGATTCCTCCAGCTGCTCCTGTCCCTGCTAGACCAATAAATAAACCACTGCCAACATTACTGGACATCAGAGAGGCTCCAATCTGTAGTGGAACAGAGATAATAGACAATAACAACAAAAGCTTTTAGAATACTTACTTAAAAATACTTACAACTACATAACAACATTTTTAAATGACAGCCTGTGAATGCACTTTAGTCATATTTAGTTTATACAGAAAATCAACACAATTCCTACCATAACTTGAAATATCAAATGTTATAATTTAGTATTTCTCATTCTTATTTTAATTTTAACAAAGTTTTGTCTTCAGTCAGTCTCCAGGGTGGATGTCAAGAGATTTATTCTAAAAGACACTTCTTCAGCTGAGAGTCAGAGAGTGGAGACACACACGCTGCAGTTTTTACTTGCAAGGGCGGTCACAGAGCGCTCACATCGGAGTGGGGGCCCTGTGAAGTGCGCTCTGTTACCGCTCTGGTCTTTATTTATATACAAAAGTAGATGCATTCATTTATTACATTGGAATGTGGATGTGTATATGTGTATATGTGTGTGTGCGTGTGTGCCAGGAGAGGCTTCTCTACCTGGCACGAAGTGAAACTGCTCAGTAAGCTCTTATCTACCACTAATAGGTACTGCTCCTTCCCTGCATGATAACGGGTCACAGTGAACTAAAAACAGTCTGAGTTATAAAGAGGTCATCATGCAGTATTCTTTCATATGCAAACTTATTTTATTAAAAGTCTATACTGACTACTAAGAACAATTTTCTATTGACAGTGGATTTTACAGATGAGGATTGGGGCCACTGGAAAAAAAAGTCGGGATGTCTTTTTTTTTTTCAGATTTCTGACATCCCTTTTTTTCAGTGGCCCCAATCCTCTTCCGTAGGATTTCCAGTTTTCTAGTTATATATTTGAATTCATGTTGTAAATTTTCATTTTGTATATTTGTTTATTTTTTGGTTTTGTTTAGATTCCAAGTCTGTACCGTGTCTCTGTGTGTAACAGCAACACTTCCCCAGAGAACACATGCCTAAAAGCTTCTTCTTCCCTCCTACTACCTGGCAGTATAATATAATATAATGTGCTTATTTATTCCTGATAAAGCCATGCAATCTACATAACTACATGTAGTGTGGAATATATCAGTGTGGTGGCGTGTGGTCTGCAGCTCGGCTGCAGAGGAGGGGTGGTGCAGTGGATTCAGGGGCAGTGTCATTGAGACTGGCAGCGCTTTTCTCGGGCCAAGAGGAGAGGAGAGCTAAGCTGGAGACACGATGGCTGCAAACAAACCAGGCCCTACAGCTTTTAACCAGAATGAGTTTGTATTACTTTTATATATCTTATCATTTACTTAAATCTTCTAATGTTATGATTCTTTTTCTTAACTTTTATCATGTCTCCCTATGTTTTTATTTCTTTTGCTTATCTTGATTGTACAGCACCTTGGTCAACAGTTGTTGTTTTAAATGTGCTATACAAATAAATTTGACTTTGACTTAAGTCTGTTGTTTATTGTAAATAGAAAGTCCCTTGCATTAGAACATTGGCTGTGTGTGTGTCGTACAGGGTGTCATAGCACAGGCGTGTCATAGCACAGGCGTGTCATAGCACAGGCGTGTGACAATCGATTTGAAATCAAGAGCTTTATGTGATGCACAGCAGTCAATCGTTTGTTACTCACAGGCCACCAAGTCACTGAACGACCAGCCAAGAAGTACCCCCCAACAGTGCTGCGATTGACACGCATTGATGACTATAGTAAGGACAAAAGAAAAGATTAGAATAATACAGTTTTAAAACAACACCAAAGATTGATCTGGTATGAAATATAGTAAATACATTTACAATCATGGTGCACATTTCTACATCAGAAAACTCAATTAGCTGGGTCAAAAAAATCTGTTTATTTTTTGCAAGGATGAACTCTCTGTAGAACATCCAAGAATAATTTTCTAGTAAATGGAGAAATGCACTCATAATGACTATAGTTAATTAAACACGTAGAAAAAAAACATATGTAAAAATAATTTTATTTTTCTATATAAACATGTTTAGCATGGACTTGTACAGAACTTTCTTGTATTTTTTACACATAAAGGAACAAACAAATCAAGCTTAAATTAGCTTTGGTATAAACTGTTTAGTGATTCAAATGTAAATATGAAATTAGTTTAGTCTCTTCTTACCCAGATTCCAACCACCATGACAATTATAAAGTAGACAACAACAATAGCAATGTCAGCAGCACCCATAGTGAGAGCTGTCCTGGGAGCTGCAGTGGTGGGCAGGGGGCTGCCATCTGAATATAAAATAGACAACAGACCCTCTGTGTGGTAAGTAAAGTAAAAGCAAGTAAAGCAAAATTTTATTTATATAGCACCTATCAAGATAAAAATAAAACAAAAAAACAAAGTGCTTCACAGAAGCTAAAACATAAAAAGAAAAATTAACCAAAATTAAGTTTAAAAAGACGAGTTTTTAGCTGTTTTTTAAAGAGTCCACAGATATCAAGCTCAAAGGGAGAGAGTTCCAGAGTCTGGGGGCCACAGTTACAAAAGCTCTGTCACCTTTCATTTTCAGCCTCGTGTGATGGTCAACCAGCAAGCCCTGATCACATGACCTCAGGGGCCTGCTGGGGATGTATGCCAGTGCTTGTCCATGCAGAGAGCCCTGAATTACAGAGTCATAATCTTAAATTCTGAATTTAATGGGGAGCCAGTGCAGCTGGGGTGTGACATGGGAGTACTTGGAGGAATTGGTCAGAAGCCTTGCAGCAGCATTCTGAGGCCTTACATAAACAAGTGAACAAAGAATTACAATAGTCCAAACGAGATGAAACAAATGCATGAATGACAATTTCAAGTTCCAAGTGTGACACAATGGGACTCAGCTTAGTAATGTTTCTTAAATGATAAAAACAGGAGCTGAGTCAAAAGTAACACCAAGATTCCTAATAGAAGATTTGGCAAATGTTGCAAGAGGACCTCATTTTTCCATAACCTTGGGCACAAATTTTTCGGGAGCACAAACAAGGACTTCAGTTTTCTCCTCATTAAGTTGAAGAAAGTTATCAGCCATCCAACCTCTAATGGAGTCTATGCACCTATGCAAAATTTGTAGCTTGGAAACATCTTGGGGCTTAAAGGAGATACCAACCTGGGTAGCATTTCCTTCTTTTAGATAGAGAGATCATAACCACTTTAACCAGAATGGATTAGATAAAGTTAAATTCTTTGTCTTTAAAAAAAGAAAGAAAGATATCCCCCCGCTCTCTCTCTCTCTCTCACACACACACACACACACGTTTCTTCTTTACTTAAATATATGGTTAAAATAAGCTACAACGCCAACCCAAAGGTCACCACAAAGCTGTGCCAATGTAAACATTTTATCCCTGGGAAAATTATTCCTTATCAAAGTAAAATCCATGCATACATGTCTGCAAAATGTAATTTCAGTACAACATTTGTTTCTTTTGGTTAAACTACGTTATTTACCTGTATGGGCTTTAATTTATTTTTCAGGCCCCCTGAATTATGTCACCTTCTCACATCAGAGGAATTTTAGTCCAATGTTCTTTACAGTGTTGTGCTTCAGTTCATTGAGGTTTGTGGGCATTCATTTATGCACAGCTTTCTTAAGGTCTTATCATAGCATTTCGAGTTGGGGTCTGGACTTTAACTGGGCCATTGCAATACCTTAATTCTTTCCTTTTTTCAATCTGTGGAGTGGTCTGGGGTGTGGTTTGTGGTTCAGCTACGGGGGCAGTGGTGTGGTGTCAAGGGAGGCCT
Source organism: Perissodus microlepis (assembly GCF_051167445.1). Classification (NCBI taxonomy): domain Eukaryota; kingdom Metazoa; phylum Chordata; class Actinopteri; order Cichliformes; family Cichlidae; genus Perissodus; species Perissodus microlepis. The sequence goes on along the minus strand of NC_140477.1, from coordinate 23,514,792 downwards.
GCCGAGGATGCCCACTTTGCTCTCTAGGGAGGCCCATGTGGTAGCTCTCAGCCTCCCCACGATCATTCCCAGCTGGTGTTGGACTCCACCAGGGCTGCCCTTTGTCACTGATTTGGTTCATAATTTTTATGGACAGAATTTCTTGACGGAGCCAGGTGGTGGAAGGCTTACAGTCTGGTTGGCTTAGAATTGCATCCCTGCTTTTTGCAGATGATGTGGTTCTGTTAGCTGCATCTAGTGGTGGCCTTCAGCTCACAATGGAGTGGTTTGCAGCCAAGTGTGAAGCATTGCAATGACACTTAGCGCCTCCAAATCTGAGGCCATGGTCCTCAGCCAGAAAAGAGAAGAATGCTCACTTGAGTATCTTGCAATCTTGTTCAAAAGTGAGGGGAAAGCAAGAGATTGACAGATGGATTGGGGTGGCGTCTGCAGTGGTGTGGACGCTGTACCCGTCATGTTGAAGAGAGAGCTGCGCACAAAAGCAAAGCTGTCGTCTGGTGCCTGTGTGTGTTTCCTCTACTCTGACTTCCTCTGATCAAAAGTAAAAGTAAATTTTTAATTGGTAATTGCAAACTGGCCATGTTGTGCTTGTAGATAAAGTCCTATAAGTACACAGAATAACGTATTTCAGTATTAAATTATGCTATACAAAGGCTTTTTTGTCAGTTTACAAATCCTTAAAAAACCCAGTCTGACAGCTTTCACTCCTACACAAGTAGATACACTGTGGTGCTTGAAAGCTCGTGAGCCCTAATAAAAGAATAAATACATAAATAAACAGACGTAAAATACCTGGATTTAAAAAATGAATTAATATGCTTTTTTGAGGGAAATGATATAGTGCAGTCCATTAAGTGGATGAACTGTATGAATCTATGCTTTGACTGTAACCAGTGTGTAAAAATGTTGGTAGATATTATTGAAGAAGTCTCAGTACTTTAGACAGTGTAAATGGTAAAAGTAATCGTTTTGAATCTATTCCACTTTGCCTCCAGCTTTCTTTGGTTTCATTGTCCTTATAATAACCCTCGGTCAAAGGTCTTTAAAGAAAAGATTAAACTATTGTGGTGACAGACTGTAGAGGTTGAAAGTAGCTAAATTAACTGTATAAAAAAAAAACTCCTGGACTTTGTTATAAGCTGCTTCTCTGATTTTCGTTGACCATTTCATGCTCTGCAAAGCTGCATACAAAACTATTTTTGTTGTCCAATTAAATAAAGCGTTCTGTATATAGAAGAACAAATTTAATTAAAACAAAAAAGCTTTTACCTGTTGTAAAACTGGTAGACATGTTGATTCCACTCTCCCAGACAATGATCACACGTTTATTTTACAGTTTTTCATATGTATGAATCCTCTGACTGAAACAGTTTTGTTTTTCCTCCCTCTGAACCTGACAAAGGTATGTGCATCTGTGCACTCAGCTGGTCAATGATTAATAAGTTCGTTAATGAGACTGTCAAACTCCACTGGTTAGCTATTATATCTTGACAATAGACATACGGATCTATCACAGGTCAATTGGGATTACCTATGGTCTCTATGACACAAGAAAACTGGTGCTTTTCCTGAGCAGTTTGAGTGCTCGAGTAGAAAAGTGCCATATAAGAACTAGTCCACTTCCCATATTTTGAACCTGTCTGTTGCATGGTACTTTGTTATTCCTTTGCATCCTACTGATGTTTAACTGAATAAAAATGTTGGGAATCTGGAAGCATCTTGTACTTTTATATATCCTTTGAGCATAATTGACTCAGGAATGGATCTTCCTGCTTGGTAATGCTAGTCTTAGCAATTCTGATGTGAATTGAAGCACCTGCAACTAAGCATCAGTAAAGTGGGGAGTTGGTGCTGGATTTCATAACTTTTATTGAAGTTGCTTTTTTTTCTTCATTTAAAAAAATAAAAAAGACACAATAGTTACTTATACAGCAGAATTGCAGCTTTCGACCAGAAAAACCTGTTTTATGAGTTTGCAGTGACCAGTGCCATCTTCTGAAGTATGCTTTTGTAGTCTGCACTACATCAGTTTTGTTTTCGTTTGTTTTCCAAAAACTGGAAATGAGTCTTGAACTTGAGAAAGAGTTAAAATTCCTGTCAACATCCACAAACATATGTGAAAAGTAGAAAATTAGAAGGTGATGCATTTGTACTGTACTCAGCATTTCACTCAGTGTTGCTGTGAATTGCCTTTTCGTTGCGCAGTTGGCAAATTTTCAATAAATCAATTCTGGCAACCATCCGACTTTCCTGCTGTCTAACAAAAATACTTGTTAATGTCATTAACAATAATATTTAACACTAAATTACACAGAAATACAATGTTTTTGCACATTTTGTGGCATGTGTAAATAAATGACATTATTAGGAGCTAGGCTACTTCCAGGCTTTTTTTAAAAAAAGGACACATAAACCTTTGTAAACATAAGAACCATATGACACAGCTATAGCCGAACATTTTTTCCAGTTTCTAGATCAACAGCTAGTTAAATTAAAAGTGTTTTCAAATGTAAAATGAAATCAAATAAAATGAACCAACATTTTTTTGGCCTTTTCAAAAAACTTTATTACATTAGGTATTTTTTACAATATAACAATCTTCCGGGCATCTTCCTCTTATAGTTTAGGTGGTCCAGCAAGTTTCCATCCCTCCATCTTGCCCACTTTTGTAAAGAAAGCCAGTGTTCCAAGACCCAGGCACGCAGATGTACCAGTTATAGCACTGTGAGCTGGAGATACACACACAGACACAGCACACAGTATGATTTTAATTAGGCAAACCAAATGCTACTGTAGCACTGCAGAGACATTTTCTCTGTTACTGAACAGAATCTAACAGTATGTATGATCTTGTTTTCCCCTGAAGGAAATTGGTTGTCCAGCATGCACAAACATTTGACCACACAGCACATTATTAATTTGCATTAATAATGTCTTTGAAAAGCTGCTTAGAGATGGTGGTGACTCAAAGTGGAGCCAATGAGCATCATGAAGGGAATCAATAAGAGATATTGATATTAGAATCAGAATCGCTGAATTCTTATCAGTTCCCATCCCCACTGTGACTTTAAATGAAAAATGTTCAGAACAGATTTAATTAGCCATAACAAGCCGTCTACCATCATCACCTGTTAGTGATGATAAGAGTCACTGCAATTCCTAAACTTCTCATTAAGCAGCATTTCCTCAAGCAGCAGAGCTGAGTTTACACCAAGAACTGGGACTTACTCTAAGATTTAAAGAAAGTATACAGAAAACATATTTTTAAATTCTTGTGAATTTTATATTTATATATTCTTCATACTGGCCAACAAGGGGTTTTTCTTTTGGCCACAATCCATTGTGCTATAAGAAACTGCAGAAGATCCACAGCTGTGATTCTCAGCAATAAGTAACACAAAAAAAGGACTGTTTGAAACTTATGCAGACGTAGTAAGTGTGATCAAGTAAAATGTCATTTAGAATTACACTCCAGTGCAGTCCAAGTTCATTTTAGTTATACAGCTGATTATTATTGTGGCACATTAGCACAAATATGCTCTAAAGAGTGTGGTGTGTTAATTGCACATCACACTTTTTATTTAAAAAGGACTAACCTTTTGTTGTGTTCCTGAAAAAAATTAATAAAATTTTGAATTCTTGTCTAGTCACATCTGTCAGGACTGATACTTACTTCGTGCTCCCAAAAAAATCCCCGAGGCACAGCCGCCGATAAAATAATTCAGCGGGTCGTCTGGAGCTTCACGGGCCTGAGCACTGAGACATGTTGTCATTCCAAAGATGGCTCCCATGGCAGCTGAAAACAGGAAGACAATTTCCCCTCATTATTTCAGTCATCCTAAAAAAAAAAAATTATGGCATCCGAAGATCAGCAGCTAAAACAGCTAAACCCACTACAGGACTGAACATAGAAAATATATCCTTGGTGTGTACTGCAAACTAGAGCAGGGCGATATGACCAAAAATATTTATCACGATATACATTTGAAAATTTGCGATAACGATATAACTGACGATATAATTGACACTAGACAAAATACTTTACAACTCCACAACTTTATTAGCGCCAAAAAAAAAAACAAAAAACAAAAAAAAAAAACATCAATGCATTTTCACTTAAACAAGGAGCTGTTTTTTTTTTTTTTTTTTTTTTTTTTATGTGCATTAAAGTTATATAAAAATCTAACAGTGCAAATGCAAATTGGAAATGGAAATTGGCCGACATATCCTCAGCATAACCATGTATAATATCCACAAAATATAAAAAGAAGTTACACACACACACACACACACACACACACACACACACACACGTAATATTATGTTGAAGCACAGTATGTATCACTCCGCGAGGCTCCTGCCTACGATAGCCGTAATGCTCCGACAATCCATCAAGCGGTGCGGCTTCGTAGCTTAGCAAAGTTGTACTAAAACATTTCACAGATTTTCGAGCGCCGTGTACGACATAAAATCGTTTCGTGGTCAGTAAACACAACCAGAATTCATACATAAGGCACACGGGATTATAAGGGGCACTGTCGATTGTCAGAAAAATCAAAGGATTGATTTTAAGTGTGCCGTATTTTCCAAAAAACACGGTAATAACGACGGCCCGCTAGCATGCGCTACCAAAAATAGTGCTTTGTTGTGTATCTGACGGACAAAAGCCAAACCAGTTCCACACCACTGAAGTTGCAGCATTTTTACAAACCAATTCTGGTTCATCCGTTTCATTCAACGATCCGCTTTCGCCCTTCTCATTCTGCGTCACCGTGGTTTTTCCGCGATGTGCGTATGAAAACAAAGGCACAGCGCATGCGCGTTTTACCCATATTCTATCGCGGTATTTCATTTTCTTACCGTTGCCCAAAATTACACCGGTATTACTGTGAACGGTATGATATGGCCCAGCCCTACTGCAAACCTGAGATTGAATTTTTGACCATTCCTCCAGAAGTGCATTTGTAAGGTCAGACAAGACCTGGCTCGCAGTTTCTGCTCTAATTCATCCCACAGCTTGTCAGGTTGAGTTGAGGACTTTGTCCAGGCCAGTTAAGTGCTTCCATGCTAAAGTCGCTCATCCATGTATTTATAAAACTTTGCTTTGCGCACTGGTGCACAACTGGAACAGGAAGGGGCCATCCCCAAACTATTCCTACAAAGTTAGGAGCATGAAAACGCCCAAAATTCTTGTATGTTGAAGCATTAAGAGTTCCTTTCACTGGAACTAAGGCGCCAAGCCGAGCTCTAATGACTGAATGAATGAATCTAATGATTATTCTATCAGTTAACTGGATAAGAAACACTGGTGTTATTAAGAGCATTAATGAATATTCAGCTCCATGCTCCATGTTAAACTATGAGACCATCATCATCACTGCTGCTGCTGTTTAACAGTCTTTTTGCTGAAACTCTGGGGTGTGTGTATGCGCTCAATGTCAAACTTTTTGATATTTATATGGTGTTCCTAAATACGTTTGTATGCAGGTCTGTTTTCAGTCGAAAATGTGGGTCAAACAGTCGCGTTTACATCGTTTAACACGTCGGCACGCTACAGAGCCGTGTATTAAATGAAGCATCGAAGCAAAGAATTTGTCTTATGGATGTTTTTATAATTGAATTACTCGAATTAGTCAATGAATCATTGCAGCCCTAATACCACCAACCGTTGACTGTCGACTATTTATCAGTGACCGGCATCCTATCACGATACCATGCTGGAATTCACCGAGCTCCTGAGAGTGACCCATTCTTTCAAAAATGTTTGCAGAAGCACTCGGAATGCCCGAGTGATTGATGTTACACACCGTTGGCCATGGAAGTTATTGAAACACCTGAATTCAACTATTTGGGCAGGTGAATACTTTGGGCAATATAGTGCATTTTTACTTTGGCCAAAACTTTTATGATTTACAAACCTGTAAGAAAATGAATGAACGAATGACCTTTTAAGGCTGTGTTTTCAGATGGCATTTCTGCACTAGAAAAATAATTTACTGTTGTAAATTCAATTAGTTAGTCAAAGAAGTGACGATATTGAGTGCAGTGGTGTTCAAGGAATTAAAAAACAAAAACACAAAAGTTGTGTTCGGAGGGTTTTTTGCACTTAGAATTTTATTGCCATCAGGGCAGCGCTTCACACAATTATTTAAAGTATGGAATCATAGAAAATCACTGTGTATAGATAAAGAACCTTACTCGGTAGTTGTTGATGATAATGTTATTATTATCATCATCATTATAATTATTACTATTATCATTATCACTACCTGTGAATCATTACAGAAGTGACGGCAATTCCCAATCTTCCCAGTACTAAAGAAACTGGAAAAATCTCAGTGCTTCTGACCTTAAGGAGTGGAGTTTTCAGACATGCAGATAGATTTAACATAAACCACATACACTGAAGTTCTTGTGGAGTTTTGAATGACAATAAATTTACCCATGGTAACTGTTGAGTTGGTAGCCCTCTGTAACGCTGCCACTGCAGAGTCAGGTTGGAACGCCACTATGTGATAAGCTGAACCAACCAGACCTGAAACACACAAACAAACAAATTAAGAAACTTTAGAAAAACAAAAAAAAAAAGTCAGTTTTGCTGTAGGGCTGACAATCACAATCACTTTAGACCAGCTGGTATGAAGGAGTTTTTAATTGACAGCAACTTGTATTTATTTATAATCAGTTCATTCTGATCACTCCCAGTGAAAATATTCTGCTCCCGTCTTTTTCTTAGTGCTGCAGTCTCTAAACCATACATCATAGCAGGTCTCACTAAAGTCTTGTAAACCTTCCCTTTCACCTTTGTGAAATCCTTCTGTGACAAATGACCCCTGACACTCAACTTTCCACCCTGTTGTACTGCGTGTTTTGCCGTTATCCTCTCCGTCACTTTCACCATAGAGGAACTCTTAGACATTGGACTTTCCTCTGGGTATTTTTCATCGACCCTGACGACCTAACTGAAATTCTGGTTGGAGGTGCAGCAGCACGCCACTGCCCAAGATGCAGACGTGGCCAGCGCACTGGTTCGCTCATCAAGCTGCGCCAAGGCTCCAGAGCGGTCACTTCGCTCATGGCCGCAACCTCGTCTCAGTCCCTTGTATTTCTACCTGTTGTTAAATTGCAACAAATAACATGTTTTATAAAGATATTTTAAGTGGCTAAAAAAGATTTATTAGAATATAGAACACGGTCATTAAGATCAGAGGTCTCAAGGAATTAGCAGTATTATATTAGCAGAAGATGTTTGAACTGAAAAGGAAAGTGGATGACGAACGCCGACATCGGAAAGATGGACACTGCTGTATTTCTTTGTTGAGTTGGGTGTAAAGGTGATCTGCCTTTTAGGTAAGGAGAAACTTGCTATTCTGAAGGAATATAATCTCAAGCGTCATTATGTGACTAAACATGGAGAGCATTATGGAAAGAACAAGGGAGAGGAGAAAATGAGCCAAACAGCTACAAAGAGGACTACTATCCCAGCAAGAACTTTTCCACAAAGCCAGTAAGGACACTGATGCTGCCTTCAAAGCAGGTTATGTGATTAGTCAATTAATCGCTAAGGTAGGGAAGCCATTCAATGAAGAGGAAGAAAGAAAAAAAAGTTTGTTCAACAACGTTGCTGTCGGCAAACAATGTGGCAGAGCGGAATAATACATTATCAAGTAATATCTATGAACAAAGGTCGAAGTTTCACTGCCACTCTGTGGCGCTTGATGAAAGTACTGACAAAACTGATAATGCTCAGCAATTTTCATCAGAGGTGTTGATCATTAGTTTGAGGTGACAGAAGAAATGCTGAGTTTGTGTCCCATGTATGGCCCAACCAAAGCTAGAGATATATGTCAGCAGCTGTGCAGTGCGACTGAGCAGTTTGGTGTGGCATGAAACAGACAGAGCACTGTCCAGCTTTTTGCAGACCCCTTCTCAGCTGATGAGCGTGTCCCCAGCATGCTGCAAAATGAACTTACTGACTTGCGGTGCAACAGTGAACTGAAAACTAAGTTCCGAGAGGCACAGGGAAAAGCAGACCAGACTGCAAAGTTTCTGAGAGCTCCCTTCATCCTTGCAAGAGCTGTCCAGAGTTTTCAGTCGTGTAATGCCCGTTTTTGGAACCGTGTGAGAAACTGGTCTTGACAGTGAACTTTAATAAAAGCAAGTACAGTTCAAGGCTTGTTACTACGCAAACACTCCAGAGGGCTTCCAATGAGATGACAGTGCCAGCAGTGGTCGCCAACTCATTGAAGTTTGAGACCTGTGAGTAAGATGGTTGCGAAACAGGTCATTTCTATATTTTATATGTAGCCCCTTCGTAAGTCACGTCGTCGAAAGCCTATTTACCAATATAAGCAAAAATATTACAAATACAAAACACAGAAACATCGGCAATCATTTTTTGGGCGATTACGACCTGGTTATTCCACCAAGCATGTGTGCGTCAACCTATTAGTTGAGCATGGCGCTATTGTCACGGTCGTTGGTTGTTCGTGTAGTCTAACAAAACAGTCACGTACAGACTTCATATTGACCGTGTCTGATTTTTGTATCGAGGAAACGCTATGGCGCCATGTTCATCTGTATTGTTTCATCGCCCATTACTATCTCAAGGTATTCTAGGTTGTAATTTAAAAATCTTACAGTACTGGTTTACGTGATTATCTGCTGAGCTGAAGCAAACGCACCGCTAACTAAATAATTCACTGAACGTTTGTATTTTAGGAAACCCAGGTCCATCCTTTAGCAAAAGCAAACCTAGCCGTATGTAGCTTGCTAGGCAATCTTAATCTGCAAGTTCAAAAGCGTTGACTAACCCACCCCACAGATGATCTGCTTTCACGACCCTGCACAACATGACTTGCAATTAATTATGTCACCAACGATAGTTACCTAAAGCCGTGCCAAGTTTCGTAGTAATCCATGTTTTTTCCACACAGTCTGTACCTTCCGGTAGGTCCCAGTACCCCATTTCGGACTTATCAAGGACACAAATCGAATTCTCGCGAGAATTGCTCGTGTGGTTTTTGACGTCTGGCGAACCCACTGGTGCACTGTCGACACCTGCTGGAGAGTGAAGTAAGTACACTAGCACTAGCATATAACTAGATTGCAATGAATAGTTGTAATGTTTACGGAAGTATATTTTGCACTGAAATTATATAAAATAATCTTTAAAGAAATACACAGGATGCGCATATGAAATACGTGACTAATTTACTCAACGCTTCATATACTCTTCAGTATATCAGGTTGCTGTGTTTTAGATGCTCTGCAAAGATCAGACTGCAGAAAAGATGTTACATCTGAAAACATTTAACAAAAATAATAAAAACACAGTTAACTAGACTAACTAACCAATAATCATCAGCAATTTTGAGCAAACCAACACCTTCACTCATTAAATGACTTGTCAGCCTGCAAATAGATATGACATGACATCGCGGTCATTTTGTAACAGTGTGGCTATGACAGTGTTGTTTAAAGTACAGACAATGGTTTGAGTGGAGACTCTCTTTTTTGTTCTTAACACTTTCTCTTAAGCTCTTTATACAACATACCTTTGCTTCTCTCTGCAGCTGACTGACAAACTAACAACAGCACAACCAAGAGTAGCTCACAGACAAGTTTTTTTAATACGGCCTTCACCTGACAACTACTCTGCAAACTACCACAAACAGAGAATATAACATACAGTATAATAGGAAGGAAAAGTAGGAAGAACACAAGCTCACTGAAACTCAAGTTGTTCCTGATGAAAACCCCTACCCTTCTATTTTTAACCAAAAGGTATGAGTCTACATAACTTTTCAATTTACTTTATTGAAAATAAACAAGGAAACAGCAACATAAAACAACAAGATATATATTTTTTTACTGTTCATAGCAACATGTCTGAAAACATACACGGACACATACCTTCTATGCTTCTTTCATGCAGTGGTAGCATAACAAAATTCTACCTTTCACTGCAAAAATGCCCCTAGCATGCTCAGCAACTAATATATAAAATTCATCAGTAGCCATAGTCAAGGCCATTTTCTTTTATGTGATGGGTATGCCAAATCATGAAAGGACTCACTAAGATCCAAGAAGCCAATCAATGTCTGCTGTTTTGAAATGTCTGTTTCTGCCTTACAGGCTAAAATACTGTCAAGTTCAGCAGTATTTCCAGAAGTCTCTGTTTCAAGGGGGATTAAAAACTGAACTGGTGTGGACATTACCCAAGTACAACTCAATCGCAATTCAGTTGGTGATCCCTGACATTTTGCAGTATCACTTAAGAATAAACAAAAAACAAAACACAGACACATAACTTATTTTTTATGGATACTGTATGAGTATGCTTTGCATTTGCATATAAAACTCTTATTTCTTCTTCCACAAGTGGCTATATTTGTCCACTTTGAAATCATCTTCATACTGGACTCCTGTTTGTTTTTGAGGCTTCTTCACTTCTCTTTTCTTCAGCCGTACTCGACGTTCCTCTTCTGACAGAGTAGACAGATTTACCGGCATCTTTCAAAACAGATGAATAAAATAAAATTAAAAACAACACATCAGCTCACATCAGCAAAATATTAAGTGACATGCTCACTGGCTTCTGCTACAGGACCTGAGCAATTTGTTATTTTTTTATTATCTATTGAGTCTGCTTTCCTCTTATTAGCATGTGGAGGGCTGGGTTTGGGTTGTATACAGTAGAATGTTGGAAAAACTAACTGTAAATTTCTTTTAGACAAATACATACATTATTCATATATGCTCATTAAGTCATCTAACTGAAAAATGACAGGTCTTAGAAAATAACAGTGATGATGTAATTTACATGATCTCTTCTTTTTTGCTTTGAGACTGCACATCTATAAGACTCATGACAAACAGCAAGCCAGGGGATCTCAGCGTCTGCAGTGTGGCCAATGTTTTATGAGAGTTATTCTTTTGATTCTTATCTGATATTGACAACAACACAAGCTTAAAAAAATATTGTGAAGCTTTGTCATGTTTAAAAGCAACATTTTTTTTTGACATTTTCATTATAACTCATTATCAAACATTCATCTAGGCACACATGCTCTCCACAGGATGTGGCAGATTAAGCATGCCATGTGAGAGAAACAGCCTAGAAATATGTAGGAACCCACTGTGGTAGGCAAGCATGACACTGGCTAAATCAAGAACAGAAAGACTTATCTGGCTCCAGTCTGTAAGGTCCGTCAAAGCGGACTTGCTAAAGATTTACTTAGCTAGATGTCCGAATATTTGCATACAATTGCTACTGACTAATGGTTTGGATTACTGGCTTTTAGATATGGTAAACTAACCATTATGATGCGTCTGGGTTCTTTGTATCTGATGCTGACTGTTGACCCATCAGGACGGACTAACATCACAGGATACATCCTCTCGTATCTCTGCCGACCACAGCATGCAACTGACGCTCTGTTAGAGTTAAGCTGAGGAATCTGAGTGTGGAGCAGCTTAGCCTGGCCGTGCCGATGTGAACGGGTGAACAAAGGCCAAACACAGCTGCCTATACTGAAAGACGAACACAAGAAAATCAGTACAGACACATAAAAGCATGCCACAGACAAATCCAATCTAAGCAACACTTTTCTCTTTTCCAAGTATAACGTTAACATTAGCCTCATTGATTGAACGGAATTTGAAAATGACTCTTCGTCTGAACTAAGAGAGTTTAATGTTTAAAAAAACAAAACCAACAAAAGAAATAAATATATTTGTAAACATTAATACAGCAGTCTAACCTTGATAACGAACCACGTGAAGCACAAAGTTTGGTTATAAACATGTCGAGCATTGGAAAGGTTGCTAAACTGTGACAGGAAACTCTTCAATAGAAGGTCGGACACAGGAGTTGATATAATAAAGGTCCCAGTGAAACAGTATATGGCCCAGAAACGTTCCGGGGCGAGGGGATTCTGATTTTCGTTTTCTGTTACGATTTGGTACGATGTTACTCATGCTTCCCAAATGAGTATTTTATACTTATTGACGTAACTAAAATGACATTAAAGTCAAACCTGGTGGTGGTGGGTTGGCTCCTTAAATCGTCGAGGTGTTCAGTCATCTTAGCGTACCAATCAGATTAGCATATATTTAATTAACAATTATTAAATGTACGCATTTAATAATTCGCACTCTAGAATAATTCTGTCTTGTGTGGAGCTTTCAATTCAGAATACAGACGACAAACGGTAAATGAATGATGTTTATTTAACGTAAGGACATACGGTTAGGGTTACTGCTGGTGTTGCAGCGTATGTGTGCAGTCAGTGTGCTGCATACATGCCGATCTGACAATGTATGTTGACTTGGCTGCAGTGGGGATTGAATAAAATAAAATACATCTTGTTCCTGAACGTCATTAAACAATTCAATCCACTTTTACATATGTAGCAGCAGCACCATTTCATCTGTACGCATCTTTATAGCTGAGTTACCCTGCGGAGGGCAGTAGTACACATAGAAGCGTCTGTTATAGAACGAAGAAGATATCCCGTGATCTGTTAGGGAAGTACAGCTGAGGAGGTGTTTTGTCGAGTAGTTTTTATATGTTCGAGTAAAGATTTATTCGTTCATTACTTAACGCAAGCCTATTGCTTTATTATTTGTGTGTACGTGTTCCTCCAGACCAAACAGGTAAGATGAAGACATCGCTTTATCTCAGACAACTTTGTTATTTTCTTAGACTTCATTTGATGCATTTGATTCCTTGGAAGATGCGTTTGTCTTGTCTGATCTATATAAACTTGGCTTTGGTGCTCTATACTAAAAAAAAAAAACCCCTCTCTATACTAACAGTGATAGTTGTATTAAACTTCCTTGTGGTACATCCCCTAGATTTTCTGAAATGTGGGGGAGGTTCCGTCAGTTCAGTTTATTTCTGCTGCACATCAGTAAAATCCAACTATTGAGAAGCAGAGCTACGTGGGGCTCACCTCAAACACTCCATATGAAGACGGAGTGAATAGTTTTAGGACAGAGGCAAAGTTTTTGACTGTGGACTGTGACTATCACCACTTATCAAGGGCAGGTATACTAAATCATGCAGCCTTAAGGCTGAGGGTAACACCATATATCCAAAAGAGAAGAATTTTCAAGCAGGTTGGCAGCATATCAAGGAAGACAACTGTGAATTATTTTACTAAGCTATACTGGTATCAGTGTTGCCAACTTAGCGACGTTGTCGCTATATTTAGCTTCTAAAAAGGAGGAGCAGGGTTGGAATTGTGACATTAAAAAAAACAATAATTGCTAAAAGAAATTTAATTTGTAGTTCTAAATAAACTCTAAATGCATTTAGGACGTTTTTTACTCACTTTATGTCTCTTCCACGATGTTATTTCTCTCTCCAACAACATAGGTTACAATTAGATTAGCATGACCAATTATGCAAATTAGGTGATGACGTCATGTAGCGACTTCTAGCGACTTTTAGGACAACCAATAGCGATTTTCCTTACTGAGGAGTTGGCAACACTGACTGGTATGAATCAGCTCAACAAGTTTAATTTAATACAGTATATTTAACGAAACACTGTTTCGTAATGTTACACGTAGAATATATTGACATGGACATGCATTTAGGATGACCTGCTGGTTATCACTTTTGTCGGTGAAGCAATGAAATCAGTGGTAGGCACTACAGCTCCATTTCTAAACTTTCTATGCCATGTTTCATACTGAAATACACAGCATTTACTTACCTGCCAACTGGAAAGAAATTATTCCAAACTGATTCATTGATAAACTTTGGTTTCCATCGTGAGTGATCCGCTGCTCAGTGTCTTCTTTTTAAATCATGACTATCGATTTTAAATCAAATAAGTCACTCTGAGGATAAACACAAACAAACAGCCCAGCTGTCTGATGTGATGAAAGGTGTGATGAATGATGAGGCACATTTATTTATTTTATACAATATAATGAGGTAATGCAGCTGTATTATAATTATTTGCAGTTAGCTTAATTTGGATTGTTCTCTGAAGATAATATTGACACCTATATGCATTTTCATGACGTGGGAATAGCAGTCTTCTTTTTTTTGTGAGGTCAAATAAACTATGATATAGCCTGCTCACAGAAATTGACAAATCTGCAGATGCAACATCTGGAACACAGAGAGTGAAATATGTAAACAAATCTAACTAGTTAACATGAAATCCAGGTAACCCGGGACACAGATATTTATCTGATTAATCTTATTAAAACATGAAACAAAAACAGGACCTTTGTACTTTCACCTGTGTTTGGCTTTGAATAACAGACATTAAATGATCTACAGCCTATATTGTGTTTTCAGTAATAGGACATCAAACAAGAATTCATGAGAGAAAATAAAACAACTGAAATTAAGCTGGTTTATTTATTCATCAAACACGGAAAAAATTGCGATAGATCACGTACATGCAGTATAAAGCCCACCCCTAATTTTTACCTGAAGTATCTGTTTAATCATCTTATCTTACACTATAATTATGATTGCACTGGATAGCTCTGATTTCCAATGACTTCTGGCTGCTTTCTTTTCTTTAGGTTTTCATAATTTTACAGAGATGACAGGCCAAGGTTTGGGAAAGAGATGCCTACCTGCTCAGCTGCTGGTGTTCTGGATGTTGACCAACATGTCTGGTGATGAACTGTTATGATTAAATGAATCAGTTTCACTGCAGAAGAATACATAAAATGTGAAATTAACACTAACACTGCCCTCCAACACTCTGCTTGTACTTCAGAATCCAGATTGAGTTTGTTTGCTCCTCAGGCTGTTACACTTGAGGAATACTCTAAAAATGCCGTCGTTATTACTTCCAGGTAATACTTAGTATTGTAGATAAGCCATATTACCAGTGTAGATATATATAAGTGTACTTTCTGTGTTTAATAATAGAAAGCCTGTTAAAATTGCAATAAAACGATTCTGTATACAGTACCAGTGTTTTCAGCATTTAAAACATTTACAGTTATATTCTGGGAAACCTTTTTGATTCTGGGTTAATTGAAATAATTGTAGTTATCATTTGTACTACACATTGAATTATTTGCAAGACATGTATAGCTACATCATAGTTTTAAAGGATACAGAACTTCATCTCACAGTCATCCGCAACCTTTCTGTTTTTTCTTTTCTAAATCCATTGTTAACTACATTACATAGCAGATAGAACCAAAGAGAAGCGATATTATATATGAATTAAGATGTGTTACTACTGGCATTTAATATAGACTTTGTTATTGCAAGCGTTAACATTTGTATTGTTCCCTTTGGTGTTTTGTGTCTTTGTGCAGTTCCCCTCTCAACCAGTCAGCTGTGATTCACCTAAATGTAACATACAGCTCCAAGATGAACTACTCATCTATAATCACAGTGCCTGAGGAGGTAAGAAACCAAACATGAAAAAATGATGCTGCATATGAGGCAACAAAACATGGGCTTAACAAAACATTTCAAACTAGGATACTTTTGAGGAAGTCAGGATGGATGTTTGTTTTTTAATAACTTTGTAATATCATAATATGAACACAACAACACCTCTGATTACAGAAAGGTTAAAGAATGATTGGGTATAAAAAGAGCCTCTCAGAGGTTGATGGAGTCCATAACTATTATCATAGGCCAGTTCCTCCTGTGCATTTCCAGCTACTCTTTTGCTGCTGTTTTTTGACTTTATAAGACAAAATCAGACCTGGGTTATCTACATTTTTTTTCAAACTGTATTTGTGACAGTAGGCAGAGACCAAAATCTATGTGAGTTTTTTGTTTAGGTCATGATGCCAGTACAAGCTACCGCTGTCAGTTTTAATGTGACAGCCCATGATGTTGGTCAGGTGACCACATATCTGGTTACCAACAGCACAGAGCTCAACAGGTGGGTATCAGTCCAGCACGAAGAAAATAATTTCCTTCACTGAATGCAATAATTGAATATCTTAAAGTGATCACTGTCTTCTTCAAATTTGGTGTCCAAATCTTATAAACTGAGTCTTGGTGCCAGTGAATCTCCTGTTAAGTTTTTAATTCTCTCCAGACTGTACAAGCTATTACAAGACATTGGTTGAAGCAGCAGAGCACAAACGCACTGAAATGTGGTTTCTTTGTCCCTTTTTGTCATGCAAAACGTCTGGATCTCAAAATGGTTATAAGCTAATGGTTGAAAAGATAGAAAGTTGTTAATTCTGCACTACTCAGAGCTAATGATGCTCACGATGAGATGGAATTTTCCTGTTTTTATTGTAAAGCACTTTGGTGTACTGCTGGTGCTATACAAATAAAGTTGTATTGTATTGTATGGATGGAGGGTTCCACCAGAGGCCGGCTGATGTCTGCTGCCACTTTATTTTTTAACTGATTAACTGTCCAGTTTCTTTGTGTCCATAAGCTATATCTTTTTTTCCAGTGTGCCTGTCAGGATCCGCTTCATAGTTGTCCATAGCAATGTCCTGTCCATAATTAGTGAAGTCATTGGTTGGATTTACTTTCTGGCCTGGTCAGTGTCTTTTTATCCACAAGCCTTCGAAAACTGGAGGAGAAAAAGGTAGTTTTTAAACATCTTTTATCTGTCCTTATATATTTCTTTCTTATTATTGTTATTATTTTGTAGTTAGACTGACATCTGTCTAAATGGTTTTACGTGGGATTTTTCTCCCCCCCTCATCTTTTTTGTTTTTAATAGTTTTGCATTCGGCTAAAGTAAATCACTACTGGTAGTATGAGGCGATACATAAATCAGTGCCATTGCCAGAAGGTTTGTTGTGTCTCCCAGTACAGTTTCAAGAGCATAGAGATTTAAAGTGACAAGCAGTTACTGGACCACAGCAACCTCCCTGAACATGATCCAGTAATCATTGCAGTGGCAGACATCCAAGAAAGGGTTTCAAATTTGAAAAGTTAGACAGAACCAGGCCTTGACACGATTTATACCTAACAAGACTGGCTACGGATACATATCTATGTTAGCCCAAAAAGAGTGAAGGTAGTCAGGTATGAGTGGATTGTACTACTAGAAGACAACATTACAGAAATTGAGGATAGCTGTAAGTACCTTGGAAGGCAAATGAGAACCAGGAAGAGCTCACTATAGAAAAGCTGCAACTACCTGCAGAGAATAAGTCACGGCCAGAGGAGTAAACTGAATGGAAAGAACAAGAGCCAGGCAATCGACACCTACGCCCAACCTAGTTGTCAGAGCTGGCCAAAGGAAGAAATAGAAGCCACTGACTTTTTACCATGCATGAATGGTTTCACCCTAAGTCCTGCACCCTGAGACTGTCGGCTAAGCAGAAGGAAGGAAAGAGGACTAGTGAGTGTCAGAACCGCTATTCAGGATAAAGGGTCATGAGTGCATCAGCCACAAGTGATCATGGGCTTATTAAATACCTCGGGCAGCAGAAACCTGAAAAAGGACCCGAGCAAGAAGAAGAACCAAGAAGAGGAATCATCGTGGAAGGACAGGGCACTGCACAGCATGTACTGTTGGCAGGCAGAAGAAGTCTTAAAATCCAAAAATCCTACCAGTGGCTGGACAAAGCTGGACTGAAAGACAGCACAGAGGCACTAATCATGGCAGCACAGGGTCAAGGTCTAGGCACAATATCAGTAGAGGCAAAGGCCTACAACACCAGGCAGGATCAAGAAAAGATCTGACACAGGGCGGAGGGGAGGGAGAATCTATAAAATGAATGACATTGATTGCCCTGACTCTTTCTCTCCAGTCTCTTGTGTGTTGGGTTTAATGTGGTGTGAAATTCATAGAATGTTTAAAAAAATAAAGTTACTCAAAATTAAAACTAACATGTTTGTCTTCAGTGTTGTAGGTCTCAACTTTGACTTCCTGGCTCTCAACCTGACGGGTTTCATTGCTTACAGCGTCTTCAATATAGGACTGTTCTGGATACCGTATATAAAGGTAACTCCATCCGCTGAATGGACACTCCATTGTTTATACACATGAAGAATAGGATACCAGCCAGTACCAGTGAGTCTAGAAAAACCTTTGAAAGTTAAATGCTTAATTAGATTTATAACTGTATTTAACATACCGTCTCCTTGAGTACAACTCTACGATCTTTTCACTCAACTGTCTGTGAATTTGAAGACATTCCATCCATTTGTGGCATTTCCTGATGATCAGTTGATGTTTTTCATGACTACACTGGACGATCCACCTACTGGCTGTTGCCTTTGTATAGAATAACATTAGGTTTTGCATAATACATACATAATACTTTTTGTTAAGCTACTGTGTGCTCCTCCTGTAGGAGGAGTTTCTGAAGAGGAACCCTAATGGAATCAACCCTGTGAATGCTAATGATGTTTTCTTTAGTCTCCATGCTGTCCTGCTGTGTTTGGTCTACGTCAGCCAGGCTACTGTGTACGAGGTATGTGTATGTCATTTCATATACTTAAAGACTTTCTGCTTTAAGACACTTAAAGCAGAGGAGCAGAATAATTTAATGTAATGACTTTATTGTTAAGACTGGTGAATACGACATGACTCTCAAAATCACTTTTATCACAGAGTCAGTTTGTTTGGCAGGATGTCTCAGACTCAGGACGGGTGTATAATGCTATGTGCCATTTTTCTTACAGAGGGGTGGACAGAGAGTCTCTCGGACGGCCTTGGTTTTATTGCTGATTGGCTGGATGTTTGCTTTGATCAGCTTATTTGTTGCTGTAGCCAAAACAATCACCTGGCTGGACTACCTTTACTATTTCTCTTACATTAAGCTAGCAGTGACTCTTATCAAATATGTACCACAGGTAAGACTCAGACACAAACTGGACTTGCACATTAAATAATGAATACTAGACTGAAACCATATTAAAAAAAATCTTGCGTTGTTGGATGTTCCATCGATTTAATGTGTTTTGATGCCCACCATCACTGCCCACCAGTGGTGCATCTGTCTACATTTCTTTTTCAGTAACAGTGCCACATGTTACAGAGATTTATTACAGTAAACACGTTTTAGAAATACAATGTTCACATCTAACCTGATTAACACACTGCTAAACAAAACACTTTTTAATTAGTGTGTCATTAAGTTGGGATATTGATCTTGGTCAGTTAATTAGCAGGGGGTTATTAAAGAGTTTTAGCTGCTTAATGTTAATGAAATTAACAATAGGCGCACCGCCTCTCTTCACCTGATATGACCTGATGATTTTTGAGCAGTGTACAAGTCTTAAATGTTCTATGCCATATTTATTTTTATCAGCAGTGAATACAGTTGATGGCTTTCCTGTGTTTCCAGGCATACATGAACTACAAAAGACAGAGTACTGAAGGATGGAGCATTGGCAATGTGTTACTGGACTTCACTGGTGGATTCTTCAGCATTCTCCAGATGATTCTGCAGTCTTATAACAATGGTAATTACAGTAGTTTGCTTACTGTACATACAAAAATATTTAATGAAACCTATGGAATAAGCAGGATTTCTGCAGTGACGGAAAGAAAGGAAATGTTGACATGAAAAGTACAACTGTGTTTACTGTGCTTATTTTACCCCTCAGCTATAAGAGGCTGATGGGGTATTGTTGTCACCTCGCCCTGTGGGCGGCATGGAGAAGTGATAACTTGAGAAGAATTAGGATTTTTAAATGGATAAAATAGGTGCATCTACTTCACTACCTGTACTGTTGATGTGAGCACTGGAGCATTTTGACTGTATCTCGGTATTAATTTTGATCCTCAGATGAGTGGAAGCTGGTGTTTGGTGATCCTACAAAGTTCGGTCTGGGTCTGTTCTCCATCGTGTTTGACATCCTTTTCATCACTCAGCACTATGTTCTCTACAGACGATCGTCACAGTATGAACCACTCGTGAACCAACAAGGAGACTGATGCTCGCTGGAGTGACCCAAAGAAGCACATTTATGTACAGCTTTAAAGAGAACTTATGGTTGTTGTTTGACTTTCATTGTGAAAATAATCTGGCCAGTTTCTTCAAAGCAGGGATTTACATGTCTCATTAACACCAACTCACGTATGAATATTAATTAAGAAAAGGGAAGACAGAAATTAATTGAAAAAGCAACTGTAACACTAACTGTTTGACAAAATTGTTATTATCCATGTCATTCGTAATTAAGGTGATAAACCAGGTTACCATAGCGAGTCAGTTTCTCTTCAACTTTCACTTCTAATAATTTTCTGACAACTACTGTCTTGAATCAAGACTTTACTGCAAATGAAACTGTGATAACTAAGCAATTTGCTGTAACACAGACAAGAGATCTTTAGGTGTGATAAGTTACTAATGAGGATTAATAAAGTGCTTTTTCATTGTACTCTTTGTCTTGTTGTTTCAGTGTACTCCAGATTATGTGCTACAAACTTTCTTCGATAAATTACGCAAATAACCACCACATGTGAATATTTGATTCTATAATGCAGAGTGCTGCAGTCCAAAATTGCCAGAAAAAAAAAAGAAGATGCCATGACCTTGATATTCCTTTACAGTATCATTAGACTTTTATTTTCTATTTACAACCAATTTGTTATATATAAATAAATTACATAATTTCCAGAAAAGATTTCAATTCAAGTGCATACAAGAGCTAAATGACAATATGTTGAGGTTAAACACAGTTTGACTCACTGGTCCAGAAACAAAATACAACGTGTGCATAATGAAATTGTAGACTGTTAGAGAATGGGCAGCAAATGCGGTTCAGTCGTCAGTGCCCATTTTGCCTTTTAAAGGACTGCAGACTGAATAAAAAGATGTATAATTCAGGATGTAAACAGCTCTTCTTACAGTATTGCAAAAACCGACGGAACAAATGCTCAGTCTATCCAGGAATTTAATGTCAATGGTCCTTGAATGGAGTTAAAACACACAGCACGGTCTAGAAGTGCCTGAAGACCATCGGGCTCGTTTCAGGCATTGCTGATGACTATAAGAGCAGGAGTAGCCGTCTGCTGACTTGTCTCACACATGATGCTCTGCTCAGATGGCTTGGCAAACACTCTGGGAGTGTTGAGATTGTAGACTCCTGCCTGAAGGAAACAGGCTTGCAGTGTTAGACACAGTACCTCCTTGGGCTTAAGCTGCAGCTTGTACTGGGACTGACCCACCCAAGCAAATGAGCTGTGGACCTCCAGGGACTCTGGGCTGGAAGAGACAAATAGAAGTGTTATGTTAAAAAACAAGTACTTTTGAAAAAGAATGCTACATTTAAGAGGTCACAACTTATCACCTGATATTAGAAAAATGTGTTTTGACCTCATGTTAGAAACCATCTTCACATTCTGCCTCAAGTATCTGTGGTTATTGTTGGATCAACTAACCAAAGAAATGCTTGCTCTTTGACTCAATTTGTTCACACAGTTCAATGGAGTCTTGATGGTCTACTTTTTCAGTTATTGAGGCCTGTGTACTGTTGGGAACACTATAAGCTTTATATCCTGGTCCTAATGTGTGTATCACTGCAATTTAATTGAGATGCTCTATAGAGAGTTGACTTCTTTCAGTTGTCTACTAGTGGATACTCAACCAGGATGCATCACAGGATAATTAGGAGCTACAACAAAGGGTTTGAATACTTCTGTGGCTCAGATTTTCTACCATTTTTCCCCATGGTCATTCCGAGTTCAATCTAAACTTGAGCTAAATTTTAATTATAAAAAAATCTTGAAGTAATATGAAAAATAAATACTTTCTCAAGCCACTGTATGTATCAGCTGAATTTTATACTGAAAAAGAGCAAAATGACCAAAGACATAATCACTCTACAGTATCCTGTAACTTTAAGGGACTTTTGTATTAAAAAAAGAAATCACCTTGATTTTGTCATTATTGTGGTCATTTATTGCATATACAGATACCAGACTGCAAAAAAATGAGTTGTGGGTGTGAAAACATGAGTTTTTACAACCCCCTCAGTCTGTCTTGGTTGCTGCTACATACACTACATGCGCCCACACTTAGTGGCTTCAACATCTATAAGCCACTTTGTACATTTAACAGTTTAGACATGTATGTATACATCTCTAAGCATTCCTCCTGTACAGACATGCAACGTCAGTCTTATTTAAGTGAAATCCGCTGTCCCCAACAGTTTTGTCTCCATTTTCCTTACAAAGTAATCATGTGAGGAAGGAACACATCTTGTTTTAAGAAACTTACCTGGTGCTTTTGTGTCTTAAGTCAATGATGACATCTACCTGAGCCAAGGAGCAGTTGGACAGAGTCAGAGTAACTGGCACCAAACAGAGACTAGGCACAAAGAGAAAAGCAGCTTTTTATTAACAGAAAAAATATTTGTGAATAGGAACAATTCTAAACAAACAATAAAGGTCTACAAACAGAGGATGGAATGGATAAATGTAATAATGCTAAATACTGCCAAACATGGTAACATCTTATTATCCTGTCTTAGGATGGCACTGAAAAACTGCTCTGTGCATGTGGTTATTATAAGCCGTACAACTATTTTTTTTAAAACTGCAAGACATTATTTCTAAAGAGCTTCTCTTATCACTTTATTTTTAAAAATCCAAACAAAGCCAAACAGTCCCAAATAATCAGCCACCATCATATCTTAAAAACCCATAGTATCATATATTTGATCCTGAGTTTGGATATGTGAGACAGAATAAAATCCAAGCTCTACTATAGGTAAGGCTTAATGCTCCTTTGTGATAATGCTTTATGTGCTTATAGCTATATCAAAACACCCTGAACCTTCTCTTATGTTGCTATAGACAAAGGCTGTTTAAGGAGCTTCCACTGAATATGTACACTGACCTCTTTTGACTCTCCATATGTTTAATTGTGTAACCATCACTGCATACCATTAACCTTTAAATCGTCTTTCTCCTATATTGTTATTTGTCCTCTCTCTTCTTTCTACCTCACTCTCTAACCAGCTAGCAGCCTTTTGCTTTACTAATTACTTTGCACAGTCTTCTTTCTATTTTCCAGCAGTAAAGATGACAAAATAATCCTAAACTTGAGAAAATAAGGAGATCACATAAAATTTGAATGTTTTTCCTCATTTGGTGGTTCTTAATGGTTATGGTTACAATAAAGACTTGCAAAAAGGAAATCTGTGTTGGTCTATGTGCCTAAGGGTCTTATGCAGACCTCCAAAAGACACAGTACCAAACAGAATTGATGAGATAATTTAGTTCAGCCTGGAGTAACTTCTTGAGTTTAACTTAACTCTATGGATCCCAGGGGGCTTTCCTAGTGTGAAAGCTTTTTTTTAAAGTGAGAGCTATACATTAACCTTTGCTCGTAGTCTGTCCCATCTGTTAACTGAAGAATACGTTTCTAAATCTGATAGAACATTTCAGAGAGATGCACCTGTTTAATAACCTTTTGTAATCACTTGGACCAAACATTGTGTTAGGAAAAACAACACGCCAGGTGCCTCACCTTTCCTGCACAAATGGGTGTGTGCAGGTTTCAGGGTAGTGTAGATTGGTTTTGATGAGCTGACAAAACTCTGCAGAGGGAAGAATGACTGGAGGAGGCAGGTCTGATTTAAACTTGAGGAGCACCATCTCCTGAGCTTCCTGAAGATGCACACACATACACACTATTAAAGAAGACTTGCTCTAACAAATAAAAGTAATCATACCAGCATTATATAAAATATTTAAGGTAAAACCCTCCTGAAATAAAACATTATATTAGCTTTTGGGCTTAAAGTTCTGCATTATTTCTAAGAATAATCAAAAGTGGGATTAAGTTTAGGTTTCTTATGCTGGTTTTATTTTAGAAAAATTGTTTGATATTTTGGAAACGAGATTAAAAACAAAGAGCTTGGTGTACCTCTTTAGCAGTCAAAGAACTGGCTTCTTTTCCGATGGTCTGCAGTGCAACATGGAGTTGGCCCTCCAGGATAAGCTGTTTGTTGTCCTCAACCACATAAGCCTAGTTAGACAGACACGCACAAAATGGTTATTGTCCATCAAAATATCCATCCAGGGTTAATATGATCTAATGTATATTGCACATTTAAGAATGATCCCTTAATGAGTATGAGCATGTATGATTTCATTGGTGGTGGTGACTTGTATTTTTGTTTTTGGTGTATTGTTCTTTTATCTTATTTTCTGGCAATCAATCATTGTAACCACAGCGCCACTCACTGGTGGAAGGAAAAAAAACACTAAGTGTGAGAAAGAGACTGTAGTGTGGATAGCAGAAACCAGCGTGACGGAGAGAGATTAAACTGCCAAGCAAGTTGAGAACAGATGCATTTTTATTATAAACCTTGTGTCCAACTCCAGCTTTTATGGTTAAAATCTATCCTGATTACTTATGAATGAGGATTTGACCTGATTTTTGTTTGTTTTAGCCGAGTGGACATCTTTGCTCTGTGAACCTGTAAAACTGAGATTGTGAAACCGTGATAGCGAGCCACCCCTAAGATAACTATTCCTGCTGGATCAACTTATATTCAAGAGATAAGAACACTTCACATTTCTAAACTGTGGTAAGACCACACCATCATTTCTGTCACTGCTACGCACAGAGGACTTAACTGTATTTTTGTTTTCTTCCCTTAATTATTTTTATGCTGCAATTTGGATGAATAGATTAATGTGCATTAGAAATTCTCTCTATATATTTTTGTGTGTTTTATATCCCATAAAAAAGCCAGCATTTAAACATTTACAGTAGTCTGTATTTTAGGATCTCCAGTTATAAACTGCTCTTGCAAACTGAGACTCTGGTGCTCGCTATCTGTAAATATCTACAGTGCTACACATCTATCCATGTATCACTAAACTCTCTTACCTTCCAAATGACAATTATGTTGAGGTCCAGCTCACTGCACTCCTTGGCAATATCTGTCAGGTCTGAACTTCTGTTCTCAGTGGGTACAGAGCCTTGACTCTTGCTGACTGATGATATCCTGGATGATGCTCCGTATGCTTCCTGAGTTTCTAACGTCAGGCAGCGGAAGAAGAAATCCCCACATGGTGTGGTAGAACTGATGATCTAGACAAAGACAGCACCATTCACTCTCTATCACTTAGACCCTCTCTCCACGCAGGCCAGTCAGTTAAAGGAAATTTAAACATCGGCACAACTGAACTTCGCCAACGTTCCTCCTTAACTCAATGATACATTAATAGATGACTGTTAGACAGCATATTGAATTAAATAATGCTGCTACATCACTGTTTTCTTGACAATACATTTTCAATTCCACAAAATTCAGAAAGTGTTACTGTTTGTTAAAAAGCTTACATAGAAGTAGGCAAACATTTCTAAATGGTTCCTTCTAGCTTTAAATTTGTTTTACAACAAACACCATAGAGGCAAAAATGTCTTGATGCATGCTCAATCATCCAGATAAGTAAATCCCAAAAGGTTGATTCTGTTTATCTGGACGTTGAGTTTTCAGTGGGAGAAACGTTTCGTCAGTCACCCAAGTGACTTCTTCAGTCTCAGCTGACTGCAGGTTTCCCCAAACTTATGAACAGTAAATCTGCACAATAACTGAAACCAGCCTACTGAGTAAATGTAAATATCCCAGCTGGACATTTGTCAAAGCTGGGAAGGCTCCTAAAGAAAGCTCCAGGTGATCAAGGAGAGAAGGACAACCGCTGCCTAAGTGAAAACCTTTAGCGATCCCTTATCTGTCAGAAATATCGGAACAGTTGAGACACATTTTCTCTAAACACAGCATCCCTGTGGCTTTTAACCCCAAAACACGTTACACCAAAAACTGGTGCACCCCAAGGATCGGGTCCCCCAACACAGAGTAATATAGTATATGCTGTGAAGTGCCAGGAGGATTGCCATGATTTATACATCGGGGAAACCAAACAAACTCTGGCGAAGCGGATGGCACAGCACAGAAGAGCTACCTCATCAGGCCAGGACTCTGCAGTCTATTTACACCTACAGGCCAGTGGACACTCAATGATGAGGATGTTCACATCCTGGACAGGGAGGAACGCTGGTCTGAGTGCAGAGTCAAGGAGGCCATTTACATGAAAAGGGAAAGACCATCTCTGAATCGAGGAGGGGGCCTAAGGATACATCTTTCACCATCTTACAATGCTGTGATTGCAGTCGTTCCCCAACTCTGTGAATGGTGCTCATGGCCATTGATCAATGGGCTTCGATCAGTGGTTGTTGATCGTTGGTCATGACAATTTGCATATTAATGATCAAGCTACTGACCTCAGAGCACATTCTTCTTTCAGTGAGCTGGTTTCAGTTATTGTACAAATGTACTGCTTATAATGTTGGTGAAACCTGCAGTCAGCTGAGACTGAAGAAGTCACTTGGATGACTGACGAAGCGTTTCTCCCACTGGAAACGCTTCGTCCAGATGAAAATAATCAGCCTTTTGGGACCAAACAAAAAACATCCCCAAAAAACAACTATGACAAAGCATGAGAACATACAACCATAACAGAAAATTGTATATTGTGAAGTGTATGTTCTACTCACCTGTTCATTTCCCATACTCAGGTCTGAAAAAGTGTACTTCTCTACAGCCTTAGAGATAGCTAGAAATAACAGACAGAACTGTGAAATTCATGCTCACTGAAAATGACCTAACGGATGGGGTTTGTTTTTTCACTAAAAGTACCTTCACTGGGTTTGCAACGTGTGGCCCTAAAACACAGCTTGGCTCTTTCTCTGCTGCCAAGTTTACATTCTGAAGGAGAAAAGGAAGAAAAAGACAAGTTACGATCCACATCTATATCCAGTTTCTGTCTGATTTCTCAGACTTTCTATCTGATTTAGTGCTCAGTGCTGATAAAATAATTATTGTGGGTAATTTTAACATCTATGTACATACTGAAAATGACAGGCTCAACATGGCATTTAATCCATTATTAGACTCAACTCACTTCTCTCACAAATATAAAAACTCACCCACCACTTTAATCACACGCTAGATCTCGTTCTGACATATACCAGAGACACTGAAAATGAAACAGTATTCTCAAAGTGCTGTAACTAAGTTTAACGATATAATTCCTCCACTGTTTTGTTCTTCAATGCCATGTGCCAACAGTGTGGAGCAGCTATCTGATCTAGTTGTACAGAGATCGGATTATCTTCTTAATACATTTACATCGTCGCTGCGCGTGACTGTGGATCATTTGAAAAAGAAACCCCCAAATCAGAAGTACTTGACTTCCTGGTATAACTGTCAGACGCGAACATTAAAGGAGATCACTTGTATGGTGGAGAGAAAATGACATATCACTAATTCAAAACACCTTCATGTAGCCTGGAAAAAAAGTTTGTTGTTCATAAAAAAGTCCTGCATGTTACTGTCCCTCACTAGTTAAAGGAAATAACATTAGGTTTCTCTTGATGTCATCCATATAAAAGAAGTGCTTACTGATTACTCTGTTCTACAGACTATATCCATTGATCTAGTCAAATGGTAGTCAGTGGTACTTGCTGGCAACTTGTGCAATTCCCTTAAAGTTGGCCTCTAGTGTTGTTCATCAGGATCCATGTGTGAGACATTGAGTCGTAGGATTTCTTGCAATCAGTCCAGGTGGTGCACAGACTGGTCACAGTCTGATCTTACAGTCTTAATTGGTTGCTTTATCTGCTAGTAACTGGTATTTCTGCCATTTCACTCATGTATTGAGCTATGTGCCTGTTCATGTTAGCAGCTATGATACCTGACAGGAGCTTCGATGTATTGCTAATATACTGACTGGTCCCTTCTGGGGGATTATTCTCAGGTGCAACTCATCCATTAGCAGCTGGTTCATTTATAAGTGTAAGTCTAAGTGTATTTTTGTTTTCTGACAATGTAGTATTTTATTCTGTTGTATATAGTATGTTATTCTTATTATCTTATTCCATTGTTTTTCTTAATTTTTGCTACTGTAACTTTGCACTGTCCACTTTCTGCTGTGACACAAGTTTCCCACGTGTGGGAATAATATAGGTTTATCTTATCTCATCTTATACTGCCAGGCGCTCATGAATGCCGTTAGCTTCTTCAGTAAGTAGGCGTGAATCACGTTGGTGACTGGTGCTGTCCAACTGTTTATGATTCAGACTTTGTCGTGAATGTCTGGCCTCCTGTATGGGCAGCTTGCTGTACTTTTCAGACATTCCTTTCTTAATCACACCTTTCTGCAGCTCTAATAGTTGGCTAACTTCTCTTAGTGCTGCCTTGATATTGGCCTTCAATCTTCTTCTCCATGGAGAGGTCTGCTCCATGACACTGTTCATCTTGTAGCCAAGGATCTCAGTGATCACTGCTGCTGTGGTGTAGATTATCTGGTTGGTTTCAGTTTTGGTCACAACAAGAATTATCTGCAATTCATTCATATCTTCTAGCAGTCCTTCAGAGTGCACTGAAGGGTGGCCTGAAAGATCCTTTCTTTTAAATCAGCTGCTCACACAATCCATGTCTTCAATGCGCCAGCTATTAGTCATTTCGCTATTAGTGTAGATGTTCAGTGACAAAGAATCTTTAGGTCCCACATCCTCTTCATGTAACCCTTTTCACTGGGGTTTGCATAGCCATTCAATTGCTCTTGATTGGAGCTTGATGCAAGATCTTGCGTCATTTTAGGCAGTGTGGAATCTGGAACATGATCCACTTTCCCAAAATGAAAGTGAAAGAGGCATGATTTTGAACCTCTGAAGGAGATCTGGCTTCATCACAAATAATTAAAATTCATGGGCACAGAACCGGTCAGCTGCTGCTCTAGAAGCAATTGTTTTTAATGGGTTGAATCTTTGAACTTCACCATAGAAAATTGTATTCATCAATCATGCTAACACTGTATGGAGAAACTGAACTAGCCCATTAAATGAAATGAAGCACAAATCTCCTGGTGTACCAGACCTCACCTTTATCCTTGTTCGGGTTGATGTACTTGTGAAGGCGCCAATGCTGGCTGCTACTTGAGACCTGAACGATGTGGAACTCTCGCACACCACCTTCATTCTGTGAGAAGAGTAATGTTCAATCGTTATTTGTGCAGCAGGCATGATTTAAGTATGTAACTGTGTGTGCTATGCTGAGCATCTCACCGTATTGATGTTCTCCACATCAATAAAGACAAGGGTTCCACTGCTGCCTTTTTCATCCAGACAGTGATGTGGAGGAACACTGCTGCGACAGGCTGATGCCTGTATACTCAAAGACCGACTAGCACAGATAAATACTGTGTGGCGCAGCACCCGGTGACTTTACATGCGGAGAGAGGGAAAAGAGAAAGCCTTCTTGTTTTTTCCCCAGGATTATGAGAACTTTCAGCACAAACATACCCATACACAAACCTGAACTATGGCTTGTGTCATTATGTGACCCCACACGCAGCAAACTAAAAAAAATAAATTTCTTTGTTATGGTCACAGTCCAGTACGTGCGTACCCAAAACAGCCATGTTTAATCCAGATAAGGATATGATTTATAGACTTTGTCACACAGAATGTGTAAAGAACTTTATAACTTTTATGTAATGTATACAAACTGGTGATATTAAATGATCAAAGTATTTGATCCTCTACAACCTAGGCAGAGTTCTGGCTCACAAAGATCAGCTGCGTGCCCATGTGGCAAACAGATTTCAAACAATTACAGATTAACTTGTTGCGCCCTTGTCCACTAAATCAATTCGTTCACACTCCAAGCTCTCCACCACAATGGGCAAAACTACAGAGCTGTCAAAGGATGTCGGGGACAAGATTGTACACATCCACAAGACTGGAAGAAGCAAGAAGCTTGGTGAGAAGTTGACAAGTGCTGGTGTGATTAATAAGAAATATAAAACACCTATCGATTGTTCTCAACTGAAGCTTTATACAAGATCTTGCAATAACAGGATGAGCATTATCATGAGAAAGGTGATATATCATCCCAAGAATACATGGGAGAGGTTTGTTGATGACTTAAAGGCAGTTGGGAGGAGAATCACCAAGAACACCATCGGTAACACACTACTCCATTATGAATTTAAATCTTACAGCACCCGTGAATTTGCCCTGCTCAAAAAATGGCACAAGTACAGGCCCATTGCAAGTTTGCCAGTGAACATCTAAATGATTAAGAGAAAGCATTATAATCAGATGAAACTAAATCGAGCTCTTGAGCAACTTGAACCACCTTATTTGGAGGAATAAAAATGCTAAGTATGACCCAAACGTGGATGACTTCAATACACTAAGGGACAAGGTCATAGCACCTGCACGGCTGTGCTCCAAGCGATCAGAATGGTACTAAAATGTGACGTCATCAGACTGCATGCGACCAATTGGCTGGTCAGTGGCGTCGTTCGATGAGTCATGAGTGTTTCGTTCACAAAATTCAAAACCGCCATTTTTTGAAACCCGGCAACAAGGGAAAGGGCCCGAACAAACAAAATCCAAAACAAACACCAAAACAAACAAACAAAAACAACTCCATGATCCCCTCGACTCTGATCAAAAGCCACAGACCGAGCAGCAGGTATATTGTTGCCTTGACGTCCACCTTTGCTATAGCATTTGTGTCGCATACTAATTACATCACGGGACGCTCGGACACGTTGCTATATCAATGACCACGCACATTAGGTGATACTTGATTGTGATGGAAAACCAGTTGATCTAAGTTGAATCGTGGCGAGCCGATCTGAGTAGGCACTAATGGAAAAAGGGCTTAAAGTTTATGAGTAGCCAAGCCAATCTTCTTCCTCCCTTCCTATGGAAAATCTGTAGAGGGAGCTTAACTTCAAGTTTCTTGGCTGCTGCCTGACAACTCGAAGGATTTAGAGTTTCTGTAAAGAAGAGTGGGTCAAAAGCACCGTCTTGCTGACAAAGCACTGTTTGCAAACAGGGCTTCTCCAAAAAAATACTAAATCATGTTTTGCTTGGGGACCAAATATTTGACATGCAAATAAAATTAGAAAGTTTATGTAACGTGTTTATTTCTAGATTGTTTTGTTGATATTTTATCTCTCTCCATTAAAACTATCATTTCACATATAGACTGTTTATTTCTTTGTAAGTTTTCTCTTTATTCAGCAGGAGATCAAATAATTATTTTCCCACGGCTACATGACCCTTTTCTTCACTGGTGCCCCTGCATTAAAATAATCTACTTTTTGTCAATATAATCAAAAAATACATACATAGAAGTATTTTTCAATCTTTAATTTATGTAAGTTACATTTCAGGCTGATCATGTTTCTTTGAAAAAATACTAATATGTCCCAAAAAATTATATGTATGCCTATAGGTCAGTTCACAAAAATGCTTAATTTTCAATTTTTACCTTATCTTGAGTCCTTTCTCTGCGCTCTCATAATAGAACAGAAAGTTGATTTCATGGACTCCCTCCTGGTCTGGTCCTCTCAGCCAGAGAGGCAGCTGAGTGGACTGCCCTGGTTGCAGGATGCTGCCATCTATTGGAATTTCTATCACACCAGATGGCTGTCTGAAATCATCAGCTGAAACCAGACTCTCAGTGGCTTCTGAGGCCCGCTGGAGAGGTGTGGCCACGGTTTTATAAGGTGAACAATTTTCAGCTGACGTCGGGCTGAGGGGTGTTGTGGCCTGGCTGCCAAAGGTGAAGAAAGCGGCGTGTGTGGACACCACTCGCAGGCCACACAAAGCAACACCGCTGACATTACAGAACTCAACATATGCTTTTCGGATTTCGCCACACAGCAGAGCAGTGGGAAACTGCAGGAAAAAAACCTGACATACAAATACAAACACACACACACACACACACACACACACACACACACACACAGAGTAATAAACAGAAAGCAATACTGCAGCATCACCACACATAAGTGAAACTACACTTGAAAGCATAGATATTCAAGTAGAGGTTCATTGGAAGCCTGTTTTAAAAGCCCAGCTGCTACTGGGGGAGGGGAAAAAAGTATTTTTCCCCTTCCTAATTTCTAATTATGCTAATTTGTTACACATGTTTCAGATCATCAAATTTAAATATTAGACAAACAGTAAACAATAAAACAAAAATGCAGTTTCTGGTATAAGATTTAATTTATAAGGACAGAAAGCTGTCCAAACCCACATGGCCCTATGTGAAAAAAATGAATGTCCCACAGCTTGAATCATTCATTAACAGTAATAAACCAGACCTGTTGAATCAATAAATCACTTCAATAGAACATGTCTAACAAATTTAAGTAGGCTAAAACATCATCATGCAACACATCCTGCCACGATGTGAAGAAACTCAAGAACAGATGAGAAAATCATTGATATCTATCCACCTGGAAAGACTTAAAAAGACATTTCTAAGGCTCCCGCCAACCATAATGGAGTCATTATCCACAAATCAAAAAAACAAAATGAAAAAAAAAATAAAAAATTTTTGTTTCATTTTGTTTTTTAATAGTTCATCCATCTGGACAGGAGTGTTGACTGACAGGTACTGTGTTACAAGTTCAAACAGTAGCCAGTATGTGTCTGTTGAGCCTTATTTGGAACAAGAACGCTCGACCGTGTCTGTAGTGTAGATGTCATTTTTCGGATTTGAACTGAATTCTGTGACAGATATTCATAATATATATGATACAGCCTGTCAAAAAACTAACATTGCATGTTACTGTCGAATTAGATATGTTTGTCCGTTAGATCCATGTGTATGTGTGTTTATAGTTTCTGTTTTCTAGCAAAGCTTGCTAGCATTATTTTAACTTCAAACTTTACCCTCCCATCTAAGTTTTCCCACATCTGACTCCATAGAACTAACATAGAAAAAATGTTTTCAACATGCAGAATCTAAAACCCAGTAAAGTGATTTCATGATGACTACATCCATGAAGGTTTTCAGAATAAGTCCTACCTCCATCAGGGGCATAGGTGCTGTTATGATGGGATTCAGACGTCGATCAGGACCATGACGAACTGACATCTTGTCCTCTTTGGTCAGATTAAGACGTGGGCCAAGGATGTTCAAGTCCTGTTTCCCACGAACCATCAAATCTAGAGTCTGCTGGTCTGTAAACAAGAGGAAATCCATATGGTTTCTAACTGGCAGCAAGACAAAAAAAATGTACAACATATTGGAATTTTATTTTATTTATTTTATTTTATTTTAAATACCATGTAATGCATAATGCAAATGGAAAAAAAATTCTGTCTACACCAAATGATAATAAAGCATATGAGTTGACATGAGGTTGAATTTACCTTCAGTGCTAGAAGCCATTTCGCCAGAGGAGCCTGCAGCCAGGTTGTACACTACACCCACAATGTTCAGCTGACCAGTTCTGTGTGGCAGCAGCTTGAGTCGGGCCTGAGATCAAAGTGACAAGCACAAAATAACTGGATTTCTGTTTAGCATTAGGTGTTTGATGGCTTAAAGAGAGTATATGTCATGATGCTTAATGCTCACTGGCATTAAGCATATCTTATTGTACAATTTCACATGAAAGATTATCACTATGTGTAACCTCCTTCCTCATGCGAATGCAAAAACATGTTGTGACTCTCTTTGTATTTCCCAACACTAGGTCAGAACTGTCAAAAAAATGTAGCAGCATTATGAAACAGAAAAGATTCTGAAAAAAGATCCATGAATTTACATTTAGAGACCAGCTTACCATTTTGGTCTCCTCTGGACCCAACTGAAACTCCTGGATAGTCTCAGAGGTCACAATATCATCTTTCTGTGTCATCTGCAAGAGGAAGCATATAATGAACAGATTACAGAAAAAAATAAGATTAGGTGAAAATAAATCACAGTTCCTAAGAGCATATTTGTTCATGTTGCCCACCCCTACAGCTGAGGTCTCCTCATTGGTAATGGTCTCTTCTGTCATCTCCTTTGATGAAGATGAACCGTCAACAGTAAACCTCCACAGGAGCGAGAGGCTTGACAGGGCCAGAGAAACCTTCAAAGGATTCCTGAATGTCACCTCCACTATGATTGGCTCTGTAAAGACAAAGAAGATTGCATACTGTGTGGGCACAATTTATTAGAGATGGGATGGCTCAAACTTTATATTTCAGTAATGGTACAGGTGAGCGCTGCCATGCACTGTAAGAAGTTTCCTGGTTGAACCCAGACTGGGGCCTTTCTGTGTCGAGTTTGCATATTTGTATTGTGCCTTCATAGGTTTTCTCTGGGTACTACAGCTCAATCCATACATGCGCGTTAGGTAACTGGTAATTTTAGCTTGGCCACGGCAGTATACATTGGTAAAGTGGAGAGAATAAATACTATATGAATATATGGTTAAATGTGGCTTGTAGTATTAAGTGCTTTGAGTTGTCAGGAACCAGAAAAGCACTTATAACATTTTAAAGTTCCCGTGTTTGTGCTGAACACATCTTACCTTCAACCACAGCCAGGGGATGACGGAGGTTGTCTGTCTGACTGTTGAGGCAGCACTGAGTGGGCTGAAAATTTACTGGGACAACACCCCCATTTGCAGAAGCTACAAGCTGCTCTTCTAGATGGCACCACATGGCTGACAAATCCTGGTCAAACTCCTGGTCCAGTGACACGTGAGTGGCTGCCTGCTTTTCTCCTGAACAGATCAAATATCAGATTAAATACAAACCAAAATTGCAAAACACTTAATTTTGCTGTAAAAAATCTGACAGTAAACCTCTGCTCGGGTATGTCAGCATCCTATGTACACTCTACATTTTCATGTTACGCTTTGCATTGAAAACAGGGTTTAGACAGGGTCCATAATGGTCATAATATATACAAATATTTGCAAACTGAACGCTAGTGTCACAAGAATTCTGGATATCTTAACTTTAAATGGACTCCTTCACAAGGTTTTCTACTTTTATTTTCTTGGTTAATAACAGATTATGATTCACACAAAACAAAAAAATCTAAGAAGCACTGAATTTATGTTTGTTTTTGTGCTGCAGCAGCCTGTATGCTTCCCATGTGCTTGTATGCATGCCTGACAACATTAGGGTATGAGATGACAATAAGACGACAGATAGTGTCCTGGGAGATCTCCAAGATTTGGACCAGTCATCACTGACCTAGTGGTGACCCATCACTGGCCCATCTGACGCTGCAACCTGGGAGCATCAGATGGGCCAAAGCATGATGTCCTAGAAGTGTCCTATTGTATTTTGGTCAGGTTAATCTGGAGGGCAGGCCTATCATTTCCTTCACCCTCCTGGAACTGTTTTATATCCTAGCCACATGAGACAATTCATGCACTGGGAGGGACCCAGGACCCACTGCACCCCTGACAATAGGTCCAAGAATTTCATCTAATGGTAGTTAGGGTGCCATTGCCTTGTCTGTAGAGGTCGTGCATCTCTCCATGGATATGCCTCCTTAGACTATTACTGATCCATCAAACTGGTCACACTCAAAGATGTAATAGGCAGCAAAATGTTCTCCATGGCTTCTCACATGTGCTCAGGGTGAACCTGCTCTCATCTCATCAAAAAAAAGAAAAAGAAAAAAAAAAGACCCACAGGGTGCCAGTGGCGGACCTGGTAAATCTGGTATTCAGGCTCCACAGTGCCAGGCAGGTAAACACAGGGCCCACTAGAAGACATTGGGCTGTCAGGCCACTCTCATGAACTCTTCAATTTTGACCAAGCAATCAGAAACAGACATCACACTGGTGGCCTGCTGGGGGCCAATTTGGCTCTGGTAGTGGTGATCCTGTTCCTTCTTGTACAAAGACGCAGATACTGGTCCTGCTGCCCTGTACTAGCATGTCCCGCTCTCCTAGAGTAACTAGCAACAGTGAGAAGGACAAACTCCTTGTTAACAGTAAGAAACCTCTGGCAGAATCAGGTTTAGGGGTGAAGCCATCTACTGCGACCAGTTGAGAGTGAGGGGAGGAAGACTGAAAAAAGACGCACTATTGAAGAGAACAAAAAACTGATAAAGCCTAATGATTAAATGCAGAGTGGTATATAAACACATTAGCGAGGGGAAAAAACATCTAAAAAGGTGAGTGAAGAAGAAACACTCAGTGGATCATTAGAAGCCCCCAGCAGCCTAGGGGAGACAAATCAGGGTCACCTGATCCAGTCCTAACAACGGGCTTTATCAAAAAGCCGTAAGCCCAATCTTTAAAAAAAAAAGAAAGAAAAAAAAAAAAAAAAAAAAAAGAGGTTGCCCGTCTCCTGAAATCAAACTAACAGTTAGTTCCACATAAGAGGGGCCTGGAACCTGAAGGCTCTGCCTCCCATTCTACTTTTAAATACCACAAGTAAGCCCACAGTCTGAGAGTGAAGTCCTCTAGTGGGAGGTGCGGTACTATAAGGTCAATAAGATAAGATGGGGCCTGATTATTCAAGACATTGTACATGAGGAGCAGGATTTTAAATTTGATTCTGGAATGAACAGGGAGCCAATGAAAAGTAGCCAATATGGACGAAATATGCTCCCTTTCTAGTGCCTGTCAGTATTCATGCTGCAGCATTTTGGATTAACTGAAGGTTTTTCAGGAATGATGCTGATCTGTATACAAAATAAGGCTTGACACTTACAGATGCGAACCTTAAAATTCACACAGCCCTGGGCATTTCACATTATGTGTGACAGTCTCCAAAGCAATAATGTTAGTTATTGTCTTGTGTATTAAAAGCCATACATAAGCATGTGCCTCGACTCCTGTAAAGTTTATAGAGGCAGTATATGAGTCGTGTGTGTTACAGTAACGTTGTCATTTATGCCGCATTGCACACAGTCACCAGGCAAATAATATCTTTCAGCTGCTGGTATATTGATAGGTGTACCCTGCACCACTTCCCAAAGTGTTTTGTACACTTTGCTGCTTAGTGATAAAGGAGTAGGCTCGAGGACTTATTGTAATTATAGTTATAAATATCAATGCATTACCTTCTGCAAGGCGGCGTTCGTGTCCAAAGTAGACTCTTGTTGCTGAGCTGTGGATGCAGGGCAGAGGAAGCTGGGGAAGGCTGACTTCATTTCCTCCCAACACGCTCTATAATAACCGAAACAAAACAAAAAATAATACGCAAACATAAGAGTTTTTGAAAGTTGTTTTTTTTCTAAACCAGGTCAAATGGCAGAAATGTTACTGATTACACCAGGTGCTGCACACAAAATCCCCAGTTTAAATTTTCACCATCATATACAGATAAAGGAATATATATAATAGTTTTTATTAATGACATTCTTAGACTTTGTGAAGCTACATGCTCCTGGGACCAAAGCTACATGCAAACCACGTGACAAAGAATCCAATTTAAAACTGTTGGAGAGGGATAAACAGATTTGGTATGCTTGTAATTGACGTCAGAGGCAATAACACTCTGTAACCTCACTATAATTAATGTTGGGTTGGTGTGCAACTTTGACAAAACAAACTATAGTTCCTTTGTGATAAAGCTATTAAACTAGGGTGCAATCAGGTCACGATCTCATAGTAATGCTGCTTATATGCCACTACTGCTTTTAATGAACTTTTGTCTATTGTTCCCTAAATAATTTGTTTTTTCATTGGTCTACGCTCCATGTTTCCTTTTTCTCCTCAAACCCCAACCATTCACAGCAGACGGCTTACAATATATAATAATATCTGTCACTGTGAATTGGTACCAAATAAAATTGAATGAACTGAATGGCAAATAGTAAAATGGACTGGTTCTTATATAGTGCTTTTCTACTCAACCTAAACACAATATTTAATTTTAATATTAAATTCTATAAAATGTAGATAGAACATAATGTGCAAAGTGCTTGTACCAAGTCCACTGTGGAACGTTTTTGTAGCCTGAGTAAGTAAGTGTGTTATCGTGACACATTAACTAACTAGTGAGCAGGGTGAGAGGGCGTTGTTAAGTAGTCTGACAGCCTGGAGAAAGAAAATGTTCTTGTGCTGTCAGGTTTTGGTTGTGATGGCCCGTAGCCAACTGCCACAGGGAAATGTCATAAACAGTTTATGTTGTGAAGTGTCAGCAGCAATCTTTCTTGTCCATCAACTGAATTGCTGAAATGAAATATAGTGTCTATTCACTTAAATATAGCCATTGTGCTCCTATGGACCTTGTTTTGCATTATCCACCTCCCATATGAAGCTTTAGGAAGGAAAAATAAGGCTGGACACAATATTGTGGTATCACAGCAAAAAGTGGGCATTGATAAAGTATGTATTTTGAAAATAAAATGGGACAAAAATCATAGAAATTATTTATTTATTTTTTTACATTACCTTGTAAACATAGAGGTACTCTCTCAGAAAGGCGCCCTGCTGTTTAGCCGTCTGTCTGCTGTCATTGATCAGGATCTGTCTGAAAGCTGTTACAGCCTCCTCTGGTTGGCGAAGTGTGAAGGACTGACGCCCAATTGTAAAGTTGATGTGATCTTCTGCCAAAGACCACCCTCTCTCCTTATACACCTGCATGGCTTGGCAGTAACACCGTAGTGCGTGCCTCCTCTACATTATGAAACAGCAAAAAGGATGGGAGACAGAACGACAACATGAGGATATAAATATATAGAAGACGAAAAACACAAGAGGAGATGAGATGATTGCTGTTAGCATGAGGCCATTTATTATCTACTGCTGGACTACACACTTTATCGCGATAACGGTGTATAAAAACATTAAATATAGGGGCAGCAGAATAAGCAGATAAGCCCAGACTTATTACTCCACAGCCACCTCCTCCAGCTTGTCTGGGGAAACACAAAGGCGTTCCCAGGCCAGTCGAGAGATATATTTTCTCTCCAGCGTGTTCTGGGTCTGCCCCCGGGCCTCCTCCCAGTGGGACATGCCCAGAACACCTCATCCAGAAGGCACACAGGAGGCATCCTTATCAGATGCCTGAACTACATCACCTGGCTCCATCCAATGTTGAGGAGCAGCGGCTCTACTCTGAGCCCCTCTTGAATGACCGAAATCCTCACCCATTTCTAAGGGAGAGGCCAGCCACAGCTCATTTTCGCCGCTTGTATCCACGATCTTATCCTTTCGGTCACTACCCAAAGCTCGTGACCATAGGTGTAGGGACATGGATTTAGCAGGAAACCGAGAGCTTTGCTTTTATGCTCGGCTTTCTTTTTACCACAAAGGACCGGTACTGTGTCCGCATCACTGCAGCCGCAGCACCAATCTGTTTGTTGATTTCCTGCTCCCCTCTCCCTGCACTCATGAACAAGACTTCAAGATACTTAAACTTCCCCACCTGGGGCAGGAACTCGTCCCAGACCCGGAGTAGTGTGGATACTTTTACATTTTGTTTTGTTTTTTAAACAAAAAGTGAAATGATGCCTGGTTCTGATCATAAATCTATAGTGAACTGTATGCATGTGCTTGTATTTATATGTTTATGTATATATGCAACACTAGAAAAGAACTTCACATGCACATGATTGATTACAAGGATCACAAATGGACGTCTGCACCCTGTCCGCAGCTCGGACACAAAACATTTCACTGCATGTTGTACTCTGATTGTGTATGTGATGAATAAAGCTTGTTTGTTTTTGTTGTTAAGTTCAGTCCTGGCCATAAGTCAATAAAGTCTATTAAATAAAAGTTGTAAAAGGGAACATTTTTACATCACAATACAATGCAGGTGTAAAATGGAAGGATAGATCAAAAATGGCAGAAAAGACTCACCTGTCCTGCTTTGCTGAAACGATGACCAGACAGAATCATATGGAAGGCAAATTTGCGCACCATAGGGTTTCGCATATTAATGAAGCAGTAGGCAGCCTGCTCCAGCAGCAAAGCACTCCGTAAATCAGAGTCCTGCAAGAAAAATAAAACAAAAAAATAATTAAAAACCTCTATTAAGTTTCAAGCAGAATTCTAATGCAGTCTAATTTAATACAGTCTTCTTAATAACTACACCCCAAGCTGATTTCAAAATAATAGTTTCCTTACCTCACTGGTCATTTTAATGAGAAGAGTGGCAGCTTCTGAGTATTTTCCCTGACTCTTGAGTATTTCAGCACTGAGTAGAGCACAGCGCTCAGCCAGCACCATGTTCCTGTAAAGAGGTGTGGGGAAATATACCGTCAGGATAAGAGATGCTAACAGTTCCAGTTCAGATGCTGGTACCCCTCTGTTTGTACACCATCTCTGTACATTATGTCACATATTAAACAAAATCCTAAAAAGACCAATTGTCTGTATGATCAACTCGATCACACAGGTGTGTCGAACTCCAGGCCTCGAGGGCCGATGTCCTGCAGGTTTTAGATATCACCGTGGGTCAACACACCTGAATCAAATGATTAGTTCATTACCAGGCTTCTGGAGAACCCCAAGACATATTGAGGAGGTAATTTAGGCATTTAAATCAACACATCTAAAACCTGCAGGACATCGGCCCTCGAGGCCTGGAGTCCGACACCTGTGACCTACAACATCTGAAAGTTTCTGGCTATAAACACCGCATCCAGAACACCTTGGATTTTGAGAACAAGAGATAATGACACTATGGAGGCAGAAGAAACAATGTTCTTATATTATGTTACAGCTCTCTTCACTTTCCACTGTTTCCACTTCACTGTTCCAGTCACTGAAGCAGTGGAGGTAGTTCGTAAGAGATGACAGGATGAACCCAACTGTTAAGTCTCAGGAGGATTGCAATGATTTATTCATCAGGGAAACCAAATCACCTCTGGCTAAGTGGATGGCACAACACGGAACAGCTAACTCGTCAGGCCAGGAGTCCGCAGTCTATTCACACCTACAGGCCAGTGGACACTCTTTCAAGTGATGAGGATGTACACATCCTGGACAGGGAGGAATTCTGGGGCCTAAGGGTACATCTTTCACCATCTTACAATGCTGTGATTGCAGCCATTCCCCAACTGTCTGTGAATGGTACCCAACGCCATTGATCAATGATCATTGGTCGTTGGTCATGACAACTTGCATATTAAATGATCATGAAACTGACCTCACAGCCCATTGTTCATTCAGTGGTGCTAGTTTCAGTCATTGTGCAAATGTACTGTTTATAAGGTTGGTGAAACCTGCAGTCAGCTGAGACTGAAGAAGACACTTGGAGTGATGAAAAATTTCTCCCACTGAAAACACCAATTAATAAAAAATCTCTTCAGTAAATGCACCATCCTCTTGTTTACAAGAAGAACAAGCTTCTCAATAATGGGGTCTTAAAAAAAACACACACAAAAACAAAACAATAATATGCAGTCTCTACGGAGTATTCACAACCATTTTTTTCTCCCACATTTTGATATGTCATGGCCTCATTCCAAAACTGATTAAATCCATTTTTCACCTCAAAAAGTTTCCACTGATCTGTCACATATTTCTGCAACTTGACTGGAGAAATTTTACATTACTACATAGTAGTAGCAGCATCATGTCTTATATATGTTTTCTGACAGCAGGAAGTGAGAGACTAGTCAGTGTTGAGGGAAAGACTGAACTGAAGCAATGTGCAGAGACATGCTTGATGATAAGCTGCTCCAGAACGCTGTGGACATCAGTGACCCTGAGCACACAGCCAGGTAGTTAATGAGTGGCTTTCAAGTCCATTCTGTAAATGTCCTCGAGTGGCGCAGCCAGACCCTGAAATGAATCTTAAATTATTAAATTATGGGATATTGTGTGTGTTGAGTGTAGGGAGCATTTTATAAGCGTAAACGTTGCTTCAACAGGTAATTCAGATTTACATTTTTACTTGCAATCCATGTTTGCATGCCTTCAAGTACACATCTTTAAAGCCTGCCTTTATATGCTAGTGAGAGTTCCTCAAACAACAAAGGGTTGCCTTGTTTAGAGGGAAAATAGAACGTGCTAGTTGTACATTGGCTCATCATTGTAGTGTTATTGGCCATTTATTACAAACCAGTGCAAAATGAGGATGAAGATTTTAGAGGACTGTAACTGTGTGTTGGATTGTCCTGCATCATAAGTGACATATTTGTGGGAATCAAGTAAATTATGCAAAATTCCCACAATCCCAAACTGAAATTTATCCACTGAAATTAAAACACCAGAAAGAAATAGATGATGTAATTAGTTAGTCATCAGTCATACTTGCAGACGTCTCTGTACGTTTGTATTGCAGTGTCCATGTAGTGTGCTGGATAAGGTCTCGAGGCTCCACCCTGCAGAAAGGCTGACACCGCAGCCATTTCCTACAAAATAATCAGAATGAATAGATGAAAGATAAAGAGTAATGGTAACAAGGAACAGAATAGAAAATAAAAGTGAGGAAAAAAAATATCATTATTCAGAACCATATCCTAAGGAGCTTGGAAAAACAATGCGTGGACTTCATTCTTGAAGACGTTCACCTCTCATCGAGGACGCTTCTTCAGCTCTACAAACCAAATGGTGCCATCTAATTAAACCCTAGTTGGAGCTGTCACTCATGAGGATCATTGGCCCACTATTTATCATGTTCCTCATCACATAAGCCAAGCTCTTGATGTATACACATTCATCCAGTAAGTAAATCCCCAAAAGTTGATACTATTTATCTTGACATAGCATTTTCAGTGGGAGTGGGAGCCACTCATCCAAGTGATTTCAGTCTCAGACTGAAGCAATGTACAGAGACATGCTTGATGACAAGCTGCTCCAAGTGACGAAGCTCCCACTGAAAATGCTACATTCAGATGAACAGAATCAACTTTTTGGAGGCACATGATCATTATCAGCAGAGGTTTTGGGTGAAACCATTGAGACATCTTGCCTTACCCTATCATGTGACCCACTGAAATCATCTGACACAAGATGTGAGTGGGGTTGAGGTGCCTGGGAAAGGATCTCAGTCTAGGTGGCAGACAGCTGGTATCGTAAGCCACTCAAAAGAGTGAAATCCTTTAGATGTACAGCTGATTCTTGTCCTGTCGAAGTCTGAGCACTCTGCACTGCACAGCATACACTATGTTGTTAAGTTTGTGTTTGGGAGTTCTGTCCTTGGGATGAACCAAATTTTGTCTGAGGGTGTTGTGAGGGCTGAAGTGCACTTAGATGTAATGCTTGGAGAAAGTTCTCCTGAGTTTCTCTGATAAACCTGCTAGATAATGGATGACAACGGTGCTGCGTTTGTTATTCTGTTTCTCCCTAGTTGGTTTCTGAGCTTCTTTCCTGTTCATCCACGCTGATTTGATGAAGGCCCAGTTGGGATAAGAACTTGATTTATGAGCTTTCTTTATATGTGTGTATTCCTCTTGAAGAGGATTTAAAAAAGGAGTAAACACGTCCACGTCCACTGTAAATGACCATCTTTGAACAGAGGGTATGTCTTACAACACCAAGAGTCTGCTATCTACAGTGAGATCCCTTCCCAGGCGTCCCGAAAATCTCTGCTGATAATGACCTGCATGCCTTCTTTCACACCTTGACTCATGTGATGAGGCACATGATCAATATTGGGTCAACAACGCTCTTGAGAGACAACACCCACCAGGATTTTTTATTCCTGGGACTCTCCACCATTTGGTTTGTATAACTGAATGAGAGGTGAGATGTCTTCAAGAAACTTAAAGACGTCCAGCTGCTTTCTTTCAAAGCTCCTTAGATTATCATGACCTAGATGACTGACAACATACACGGCATATTCTTTGTGTTACCGTTTAAAATCTTTTACTTCAAGCGCTTTGAGTACTCCGGGAGAGTAGAAAAGCGCTATATAAGAATCAGTCCATGTACCATTTAAATAAGTAATACAACACTGTCAGCTCACAGTAGTGAGTGTAATCTTGAAAAAGAAGAATGTGCAAATATATCAGATATGTACACCTAATAATGCCAGTAGTCACTTTAAAAGACCGATAATGTTACATTTCCAGAGTCTATTACGAGGTTAATTCTCTTGTTTGACGGCTGACTTTAGATAATGCTAAATGTTCTGAACTTGTATTACTTTGTACTAGAACTTGTTAGTACTTTGAATTTACTTTTTAATATTGTAATGCTGAGTTCAAAAGCTTCCTTCTGATTTATTCCCTCAAAAGTTTACTGTGG
Organism: Perissodus microlepis; assembly: GCF_051167445.1. Taxonomy (NCBI): domain Eukaryota; kingdom Metazoa; phylum Chordata; class Actinopteri; order Cichliformes; family Cichlidae; genus Perissodus; species Perissodus microlepis. The sequence goes on along the minus strand of NC_140477.1, from coordinate 23,470,912 downwards.
GTCACATATACAACTCTTTTTGCTCTCTAGGACACTTAACAAAACAGAATATTCCATCACTGCAAAGTTTTAATTGAAGTGAGATTTTACAACAAAAGGCAGAAGAAGTTGTTCTGATATCATCACGGTCTGCAGACAGATCATGCTGTATACCAACATGTGTGCTCTCACCAGTGCCCCAGCAGCATACAGCATGGCCTGGTCTGACAGGAAGTCCTTCTTGGCAGTATGATAACAGCTGTAAGCCAAGTCATAGTGCTGAACCAGGAGGCACAGGTCAGCCATCTTCCTGATCTGCAGTTCTGGGGCTTCTGGGGGATATCTGGTATGACAGAAGGGAAGGGTCAAGGGCACTGCATACAATATACAGGGTGTTGCATGGGCTTCATTTATGGGAATGAAGTGCATTGGAGTGGAGCTTACAGAAGGCCACATGTGCTCTTTGGTTCACTGATGCTCTTCTCTGGAGCTTTTCCTCCACCAAACCACTTCTTTGTTGCAGTGAACAGAGACCGACTCAGGCCCTTCCTGGATACTAGCTGTGGACAGGGAAGAAAATCATGTTTCCAAGTGCTGGGAGAAGTCAGCGAAACAATAGAATTGACTGAAATGGCTAGTGTACTCTCACAAGCCATAAACTCAAATTATGCCATTATAATTAATTTTACAGTTACAGGGCAGAAATATGAAAAAAGTATACATATTGTTTCAGCATAATGCTCAACAAACTACATTCTCTAAAACAGTTAATATAGTTAGTATAATTTTACATTGCCTGAAGCACATCACAATCACAAACAACAATATGTTGAGGGTCAAGAAATGAGTCGTACCTGATCGTTCAGCTGTCTGATGGTTTTCTCTATGTGTGGCAGCAGACCTCTGAAGGTGAATTCTTGGATAAACTGTCTTATGTAATCATGGTCGTTCAGGGTCAGACAAGCCCCATGGCTACCTGCAGCACAGGCTGGGCTGTTTGAATCTTTAGCACCTTTCTTTAGGTCCGTATGTACAGCACTGAGGTTGTGCAGGTTTGCCATGCTGCTGTCCAACTGGAGAGGATGCCCTTCCAAGCTACTGGACATCTCATCTGCAAGGAAATAGCGTAAAATATAAACTCATAACAATAACCTTACATAATATAAAATAGTACCACTATTTATGCACCCAGAAAAGTAACTACTGCTGGTGCAAGGATTATGTGGAAACTGGTGTTTCAAGCAGTATAAAACATACGGCATAGTCAACCTCTACAAACAGATTTGGTGCCCTTCTGCTCACTTCTGCTCAATCTTGCTGTTGGTGCCAAATCACAAGATTCAACCACCAAAGATGTCAACAATAAGCCTGATGAATACTGGCAGGATGGTCTTTGATAACATTACACCAAAAATAAATAAAAGGGTTTAGTTCTCATCGAGACTAGCATGACTGGCAAAGAACCTGGTCAGGACCAACACAGCGAATACATAGTGCTAACTAAAAAACATGGAAAGCGGTACAATGGAGCTGCAAAAAGGAAGTCATATTTATAAAATTTACTGTGAGTGCAATATAGCCAAACAAGTTGAATAAAAAAAAAAAATGGTGACCTTTAGATTATTTGTAATTGAAGAGCAGAGAAGAAAAGATCTCCCCAAGTCAGTTTACAAAAGAAGCATTAAATTAACTCACCTTTCTCAGCTGAATAATTGCCGTCTACTTCAGGTCTGCTAATAATGGTCTCTACAGCAGCACTGTTCACAGTTGGAGCTGGATCATCAAACACATCCTGCAAAAACAGGTTCACTATGTGAACTAAAGTAAAATCTTTGGTAAAAGAGAACAAAACTGAACAATCAGGCAACTGCAACAGTTCAAAGTACTATTAATGATTGGGCTGTCCACAATTCAGTCACAACTACCCCTCAAGGTGAACTGAGAAACACACACATAAAACCTGTGCTTTTACTGTATTCCTTTGGTTTGTAGTCTACCCAACAAACTTTCCCCTGCCATCGACAAACTTTTCATTCTGCAGAATTGTGTCCACTGGCAGTAGTTGTTGCAGGAATATTTAAAACAGCCAGTGCATGTGGAGGAGTTTGCAATGTTTACCTGGTTATGAAGATTATTCTTGTGCAAGTATTGACTCCAGGGATCTGGAATCTGTTCATCCACATTAGCTGAGAAGGTACGGGAGTTCATTTTCAACAGATAGCAGCCCTGAGAACCATACTTCTGTTTCATATCCTCATAAACCACATCTGCCCTGGAGATAAAGGGAGAATACTACTTTAGAACAAAACAGCTTACACTTACTAGAGCATAATGAATTCAACAGTTATTTAAAGTTATTACATATAGTTGATTTATTTTTAAGCATTTGACATTGTAAGTTCTGGAGTAGTTTCACTATGAAAGATTATCAAAATGTGGTGGATGAATTTTAAAGGAACTGTACGTTTCTTTTAGTACCTTTGTTCATCCCCTTCACACATGTCATGTAGCAAGACATAGTACTTGAGTGTGTTAGGAATAAACCACTTGGGATTAGTGTATTCTCCACTGTGCTGAATTCTGTGCTGCTCCTGAGAAAGCTTGAGGAACTGCTCCACAGGGACTGCCTCAGTGGATGATACCACTAGCAGGCCTGCCAGAACCATGTGAAGGATACAACAATAAATAGACTACATATAAGGATACTACTATTAATAATACGATAACAGAAAGCACAAGCATACAAAGGAGGAAAAAAAACTGTCTTAAAATTTTTACAGATTCTAAATTCCAGTTTGTCAGCTCTTCTATTAAAAAAAAGCTGACGACAGAATGTTGACCACTGGTCAGATCTGTGTGCTGTTAAAAGGATACAAGCAAGGTAATGATTGAGGAACTCGTGGTCAGAGGCAGGCATTGACTGCAGGAAGTTCTCCCTGTAGGCTTCAAACCAGGGCGTGGTTACTTGAAATAGAAAAAAGACAAAATAGACAAAAGACTTAAAAAAAAGCCAGAAAAATGAGGTAGTTTCTAATACTACATGTAGATTAAAAGATAACCACTTTTGAATGTTTTTGTTTGAAAAATATGGACGATAAACTAAAGATAAAATGTCTTGTCAACACAGCAGCTTCAATGAGTCTTGGCCTTAAGACTTAAGAATCGTTGGAACAATTTATTCCTTCATCTGGTGTTTTGATGATGCACATAGAGAGCACCAGATTAACAGTGGATTAATCACACAACTCCAATGTGGAACATGCCATTCCTTTACCACATGTACCAGTAAAACCATCATGTGAGGTGATATTTCAGTCATAATTATTAGACCTTCATAGCTGACATACATTAAAAGATCATTTACACAGGGCTCAAATGTAAATAACAAGAATTATACTTACTCAGAAACGGTTACAAATTCACTCAAATTAGGCCATGAAATATGCGTTTGACCAAAATATCCTTAATTCACTCACTGTTTGATCTAGAAAAAAAAGTCTACACTTCCTCATCTGAAAATTTAACTAACCACAAATCCTACTTTTACACTTATGTGATGAGTGTGATTAAGTAGTACATGTAAGTTGTTTTTTTTATCTGCCATAATGTCTAAAATAACTAGTCACTGATACAGTTTTATAATACTGGCATTCTTAATTTATGTATAAAATAACTGGCTGCATCCAGTGGTACCCCTCAGTCTCCTAGCAGACACACCTATGTTATTTCAAAAATCCTCTGTGACTTCTTTCTCAGATGGCCCTGAGGTCAAGGTAACTGAGATTAAAACTCATCTGAGATTTTCTTTTGTACCCATGTTATCAGTTTTCATTCTCGAGTTTAATCTGCCCTGGACAAACGGTACGAGGCGGTGCTCCGCAACTCTTTTATTTCAGCTACCTCCCATTTCTTGTGAACAATTGTGAATGCTTGGGAGAAAAAACAGTACACACGTGAACACGCACTTGTTGCCAAAGGAAATAATAATCTTTGTAAATCATTTAGAGCGACTGTCACTAGTAAAAACAAGAACATATACTTTCAATTTTGTTTAACTTAATCAGTTTTTTGTCAACTAAAACTAGACTAAAACTACAAAAATGTAGATGCCTAAATTACAACTAAAACTAAATTACATTTTAGTTAATAGACTATGACTAGAATTAAGTAAAAATGTTCTGTCAAAATTAACACTGCAGGGAACTGGAAGGTAAGGACCAAAACAGGTGTGACACATCTTATAGATCTATAGCGATCCACACATGGGCTAGCAGATAGTGATACCTGAGCTGTACTTGGAGGTTTTGATTTCCAACAGTGTTTCTCTCCAGACACTGTACCAGGGGGTGCTAGCTTTAACACAGTCATCTAGTAGGTTGAAGCACAGAGTAAGCATAGAGTACAGTTATGTTTTGATGTACTTTTTTCATTACTGAGCTGTGAAGTCAACATATCAACGACACCTAAGAGAAGTGAGCTCTGAGACACATCTGTGGTGTACAGTTATTTCTAATCATGGATCTGGACAGTTACACACACAAAACTGCATCTAAGCTCATAATATCAAAAATTTGAAATGGATCACTTATTGTCCATAACTGACTATCCAGCCAAATATAGTGGATTACCATAATAATAATGATTATATTTTTCTATTGCTAACATTTTATCAACACGTTCCAATCAAGCATTAGTCCTTACCACTGAAATTGAGCTCATAATCTCCAGCCATAACCACATTAGTCACAGCACTTTCTTGGGGCTGGCAGGATGACACCACATCACTGAGTAGCTGACGCTGAGCAGGGCTCAGGGACGTAGATGTTGTTGTTGGACTTGTCACTAAATTGTTGACACAGATACGCAGGTTTTTCACAACCTGCAGTTGATTGCTGGGATCTCGGATGTGACCTAGAAGAAAAAAGAGTAAGTCACAGCATGGCACTCAAACAGTATCAGAAAATATACATATAAATGTCACTGATGGAGAAGTGTCCCCTTTATAAGAAATATGCATAAATGGAATGCAGCGCAAAATCTCTCAACCGTAGCAAACAGGTAAAAAGCAATAGGACTAAATAAATACTGAATTGAAATCAATAGCTTGTCTGCTGCTTAACTGTCAAGATCGATATCCCACAAGATTACCTGAACTGATGCTATAATTTAGATTAAAAAGTGTTGCTTTATATTTTTTTGTGACATGTATTAATTTGGAAGCAATAATTTCAGAGTAGTGCAATGTGAAAATTTATCAAAAATTATTACTACAGCAATGATTACTAAGGTATATCAAAGACACAGCCTTATACGTTTCCATCAATCTCCCTTCCACTGTTTTGCTGCTGAAAACTTCCCCTGATAATTGCCTGTCTCCTGGAATCTCCTCCTGCCCTTGAGACTGTGCTGAGAGACACAGCAAACCTGGAAATGGCACGTAACTGATTGTTGACTGTGAAAAACTCAATGAGGCATATCTTTAATATTTTCTCAGCTATACAATTTAAACTTCTATCGTATAGTTTTACGGATTTTACATTACCTAAGTGTAAAAATCAAACAAAATGTATATATCCTATAGATTTCGTTTATACATTAGTAAGAATGTTAATGTATGTCAAAAAACTTAATATGTAGCTTAAACACATTTAGCTGCATCTTCGCTTGTACTGAACATGACAACTAACACAATTGATGCGTGCTCCAAGTAAAGTCTGTTAGCTTGTTTACTATGTGCTGGGTCTAATAAACCACCACCAACAGAACTGTTCAGTTGCTGACTGAAACGCTGTCGTAGAAGACCAAATGCTAATTTGTCCAGCTCGGGTCACTTTGCACTCGCATGTCAACAAGCAGGGCGATCGGCATAGCTGCTTAATCACGAGCCAAACTGCTAAGCGTCTGCTAGCGAGGAGCTAACGACAGTCGTAGCCCCGCGAGCAGCAAAACATCTTTTCTCATTATTTTCCTAAGCAACTTTTCCTCATTTTTACCAGCTACGAAGCTGAAAACGGGACCGAGGGTGTGTTTTGAATAGTTGTTCATACCTTCAGACGTAAGTCTGCAGAAAGGCCTCAGCAGCTCCGCAAAATTTAGGTTGTTTTTGCGAGTCACTCTCTCAGCTTCTTCACTGCACAAGACGGCCACCATCGGGACAAACGAGTCCTGAACGAACTCCTGTACAGACTGGACACACTGGGCCATGTCGAAGCAGAGTCAAAACTATTTAACACAATGAACGGAGTCAAGTGTACTATCAAGAAAGCCGGGCTATAGCATTACTTTAGACAACTCCTATGTCAGAAGACCGCAGCCATGTTGAATACGCCAGCCTTCTTCCTGTGAAGGGCCGACAGTCAGGTGATTCTGGAATACGTCACTTCCTTTTCCGTTCCATTTGTTCGGTAGCGGTCTAGACCCTGCTCTAGAACTTCCAGAGCCTGAAGTTCTGGCCCGGGTAGCCAGACTTGATGGAGAAAAACGTTGGACATTTCCCGACTTTTATCTATGATTTATGTACCATCACGCGGATAGCAAAACATCGATATACTTATTAAACCATTACAACCCTGCAGTATAAAAAAATTAATTTATTAACACATCACATAGTTTTCTTTGAATGCGCGAGCTGTCTATTTGCATTTGCGTCATGACAGTCTTCCACATAATATTCCAGTCTGCCTTAGCAGGGCCGTCACAAACCACAAAAATAAAGTTTCAACTATATCTTACACTTTAATTCAGTATCACCAGCACTGTAGTAACTTTCTGTACAATCCATACATCACAACTTGGCATAAAAAAAACCCCACTGCCAGTAAAAAAATATAGCCTTAACATCCAGGTCCAAAGAAAGGTGACATTCTGCCCTGCACAATACAGACACTACTTAATGTTTCCCAGGTATAAAGGCTGCAAGTGAGAGAAGGCACACGTTGTACAGAGGGATTATTTGATGTTCCGTAATATGCGACGAGCATGACTGGTTTTCATGGCAGCCAGAGCGGCCTCCAGTGTGGAGATGAGGTGCAGAAGGGTGCTGGGATCTGTCTGGAGAATCCTGGAGTTGTAGTCACTGTGGCCGTCACTTCTGGTTAGGTGGACACGCATTGTAAGCATAGGAATCAACTGCTGGCGGACTGAACGTCTGGCCAACTGACAGAAAAAGCAGAAAAAACACAATAAGATAGTCAGACAAAGAACGGGAAAATAGTTGAAAACTGAATATTAGTAATACTGCTTACTGACAGAAATATAAACCAGTCTATGTAGCTCAGATTACAGTGCAAATCTCTGTTCTGCATTACACACCTGCAGTGATGTGCGATACCACTGATTTCCTTTTCGATCCGATACCAAGTAAAATTCAGGGTGGTATCGACGATACTGATCCGATACCGATACTCTGTACAAAAACTGTATTTCATAATACAATATATAATTGTATTATGTAATTGTAATAATAATATAATAATAGAGCTTCATAGTGATTACAGGACATCTGACTACTTGTTCTTATTGCTGAACAATTCAGAATTATCATATAGAAATGAAAAAACTTGAAGCTGTGCGCTAATTGAACACGGTGCCTGCCTGCAGCACTAAAGGACTCCGCGAGAGACGTCTGTCTCGCCCTAGCAGCACCTGTCCTTCTCCTCCTCTTCAGTTCACCTCAACATAAGCTCATCATATTCTGTGATATGATTTACTCTGTGGTGTTTGACGAGGTTAGCGGTGTTGCCACAACACCTCTCTGTCTTGCCACATGTATCGCAAACCGCGTCTTGGCTGTTTGTGGAAGTAAAATACGTTCACACGTCACTCCGTTTACGCTCAGCCATTGTTGTGAGTGCGCACGCCAGGGGCCGTAACACATTTATACAGCCGTATTTGGCATATGACTATGAAATACGTAAGAGGAAGTAGTTCCTTCCAATTTAGACGATCCGAATGATATAGTTTCTTTCCACTGTGTAACTGTTAATGGAAAAACTACCAATTTACCCCAAAGTACTAAAATATCGATATTTTAATATGAGAATCGATTCTAGAACATAAATTACTGGTATCGGAGGAATCGATATTTCGATATCGACCCGCACATCACTACACACCTGCAAGCTTACAGTGTCACCTAATAATGATCACCTGATATAAAACCATACATCACAAGGTCAGATGATGGAAACCAGACTGGACAATATTAGTGTGAGGAACAGGGGAAACTGTATACCCTGTATACCCTTCAATATAATTTTATCCTTCAAGCTAAGTCAAGTGTCTTAATCCATGAGTTCAGGAAACATTTAACATCCAATACATCAAAAACACACATACAAATAAAAAAGACTACAGAGTTGAGTGTGATATGCAACAATTGCACATAAGTACTATCCTGTATTTCCCACTTTATGTACCCACAACGGTCAAACAATAAAATTATCTAGAAACAATACACCTGGACATCAAGTCTCCATTCCAGGTTGTGGTAGGCAGGCATACTGGACGGCAGATGACTCAGGATGCTGCGAATCTGACTGTGGTGCTGCAAGTAGAGCTGTACCAAAAGAGAAAAGTGATGCATTCAACATCCTAACAGACACACTGCTTAGATAAACAATGTACCGCTTAAACAAAACTTCAACAAACAAAACTAAAACTTAGACTATACAGTATTTAAATCAAGTACACATTGTTTAAATAAAGCCAGTTAAATAAAACTGTTTAAAAGCCACCTGTAAGAGCATCTGGTTAAGCTCTTCGCTAAAGCCCAAAACCAACACTGAATCAAGGAAATCCACTTCAGATATCTACAGAGAGAGAGAGAGAGACAGCTGTGACTCTTGGAAGAGCTCACATTTGTTTACAGTTTTTGTCTTAGCTGGTGAAATATTTCTAGTGTTTAAGTATTTCATGATGATGCAGGGCAGAAACCAAGAAAATGCCACACTAAATATGGGACATGGCCGTCATGGGGAAAAAAAGAGCATTCAAATCACAGAATTCAGGGATAAACTGCACATTCATCTATGTTCACTGATCCAATGTCTGAGGAGTAAGTATTCCTCACCATGTGTTTGGAGCTCTCTGTCATCAGGAACATCAGGCCTTCCACTCCATGTTGTACCATTTCTACAGGAACACAGAGTTTCCCTGCAACCATAATGGCATGAATCATAAACTTACTTAAAAGAGGCAGTGCACAAGTAATTATTTTATGTATCAACGCTGTAACAAAGTCCAGTTCTATTTAGCAGTCACAGTAATGAAATTAAACTCTTATTACCTTATAATAAACTGGTTAGACAACACATAAACTACAACTGTATTATCCCAGCACCAGAGCAGACTTGTACCATTTTAAAGACTCTATGATCTGTCCTTCAATTTCCTAATGAAGGGACCCATACTCGACACCAGCAATGTTTCCCTATTCATGTAACCAAGAATCGGGAAACTCATCACTCAAACTCATTACATTAGATTTTAATCCTTAAATGGACTAAAAGGCAGACTAAATATTTGAAACAATATTAGCATCATTGTTGTACTTACTTAAAAAGGTATACTAAATAATGTAACAATTTAATATGAATTTCAGAAAAGGCAGTGTGAGATTGCTGCAGTAAAACAAACCTTATAAACAAATACTATGCACTAATGAGCCACAGAAGTCACATAAGCTTGAAAAGAAGCACTAAAAGATGAAGAGTCTTACTAGCTGCTCCCTCATAGACCTTTGGACTAGCTCCTCTTCTTAGAAACTCCAGCGCTATGCGTCCAAACTCTCCCACCACTGAGGAAGTTAAAAAAACATAAATGCATCATTATCACGAATGATATATAGATAACTCATAGCCAACTGTGTTTCGGCATCAATAATTTAAATTGATTCTTCTCAGAACGATAGCATTGACTCACAGTACTCAGGATAACAAAGGTAAAACCCCCCCCAAATTCCAGAGAAAACGAGGAAGAAGATCATTTAAAGCCTGTATGCCGGCTTTCATTGGACATAAAAGTGTAATCCTAAAGTTCTCAGATTGCTGTAGTGTGATAAACAGCACAACGTTTGCTTTATGATTTACTGAAGTAAAAGTGTTAGACTAAATCAAATGGAGATACTCCACGTAGACAGAATTTGTATTTAATTACAGAACTTAAATGTTCTTAGTTCCATTCGACCACTGAGGTTTACTCTGTTAAGATTCCATGCATCCATTCTCTTCCACTTATCCAACTCAGGGCCACGAGGGAGCAAGAGACAGGTCACACACATCACAAGACTAACACAGAGTAACAGACAAGCAGTCTGTCACAGGGAAACTTTGGACTTGGCTGGTGTACCTGGAGAGTACCCATGCAGATAGAGATACTAGAGTAAATCGCCATGGTAACTTATTCTGCGAACTTAACCTGCTTCAGAGCAGGTTAAGTTCGCAGAATAGAGATCAACAAATATGAAATCACTGCCCTTTGACCAATCAGTTCTCCAGGAAATAGCATCACCATTCTTGGAATATCCCTCAGACCCCTGTGTGCAGACAGTAGGAAGGTCTAAAGTGTTTTTACACTGTGTAATGTCTTTGTTTATCCCTGATGAGCAAATATTTAAAAAATTATATCAAATTTTTTGTTGCTCAATTTTTTTTTTCTGTTTGCTTTCTGTTTGCAAACCACTTTACAACAAATTTATAACATTTTATTAAATTGATGTAGACACATAGACAAGTGTAATACAGCTTCTCTCCTGGGGGGAATACATGGTATAAGTGCAAGTTGCTGTACCTTACTAAAACCACTAAAGTACAAACTGTGCTTTGCATTGTCACAGGAATGTTTGGATATTATTTCTGTGATTTGAAAAAATGCATAAATTTAGTTTTACTTGATTCTAATCTCCTGCTGAGTCTCACATTCCTGGACACACGGAACATACATTACAGATACCTGTTCAATCAGTCAGGTTAATGTTACTTTGATCTGCGGCAAACTGAAGAGATTTCCACTCTCCTTGCCTTTTACTTGTATATTTTTATGTTCTTTAGATATTGTCACAAACATTTAGTATCATCTCTTGATTAGGCGGTGTTCCGGGTACATCTGTCTTTTTGTAAAATAAAAAACAAGCCCACATTTTCCTCACGACACCAACGACCAGCTCGACGGTCCCTCGAGTTTCCCTGCACACATCCCGTTCAGCAGTCAGCTGTCAACAGCTGCTGCTAATTCAGGAAACCCGCAATATACCATAATGTCACTGTAATATTCTGCACAAAATAACAAATGTAGCTCATTTCCCCAGCACAGACCTACTGCAGCTTGTGTTTACCCTCACAGTGACTGACCTGGGATAAATGGCAAATGGGATTTAAAAGGAGGGAGCGATGGACACTGAGATAACTTCATTTGACTTTATAAGCAAACCTGTTGCTTTGATGAGGATTTGGCCAATTTGCATTAGAAAGAAATATATTTAATGAAACGTATCATTTGGACAGGTAGCTGTGCACCTTAGTAATATAGTTCCCTTGCTCAAAAGACTGAATATCATCCTCTCAAGATGCGAACATATTCAGGAAACCCACCCAGGTTAACTGGTCACAGACAGTAGATGGTTATTGTGAAAAGCATATCATCTTTAAATAATTAATCCCAGTGTTATGGAGAATATGCAAACATAGCCACTGCTGGGTAAGTGTAATATTTTATTATACGTTTATTCAATAAATGGGTTTATGGCACTGATATTATTATTACTGAGATTATTTCAGCCCGGTTCCTTAAACTTATGGCCTGCTTCTGACTGATCTGCTGCTCAGTGTTTACCATTTGCACCAGCTGGAAATGGAGACCTTTTTGCTGAGGTCTTTAATGTTGTTTAACTGCATGATGAGACACTAGCAGACAGAAACGACCATTCGGTGAACATTACGAATCTGCCGATGCCAGTGAACCTGAACCAGGTGGAACTCGTAGGGATCATTTTCTGTGGTAGAAGAGTCATATGACCACCCTGATGCCACCAACAACACGCCTTTCATATAAACGCGCAGGGAAAAGCCTGGGTTAACTCAGCGAGCTGGTTGCCAACTTCGTGTGACCATTTATCCTAATCGTCAATGTCAGGATAAGTGGGGCCAGAGGGGCCGATGGCGCGATATGGCAGCCTCGCTTCTGTCAGTCTGCCCCAGGGCAGCTGTGGCTACAACCGTAGCTTGCCTCCACCAGTGTGTGAATGCGAGAGTGAATGAATAGTGGCATTGTAAAGCGCTTTGGGTGCCTTGAAAAGCGCTATATAAATCCAATCCATTATTATTATTATTATTATCTAGATAACAGAAGGATATCCTGGGTATGCAGAACGAGCTTAGTAGTATGCAGCCCTGATCCTCTGCACCTCCTATCCTCCCTCACGCTAGTTACTAACCTGCGGCGTCAACCTGCGGCAGGAACGACAGATGTTCTTTATGTTCCTCAGACAAAACCAGCAGCATACTGACCAAAGGTTTCCACTTCAAACCCCCGACAAATAATAGACATATGTATCCGGAAAACGATCAGTTTTATTTCTTCTTTGGTGTCTTTTTCTTCTTTTATTTATTATTTATTGGCTGTTGTCAAACAGCAAAATGGCGCATTAGCGCCACCAACTGGTGTGGAGTGTGGACTTAAACATAAAAAAATAAAAATAAAAAATCTTTTTAAAGATCTTTTAAAAGTCTTTTAATCCTCCTGACCTCGCTGCCAGAAATACTTTGTCTGATTTCTTTCTAGATCTACTGGGACACCTGTGATTAGTCCCTGCACCAGTTCAAACTTGAGCAATATTTTCCCCTCTCTCTCGTACACTTTTTGCAGAAACTCTCAGCATTTAATACTTTTTCTGCTCTTCCGTTTTAACTGCGATCAGCAGACTTGCATCTCTTAGTACTTAAGCTACTGTTACATCTCCAAGCTTTTTTTTTCCAGCTCTCTTGGCAAAACTATCGGGCTTAATTGCAACACCTAATCCTCCGGCCTAATTTTCAGTATTATTTTAAACACTTCTCATTGTCATACTTATGCTGTGTGAGCTGTCCCATACAAGGTTGCTTCATCATATGATTCCAAAATATGATTCCTAAAATTATAAGGAGCATACATCAAGCTTTTGTTACTTTTACATTTATTTGTAGCATCCCAGCACTAATGTAACAGAACAGTGTTGGCAAGTGTGACACCGTTCACATAATTATTAAATATTTATCTTTAAAGAAATTTTTGAAATGAAAAATAAATGGCATTCTTCCATGTTAATGAGCTCATGTGTGGATTCTGATTGTGTGGTTTTTACATTCTCACTTACAATGCATTCTTTACCTTGTGGTTATTTTTTATCCTGTAAAGTCAAATAATATGTTTTGTCAATTAAATTAGCTGAGCATAACCTTTAATTTCATAGATGCAAGCCAAGCCACATGTAATCATTTCTTTCATTTACCCCAAAATAACTAGTAAAGGTGAAGGATTAGGTTATAGATTTCAGGCCTGTTTGAATGGATTAAGAGTTTGATTAACATACTCAAAACCACAATAGAAAAATTTTACAAGAAACATTCTCTCATAGCCATTTAAGCTGTCTGTTACAAGAATGTCTCAACTTTTAAAACAGACTTATTGATCATACATTACTGTTAAAGATCATGAACAATGGCTGTTGTGGTGTCACAACTTCCTTAAGGGTCATCTATGGTATAGAGATAAAACAAGTGCTAATGGTTGAAAAAATGCAACCATACAAATAAAAAAGCATAATTTCTGTCAGTAACAAAGAAATTCTTTCAGGCGTTAGATTGAAACTACACCTGAGAATGACAATTTGGCATGACAAAAAGATGACTGAATTATCACAGGCCTTGACCACTGTACTGAACTGTGTAGTGTCTATATTTGTATTAGAACAATGTTCATTTACAGCCCAGAACTAATAAGAAAATAAAATCAGGATGAATCAGTCTTAATCCTTACTTAGAAATGTATTTGCTAAACTTTCACACAACACGTGTTGCATTAGAGAAAGCTTAAAAGAGCAGTTTCATTATATTTTATAGATCATTATAGATTAGTAATCATTCTTCTTGCTGCACCTGAAGGTTTCTGTCATGCAGCTGGAGAGCTTGGATCTGGTGAAGACAGCTTTGGATATGGTAAACAATGTACCCGTTCATTTTGTTTTGTGACGGCACAACTCATGATGATGATGATGATGATGATGATGCGCTTACGGCAACATCCGGTCCTGCAGCCAGAGTCCAGCGCGAGACACGCAGATTTACCCTCTGACCCTGGCAGGAGATAAGCAGTTGAAGGCGTTTGGAGTTGGGTAGGGAGTGCGTGTGTGTCTGTTGTCAGTGTAGATGGTTGCATGTGTGTGCGTATGTCCTGTATCAGACTGGAAGTCTGCAGGTGGCCTGGAAGGAGGGACAAAGAGTTCTCACAACATCATGTAAAAGTGGGAATGATAAAAGAAACTGAAATATTTGCAGCTAAAACTGGACACAGATGCATAATTTCTCTCTAATTTAAATTTTTTATTATATTTTGTAGAAGTTCAAAATACAAATTCTTAATATCTCTTTTTGGTTCTGCGCTAGTATGTCTATTTTTATTTACTGCTTCCATGAAAACATCACATTGTTGACAATTTTACAGAGGGCACCACACCCAGACAGTAAATGTTTTTTATTATGTGTCCTAAACAGGACACTAAGGCGTTTGGTCAAAACAGTTTAGGGGTCTGATGTTGGCTCACATTTCTTCTACAGCTTTCTGGGCATCTCTAGTTTGAAGAAGACCCTTCTGCCGTCAGTGCTCCCGTAACCATCTCTTGTCCTCCAGTGTAGTGTTAAAAGGAGGGTATAGTGCTGTCCCCGCTTTTGTTCCCCAGTGGCCCTAACCCTCTTGCATATGAAACTCACTACTGTTGTTTACTGGAACTGTTTTCACTAACATGAATCCAATTTGACATATTGTGTTGACAATTTTACAAAAAACAAAAGAGAGACTCTTTATTTCTTTGTGATTTATGCTATATAGAACAAACAACTATCAAGACCAAGGCTGTAACAAAGACCGATGTCCTCTCACAATTTAAGATCTGTTATGAGCAGAGCCCCAACTAGAAGATACAAGAAGATACACACAAAAAAAATCTACCAAACTTCAAATGGAGCTACAGGTGTATGGAGAAGGGCTAATGGGTGAGGAAAAGTTACAAACGGAGTGCCTGCATCAAGCGATAAGGAATCACATAGCCTCACTCTGGGACGAGGCCCAACACATTTTTTTTATCTGTGAACTGAACACTGCATATGGTGCCACAGTGTTCTTCATGAGCTTGGGGTAGTTGAGATGCATGCGTATGAATGTCTAAATAGAAACCACAGATCTTCAGCATTCTCCATCATGACTTGTCAGACAACGACTTGTCAGACAACGACTTGTTAGACAACGACTTGTCAGACAACGACTTGTCAACGACTACCAACCAGTTGCTCTCACACACCTGTTATACTGAAGTGTTTCGAGAAACTGGTCTGATGCCACATCATGTCCTGCCTGCCATCCACACTCGACCTGCTCCAGTTCGCATACAAAGCTAACAGATCAACTGAAGACGCCATTGCTACAACGCTCCACAC
Source organism: Perissodus microlepis (assembly GCF_051167445.1). Taxonomy (NCBI): domain Eukaryota; kingdom Metazoa; phylum Chordata; class Actinopteri; order Cichliformes; family Cichlidae; genus Perissodus; species Perissodus microlepis. Next base: position 23,455,250 of record NC_140477.1, on the reverse strand, counting down.
CACCATCTCCTACCAGGAACAACAGGGGTGTTACACTAGGCTGCTCTCTGTTGACTTTACCTCTGCTTTTAGTACAATACTCCCAGACAGACTAATAGTAAAACTGCTGGATATCGGACTTCCTTCTACCACCGGCTGCTGGATCAGATACTTTCTCTCTGACCGTGTACAAAGAGTTCGAGTGGGTCTTCATCTTTCCTCAGCCCTCAGCCTTAACACTGGCTCTCCACAAATCTGTGTACTAAGTCCTCTACTATACACTCTGTACACAACTGACTCTGTCAGTACCCACACAGACAATGCAGTCATTAAGTTGGCAGATGATACCACTGTGGTGGGGCTCATCTCTGGGGGAGACCAGACAGCATACAGAGCTGAGCTTCATAGGCTACCAGATTGGTGTGCGGACAACAACTTGGACCTCAAGACCACCAAGACAAAAGAGCTGTTAGTCGACTTCAAAAGGAAGAAGTCCGTGCTGCAGCCCATGAATATCAACAGGGAGTGCGTGGAAAGGGTGTCCAGCTTCAAGTTCCTGGGTGTGCACATAGACACAGACCTCCAGTGGAGCTCAAACAACTCAGCGGTTGCAAAGAAGGCCCAACAGCACCTCAATTTTCTGAGGATCCTCAGAAAAATGGACCTGCAGAAGGAGCTGCTGATTGTGTTCTACTGTTGCTCCATTGAAAGTGTGCTGACTGCATCTCTGTGTGGTTCTCTAGCTGTACCACAGCACACAAAAAGACACTTCAGAGGGTCAATAATATGGCCTAAAAAATCATTGGACATCCTCTTCCCTCCCTAAAGGACCTGTACAGCACTCGCTGTCTCAGGAGGGCACGCACCATCCTACAGGACTGTACACACCCAGGACACCGGGTGTTTAAACTGCTACCGTTTGGCAGGAGATTCAGGTTGCTGAGGTTGCAGACAAACAGACTCAAGGACAGCTTTTACAACAGGGCAATAGCCCTATGCAATGGTAACAGCTGACCTGATTGCCTACCTCCCTGGACTTTTTTTTTCTTATTTATTTATTTTATTAAGTAATTCCTTTTTTTTTTTTGCTCATACCTTTCTTGCACTTAAAAAAAATCCGCTTTAACGTTACTGTGCTGTGTTTAGTTGTGCTTAGTGCAGACAGTTTCCAATTTTGTTGTACTATTGTATTAGGTATGACAATAAAGAGTTATCTTATCTGTCGTCTTATCTTACAATGGTGATCTTCTATGAGGCTGAACTGACAAGGAGTGAATACTGTGTCACGGCCGTTGTGGTCGACAGGCTGAGTGAACTCAAAATGCAGATTCAACACACGGAAGCCCCGAAAGTGATGTGAATGATTTTTATTTACAATGACGTGAAACTTGACATTAAACAATTGAACATGAGTGAAAGGTGCAGGGACCGTTTACAGGGGCATGAGTGAAAGAGCTATATACAACAGTGCAGGCAACAATCGGTGTGGAACCTGAGCACTAAAACAATGTGACCAGGAGCAAGCTATACACATGAGTGTGAGCTATGATCTATGGCTATGAAACACGGGTTACATGAACTTGAGGGAAATGTCAAGAGATAATTTTATAAACTTGGACGTCATGAACATGATTATGTTACAAGGCTCCAGGAGTCAGTACATGGCGCTGACGTGGCAATGAGAATGACAAGCCAGAGGTCAGAAACTTTGCAACAGAGGAAAGGAGAGTCACAGCGATGCCAAACTGAGGTTTTGCTGAAATTGTTCCAGTGAGTTTTTCTTGCAGCTTACTTGTTTGCAGGTGGAGGTGTGTGAAGAGGGAAAGGCAAGACTGAGCAGGTCCGGGTGAGTTGGAGGTGATCCCATTCCAGAAGTCCAGGTGAGTTGGCAGAGAAGCAGGCAGGTGAGAGTGAAAATGGAGTCTGTGCTGGAGCTGATGTGGTGTAGGTATTTGAGAGAAGACTAGCGACCAGGTGAGGGGGATCTGTGGGACTGACTGGAGATGACATAGAACAAAGTAAGTAACAATACAAAAGCTACTCCAAAACATGAGTGAGCCGAGAACTGATGCTGGGTAGCAGACGATCTGGCAAAGAGTGGTAGTCAGTGCTGGTCTTAAATACTGTCTTAAATACAAGTGCGGCTCCATAGAGGAAAAGAGGTCAGGATTCCAAATTTACTCTCAAAAGTTTCCCAAATCTAGTAAGGTTTGTGAAACTAACAATACGGGCACAAGTATTAAAACTCTACGGGTAGCACATCCATCAAAGAAAAGTTACTTGATGAACCACAAATGTATTTCATTGAACTAATACCATGTGCAGGTAAAAAGCATTGCTTGGTGATTGTTGACATGTTTCAAAAAATAAAATACTTATATTAATGATACATTTATTTGTATAGCACTTTTCAAATCACTGGGATACAAAGTGCTTCACAGTTTGAATAAAAGCCACACACTGAAGATAAGTATGCAGACACATAACCAGACATAATCAACCACGTGATAAGGTTTCGGAGGCTCGCCTCTATATATATATACATGGATGTTAAAATCACGTGCAATAATTATTTTATCTGTGCTGAGCACTAAAAAAAAAGTCTAAAAAGTCTGAGAAATCAGACTATAGATAATCATTTCTAGTTCTTAGTTCCTTGTTTAATTTTGTCAGTTCTCCTTCTCATGTTTAGTCTCTCTGTGTCCTCCCTGCATTTCTTTATTTAGTCAGTTTTGTCTCCGTGTTTGTTTCTGGTCTCTGTCTCTGTATTTGTTTACTTTTGTCTTAGTGTCAAGTCTGAAACAACAAGGGTGTGCGATGTGCTCTTCGCTTTCCACCTACAGCTTCATTGGAATGAAAAGTAAAAGGGTTAAAAAGTGCCCTTCATCAACAAGAGCACGTCCAGCTCCAACTAAGTTATGTGCAGAGTGAGACTCCTTGTCACCAATGGGGTATCAGCAATGGAACACACACACCTGTTTAAAGAGTTTTTGTTTTGTTTTTTGTTTTTACTTAAAGTATTGGTGTGACTTTTCTAATCATTTTTACACATGATAAACATTGAAATGACTCACCAAACATCACAAACAGCATGTATCAGTCACTCAAGGCACTCCTTTGCTGAGAGTTTCAACTACCCTTCCCTAGTCCTGATTTTATCAAAAATAACTTGTGGCTGCAGTAATCGAATTTCACAACCACTTCAGTAACAAATTACTTATGCAGAATCTGTATGGCAGCTAGACTTATAGTGACTCTGGTACCTGATACATGACAAACCTGATCCTCATTTCCACAGTAAATATTACAATTCCAGCTGTAATCTCCTTTGTGATAACTACTACACAAATGATGGATTTTGATAAAGCAACAAATGGCTTTCTTAACTGGTCACGTCTCTCATGAATGAACAAATTAATCTTAATCCCTGGTGTGAAAGCGCTGACATTTTTGGAAGCTTAATTTTATCAGTACTCCTATATTTTGCATCCAAATATTATACTATAAAAGTGATAAAAAAATGATTGAAAGGATGGAAATGTAATGGAAAATTTCTGATTCAACTCATCGAACCTCAGCATACTATTGGTTTGTAATGTCCTTGTACAAAGACAGGGGAAAAAACAAACAAACTAGCTGGATTCAAGGTCTTGATGCATTGCATTATCAGTCTGGTGTCTACATGATGTTGAGAGTTTATTCCCTGTGTAGACAAAGATTGCATCTGGGCAATACATGTAAATGAGCTGTTATTATTGTGTTTATTTATCAGTGCTTGTATGAAGCCTTTTCAATTTATTTTACCAAAAGAAAGCGTAGCATCACACTATGATATTCTTTGAGTGTTATGAAAAGTGCTATGAACCAGTCAATTTACCAATATTAAAAAAAAAAAAATTTAAAAAAATTAAATAACAAAAATGAACTCACTATATTCCAAATTTGAGTTCATGGTAGAAAAACGTGGAACTGACACGGAGGAAAGTGAACATAAAACACTTGCAGACCTTTAAGTGCTCCATACCAAAGATTTTATTATCTTAAGCATAAATGTTTTTCCCCAATACATGCTTTACCATTGATATTAGGCCACCACATGAGTATTCAAATATATGGTAATAAATGGATCTGAGTTTTTACAATTTCTAACCATTAAAAATTATACATTCAAAAGGAAATGAATGAAACCCTAATACAACATTCAAACAACTGAAAAATGTCAATGACTGAGTTGAAAGTGTGTGAACATGCAACACAAAACAGGGTCCCCGTGTTATCCAACATTTACTTCTAATTGCTTCCTATCTTAGGAATATAAATCTTATGAATTCCCCTGTGCCTCCACATCTAGCAAACAGAGCAAAATCAGCCCACTCAAGACAACAACAAAAGCTACAGGTAAAGCCAAACCAGTTGAAGCTGGTATGAAGGAGAGCAAAATAGGATTTTCCCTATACCACAGCAGGACTACTTTGGAGGCTTTAGTTGCACACTGTTAGTAAGGAGCCAGCTATCTTTAAGCTGGAAGTAGTCCCATCAGTCACTCTCTCACGTTCAGATAGTCCAGTTAACATACACATGCATCATAAAGTTTCCATATTAGAAAGAAAACAAACAAGTTAAAATAATGGTTATAACAAAGTTATATATTTGTAGCCATTAATTCAATTTTATTTATTTAGAGCCAATTCACAACAACCAGTGTCTCAAGGCACTTGATATTGTAAGGTAAAGCCCCTACACTAGAAACACCAGCAGTCATGACCCCTACAGCAAGTGCATTCAACAACAGGAAAAAAAACCCCGTCCCATTTAACAGGAAGAAACTTCTGGGAGAACCAGGCTCAAACTGGGGCAGTCATTTGCTGAGACCAGTTGGTAATGAGGGGAAAGAGAAGAGACCAGAAAAAAGACAGGACACAAGGAAATAGTAGTGGTTTATAAAGTGAAAAGAAAAGTGAAAAGACCTTACTAGTATTTATTGTAATGTGTTGAATACTATATTAAACAATTTGCAATGAACATTTCATTTACTATCTGTACTATTAAACATTTAAGCCATTACAGAGATCTTTTGCATGTTTCCATGTAGCATACAAGAAAATTAAGCAGCACAGCTCCCACCCGTAACCTCATATGCACATAGTGAAGTCATAAGAATACACCTGGAACATATCTTTGCCAAAAGTTTGCACTTTTGCCTTTCTCAGTTAAGTGAATTTCTCCTGTACTTTGTGGGATACAGGGCCAGCGGATACTGTAGCAGTAGAGGACCCAAACTTACTGGTCATAGAGCCAGTGGATTGGCTGTCCTTGTAGAGAATTCTTTCAGAGCCAAAGACCTCAGCCTTCTTTGGCAGACCATTTGCATCTTGAACAAAGTTCTCTCTGACCATTAGGATTTTTTGAGATCCAGGAAGGTCTCCTGGTTGTAGAGGACCTCCCTCAACATAGGAAGCCTGGTTCCCCTTTCGCACTTTCATTGACCCTGCAGGGACCTTACCCTCTACAACCTTCATGGTCTGAGAGCCAGACAAGTTTGTAGCTTGGATCAAGTTTGCATGACTCCGCTGGGCACCACTGTTATCCACCAGCACCATGGTGGGCTCCTGGGCTTGTCCACTGGACAAGAGAGTGTTTCCCTGAACAAATACTCCTTGGGCAGGTCCAGATTGCGTGTTGTTAACCAGTATCAGGCCTTGAAGGTTGGTGGTTGGTGCTTCAGCCAGGATCATAGTGTTCTGAACCTGTGGTTGGACTACGTAATGCATTGGCTGCAACACAGGAGTGGTTGTGTAGTAGACAGGCTGCTGTTGCTGTATTAGGACCATCTGGCCTTGATTTGCCAACCCTCTTGTCATTGTATTCATCCCTTCCCTCACTGCAGTTGTACTTTCCTTTGCCATTTCAGAATGCTCGGTTGTCTTCATGACCATACTCTGCTCCACTTTGGGCATGGTTGGCTCCAGTTTGGGTGGAGGGGACAGTTTTTGTACACTCACCGAACTTGAAACTGAGGTTGGAGGATTGTTATAGACATTAGACACAGGAGGTGGCACTTGTTTGTCATCATAAGAAATTTTCTCGCCTCTGCACACCTCCGCGAGAGTCTTGAACTTTGGTCCAAGGTTATCAAGAAACTGAAGATCATTGTCTGACTCCAAAAGGCTACAGCAGCCTACTGAGCCAGCAGAGGACCCTTGGCCCTCATAATCATACACCAACAAACCATCTTTCACGCCAAGGTTATCATTTCCATCAGTGACTTTCTGTTGAAGTAAAAAGGACACCATTATTCAGATAGTATTTTTCATGTCAACTCTTGGTATGTGCAAGGAATTTTTATGAACAACTAAATACGTTTTCAGCCTTAAGGGCTAATCAAAACACGTCCCTATAATTAATTCAAATCTCTGCTTTGCTTTTCATTAGCTACTGAACCTTTCCAACTCATGAGATTTCTTACCTGATTGTAATATTGCCTCAAAAAGTGGTCTGGCAGAGCCATCCCATCATAAAGTCCTACACCTCCCAACGATTCTCTTGTCTCAGTCTCAGAGTAGAAACCACTTGGATCCTGTTGGTTCATGCCCCAAATTTCTTTTCTGTAACTACCTTGGTAGTTAGCCCCGTTCAGCCTATTAATGGATCCAACAGATTGTGCGAAATCAAAACTGCCCAATGCATCCATTGCTACAGGTTTTTGAGCCATGGCTACATTTAAGACATCTCCATCCAGTTGTGTTGGCAAGTTCAGTAGTGGCACGTCCTATAATTGTGCCAAAAATGTACATGTTAGTACAAAGTTAAAAATCACTTTGACACAACTTTCATGTAGGCATCACCACATTAGCCAATATTCTTCAGTGCAGTGAAGAAAATACAATTCTCACCGTGTTCTCTCCCTGACGTTCAGTATGGTAGTTGATGAGATGTGACTTTGTATCAAATGGCATCTCAGTAAAGAGGTCTGGGAAGGTTGCAGCACCTCCACATTGGCAGAAGAGTAGCAACAAAGGAATCACTGTAAAACCAAGTTTTAATTAACCTTCAATGTAAGGTATGAGGGTGCAGTAATCCTTCAAGGAAGAAGCTATAATTTATATACACAATAAAGTAACAATAAATGTATCATAGTCTTACATCTGTCAGCAGCAGCTGTTTATTTAAGAAACTTTAAGGTGGGTTCCCTCTTCTCTTAATTATCCAAAACCAAAACCAATACATTATGGCAATTAGGATGAATTAACACTTACACAACAAGAGTAATAGGCCCAGGAGTAACAGCCCAATGCCTGCAGGTCCTAATTTCGCTTCTTTGCTTGGCTGACCTTTGGCGCCTTTTTTTCCACACATGATTCCATCCTCACAGGTGCAAACTTCAACCTTGACTTTCTGTGGATCTTGACACTTGTGCCCCTGCTGATCCTTCACCAAAAATTCCACCTCATAAATACCAGGCCAAAGAGACTCCTGTGACCGCAAGATAGCTGCAGTGTCTGTCAGAAAACAGAAAAATATGTGAAACAAAATGAACATGAACTAGATTATATAATTTCTGTAGAAATTGTGGTGGGATTGTTGCTACTGCCTTAATACTGTAGCTTGCCTCCACCAGTGTGTGAATGCGAGAGTGAATGAATAGTGGCATTGTAAAGCGCTTTGGGTGCCTTGAAAAGCGCTATATAAATCCAATCCATTATTATTATTATTATTATTATTAATAAAATTCAATTCAATTTTAATTATCCAACAGTCGCCTCAAGTTGCTTTATATTGTATGATAGATCCTACAATAATACAACAGAGAAAACGCCAACAATCATATGACCCTCTGAGCAAGCGCTTTGTCATGAGTGGGAAGGAAAAACTCCCTTTTAACAGGAAGAAACCTCCGGCAGAACCAGGCTCAGGGAGCGGCGACCATCTACTGCGACTAATTGAGGTGAGGGTAAGAAGACAGAAAAAAAGACATGCTGTGAAAGAAAGAAAGAGATTAATAACAAGTATGATTCAATTCAGAGAGGCCTATTAACACATAATGAGTGACAAAGGTGACTGAAGAAGAAATCAATGCATCATGGGAATTCCCCAGCAGCCTAAGCCTAATGCAGCAAAACTAAGGGAGGATTCAGGGTCACCTGATACAGCCGTAACTATATGCTTTAACAAAAAGGTACTGTACTTGATCTAGGGTTTGCTGCTTAGTTAGCTAAAAAAAAAATCTCAAAGTAGCCAGCATATTAGGCTACAATTGTACTGTAACACGTCTAATAAAGTTGGTAGGGGTGTAGCTGATGATGTATCCAGGTACACAGGTGTACCTTATATAGTACATGGTGTGGTACTTGTACAGCTGTGGTGGGAGGGAAGGGTTTTTGGATCTCCAACACGTGAGAGGTGAAGCTGTGAATTCAGGAGAAGTCTTTATTTTCATGACTATTTACATTGTAGATTCTCACTGAAGGTATCGAAACTATGAATGAACACATATGGAATCATGTAGTAAACAAAAAAAGAGTGAAACAACTCAAAACATGTTTTATACTTTTGATTCTTTAAAATAGCTACCCTTTACTTTGCACACTTTACATTCTCTCAATGAACTTCATGAGGAAGTCACCTGAAACAGTTTTCCAACAGTACTGAAGGTGTGCCCCAGAGAGACACTTGTTGGCCCTTGTGCCTTCACTCTCTGGTCCATTTCATTCCAAAACATCTCACTGGGTTCAGGTCAGGTGACTGTGGCCATCTAGTGTGGCACTTCATCAATCTCCTTCTTGGTCAAATAGCTCTCATACAGCCTGGAGGTGTGTTTTGAGTCATTTTTCTTTTGAAAAATAAATGATGGTCCAACTAACTCCATACTGGTTCAGTGTGTCTGCTTGTTGCTTTTCCTGAGTGGTGGTTTCTTAGCAGCTATTTGACCATAAAGGCCTGATACATGCAGTCTCCTCTGAATAGTTGACGTAGAGACTGACTCTCTGCTGGAACTCTATGGGGCATTTACCTGGGCTCCAGTCTGAGGTGTTGTTAACTTGCAATTTCTGAGGCTGGTGACTCAGACTAATTTATCCTGAGCAGCAGAGGTGACTCTTGGGCTTCCTTTTCTCATGTGAGACAGTTTTTTTTCATAGCGCTTGATGGTTTTTGCCACTGCACTTGGGATACACTGGGATACATTCAAAGTTTTAGCAATTTTCCAGAATGACTAACCTTTAGTCCATAAGTAATGATGGATTGTCATTTCTCTTTTCTTAGCTGATTGGTTCTTGCCATAATAGGAATTCTAACAGTTGTCAAATAGGGCTGTCAGCTGTGTACAAACCTGATTTCTGCACAACATAACTGATGGTCCCAACCCCATCAAGAAGGAAAGAAACTCCACAAATAAACCCTGACAAGACACACCTGTGAAGTAAAAACCATTTCAGGTGACTACATCATGAAGCTCACTGAGAGAAATTTTTAGTGTTTTGGTTTTTTTAAACAATTTTTCCTTTGCTACATAATTCCGTAGTGTGTATTATATAAAAAATATTCCCGGCTCGCCCCTGCAGGCAGTCTTTATCCTCCTAGCTTGGGTCCTCTACCAGAGGCCTGGGAGCTTGAGGGTTCTGCGCTGTTCCTAGGACTGCGCTCTTCTGGACAGAGATCTCAGATGTTGTTCCTGGGATCTGCTGGAGCCACTCGCCTAGCTTGGGGGTCGCTGCACTGAGCACTCCAATTACCACTGGGACCACTGTTACCTTCACCCTCCACATCGTCCCGAGCTCTTCCCTGAGCCACTGGCACTTCTCCAGCTTCTTGTGTCTCTTCTTCCTGATGCTCCTGTCATTTGGTATTTGCTACATCTATTACTACAGCCGTCTTCCTCTGATTGCCCGCCACTACTATGTCTGGTTGTTTAGCCATCACCATTTTGTCCGTCTGTATCTGGAAGTCCCACAGGATTTTAGCTTGGTCATTCTCGACCTCCCATTTTGACCTCAGGACTTTCAGGCCATAGTCGGCACAGATGTTCCTGTATACTGTGCTAGTCACTTGGTTATAGTGTTCCATGTATGCCCTGCCTGCTAGCATCTTGCACCCGGCTGTTATGTGCTGGACTCAGGGGCATCTTTACACATCCTACACGTCGGGTCTTACCCGGTGTGATAGACCCCAGCCTCTATGGATCTTGTGCTCAGAGCTTGTTCTTCTGCTGCCATGATGAGTGCCTCTATGCTGTCTTTCAGTCCAGTCACTGGTAGGATTTCTGAATATCAGCCACTTCCTATACCTGCCGGTGCTACATACTGTACAGGGGCCTGTCCTTCCATGATGGTTAGTCCTCCTTCTTGGGTTTGTGCTGCCTGAGGTATTCACTGATCACGCGGTCGATCATGACCATCTTCCTGATGGACTGGTGGATATATGTTGTCTCAATATGGAATGTTGTACTGACACTCACTAGTCCCCAGGCCCCTTCCTTCCGCGTAGCACACAGTCTCAGGGTGCTGGACTTGTGGTGAAACCCTCCGTGCATGGTCAGGAACTTCCTGCTCTTGACGTCAGTGACTTCTATCTCCTCCTGTGGCCAGCTTATTGTCCCAGCAAGGTACTTGATTACAGGCAGGGCGAAGATGTTGATAGCCCGGATCTTGTTCTTACTGTTCAGTTGACTCCTCAGGACTTGCCTGACCCTCTGCAGGTACTTGGTGGTTGCAGCTTTCTTAGTGGCCTCTTCATGGTTCCCATTTGTCTGTGAGATTTGAAGGTGCTTGTAGCTGTCCTTAATGTCTGCAATGTTGCCTTCTGGTAGTTTGATCCCCTCAGTTCTGACTACCTTCCCTCTCCTCGTTATCATCCAACTATATTTCTCCAGTCCGAACGACATTCCAATGTCGCTGTTGTACATCCTGGTGGTGTGGGTCAGTGAATCAATGTCTCATTCGCTCTTGGTGTACAGCTACATCTATGTAAATGAGGTCGCTGACAATTGCTTTATTCTTTAGTCGGTATCTGTAGCCAGTCTTGTCAGCGAGGGGTCAATCAAAGTTCCAAACATGAACTCAGTAATGAGTAGCTCCACCGTTGTTGATCCGTATTGTTGATCACTTCAAAAATTAGTTGGGGCAAACATTTCCAGGAGGTAAGTGGGAAGATTTCTCCAAGTGGTGAAGACGGCTGCACAAAGGGCATCTACTGTCTGGAACTGTTGTCCATTTTTTTTAAAAATTCCTTTGCCATCCATCCCCCCAAATTTTTAATTGGATTTAGATTAGGGGAACATGCAGGATGGTCCAAAAGAGTGATGTTATTCTCCTTGAAGAAGTCCCTTGTCCTGCGGGCATTGCGTACTGCAGCATTGTCCTGTTGAAAAACATAGTCGTTAACACACAGACGAGGGCTCTCAATCATGAGTGATGGTCTCTGCAACATCTGGACATAGCCAGCGGCCGTTTGACGCCCCTGCACCTCCTGAAGCGCCATTGTTCCATCAAAGGAAAAAGCACCCGAGACCATTATGACGTCCCCTCCACTGTGGCGTGTAGAGAACATCTCAGGTGGCATCTGCTTGTCATGCCAGTAACGTTGGGGTCTTCCACTTGACTTTTTTGTTCCACAATCCTTAGGATCATTTAAGAAATTCCAAATGACTGTCTTATTGTGCCCCACCTCAGCAGTGATGGTGTGCTGCGAGAGACCCTACTTGTGCAGTTAAACAACCCGACCACGTTCAAATTGGGAAAAGTTTTTTTTTTGCCTTTGACGTCAGAAGGTCATGACAGTGTGACCACCTGACAGAAAATGACAATGAATCCACATTTCTGCACAGATTTGGCCTTTTAAAGGTATGTGGTCCTAAACTTTTGATCAGCTGTAAAACAGCCTATTTCAGTTTAAGTGTTGTTTTCAATAAATTGCATGCTCAAAAAAATGTTTTGTCTCACTCCCATTTCTTCTTGTTGCATGTTGAAAGCTCTACATTTTACTCTGGTAAGATCCAACCATGTAAAATATGATTTTTTGCCATTTTTCAAGTGGTCTTAAACTTTTGATCTGGACTGTGTATATATATGTATATACATATACAGAAGTAAAAAGGAATCATGCAAATTGAAGTGAAATATAGTGAACTAATGTGATAACTGTAATAAAGTAGCTTTTGCTAGAAAGTGGTCAAAACTTTTATGTGAGAGGTCACAGGGAGAAGGTGAGACGATGCTTGGATGTCACATCAAGTGACTGGATGCAAATATTGGCCATGTAAAGATGGAAAGGTGGAGGGAAGAGGATGTATAAAACTCTTTGCAGGTAACCATTAGCCGTTATTTCTTTGTAGTTTTGTCATAGCGAGCAGAAGGTCCTCTATAGCCAGAGCGTCTTCTCTTTCGTCCACTAAAACTTCAATAAAACCGATAGATATACAGCAACAATTTAGATTTGATTATTTAAGATTTTTACTTTTTTCTAAAATTTAAATTGATTTAATTATGTGATTATTATTAACTGATTGAGCCATTTGCTTTTCCCTTGCTAAATCACTTAAATAAAGCACCGTATCTGCAATTAAAGTTAATTTTGTTTATTTCAAATGTTTTTTTTGAAAACAGTTCGTCAGATAGGTATGTTGTGGTACTGTTTTGAAAGTGACCAATCACATTTGAGCCATCCTTCCTTGGAGTCTATTTCTTAACTGTAAAAAGTCAGGTAAATTTGGACAAGAAGAAGTTAACACAGAGAAGAGAGCAAGTACACACTCATCTTCTTTGGCCAGTCGGTGGTTCAGTCTCTGAATGTACCACACTCATGATATTGTGGTGATGTTTTCTACTCACCATTAAGATGCTCCACTTGCCATTTTCCCTTAGTGCCTTCTGGGAGAATCTCAAACACAAAAGGAGGTCCATTGGGAAATGCATCCTCATCATTAGCGTTCACTATAACAGCATCCACTGTTGTGCACATAGTCTCCATGTTACTTGTCAAGATGGGGCAGTGGTCATTAAAATCCTCCACTTGGATGGCTATGGTGCCAGTGGCTGTTTTATCAGGTGTGTCTGGTAAATTAAAAAAAAAGAAATAAAAAGCAAGAATTTAACATTTTTCCTTTGATTAGGTCCATTTTGTCAGAGATAAGTTCAAGAACTATTTGCTTTGCTATTACTATGTTTGGACAAAAAGTAAAACTAATATTGATTTTGTTTATTTACATGAATCTTACTGCTGAATAGCCATTTTGTTTTTATTCATGACAACTTGGCATTATACAGACCGTACAGATGTATTTAGCCAGCAATGTGATGCACTTGTAGTTATGTTGCATTAGGTTTTTAATCATGCATCAATATCCTGACAATAAATAATAATTTTTTCGTCTACAAAATATCAGGCAATTTGTTTACAATTCTATGTTTAGTAAAAACTATCACCGGTTGTGTTACATTTATGTTTTTGAATTTCACAGTAAAGGAAGTTGGCTTAACTAATAAGTGAGAAATTCCCAGGGGTTGCAATTCCAAAGCTACTTTTCAAGGGTACTCCCCTTACGTAAATAATTTTTGAAGTGTCGGCATTTATACAGTAAAACAGCATACCTTCTGAAATGCAGAGTATCTTGGCAAAATATGTCCCATTGACCAAGTGTGGAGATTCCCTGTCAGGCATCTTGTTCAGTTTGATCTCAGCTGTGACTGGGTCAATAGTTAGCCAGTTGTTAGGGTCAAATCCCTTAATATACCTACAGCAGAAATAAGCTATATTGTTATTACGGTGAATGAAAGGTGAAAGTGACACTGTAGTTTAGTTTTAGTGGTTTTAATGTGCACTTATTTGTATATGCACTGACCTGACATTTTGAGCGGGTTTCCTAGTGTCTCCATCTATTGCAGGGTAGCTGGCAATAACATCTTTAATGTTGAAGGAGGTGCTTCCCTCTGAGACATGAATGGCTTTAACTTTGGGATCAAACTTTGCCCCCTCAGGCTGGTTCTTCACATTGATTTTGATAGGATAGGTTTTAAAGGGTGTCCCACCAGAAATCCCAGCAGCTCCAGTTGCACCCCCTGCTCCTCCTCCACCCCCTCCTCCTCCCCCTGCTCCTCCTCCTCCCCCTGCTCCTCCCCCTGCTCCTCCTCCTCCCCCTGCTCCTCCCCCTGCTCCTCCTCCTCCCCCTGCTCCTCCTCCTCCCCCTGCTCCAATATTTATTCCAGCACTTGTCCCAGATCCATATGGCTGAGCCTTGTTCCTCACAGATAGTCCAAGTTCAATGTTTTTTACATCTTCATAATCCACAGCCTACACAGATGACAGACAGAAACAAAGATTATCTGTTACAATTCATCATAATAATGACAGATGTTTGCATTTATTAATGGTCTTCCTGAATTAAATGAAAACAATTAATCTTTAATAATTCACAAACTTACTGCCAATTAGTACATGAGGTTAAAGAAAATGTCAAAGATATACAGAAATTCTATTCAAAATTATATGGACAAATTTTTAGGCAGACCCAAGAACAGTCGGATAGGAGACGATGATCTCATGGGCATGCAATACTTAACTAACCGAAAAAATTTAACTATTTCACAATATAAAACATGTACTTGTTTTTCTGGATAGTACAGTTTGCCGGACAATTTGGTGTTTAAAATGCATATGCTCTGAGATATCAAGATTTCTATTTGCATTGTTTTTATGCTGTATTAAAGACTAGGATTAATAATAACAACAACAACAATAATAATAATAATAATAATAATAACAACATGTTTCATTTCAAACTGCAGTACCTTATCAAGCATTAGGATTCCCTCGTTGGTGTTGGGATCTGTTTTAATGCTAAAATACCCAGCCTCGTTGCCCTTGACAATATCAAATACAGCTTCCCAGTTGTCAGTGCTTTGCAGGTCCAGGTCCTGTGCTTTGATCCTCATCACCTCCACACCTTCTGTGTTCTCCTCAATGCTACCTTCATACTATAGGTGGAGAATATAAAAAAAATCATAGGGGTTATTTCAGCAATATGTTGCATACATTTGTAAATAACTACACAGTTGATTTAAAAGAGAGCAAGAAAGAAAACTACCTGCTCTTTTTCCAGAGTTGGTAGGTTGTCATTCACATCACCAACAGCTATAGTAACAGTGGCAGTTCCAGTGTTCCCCTCTGGTTTACCATTTAGGTCCTGACCTTTTACTGTCAGAATATACTGATCACATTTCTGAAATCACAGACCAATAAGTTACCAATTTCTTAGAGAGACTGCATCACACTTTACTGTAGCAATATTTCTGGTTAGCTATCCATTAGGTAGGTAGGCAAAATAGCTAACCAGGAACACTTTCAGTGATTAAAGGAAAAAAAAAAAAAACTGTCCACTGATATAAATTTGGTGACTAGTATAGTCCATGTATTTGCCTTTGCCTCATGTTCTCCAGTGCAGGATTAGAGAAGGATCATAGGAGCTCGTACTAAAAAGACTGTTTCTCTAACTCCAAGTCTCTTTGTTCTGGTCACAAAGAGACCAGAACAAAGTTTCATGACTTTTTCCCCCAGCTTCCACACAGATTGAAGTTTCATTAGTCACTTTGTTCTAAAACTTCCCATTTACAAGTATAAGTCAGTTTAAGTTATTGGTGTTTGTTCTGTTTCCCCTATTGTATGTAAATATTATGGCCAAACCACTATAAAGGTAACCCTGCTGTGTCTTTGTGTTTAGGTCAGTTTGTGCTACGTCCACACTAGCCCGGATAGATTTAAAAAATGGCATTTTTGTCTGAAAACGCTCCGCATCCACACTAGCGTTTTCAGTCGTATTCACAGAGTTGTGCGTCCACATTGAAACGGCTGAAAGCGCTTATGTTCCAGTATTGCGCATGCGTGAAAAGCCGTTTATTTACTTTCCATCTCTTTGAAACGTCGCGGCAAAATGTTGAGGAAAAGCACAGAGTTTTTTTTAAATGGACTAACAATGAGGTGAAGTTGTTGCTGCGAGTAACACAAAAGTACAAAGTTGCAAAAGTGAGTGAGAATTAAAGAATTTGAAGAAAAGCTATCTGGAGCATGTACATACTGAGAGCGTTTTGAGTTTTGAGAGCGTTTTGAAAACGCAGCGTTTTCCTTCAGCGAAAACGGCGTCTCAGTGTGGACGGGAGGCCAAAATGGAGAGAAAACGATGCGTTTTCAAAAGAAAATGCATTAGTGTGGACGTAGCTTGTGAGTTAAGGTGGGTATACTTTGTTTGGTTAGATACGTTTTTTTCAGTAGAATTTATATTTAGTAGACATCTTTGATGGGCCCATTAATTATATTTTGAACTTTGTCCTTTTGAACTTTTTTTTAGGGTAAAATAAAAATAACACACACACACACACACACACACACTTTGAAATCCAGAGTTTTCATTAAGCACCAAATATATTACATGTCATGTTTTAACTGTTTAAAAAGTTTAATGTTTGCAAACTTTCTCATATTTTCTCCGTACTCACGGTCAGGTGTTCTGTAAAAATGCTGTTCTAAGCAGTTTACTGAATATATAGATAACCAAGTTGTTTGTTGAGATTAGGGAAAGCCATATGTATAAAAACAGAATTCCAGAGTGTGGAATTTAACAACAACAACAAAAAACAAATTACCTGAGCTGCAATAAAATGGTTAATAACCAAGATGATAATTATTTTTGGCAAATAATAGAAATATCAGTTGATTAACATGACTGCTCATTACTCTAATAAACATTATGTATTTACTGAACTTTACTGTCTGAAAAAATGTCTTAAACTAGATTTTCATTTGACTTTAAAATTCAGATGCTAGAATAATTATTCTAACATCTGATTTATTATTAATAATCATATTATGATTATGATTATTATTATCATCAAATATCAAAATTCAAATAAAAAATTAACTACATAGCTCTGAAACTGGTGTGGGGTTTAGTTCATACCTCTCTGTCTAATTTGTTTTTGATGAAGATGGACCCGTCACTGTTCATGTAAAACATGTCATGAGGTGGTTTCTGGTCTATGATGGTATGAAAAACCTGGGAATTGCGATTGCCTGGTTCATCGGCATCCGTTGCCGCGACTTTCATAACAAAAGTCCCTGTAAGCATATCAAGGAATGACATTTTAATTTCTCAAAAAACAAAAACAAACAAACAAAACCTCTCTGTGGCATCTTCAAAAGTTGAGACGACCTGGATGATGGAGAATCTACACAGACAACATCAAGAGTTCTAGTATCGCCTAATACCTTCAACACAACCCATCTCACAGCTGATGTACATTAAAAAAAACACCCTGTTCCATAATACATTGTTTAGTTTGAGTATAACATTACATTTAAGTAAGTTCAACCTGTAAGCAATGTAACAAAAACAAAAACTTTGTTTTCATTTATTAATTGAATATTAGTCATAAGGGAATATGGAGTCATCACATGCCGGATAGTGATTAGTGAGGAATTTTCATAAAAACGAAGCACTAACCTTGCGGTGTAAGCTCATCCACACGCCCAGTATAGACGTCTTGAAACACTGGTGCATTGTCATTCTGATCAGTAACCTTGAATCGTACGTCGATGTTTTCCTCTGCCAGAGTGCCATCATTGTACTTAGCAACACCAGAAAGCTAAAATAGGAAACCTTGTTAGGTTTAATTAAGACGTTACAAATATTTATGTAAACTGTTGATACGGAATGCACTGAAGTCATGATGGAAAAGAACCGTTTTTGTCTCACTCACATTGTACATACTGATGAACTCTCTGTCAAGTAATTGGGTCACACGAATAAATCCAGTTCTTTCGTGAACTACAAACACATGGAAGGGATCTTGGTTTGCGCCACGGCCATTCAGGGAGTATTTGAGATTTCCTTTACCATCATCTAAATCTGAATGAATCTAAAAATGAGATGAAAAGCTAAGCATAGCATAATTCACAAATATGTCATAATCATAGGACAATAACGACAACAAAGACAACACAGATTCCTTATAGAGTCCTCATATCTTAGTATGTTAATGCTAAAAACCTTAATATATTGTATATCATGATTTTCTAACCATAATAAAAATTATTTTAATCAATTTAATTAAAATAAAAAATTAAAAGATCATCAAAATAAAAAGGAATAAAAAACTAAATCAATGACTCACCCTGGCAACGGAACTCTTTTGTGTGTGGTCCACATTTTCCTCCAATTTCAATGGTGGGGGAAGCCAGGCTTTTTTTCTTCTTATTAGACTGTCTCCGGATTTGGCTTTCGTCACAACAGCCTGGACCTGAAATACAACACATACGCTTAAACATGTTTGGAGAAATCACCAGCCATTTAAAGAAAACAAGAACACCCATTTTTAATCCTTGTCAAGCATTTCTTGGAATTACTGTCTGTAATTTAAAACCTAGAGAGATGCTTAAAGATCAGGTTTTTGCTATATATCAGTTTGAAAAACCTTAAAAGCAACAGTCTGCAATTGTTTGTCAATCTTCCTGTCTTTAGCAGGTAAAATATGACATGGCGAATAATTCACTCACAGCAGGAAAGTTTCAGGTCTTTACTTTCAAAAATTCTTGCTTTGGCTGAGTTGTCACACATACATGCTCGCCCCCCACACACACACACACACACACACACACACACACACACACACACACACACACACGTATACATGTATGTATGTATGTAAATATGTGTGTGTGTATGCATGCACGTGTGGCGTCTCAGCCAGCCAACAAACTCTGCAGGCTACATTGTGAACTAATCATAAATCAAGATGCTATTAAACCGTGCATGTAAAAACACGCACCTTGCAGGGGCTATAAAGCTGCTAGCTTTCCCAGTAAACACAAAAGCTGACACACCTCTTGCCACTACTGGAAAGGTTCAGTTGAAGCATGTAAGGTAATAATGACAAGAAAAGTAAGGAGTGGTTGTATACTTTTACTGCCATCAAATAACTCATTCAGGGCACTTAAAAACAACTCTCTATTCACTTGAGGAAATCTCTCTGAGGTCAGAACCTTATTTCCCACACTTTTATAACTATGAAACTAAATGTATTTATTATAGTGACCTAAAGGTTTTTCAGAATGTAAAGTGAAGAATCAACAGTTATAGATAATAATAACATTCAGTTATGAACAACAGAATTTTTCCTGAGAGGTTTTTACTTTTGAGTTTGCGGTCTGAATGCCAATAGCTATTCCATCCGAATTACATCTTGATTCAAGCAACACCAAACAACTTTAGTTCGGTAAAAAGGTAAAATAGTACAAAGGGGGAAAAAAAGCTCAGGCGTGTCCAAGCTGGCCTAGTTAGTGCAGAGGCTGAACTAGAGTGTAAGCCAGTGTTGTGCCAAAAAGCGACTGAAAAAAAGTGATTTCAGAGTTTTCTGTGTGTGTTTTGTAGTCTACAATGCTTACTTATACTGTTAAATAGACCTTAGTGAACAGGATTTATGAATGGGTTAGATTCAGGGGTCTCAAACTTAAATGAGCTGTAGGCCACTGCTTGCGCAGTCTTCTCACTGGAGGGCTGCTTACGTGTTCAAATAGTAAGAAAAAAAACCCAAGAATACATCCAGAAATATGTCTAAAAATGCAGTGTTTTGTTTTTTTAAACTTTAAATATTGTATAACAAGAGAAAACTGCAAACATGAGTGCAAATCTTTTTTTCCCCTCACTCTTAACTGAAGTCTTTCAGTGAATTACCAAATACACAAACTGATACTCTTTCTGCCTAGACACGGTCTAGCACTTCTGCTATAATTTTGTTCGTATTTAACAAAATACAAATGCAGACATAAGTGTACACATTAGGTTTTGACTGTTAGTGAGAATTGTTTTCTTTACAAATAACTGTCACTGAACTAACACACCCGATCCTTCAAGATGTTTGTACTCTCTGCTCATATTGCCTTCATATAAAATATATACTTTTTGCTTTTTACAGAACTTATTTTAACATTGCACTCAGCAACAAACAAATCCTCCCAAAGAAAAAACACCTAAAGGGCCAAATCGCATTATATTTTTTCACAGCAATATACAGTAGGGGTGACACGGTCGTAAGTGGTCCCCGGCCGCGAGTTTGAGACCCCTGGGTTAGATATAAAATAGAAGAACTATTCCTTTTTGAAGTATCTTTATGACTGCATCATTTTAACCATATTATAATCAATCCAGTCCTCCTTGGTAACCTATAACATCACAGTTCTGCTCTATTTGTTACAACTTCTGCTAGCCAGCTCTCTCCCGAAAAATACATTTTTAATGTCAATGGCACTTTTTGCTGGGATAAATAACAGGATAAGTAACAGTCACTACCCAAAAATTGATTAGAGCTTCTGATAGGGATGCTCCCTCTACCTCAAAATTACTTGATATCTTTTAGGAGAGATATGTTTGATCTATTTTTTGACAGATTATAGATCAAGCGAGTCATTTATAACAGTTTAAATGTGAGCAATCATTTTACGCAAACACCGGGGTCTTGCCAGTGAAGCTGCCCCCGACACAATCTGTTTCCCCTTCTGGAGCGCGTGCTGGGCAAGGACAGCGGATCCAGTCCACTCCGCCTCAATTCCAACCAACAGTCGTGGCTGATATTTTACTTTAGTAAAAAAAAAGTTAAAGATGAATGTCATTACATTGCCGTTCATTTGTTTGGGTCACAACAGAAAATGATACATTTATTGTTGTCACGTTGTGCCGGAGGGGATTATTTCAGCAAACTGAGGACGTTTTGCCTGATAAGCGCATAATCACGTCTGCGGGAAGTCGACTTTTCTAAACTAACGCTCAATATACCAGATTCTCAAACCACGTTTGTCAATGATGTGGACAGGGGGAAGAAATTGCGGCAGGTTCAGCTTGATATTATTTATAACACATATTTGATTTTATTTATTACAAATTATCTCCGGGATAACTACCTTGACACGACATCAATTTTAGCAGACGATCGCTTTATAGCACCGGTTTTGCTTCATATTGCCTACTGAAATCACGATAATGCTCATTTTGCTATTCATAATTGTGATTAGATTTAAAAATGCTTGACTATGATTTGTTGTCTTTAATCTATTATACAGTTTGTTTGATTTATGTTTTAAAAAGACGAAAAAACTAAATAATAAAAGCAACAAAAGAATCACATTATGAATTAAGCTTGTTTCATAGAAAAAAAAAAAAACTACTTTCCATATGAAAGTCTTTTCTAATCGACACAAAAGTCTTTCTGGACTCACCACAAAAAGTAGCAACACAAACACGGGCCAACAAATCCGCATCATGACTGAAGAAACGTCTCAGGGGAATCTCCCAGCGGCATGGAGTTTCTTACTGTCTGGATAAAAGCTGTCAAACGACTATCAATTTCACTGGCATCTACTTAAGACTTGGAAAAGAACAACATCCCGGCAACGCCAACAACTTTTAGAGCGATACAAAAGACACGTGGGCGTTACACACACGCAACAAAGGCAACACCCTGGCTGTAATACTTTCGTGCAGGTGTGGCATTCACTGAGCGCATGCGTGTAACCTGCCAAGTGCAAAGTAAGCCACACCCAATTGTTCTTATAAGCTCATAAACATAAAAAACGCATAGCAACACAGGAAACCTTACAATTTTAAAGATAATTTAAACGTGAAATTATTTAAATATAAAGCGCACCATTCGGTTATAGTGAAATTATTTACTCCTGCACTAACCTCACCAGGCGGATGGATAACACATCCCATCCTTTTCTTGTTTGTTTTTGTGTTTTCTGTTGGCTCCCCTCCCGGGCCCCTGTTTCCTCCTTTATGTGTGTGCGTGCGTGCGTGTGTGTGTTCATTCATGCGTGCCAGTTTATGGGCATCATAAACTGGCACACCCGTCTTCCATCAAGACTCACCAGCTGCCACTGAGTACCCTCGTTAGTGGCAACTATTTAATTGTGTGGCCGACCTTCTGTTGATGCTGGATTGTTGAGTGGAAATTATCTTTACGTGTTGTGACTGAGTACACTAAACTAACCTCTACAGTACATCTTGTGTTGTTAGGAACCTAGAGAGGAGTGTGTCATGGTGGGAGTGGAGCGTTTGTAATTATCCAAGGTTGGAGCCATGTCTTTGAAAGTGTTTCACTATTGTTCACATTCTCACTGTAAATAAATGTATTGTCTTGGATCAGAAGTTCCTGCATTTGGGCCCCGTTCTTGCCATGCACCCTGATATAA
Source organism: Perissodus microlepis (assembly GCF_051167445.1). Classification (NCBI taxonomy): domain Eukaryota; kingdom Metazoa; phylum Chordata; class Actinopteri; order Cichliformes; family Cichlidae; genus Perissodus; species Perissodus microlepis. The sequence continues at coordinate 23,433,044 of NC_140477.1, read as the reverse complement.
CGACCCAGCCTGGAATGGACCTAGTGGACAGTCCACAGCAATAACACAGCTCAAGGTGTTTTATTGTTGCAAGCAGACCAACTGCATCTCCATGAGAAAATGTTTAGAGTTTTAAGGTGTGTTTCAGACCCAGTGCTCCAATGTTGGAATTTTTTCACCTCCACCATCAACGCTACATGTTGCTGCCTCCTGTCCTCTTCCTCCCTCTCCTCCCCCTGTTCCGTGGTAGCAGCAACTGCAGACACCAGATAAGTTTTCGGTAGAGTTGGAGAAAAGTGGGGGATTTCTCACCCAACGTGCGCTTGTTTTTAGGCAGCAGAATCGCACCTTTTCCTCAGACAGTGCCAAGGTTTCATTCATGGTGGAGCTGCTGATGGGACAAGCGCTAAAATGGGCTCAGGCGGTACTCAAAACTGACGGGGAGGAGCAGGCGATGCAGCTCGGACCAGCTACGCTATCCCATTCCAACCGGGGGAGAAGACTGCTGGCGGGTGAGTGTTTCTGTTGTGGGAAAAGAGGACACTAAATTGATACTTGCCCGTCGCAGCCAAAAGAGTCTGCCTGTCAGTAACTGTGGGGATACTAGGGTTCACCACTCAAGAGGTTTCCCTGCCTGGTCTTACCTGCCAAGCAAAATTACTGTATATGACCCACACTCACTCGTGCGCTGCGCTGATCAAAGGCTCTGAGACTCTTGCTCAGAGCCTGTGTCCTTCAATCATGTGGAGGATGTCAACCTGTTTTTGTTCCATGCCCCTGGTACTCCATTGGTTCTCGGCTGTCCCTGGCTTAGCCATCATAATCTGCAAATCGATTGGGCTAAGAATTGCATTTCTGGTTGCAGTACCTGGTGTTACAAAACCTGTCTGCGGTCCACTATGCCCAGTATTTCCATTACTGAATCTTTCTCCTCTGCCTCACCGTCCCAATGACTGCAGTATTAACTTATTTCCTGGTGCTCTATTGCCCACCAGTCGGCTGTATAGACTTTCTAAAGCCTGAGAGAGAGGCAATAGAGAGCTACATCACTGACTCACTAGCTGCAAGAATCATTTGGTCATCCAAACGTCCACCTTCATCTCCTCAGTCTTTAGATGGTTCAGCTCTATGTAGTTCTGCCTGCACCAGTGCAACATCTGGTCCACCTCCTGTCTGTATGCGGATTGTCATCATTCTGGATCAGACTAATGAGAGTGATATCATCCACCAACTTTCGGAGTTGATGTGTTTCATCTGCGTTCGTCCTGCTGTTGTTCCCTCCAGGTTTCAGGTTTTTCCTAGATCTTTGTCTCTGGTTGCATCTTTTTGTTAGCATTCCTAGTTTAGGTTTTTCTTAGTTTAAGTTATGGCCATTCTCTTCTCTTGTTTGTATGTTGCCTCCTACTGTAAATAAAGCTCTCTCTCAGTAAGTCAGTCTTCAGTGTCTGCTCTTGGGTCCACACTCTCTTCTCTACATAATCTGCCTTGCAGGACGTGACAAAAGTACGAATTTTAGTTCCAGTTTAGTTCCATACCTTTCAGTTATATCCCAGCCCTGGTTTTGGAGTACAGATTAAATATAAAAACATTCACCCCTAGTCTCAGTACGAATTTGATATGAGTATCATGTTTTAGGATCAGATATTAATGCTTATGGAACAATAGTGTTACAATAAATTGTTCTAATGCTAACAGGAAAAAAATAAATTATTGATGCTCATCAGGGAAACATGAAGACATTACATGCTACTAGGAAACTTTAGACCCTCCCACTGTTAATGCAGAGAATTCACTAGGATCTTCCAGATCCTTTTTTTGAGTATTGATTGGTTGGTACCAGATTAGAAATACCTGTTGATCTCTAACCTGCTTTGGAGCAGGTTAGGTTCATAACATAAGTTACCATGGTGCTTTAAGAGTTGAACCACCTTCTTAGTACAGAGTTACCCAGATAACCCTGAAGTTACCAGGGTAAGCTGAAATCCTGCTTCCCGTTATAGGCCTCAGTCATTTTTTTCCTGTCTTGATCCTGTCATGGTTCCTGGTCCTCCTGGGCCAACTAGCCCGTTCTTTCTGTTTTTTTCTCTCTATCTCCCTTGTCAGTGTGAATGCTTTGTCTTTCAGAGGCAAAGTGTGGTTGGTCTCCATCCAGCTAATCACACAGCTTAGCCTCATACCTAAATATGCACCCTTATGTAGGTGAGCATATTTCATCCTTGCATAGATAATGGAAAACATACAGAAATGGTCCCCCTCATTCGACTCTCTGTTATTTCTATACCTTTTGAAGTCATTGGTGTTGACATAGTCATAGATTTTTATAGTCATACCAGTTGAATGCAGTCACATAAGAAACAAGTTTCTTTTAGTCATTAGTGACTATGCAACCAGGCATCCTGAAGCCTATCCTTTTGAGAGAAGTCTTAGCTCAGTGAGTAGCTAAAGCAATGCTAAAATTTTTCAGTCAGGTACAAATCTCCAGACAGATCAGAAGGAAAAGTTTCTTAATAAACATGAATAGTCACAAATACTCAATTTTTCATACAATCAGTGTCCAATCTTTTAAAAAAATAGTGTTCAACAGTTTTAAAATAAACATCTCATGTCTGGATCTCCTTCATACCTGCTTCATGCCCTGGGGGACAGGGCGATGGCTTCCCACACCTAGCAGATCGTTACACGGAGAAACCTTTTGAATACAAGCGTTCTGTTCCACACAGGTGTTCACAGACACAAACTACACCTTTCTTGGCTGCTACCTCAAAGCACATTGTGCGTTGTCGATCTTGCGTTCTGCACAATAACATTTAATATTTAGTATCTACTGTTATCTACTGTTAGCTAGTTTATTGTGATGGTGTTGTATTTATTATGTTGATCTTTTTTGTTTGTTTTCTCTTCTGTTTTTTCTTCTACTCTTTTTTTTCTTCATGTCTGTCCCATCTGTAACAACTGAAAAGAGAATAAAATAAATACATAATTATAATAAACATCTCATGTCAAGTTGGATTGATAAAAATCATACATCAATTATTAATACATTTTTTTAAATTGATAGACTTCTATTACCTGTAATTACACATTAATAAATAAATTCGATGAATAGACCACAAAAAACAAATGTTAATTTCTCACATATGTATTGAGAAATGAACATTTTTCCCAAACCAATTGGATGGAAAGCTTCAATGCTTCATTAGCCTTCATCCGGCTGGAATGTTGGGAGGCTGTTCTGCTCCAGGTTGCCACTATATTGGAGGTACAGAGCGTCAAACATGAAGTGGCAAATTCCAAGTCTTTCTATATTAGGGTGGAACTGAAAGCTTACCAAGTACTTAAAAAACAAAGGGGAGTTTGACAGTCTTTTGTTTGGTATTTTTATCATTGTGAACTAACTTCTATATTTGAATAAAATCATTAGAAGTAGTAAATAGAATATCTTTGTCATGATAATAGAAATATCGATTAAGATTAGTTGATTGATGCAAAGATGGTTTGTTCTGGGGAGGGGGCTTAAGCTTTAACCTGTCTTCAACCTGGCAAGGTGGCACTGTAGGATTCAAGTTTTGACTAGTAAGGTTATTATCATTAATGAAAAACAACAAAATAACTAGAACTAAATAAACATTTTTGTTAACTCAAATAAATACAAACAAGGGTTTGTGAAAAAAGGAAAACTAACTGAAACTGTATTGAGCGTTCCCGAAACGAATTAAAATCAACTAAAATAATCGAGAAAACGTGCTTAGTTTTTTTTTAGTTCTTTGTTTTTGTGTGCGTCAAACAATAGTCCACGGTTAATGTGAAGTCCAGTTTCTATTTTTTTTTCTTGTTGTGTTGCATTATGCCAGCAGATGGCAAATGCATCATCATGTCAGGAAACATTGGGAGAAAGTGCGAGAGTCTAATTTGAGATTACTTTGAATATGACTGTTTTTTTGTTTGTTGAAAACAAAACAAACAAACAAAAAAACACAGTGCTTTTCTCTTTTCTTTTTTTTTTACATTTTATTTTATTTCTTCTTTAATGCATTGCTTCTAACAGCAACCTGATGGCTACTGGTCAATTCGTAGGAACATCACAAGCAAGCGGAAGCATTGCGGAATATGTTTATTGAGACTGGGATATCAACATAACTATGTGAGTCAGTTGCTTTCAAAAAGTTCAAAAAGCACTTCACTTGAATCAAAAAATCACAACACTTAATGCTGCAAGAATCAATGGTCTCATAGGGACTAACACTGATATAGCAAAGCAGAAAAAAAACTAATAAAAGAGGCAAGAAAGCAAACCCTTTGTGTAGCTGGCTGAAGCATAAGTGTGATGATTCTGGGTCTTTGACCCAGTGGTTTGTGTTTCAACCAGACCTAAACTAGTATCGGTATTTTGTAAACAAATTGTATGTGGGATGAAAAAAATTCCTGTGTGCAAGTGTGCCTCCTCCATCACGTCTGTGGCTCTCTTACAGTTATGGATTAAGAGTAACACAGTCAGTGATGTGGGGAGTTCCTTGGAGAGGTGGCAGAGGTAAGTAATTCAAGGAAACACACACATAAACACAAAAACACAGTCACTTAAGGTCAAGGGGTTACAAAAACACAAAGAGGTCTACACAGAAAAAGAGATTATTCCAAGGCTGAGCCTAACAACAAAACATGAGAAGAAGAAGAAATAAGGCAGGCCAGCATGAGAGCACTCAGGGACAGTGACATAAAGCAATTCACCAGCTGGGCCCACGTCCTCATTTTAGGTTTGACAGCGTTTTAGTGGGGAAAAGTTGAATGCTTGGACATGAATTGAACTGCGGTTTGGGGAAGGCCTCGAAGGGGACCTGCGACGGCTCCCGGGCCTGGCAGATCCCCATGTACTAAATAGAAATGAAGAAGTTAAAGAACTGAGAACAAGGAGGGAGGGAGGGTGGGGCACGTAAACGAGAATGAACAGCTTACAGAACTGGGGGAACCTATATAGATGACAACTGGAGGGAGCGTGTTTGGAGACGTGGTCCCGCTCCTGAAATTCCGATACATAATCTCCAATAAAAAAGGAAATCCCCCACTCGCCCTTGCTAGGTTAATAATGAGAAGGAAGACAAAGATGCCAAGTTTTCACAATTTTATATCAACCTGTTACAATTTCAATTTCACTTTTTTCCGTGGTGCCATGGACTTCAGTCTCTCTGGCTCAGAGTGTCTCTCTGGTCACTCAGGAGACCCAAACGAACAAAGAGCACCACAGCCAGGCAGCAAACACTTTTACTGCGGGCCACAAAAACAAAATGTTAACATAGTTTGATGAGGTTTAAGTCTGGAGACTGTGCTGGCCACTCTTTGTTTTCAAGCTTACCTTGTTCTTTTTTCCTGAAGTAGTTCTGGCATAGCTTGGATTTATGTTCTGGGTTATTACCTTCCTGTAGGATGAACCCTTGACCAACTAGGTACATGCCAGAGGTATTGCATGGAGCTGGTTCAGGGTGCCTATCACTCTGTACAAGTCACCGACCCTGGATCCAGCAAAACAGGCCCAGACCATCACACTTCCATGTTTTACATTTTGCTTCATCAGTCCATAATAACATCTTCCAGTCCATGGCGGTGTTTCATCGCCCAGGCAAGCCTCTTTGTCTTATTCTGATATCTTAGTAATGGCTTTCTTGCAGCAACAAGTCTTATCAGACCTGCATCTCTCAGCTAGTGTGGACAGAGTATTCTCACAACTCTTCGACTTCATCACCCACTGGACACTCATGCTTCAAATCATCCTGGGGCTCTTAGCCACCCCTGTTTTCTTCTATTGAAAGTAAGTGCTCTGTGTCGTCAGTTCAGCACCATCTCAGCTGGTGTCAGCAACTCTAAGGGTGGCACAGGCTGCTCAGACCGAGGAGCGAAATAAACAATGTGCAGACCATCGTTGGACTCCTGAACCCCGTTATTAACCTGATCACAAAGTATGGCTCTCTATCAAGTATGTTCCCTTACACACTGAATCATGCAAACTCTCACCTAACCTTATTAGACCTTTTAAAATAGAGGCTCTGATCAACCCTGACCCTGTGCAGCTGAATCTGTCATGCAAGATGTGCATTCAAAGTGTTTTTCATGTATCTCAGTTAAAACTCACCCTTTCCAGTCTCCTGTGCCGCCATCTCACCTCACCTGACCTTCCCAGCTCATTGGTAGCCCCCCAGTGTACATCGTAAGGAGGACTGTGGACAAAAGAAGATTCCTGGAGTCCACAGGCAGCTGCTCTGGACAAGGCCATGCTCTGGGCCTTTCACCGCCTCCACATTGATAAACATGGTTGGTTTCCAGCATGTTCCCATTAGGAGAAGGGGGTTCTGTCATAGCCCACCAGTCCTCCTGTGTGTTTGTGTGTGTGCACGTGTGCACATTAGTTAACCACACTTTACTTTTACTCCACCTTCTTCCCATGCATACCTGTGGTAATCAACCCACCTGCTTGTCGCCTGGTGATCGGCTGGATCACCACATCCAGCAGAAAGGTGGCATAATTCCCTGTAAAGTATACGCTCTACAACACTGGTCATAATTTAGAATTTTATATGTTTTTATTGGCAAAAATATTCTTCACAATCACATAACACCCCAGGTTTTACATATCAACGCAGCCACAAATCCTTATCAATGTAATAGAAAACCCCAAAGATTTAAAAATAATTCTCTGACTGGGGGGTCAGCCCGGAAATACCTATATCACCAGAAGCAAACCTATTTTATTAAGCCTTGCATGAATGTTTGAAAGCTCTTGTAATCACAGTGTATTGTTGCCTGCATTGGCATGATGGTATATATGACCACACATGATTGTATCTGTCAAAGGTCTATTTGACCTTTGATAGGTCAAGGTCACCAAATTATTCAAGTTCACTGTTAGTAGATATGCCTATGGTATCATAACTTTTCTTGAGTTATAGCATGCACCAGATTTTCAGAAATGAAATCTGCGAGTTTTAACAGATGCAACTTATGGTATCTATTTGAAACTTATAGATGACGTCTTTATCAAATTCTTAAATTCGCAAGATTTTCAGAAAACTTGACTTCTGTCGCCAAGATATGAACTTGTCTGAGACTTTTAGTAGACGCACCTATGGTTTTCTAAATGCCACATCACATCATTCTTGAGTTATTGTGTTCACAAAATTGGGTTGTTCATTCTGCAGTACCCATCAGTCTAGGCTGAGCAATAACAATCAAATTCAATGAGCTAAAAGACTTTAATGTTTTTATTGTATTAGTGTAAAAACACACAGATTGTATATAGGTATAAAAATAAAACAAGACAATGAGAGCAGTGATGACCTTAAATATAACATGAGAATGTAACAGTTGATATCAATTATACCCACACACATAATACAATGTTAACTTGAGAACAAAGAAGAGCAGGTAAAGTTGATAGTTACATGATAAGATGATTTCCTGATATTGTACGGAGCATTTTGTTGTCATGATTTGAGTCCACTTGTCTTCTTAGAGGCAAAGTTCATTCCAATTGAAAAACACATTCTGATTTATCAGCTTTATGATGTGATGAGTAATGTGAAAGTGGTCTCTTCAATGACATAAATGCACCATCCAAAGGAGATTATGGAATGGTTTGATTATTCCCACAGGTCTAAGTTTTGCTTGATAGTAGCAACATTTCAAAGTGCAACATCTACTTAAATGTAATAAGGGTATCCTTTAATCTGTGAAATGATTACATTTCAACCAGGAAAAGCTGCACAAGCTGCATATCCCTCCACACACACACACACACACACACACACACACACACACACACACACGCCACCACCCTTCGCCACCACTGTTTGCTCTTACAGGCTTCCCATGAAAATATTGAAAGCACAAGATTAATACACTATTTTGAAACTAAAAAGGGTCGTCTGTTGTCCAGGAATTCATCTGCCATTTAATGATTTTCTCTTGTCACCTTAAAAACCAGTAGGTGGGTCACTACAGTGAATGCTCTACTGATTTGCCTTTAAGGCAGTAGATTGGCTGCTCCTGCTGTAGATGACCTTTTCAGAGCCAAAGACCTCACTCTTCTTTGAAAGACCTCCCTCTTGAACCAGCTGCTCTTTGGTGATAGTTGGCACTCCAACTGTCAGCACTTTCTTACATCCTGAGACCCCTTCTGACAGTAGAGTACTTCCCTGAACAAGATGACCCTGGCTCCCCTTTAGCACTTTCGTTGACCCTGAAGGGGCCTTGCCTTTGACAACCATCATGGTCTGGGACCCAGACAAGCTCCCAGCTTGGATCAGGCCATCACTCCAACTATGGGTGTCACCATTCTCCACCAGCACCATTGCAGGGCCCTGGGCTTGTCCACTGGACATTAGTGTCTGCCCTTGAATGAATACTCCTTGGGCAGGCCCAGACTGTGTGTTGTTAACCAGTACCATGCCTTGAAGGTTGGTGGTTGGTGCCTTGGCCAGCAGCACAGTGTTGTGGACCTGTGGCTGGACTACATAATGCATTGGCTGCAACACAGGAGTGGTGGTGTAGTACACAGGCTGCTGCTGCTGCATTAGGAGCATCTGGCCTTGACTTGCTAACCCTGTTTTTATTGTGTTCATCTCTTCCTTCACCTTGGCTGTACTTTCTTTTACAATTTCAGAATGCTCCGTTGTCTTCCTGACCACACTCTGCTCCACTTTGGAGATGGCAGGCTCCAGTTTGGGTGGAGGGGAGAGCTTTTGTGCACTCATCGAACTTGATACTGAGGTTTGAGTATTGATGTAGGCATTAGGGGTAATGGGTAGCACTTGTTTGTCATCACAAGAAATTGTCTTGCCTCTGCACACCTCTGCGAGAGTCTTAAACTTTGGTCCAAGGTCATCAAGAAACTGAAGGTCATTGTCTGACTCCAAAATGCTGCTGCAGCCTACTGAGCCAGCAGAGGACCCTTGGCCCTCATAATCATACACCAACAAACCATCCTTCACGCCAAGGTTGTCCTCTCCGCTGGCTGTCTTCTGTATAAAAAAAATCAATCAATAAAAAAATCAATACACTTTAAAAATAACGAAAGACATATTTATTGACGACAGTGACAGCCAATAAAAAGTGAATAATATCCACATAAACATTATTAGTTGCAACATTAACACGTGTGTTCACCTAACATCATTAGTAAAGCTACTACATATCACATTTAGTGTTAAAACTTTCCATTTAATTGGATTTAGTTGTCCATTTAGTTGCCAGCTAATTTCTCACCTGAGAGTAATACTGTGCCAGGAAGTGATGTGGCAGGGCCATGCCATCAAAAAGTCCACCTTGCCTTGATTCTCTGGTCTCAAACTCTGAATGGGAATCAGTGAAACCCCTCATTTCTTGTCTGTAGTCAGTTGAAAAACCACCTTGATAGGTGTCAAATTTCATCCCATTAATGTAAGTGAGAAATGCCTCATAATCAAAACCTCCCGCTGGTGCCATTGCTCCTTTTTTAAATGTGCCAGGAGTCACAAGTAGTGGCCCTTCCTATAAAAGTCATACAATTGTTAGAACAGTGAACAGTTTTTTATTGTGATTTATAATCACTTTGATGGAGCTTTCACAAAGACATCATCATCGATGCCGAGATTATTCCCCTTTTCAACACTTAAGGTAGTTGCAGTCTCACCGTGTTTTCTCCCGGCCCTTCGGTGCGGTAGTTAATAAGGTGTGACTTGGTCTCAAAATCAGGCATGTCACTAAAGAGGTCTGGAAACTTTTTAGCAGATCCACATAAGCAGAAGAACAGTAGCAGAGGAATGACTGTAAAAAAAAAAAATGTTTTATTTAAAGTTAAAGCTACAAATGTGGTCTGAGGTCAAAAGAAGGAGCAACAGTTTTTCAGAATGTGTAAAATCCCTAAAATAGATGTAATTACTGGGATTCCTTTAAGCTTTGGTAAGCTTTGGGGGATTTTAAATTGTTACAAAAGTCTAATCTGTTTAATTTTTGTAGTTATTGGTAGCAAGTGTAGAATAGTTTGGTCTGTAATTACTTTTGGCTGTGTATTTCCTATTGGGAGAGACACAGGGTTTATTAGGTAAACCCTGCTAGTACCAGTTTATGCCTCTTTTCCTAACCTGCCTTTATTCTCCATAGATTCCTTATAGATGGTGTTGTGATGTGATTGGCTGATTATATATTTATATAATTAAAAGCTGACCAAGTCTACCTATAAAGTAGTCAGTAAGTGTTTTATTTAAATTTCTAGGTAAGAGAGTTACATTTTGATATGGTTCGAGTATCAGTATAATTCTTTCATTGTCCTTTTTTATCTTATCAAAATTCTCAAATAAAATAATCACATAATGCTTACTCAAGAGCAGTAGTAGGCCCGCTAGTATTAGCCCAATGCCCGCAGGTCCTAATGATGTTGTTTTGCTAGCATGACCATTGCTGCCTCGGTTTCCACACACAACTCCATCCTTGCAGGTACAAACTTGGACCGTCATTCTCTGAGGTTCAGGGCAGGCGTGTCCCTGCTGATCCTTCACCACAAATTCCACTTCATAAACACCAGGCCAAAAAGCCTCCTGAGACCGCAAGATAGCTGCAGTGTCTGTCAGAAACCAGAAAAATGTGAAATAAGTATGTATATGCATTACTCATAGATTTAGTCTTAGAGTGTATATGACAGATTGTAATCCACATTTTTATCTCAAAATAAAATTTTAAAATTTGTAAAACAAAACAAAACAAAACAAAGCAAACAACAACAACAACAACACTTTGGTGTATTGACCTTTTTTTGTCTTTTGTCATTGTTTTCTTTATTTAACTACTATATCTAAAAAACAAAACAAAACAAAAACCCCCCCAAAAAACTGAAATCATCATCTCACCATTTAGACGCTCCACGTTCCATTTCCCTTTTGTGTTTTCTGGGATAATCTCAAAGTGAAAAGGGGGGCCATTAGGATTTGCGTCTTGATCATTGGCATTCACAATTACAGCATTTGCTGTGGTGCACAGAGTCTGGAAATTGCTGGTCAGGGTGGGGCAGTGGTCATTAGAATCTTCCACTTGGATGGCTATCGTACCAGTGGCTGTTTTACCAGGCATGTCTGTGGTGTAAAACCAGAAACAAACATATATAATCCAGTATTTTCTTTTTTTTTTTTCTTTTGCATTGATATTTCTCCAGAGAGTTCTTCAACATTCATGCCGTACCATCTGAAATGCAGAGTATTTTGGCAGTATATGTCCCATTGACCAGGTATGGAGATTCCCTGTCAGGCATCTTGTTCAGTTTGATCTCAGCTGTTTCTGGGTCAATCGTTAGCCAGTTGTCAGGGTCTGAGCCTTTGGCATATCTACAGCAGAAATAGACCAGTTATGAGTATCACTATTATTGTGCACAGAAAGAGAAGCTGACACATGTGTATGTGGACTGACTTGACTGCCTTAGCTGGTTGTCCAGTATCCCCATCTTTTGCAGGGTAGCTTGCAATAACATTTTTAATGTTAAAGGATTTCTCTCCCTCTGAGACGGGAATAGCTTTGATTTTAGGATCAAATTGTGGCCCCTCAGGCTGGTTCTTCACATTGATTTTGATAGGATAAGTTTTAAATCTTCCACTGCTTCCGCCACTTGCTCCACTTGCTCCACTGGCACCACTGGCACCACTGGCACCACTGGCACCACTGGCACCACTGGCACCACCACCACCTCCACCACCGCCTCCACCGACTCCAAATGCTGCACTTGCTCCACTGCCTCCACTTCCAACTAATGGATTCTTGTTACTGACGACTAAGCCTAGTTCAAGGTTCTTTACATCCTCATAATCCACAGCCTGTAAATGACAGATACAAGAACATATCTTTTAGCTCAAAAAATAATTAAAATGATTGATGACACATAAGAAACAATACAGTGTTTTATATGCATCTATAATTGGAGTGTTGCTATTGTTGATACATTTTTGCTTATTGTAAAACAAAAGGTATTATGGATTTTATATAAACTAACCTGCAAAATTATGCTCCTGTGCTATGTGTTATGAATGTTCTGAAAAAAATAGTTAAAGTAATGGGCAGTAGTCATATAGCAATGGCCAGTAAACCTCATACAGTGGTAATAGTTTTGTCTTCCAGCCAAGTACTACAGGGTAGTACAACAGGGACTTGACACAAGCTGAGTAAGCAAGTCAATGACAGCTTAAAATATTGGAAGGCAAAAATTAACGACTCCGAGCTTTATCGATAAGAGACACTTATCAAATTTTGGAATACTTTGAGTCTAAGTTCACATTGTAGGGTGTAATGCGTTCCAAAGTAACATATTATTGTAATGACATTATATAACTCTGTAACAAAGTAATGAAATGTGAAACCAAAGTAAAACAAATCTTCATATATGTGAATAGCACTCTTGTGAATGGCAGCATAGCAGTGATCAAGGTTCTGATCCTTACCTCATTCATAAGAGGGCCATTTGCCACAGAGTTTGACTTTGCATTTGCCAGATAGTAAAAAAGCTGAGTAACAGCACATAATTTCTTCTTAATTAAAAAGGCTGTACCTTGTCAAGCATTAAGATGCCTTCATTGGTGTTGGGGTCTGTTTTAATGCTGAAATACCCAGCCTCATTGCCTTTGACAATATCAAACACAGCTTCCCAGTTGTCTGTGCCTTTTAGATCCAGGTCCTCTGCTTTGATTCTCATTACCTCCACATGTTCTGTGTTCTCCTCAATGCTTCCTTCATACTGTAAGTGAAATGCATAACATGAAATTAGAGTTCAGCTGTGTCCGGGTGTGTTCACTTTGCCCTAATCTCCTCCTATGTATATACTGTCTGTGCCACTCTGTTCTTGGTCACATCCTCACTCGTGTTGTGTGAGCCTCCTCAGTCTGTTCTGTCAGTCCTATCCTGCACATTATTTGTTTTCTGTGCCATTTGAAATAACTTTTTGATTTCAGCCAATGAAATAGTTATTTCACGCAATGACATGCAATTGGCTATTGTTCATGTGTTATTGTAAGGTGACCTTGAGGGTCTGGAAGGCGCCTATAAATAAAATGTATTATTATTATTATTATTATTATAAATCAATTCATAATTCTATGTAATGTTCTTTTTTTCTGGATTTTTGGTTGATATTTTGCCTCTCCCATTAAAATGAAACCACGTTAAAAATGAATACTTTTCTCTCTATGTGGCAAAATCACAAATTCAGCAGGTGGTCAAATAAGTATTTCCCCTACTGTATATGTTAATATAGAGAAATGTAAGGAAGAGAGGTACCTGATCTTTTTCCAGTCTGGGAGGATTGTCATTTACATCAAGGATATTTATGGTAATAGTGGTAGTTCCGGTGTTTCCCTCTGGATATCCATTTCGATCTTGACCTTTTATCGTCAGAATGTACTTACTACATGTCTGAAATTAAAAGACATCAAAATAGTCATTAAACAAATACGTTTGTACAACACTGGAGTTAGAACAGAGACTTGGGATGTTATCAAGATGTTTCATTCATCATTTTTGTCATAGTATCTAACTGAATGGACTGAATGAAAATAATCATTGTTATCTTGTAATTACTCGGTTAAATGATTTGAGTTTCATTAACACAAACACAATAGAGAATTTTATTTATGGAATGGTCAAAAGGTTAACAGATTTGTTAAATAGGGTAACAAGGACCCTCTGCCTTTACTGTATCCAGAATATTTGCCCTTGGATGTTTGCTCTGGTTTGGTAAGCTTGTTGCATAACAATGGCTCTAAAGGCCCTTTCTGAGGACACAGAGATCGAGGAATGAATATGACAGGCCATCGAAACACAAAATAAAAAACAAGCTCAATTGTGTCGAGGACTGTGGTTTACTGATAAAACCTGCCCCTTCAGCTGCCACTGATCTCTTTTACTATATGCTCCAGTGTATAAACAATTTTTTTTTTCTGATAAATAGTTAAACCCCCCCCCCCCTATATATAGCCATATATAGTGGTTATATATCTCACCACCATCCCATCTTATTAAAAGAACTTTCTTGAATCACATAGTCAAACATACAGTCTAAACTGAACACTGTTAGTATAGTTCATACCTCTCTGTCCAGAACAGGCCTTTTAACAAAGATGGATCCACTTTGTCTGTCTATGTAGAACATATCTTCCGCTGGATTCTGAACTATGATGCTATAAGCAATCTGAGAATTGAGATTTCCTGGTTCATCAGCATCAAATGCAGTGACTGTCGTAACCAAGGTATCTGTAGCATTAAATGAAAAAACAAAACAAAACTCAATTTAATTTGAATTTTAAATTTTAAACAAAACTTAATTTCACATTCATTGACACTGTACATGAGAAAAACAGACATTCTGTTCTCCATATTGATATTGTGCAGTGTCCTGCCCTGGTTTTAAAACAATGATACAAACTTGTCAAGAAGAGCTCCTAACTGTTGTGTGCCATTGTAGTCTCAGTCTAAGTAGGTTATAATGCTATTTACATAATGAGCAAATGTTAACAGAAAATTGTTATTTACAAGATTAGACAATAAATAAATATAAAAAAATAATAATAGTGAAATAACATGAACTGCAGAACGCAGGCTGTCTGTAACCTCCAGCAGCTCATTGGAAAGACTTTAGCAATTTGATCACTCAATTACACAAACACTAGAAAAATCAAAATCCTTTTTGTTTAATTTATAATTCAATCATTTCGTTTTACACCGCTCACTACCATTACAAATTTGAATGAGATTCACACCACTGACCTTTAGGACTGAGCTCATCTACTTCAACAGGTTCAACATCTGGAAATACTGGAGAGTTGTCATTCTCATCTACAACCTTGATTCGTAAGTCAATTTTTTTTTCTGCAATTGTGCCATTATTGTACGTAGCAACACCAGACAACTGAAAGAGTAGTAGATAAAAATGTAACCATTGTTGTTCGTTATTTAGCTTGACATAAACTACAACGCCTTGCAGTGTGGATTTACCACCAGTAAAGGTGTATTTTACAAGTTTAGGTGACAAAGGTTAGTGAAACCAATTTAGTATCAGAGCAAGTACTATATATTACAGTGAGCAACAGAAAAAAATATCTTTGTAGAACTTTACACAACTATGACTGAAAATGGTATCCTGTAACCTTTAACATGTTTCTAATTGGCCATTGATATGGTCGACAGCTGTGGTCACATGTATACATACATTCATCATAGGCATGAGTGCCATGGTAGTTTGGAACTTTTAATTATTTCTTTGAAGTGGTCCCAATTATATATACAGGCTTTTAAGCACAGTCCACAAATTTTCAGAAATCAGTGGCTGTTCGGAAGACCCAATTGTGCCCAAGCTTCATCCTTACTGATGATTTGAAGTGAAAATGAAGAATTTGAAGTTAGTCTTTCTTCTTTATTATTCCATTCATTTGTGCAATGTATCAGCAGCACTGGGAGCAAATAGTTCCAGAACATGGTGCAATCATCACCATGCTGAAAAGCTGGTACAGGGTTTTCTGGGCTTGAAAGACCGAATAGCCTAATCTTTGTCTCGTCTGAGCAATAAAGCGCAATTTTGGCTTGATCATGTGGGTAGATGTAAATCTGAGTCAAACTTTGAAGTCGTAGATTTTGGAGCAGGAGCTTCATTCTTGGTCAGCACCCTCTCAGTCCATGGTGATGTAAAACTCACTTCACTGTGCACAGTGACTCTGGTGTTCCAGCAGTTTCCAGTTTATGGCAGGCTTGAGTGTTAGAGGTTCCTGGATTGTTCATGAACATCTGAACCAATGTCCTCTCATCTGAGGGTAACAGCTTGGATCTTCTCCCAGAAGTTGTCAAAGTGGTGGCATATCCAAAAACTTGTACTTGTATATAATTATTTTGATGATGATCTTGGAATCTGTAGTTGTTTAAGAGTGGTGAGAGGTGACTTTCCTAACTTTTGTAGATCTGCAATTCTCCTTCTTAGTTATTCACTAAGTTCCTTGGACTTTACCATTGTTCTGAGTTCTTAGTGAATCCAGTGAGTGGTTCAAAAAATCCTTTTTATGCTGTTAAAGAGAAACTACCAGTTGTAGTCAATCATGACTAACTCACTAACGAGAAGTTAATGAGTCAGTCAGCCTGTACAATGACTGTACAGCCGAAATGCTGTACAATCATTCGGAAAAATGATTGACATTGGATTTTTTTTTTAGTCCTTTATTTAACCAGGTAAAAAAAAAAAAAAAAAATCTCATTGAGATTAAAAATCTCATTTCCAAGAGAGACCTGGCATCATGGCAGCAAAAGTCAAAAATACATGTCCCACATGAGTACATAAAAAGAAGAGGTCAAAGAAATGGCCCAAAATTACCATGACATTCATTCCAATGATGAGTATTTGTAAACGTCCACCACAGCTGTAGATAATTCTTAAACTATGTAGACTAAAGCACTGTATGAATGTATTGCTTAATGTTTTTTATAGTCTGAGGTGGTATTTAAGACGAGGAAAGGCGTATATAAATGGCAGTCCATTTTGAATTATCTTAATATTTAATGTATTGAGGACAGCTGTTGAATCTTATTCCATACCAAAGAAGAACTACAGGAGGACTCACGTTGTAAGTATCGATAAATTCCCTGTCAAGCAATTTAGTGACACGAACATCACCAGAATATTGGTTAACCACAAAGACGTGGAAAGGAGATTTGTTTGCCCCAACACCTTCCAGGGAGTAGAGAAGATTTGAGCCAACCTGAAGATCGGATCGAATCTGAAACACAAGGTGGAAGACTTCATTATTTCACCACATATGCACGAAAAAACTGAAGTTGTCTATTTCTTTAAATAATTTGTTTTTAACATGAATTCTTATTATGTGTGAAACTGATTTATTCTTATTCTTACAGCTGGTGGTGTTAAATTGTCAAAATATTTCAATACATAAAGGAAATTAGGGGGTCACAGGTGCTCCAAGACAGTAACTAACTAAACTAAATTAAATAATACAATAAGGAAATAAAAGAAAAAAAGTAAAGAAAGTAAGAAAGAGAGGTTAAAGTATGGAAAACTAAAGCAGGCTGCATGATGGCTGACACATGCACACTAATTATAGGTAATAAGTTTATTACAATTCTTCAGTGTTCTCTTCTATATGTTTTTGGTTGCATAACTTTCAAATAATAATCTGAATGCATTTGAAATCACTGTCAGCAAGCAAGAAAATAATGGGGGTTTAAAGATCCCTTCACAAACAATAAGACAGTCTTTATATTTCATGAAAGCCCTCTTACAATTGGCACAACCAAATCCAATAGGATCCCTATTTTGAGCCAGCACCTAGAAATGCTAATGCTATTTTTCAGTGGTTTCTTACAGTCAATGCTTTATCTATAACATAAAATGTTTCAGAAAAGGTTAGTCGATACCTGAAGAAAAACCATCTTGGTGACACTAAAACGTCATGGTTAAACATTGAATTACTTCACTGTTACATGGGTATTTTTTGTTTATGACAGGCATTTATGCTTAATAATCAGGAGACAGAATTAAAGTAAAATTAAGTATCAGTGACTTACCTTAGCAATCGTCTTCTCTTTAGTGTAATCGAAATTTTCCTTAAGAGGCTTTGGAGGAAGAACCCATTCTCTTCTTTTTCTTACCAAACTGGATCCAGAGTTGTGATTCTCTACAGCAAGAGCTTGGAGCTATAACACAACAGATGTTATTACGTCAGCATGAAATCTTACTTAACTGAAAATCTGCATACAATTAAATGGTGCTAAATGGTGTTAAATATCTTTACATGGGAGATCTTGGGAGAAATATTTAAAAACAAAAAAAACTTCAATACTCTTACATAATAGCTTTAGTGTCTGTGACCCAGCATTTATGTTTTGGGCATTTTTGACCTTGTTTACTTTTATTGTAGTGATCTGTCATCCTATTTGCTGGTGCTTCCTCGCTTACTGATATGAATAGTTCTTAGTTTCTTCGTTTAATCTCGTCCTTTTTGTGTCCTAGTTGTCTGTCTCGTGTGTTCCACCCAGCTTGTCACGCCTCCCTCGCTCTCTGTCGCTGTGTTGTGTTTCCTGTTTTGTCTGGTTAAGTCTGATTGGTTCCTTGTTCCACAGCTGCCTCCACTTCCCTGATCATCCTGCTGTGTATTTATTGGGTGAGTTTCCCTTTGTCCCTCGTCGGATCATCAGTTCATCTGCTCTCATGTTTAGTTTTGCCCCGGTTAGTTTTCATTTGGGTCCACTCTCTTTCCACTTCACACGATCTGCCACCGCAGACCGTGACAATAACATTTAGGGCAAAATTAGAGTTTGTTCGATTCTAACAATCAAATTAATATTTAGTATGACCACCTTTATTCTTTAACTTTCTTAGGCAAACTTTCTTGTAATTTAAGTAGTTTTCAAGAACAATGCTTGTCTCTTTTGCCTGCTAACTGCCTTTTGTCTCATTCTCTGTCAAGATGATGTTGGAGTCTCTAACCTCTTAATACCTAGTGTGACATATTTGATACATACAGTTTTTGTGAGTTTCAAAACTTCTACATTATCAGTTTGATTTTTCCCCCCTGAAAAACCTAAAAAAAGTGGCACAACACACTTTAAGTAATTTAAAAAAATGCCAGATGTAGCAAATACAATACAAGTTAAAGCTGCAAGCAGCGTTACGAGGGCCCTCGCACCCCAGCGCGTCGAGCCACGCCCAACAGCTAAAACCAGCACATCCGATCTGATGTCACATTAATGGAATTCATGCATTTAACCACCAGCTAACATTTCATCTCATTCAATCATGATTATAGTCATCCCACTAGGTGGCGCTCTAACCATTACTGACAAATGGCATAACAAACATTTCCGAGCTCAAGTCTCATCATGCCTGCGATATTTCGGAGAGATTGAACATTGTGTTTTTGAGTGACAGCATATTACTGCTTTTTGGCGAGTGATTGAAACTCCACGTGCCGCCATGACCACCCCATTTCCCTGAACGTAAAAAGCTTCGCAATTTAACATAACAAAGGTCTTTAGATGCCACACACTGGAGATCGGGTCAATCTGATGAAATCCCTTGGAGGAGTTCGTCAAAGTACGGTGCCTGAAAAGACGGGAAAATGTTGCCAAAATTACACATTAATTTTAAAATGGCTGACTTCCTGTTGGATTTGGGATATTGCTCCAAGAGACTTTTTTGTACATCTCGATATCTTCCATAAGCTTACCAGGTTTCAGACTTATACATAAAACACAGAGCAGGGGCTGATGATTTGAAATTTTGTAGGGGGCGCTGTCGAGCCATTTTGCGCTATTCAATGAAAATGATCACATAACAACAAAGCCTTCATCACATTTGAGCTGTGGGCCAAATTTCAAGACTTTTTAAACTTTCCAAGCCCCTCAAAAGCCACTTCATCTTTCATGGTGAACCGCGTTGCCACCAGGGTGCGCCGTTCAGTTTAAAGTCACAATTTTCGCACTGAAGCATCATGAGGGACTGATGGTGATATTCACCGCTTTTGAGGTGGCCACGATAAACCTCTGAAAGTCAGTACAACAAAGTGAAAAACATGACATTTCCTGTTGGCACTAGGTGGCGCTGTGCGTATTCCTGACAATGGGCACATCAATCTGTTCAGGGCAGATCTGATATCACGCCTGTAAAGTCTCGTACTGATCAGACTGGATTTCATGGAGTTATACTAATTTGTTTCTTCATGGCGAGACATCAAAGTTCGCCATGCTTTCGGGGTCACACCCTTTTGTGAAAACTCACAGTTTTCACTGTAACCCAAGACCAACTCCTTAAGGCTTTCCTGGAGAAATTTGAGGCTGCAGATGTCACCCATCACTATACTGTACCCCAAAGTGTAAAACATGACATTTCCTGTTCCCACTAGGTGGCGCTGTCCTTGATGTCAAATATGGCAGTTGAAATATGTTCAGGTTTGGAGCCTTATCATATGTGTGCTCTTTGGTATTTTTGTACTACAGGTGGCGCTCTAAACATTACTGACAAATGGCATAACAAACATTTCCGAGCTTGAGTCTCATCATGCCTGCGACGTTTGGGAGAGATTGAACATTGTGTTTTCGAGTGACAGCAGATTACTGCTTTTTGGCGAGTGATTGAAACTCCACGTGCCGCCATGACCACCCCGTTTCCCTGAACGTAAAAAGCTTCGCAATTTAACATCACAAAGGTCTTTAGATTCCACACACTGGAGATTGGTTCAATATGATGAAATCCCTTGGAGGAGTTCGTCAAAGTATGAGGCCTGAAACGAGGGGAAAATGTCGCCAAAATGACACATTAATTTTAAAATGGCTGACTTCCTGTTGGATTTGGGGTATTGCTCCAAGAGACTTTTTTGTACATCGTGATCTCTCCTATAAGCTTACTAGGTTTCAGACTCATAGATAAAACACAGAGCAGGGGCTGATGATTTGAAATTTTGTAGGGGGCGCTGTGGAGCCATTTTGCGCTATTCAAGGAAGGTGATCACAGATCACAGAGCAGATACAATAGGGCCTTCGCACTCTCGGTGCTCGGGCCCTAATAATTAAAGCTGCAAGCAGCGTTATGAGGGCCCTCGCACCCCGGCACTTCGAGCCACACCCAACACCTAAAACCAGCACGTCCGATCTGATGTCACATTGATGGAATTCATGCATTTAACCACCAGCTAACATTTCATCTCATTCAATCATGATTGTACTCGTGGGTAAATTTTTCACCAGACCTGGCATGTGTGCAAAATTTCATGAGTTTTTGAGCATGTTTAGGCCCTCAAAAAGGCCCTTGTTTTGCCTGAATAATAATAATAATAAGAAGAAGAAGAAACGGAGCAGATACAATAGGGCCTTCGCACTCTCAGTGCTCGGGCCCTAATTAAAAGTCATATATGGAAGTTAAAATCATATTAATATTTAAACAGTTTTGTCAGATGGTTCAATAAACTCTCCATTTCTCCAACTTTCCAAAAAAGTTGACTTTTCTGGCAATTATTTCATCATTCACTGTGGGTTTTTTTTATCCATGTATCATTTTAGTGTACTGACAGTACACTAAAATGATACAATATAACTGTCATACAGAAAAATGAAGCCACTCAGATGGTCCTGGCTATACTACTGTTCTGTTTTCATAGTTCCATCAATTTTGACAAGAATTTCCACCGTGTTTAACCATGGCTGTAGACACTCGCTGTTCTGCTTCTCTCCTGACCTCCTCTGTACATACAAAGATTTAAGACAGAATCTTCAAATGTGGATCCATCATTCCATAAGACCTGTTAGCATTGATATTTACTTAATTCCTTGTGTAACTTGGAATACCTCAGCCTTTTCTCCCTGTTTTCCTATTTTAAGAACGCCTTGTTAACAGCCACCCTTCCACTAGGACCATTTCTGAAAAGGCTTCAGTGACCAATAGATGGACCAAATAGAGTGTGAGATTCTTTTCCTAAGCCCTGCGTCAGTTTTTTCTTGAGTTTTTCCTACTTCTTTAGACATAGCTTTAAGATGCTGTACATTTACAGCACGTATTTTTTTAGGCTGGCTGCATTCTTTTTTGTCCTTCACTTTTCTAGCTCCTCAAATTTGTCAGGGACATATTAATGATAATATATGTCAGCACCCTTAGGACCCAGTTTTATATTGATATAGTTTATTTTTGCTCTCACGTTTACACAGACTTGTTCTTTATTAGTCAGGATCAACGTTAGAAAGCCTTGCCAGACTGTTTGTCTTTGAAAACATATAGAGGACTTCTGCCCTGTTTTAATCATCCTGATGTCAATGATGCGTTCAGTATCACTTATATTGCCTCCGATATGTGCAAAACTACACAATTAACAATATGAGTGTCAAAAGTGTCAAAACATTAAAGTAATGTTAAATGGTTAAACAGAGAGACAGACAAGGAAACCTGAACAGACATCGAAAAGATAATGAAACCAAAACTAGAAAAAAAAAACCATTTTAAGTGTATCTGATGTCTGATATCCTCGTGTTTGTGTTGTTCCTGTGATATGAAAATAATGCTAGTTCAGGCTTATCATTGCATTGTATGTTATTAATGTTGGTTTATTAGTGATAGTTTTTAAAAACTATATTGTCATTATAATAATGGTCCAGGATCAGCATCACAACTGACCAATGGCAGTAAATAATAGGAACAACACCAGCACACTTCATCGCATACACCCCTGTATGTCATACCTCTCATTAATCTAAATGGAAAGGAGCTGAAAGTAACTTTAATGTAAATGGCTCGAACTTTACATTTTCTAATCTAATTTTTTGAAATTAGAATCACCAGTTAATCTAACGTAAGTCGGTAAACAGCTTTCTAGCTGGTAAAGTATTGGCATCACAGGAGAAACACACCCAATCACTCCATCTAGAGAAGAATTTCACATGGAATACTTCAAGCTTCCAGAGAAGGGAGTGCCCTCACACTTCTAAGTAGAAGATGCACGGCCAAGTATGCAATGACGGCTAAACATTTTCAATTACACCTAGTTATAACTACTATCAGTGAGTTGGATGAGAAAATTATGTTGTGTTTCTATATAATAGCAACAACTCATTTGCTGAAATATCTTCCAGAATTCAGATAACAAAAATAAACAAAGACATTTCAAAACCAGTTTTGTTAAGTGGTGAAATAGCTTTTTCTTTTTTGTCTTCTTCTTTACTTTTTAAATTAAAAAAAGCACTGAACTCACCGCAAACACCAGCAACACAAACACGGGAAAAGAAGCCCGAGTCATGATCGGGGAAAACTCCAAACGAATGTTATCCGATCAAGTGAACCGACAGAGTTCTGGAGGCTATGCTTCCTGAATGTGACAACTGAAATGAGATGAGGTGGCTTATCACAGATCTTATCAAGGAGGAGGGACTCTTTCTCCATCTCTCTAGCTCAAATACACAATGACACACACACCCCACAGCATCAAATTCAAGAGAAACATAGATAGTCGATCTTTTACATGACTGTTCATGTAAAGACTCCTGTGTAAGTGTGTGAAGTGAGGGCAAAGCCAGGGCCTTGTAAGATGAAGCATGTAAAAGTAACTCAAGGTAACTTTAATGCCAGCGTTATCTGGATTCACTTATCACAACATCAGCAATCAACTGTTACATGTAGCTGGATAACAACATGCTAAGTTAACCCAGGTTTTATTCTAAGCATTTACATGACAGAGTTGGCGTTGGCAGCATGTGGCCATTTGCAACTATAAATAAGTGTTGTGCCAGCAGAAAGACTGATTTTACAAGGGCAGATAAAACTTTGTAGCCTTATAAATGTCTGTAATAAATAATAAAATTATTAATAATAAAAAATGTTGGACAGTAGTTTAGTATTAAAAACCTGTTCGAATGTTTGCGTGCTTTGGTCAAGAACAGAAAAGAGCTACTATTTTTGGCCTATGTGTAAGTTAACAGACTTATCAATATGACACTGATATAGTCGACACCTTCATAACTTATTACTATCATAGGTTTGAGGAGTCTTTCAGCAATGATGGCACTTTTTTCCAAAGAGACTGGTCAGTTGTCAGAGATCAACAGATGTAATTCTATACCTGCTCCAGAGCAGGTGAAGTTTGAGAAGGAGATTGAACGGAGGGAGACAGACAAAAAGGACGAGGCAAACAAACCTAAAGACAAGAGTGACTTAACTGGGAGACGTAAACTAGAAATACTGATAAACTCAAGAGCGCAAGCAAACTGAACTAGAAAATAGAAAACACACACAGAGAACATAATAATGAATAAAATAGACTCAAAATTGTGTAAACAGAAAACACTGGGTCAGTAATCCAGGTAATTTTCACTTCAGCCACAGTTTATTAATTTAAGTATTTATTTGTATTATATGTTGTTTTCCTTAATATGTCAATATAGTGAACTTGGAAAGTGTTAACCGAGGTTCCATGCAGTCTGATTTTTAAAAATTTGTTTATTTTTTTCACCATGAGAAATCAGACCCTTCTGAAAGAAAGCAGATTTAATTCACTGTCCACACTTACATTAATTATTCATGATTTCTTAGACTTTTCCCATTCAAGTTTGAAAGAGTTTTTTCTGTGGGTTTACCAGTCAAAATGTGAAATTCTTTTTGAAAATAATATTCTCTCTAAAGACAGGGACTGTCCATACTATGAACTATTTGTTTTTAAATAAATGGTAAATGGTCTGGTTCAGCAGCACTTTTCTACACCTTTCCTATTTTTTAATCTATGCTTAACTGCTCTAACAGTCCCACACATGCATCCTTCGATTGACGCATCACAGAAGGAGCAGCCAGGATCAGTAGATGACCTGCTCTACTACCAAGTCATTACTGTTTATCCAGGTCCAAATTAATGAATGTGTCGAAAAGATTAGAACAAAATACATGATTTTAAAGCAACCCTGAATTTGTTGGATGAAAATATTAAGCAAAGAACATCAGTGCTCACTGTTGGGTTTGATAATGTGTGCCACACCCAGACAAGTCATATAGTCTAAACATGTATGTCATTGTTTTTGGTTAGGGGTTTTTTTTTTTTTAGGTATATACCTTTTTTTGGGCACTCAGATATATATCCTTATATGCTGCCATGAGTATTTCCTGCTCATGATTTGGATTTCTTCTGTTAGTGTATACTGGCCTTTGTTGAGTATGAACCTTGTTAATCCTTGTTTTTATTTTAAGCCTGTGTTCTATTGTCATATATTCACCATAGATATGGTTTGTTTGTGTAAAGTGCTACAGCCTGAAGATAACCTCCTGGCTTCTTCCAACAGGAAGAGGTGTGCCGATATATTCACACAATGTATAGAATCATCTATAGCTCAGGTAATAGCATTTCTCTAGTCTTAGTAATCACCCAAAGCACTCCAGACTACAAGCCAGATTTTACCCATACATTTGGATAGCACTTCTTTCTGTACATTTTACTTCTTCATCTAGCTCATATGATTAACTAATTCGGAATCACCAGTTAACTCAAGACATGGCTTAAGAGAAGGGAGGGAAGGAGCAAATCCCATACAAGTGCAGGGAGAACATGCAATTTTTTTTACTTCTGATATTTATCTAATGGAAAAAGCAACTGAAATGGGAGAGAAATTCTGTGGAACTCCATAATCAACTTACGTGTTTGGAACCGTCCAAGACTGTCATAGTCAGGAAAGGTGTGGTGTTTTTCCACTTCAAAACAGGTGTGTCTCTATGAGTCATCATGCTACAAAACCAGTTTTTAATGGCACTGAGTTTCTATCTTAGGGCAGCTACTGCCGTTGGCAATTTGGATTGGTTTAGCTAGGGAAAAAAAAAGAATGTTGGCTGCAGAATACAGAAATAAAAGCAGCTGAAGAAGAGTTTTTGGCATGGTTAGATTGTTTTTGTCAAAACACAGGGAGGGGCCAGTCGACCAGGTTCAGTGTTCTCACGTCCTGTTCCAGGAAGTTTCACAGTGTTTGTAGATTGTCAGTGAATAGAGTTGTAGTTTATTGTATGTTCATGTTAAAGCTTTTACAGTTTTGCCAGAAGGTTGTAATTTTGACAACAGGAACAAGATGACGAGGTACAAATTTCAACCAGCAAGTATTGAGATATAGGTATTTGGCTATGCAGAGTAAAGCACTCTCAAGTAAATGAGATGGGGTGGCTGTAGCTCAGGTGGCAGAGCAGGTCAGCCACTAATCAGAAGGTTGGTGGTTCGATCCCAGGCTGCCTCCTGGCTGCATGCCAAATATCCTTGGGCAAGATACTAACCCCATGTTTGCCTACTGGTGGTGGTCAGAGGGCCCGGTGGCGCCAGTGTCCGGCAGCCTCGCCTCTGTCAGTGCGCCCCAGGGCAGTTGTGGCTGCGATGTAGCTGCCATCAACAGTGTGTGAATGGGTGAATGACTGAATGTAGTGTAAAGCGCTTTGGGGTCCTTAGGGACTGAGTAAAGCGCTATACAAATGCAGGCCATTTACCATTTCACTCTCAAGTAAAGGAGTATATATATATATATATATATGAAATTTTCTACACTGGGTACAAAAGTGCTGTATAGGAACCAGTCCATTCAATAATTCAGTAATTCATCTGGCAAAATAAAATCAGTTTACACTATTAACACGGTATAGGAAACCCTTCTAGGTGTGCAATCAAGGGGAGATTCGAGAACTGAAATCGGGACCAGTTTAACAACAAAAAGGTGGGAAGCAGCAACCTATTGCAAATCAGTGACAGAGAAATGAACAACTGAAATACCACCTCTCACCCCCTTACTCACCCCAGTTGCTTATCATGTGGTTTATGGTGTTGTGATGTAGATATGTGTGTGCTCTCTTTGTTTTCTGTTCTCATGCTGACCTCCCATAAGGAGCCCAGCAGAAATAAAAGCAATTAATTATTTGATTAATTAATTGATTGATAAATACACTCACATCTATTAATTTTAAACTAAACAACAATACACAATAAAATAACAACCACTAGCTACAAAACTTGATGGCACAGCCATCAAGGATGGACAGCAACATGTTTGAGAAATCACTTTGATTATTTGAATTTTGTTACACGGCATGTTATCTGGAAAAAGCAATCAAAACATTAAATTCAATTTTCTATATATAGCCCTAAATCACACCAACAGCTGCCTTGTATTGTAAGGTAAAGACACTGTAATGGGAAAGGCATGGTTAGCAATAATACTGAGCAATAATATTCAGGCCTAGAACGTATCCCCTACACCAGTATCACCAGTCTTGTGCTGTCCAGTTTTGGTGAGCACATATTGCTTGTAGCTTCAGATTCCTGTTCTTAGTTGACAGGAGCATTACCCGGTATGATCCTCCACTGCTATAGCATATCTGCTTCAAAGTTTGATCTTTTGTGTATTCAGAGAAGTGATTATTTAACTACTGTTGCCTCTCTATAAGCTTAAAGTGGATGAGCATGTCTGGCAAAACAACCACACATTCAAAGTCCAGTAAAATCTCCTTTCTTCGTCCTTTGTACCAGGTTAGATCATTACATGCATGTTAGCTGGCTGAAGCAATTATAAGTATGCATGAGGATTCTGGCAGTGAATTGTTGTGTTCTGTTCAGGGGCTGGTTGAAGTGGGTCAGAAATCATAGGATAGTCATATGTTTCAGACTGGTTGAGAAAATGGTGCTTCAGTTGGCTGGGTTTAAAGTGTTTCACCTACCAGTTAGCAAACAGCTGTTTACTGTCATCAAGGGATAATACCACAAACAACAGGCTGGTGGGCTACTTATGCTTGTGCTGTGGTTGCTCCCTCTGTGAGTTCCGGAGAAGACAATAGTTATAAGATACAAAAAGCTAAAGTGAAACTAAGCGTTAAAGTAAAGTTAAAAGATGCCACTGCATTTTTTTGAAGACTGCACACATACACATTTGCGAAGGTTGCACACTCCATCATTTCAGAGTGCTTCACTCTGCATAGCCAAATACCTTTGCAAATGACACAGTCACAGACAGAGACGGTGTGGTGTTTTCTTTCACTTGAAAACAGGTGTGTCTGTATGAGTCATGGTCCCAGAAAATAAAAGTGTCTATAACGTCAGTTAATGTCTATCTTAAACATCTATTTTCATGAATTCTGCATGAAAAACAATTAACAAAAGACTATCAATGGGAATAAAAAACACTTTTCACTGACCTATAACAGTATGGTAAACGTATTAGAAAGTCAACTAGGCAGCCAGAGTCTGGAATGTCTGCTACTGACTACCCATCAAAGCAATATGCAAAAGTGAATTTCTTCCTGTATGGACATGCTTTTAGACATTCACTGTTAAATGAATGACTAAGTTAAAGGAGGGGGTTCTTGCTGTCAAAAAGTCCACTGAATCTTTGGGAAGACATAAACAAAAGGTTTTTGTGCCAAATGCTGATCACACACTGAGTCAAACAGTCAAAATTAAGGTAAAAAAAATTGTCTCAGAATCAGTTTCCTCACCAAATCCAGATTTTGTGCCTCCATTAATTACACTAAGATTGCTGTTGCTCTTTTGTAACCTATGGCCATTGGTATTTGTAATTTATAAATATTATATCATTATTATTTATTATTCATAACGGTCATGATCAGAAGAAGAAGAATTTATTAATTATAATACATTGGGAATCTGCTTTATCACAGTAGCTAAAATATGAAAAAAATCATGTATAATTAAGTGCATGGCCAAAAACAAACACATGCTGAATTTCTCAGTAAGTTATCAAGTAATGTTGTGAAATTTGTAATGGAACCAGAATGGTTCCACAACAAACATGAAAACACAGGGTGTAAGGATGGAGAGGTGTGTCTGTCTGGTTTTTCAGGTTAGGCTTCTCTGTTATGTCCCTGATCTTCTTCCTTTGTCCTCTGTGCTTAACTAAGCTCCCTCCCCACCCGAGCTTTTACAACATTGCCTTTATAGTTTAAAGAAACCTGTTGTAGATTACCATGAGAAATTACATAAGCCACTCAAACAAAGACGATGTCTTTCACAGAGGACTAGAGAACCTTTAAATTTTGTGTCGTTTTGGTAGCTTTACAACATTATTTGAAAACAATGAAGTGATGATTCATGTAGAAATATACTTTACTGTAGCTAAATTATAAAACACTTACTTCTGCTAGACCACATTATCAATAAAAGTGCCATGTATTTTATAAATGAACTATAATGGCAAAAAGACTGTAAAATATCTGTGTATGTATATAAAACATTATAAATAAATGCATGTGTTAGAATTTATTTAAAAAAAAGCAAGCACACTGTATTATTAATTAATTAATTATTAATCCTTATGATTAATTGCAGAACCCACAATATGTTTCTGTGTCACGTTACCAGCTTTATAGTTGTGTGGACTGAATTAATGTGATGTTTAGTTACACAACCACACAAAGGGGCGACCGTGGCTCAGGGGGTTGGGAAGCGCATCTGTAACCGGAAGGTCGCCGCATTTTGCAAAAACAAACCAAGAGTTTCTCACAGCAGAGAAACGGGATATTCTTCGATGGCCAAGTGTCTTGTTCTCACCCCAATAGACTATGCTATTATTTATTAAATAAAAAAACACAATGTAGAAAGACCCACAACAACCAGTAGCTTAAGGTGGCTGTGAAAAAAAAGACCTTACATGACTGAACATGTATTACTTGTTTGGAAACCATTCAGATGCCATGTTAACAGTTCACTGGAATTCTCTTCTGCGGGAAAGAACAAAGCTGTGACAGGTTGGTTGTTAAGTCTTGTTGTTTTTATGTAACATAACACTCATTTCCAAGAAGGAAGTGGCTCAGCAGTCAATTCCATTGAATTATATCTCTTCTGTCGAAGCCATAACACAAACTACATCAGCTAATAAAATATAAAAAAACACAAATATAACAACACTGTCTGGGTGCAGCGGAATCATGCTTAACCAGCATGTATGTGTCATCAATGGAAGTCCCCCAGTGTATGATAGTGCCCTGGTTTAACCTCCTAAGACCCGAACTCTTCCACGGCATGCATTCTTAATTTCTCTTTGATATTTGGGCTGATTGGGACCTGATGAATGTATTTATTTTTTTACCGAATTTTTGTTTCTAAGAAAAATGAGAGCCACATGTGAGGATATTCATTTAAAATTGTGATAGAACAGTTGCAGTATAATGTCCTCGTAAGTGGATATCAGGCCCTTGTAGAGCAAGATTTAGTATTTTGGTCTAATTAACCCAAAAGGTGATGTTGCCAGGTCCTAGGAGGATAATGATGAAATAATATGGGAAATGAATATTAAGTCTTATCTGTACAACTATATATATTTTTAAATATATGTGCAAAAATCTTTATGCATGTTATTCTTTTCAGCTCCATGTCTACTGTATAAATACATATATGATTACATACATACATATATATACAAGAGTGTGTCTGTGTGTAGTGTATATGGCTGAGTCTGGGTCTGAGGTTTGCTGTGTCTTGACTCCTGTGGGACATTGTCATGGAGGGTGGAGGGTTGCCACTCCGTACCAAGCTCAACTGGTTGTTGGTGCTCTCCAGTTTCTTTGTCTTCTCCTCTCTTATTACGAGTATAAGTTTTTTATAATCTGGTAGGACATTGCTAATGACTTTAATTTCTGTATTTTTAAAAGCCAGCTGTCAATAAGCTTGAGTGGGATCTTTGGTTCAGGTCACAACGTCATTCATATTTTTAAAACAAATGTAGAAATGAAAAACATTTTCACTTTGGTTCTGAATGCTGAAATGAACAAGGGAGTTGAGGGAGTGAAAATAAACCCTACATGTATTAAGTGAAAGTTTTTAGTGCGTGTATAGCACTATCTTGTGCCAGTACAAAATGCGACGTCACTGGATTCATTTGGTGCACCAGTAGTACACTGGACTGGCAAGCTGGAATCAGACAGTGTTTGATTTTTTAGCAGAAAACTGACTGAATTTTTGATTGGTAAATTTAGATATTCCTTCATTTTTCTACTCATTTATTCACTGAGGTTGTCAACCTGCAAATTGCTCTTTAAATCCATTTTCTAAATCATTGTCCTCAATAGGATCAGATATGAGAATTAAGCAGGAGATACTCATTCCCTGACCACAAGCAAACGCCTTCCCGGAGAATTCTAAAGAAAGACATCAATCCCATAGTGCCGACTGACATTGATATTTTACATTACTGCCATCTTGTGATTGTCTCTTGAAGTCAGCTAGACCAACAGCTATTGAACTTGCTGCTCTATCATTTTTGTGGGTGTGTTTCCTGTTGAAGGCTGGAACAAAGGCAAGGTGAGAGGGCGGCTGCATTTTATGTCTACTAGCGTATGTCCATTATAAATAAACCAGTCCTCTTTAACAAGAGACTGAAAAGACCCCGGTGTGTTAGAAGTTGCCCCTGTCTCTGCTTTCACTGCTTTGACATCAGTTACTATTTGTGCATTATCGTGTACATGCACAGATGTGTATGTGCAAATGCAAGTAGAGAGGCAAATTACTCTGTATTTTTTCATCTCAAGTAATGCAAACATGTCAACATGCTTAAGAACAGTGTTAAAAAAAAAAACCCTGTTGAATTTACAATAAAATACTTGCAGCTGTGGTTGCCAGAACTTCACTGTAAAAATATTTTACAACACATAAGAAATTACAGATGGCTGGCAGGCATAGATTTTGCAGTCAACAACCGCTTATGGTAAATGACATAGTAAAAAACAGATACAGCCAATTGTAAACCAAGACGCATGGTTAAACTTTAAGTTTTTACATTTACATAGTCTCTCTAATCCAACTGTGTGTCCAATATGCAGATAAATAAGTGGTGAGGTTTTGTTTAAAACACCATGCCTGCATGTCTACATCAATATGAAGAATAATTCATGGGAGAATAAAGAAACATGACAAAAACTAGCCACTTGCCAAGGAACAACTGGAAGAACTGATCCAAGCAGTCCTTCTTCCAAAGACGGTGGCTGTCATGAAATGCAAGAGACACCAATGAAATTCAGCATGTGTGGCTAAAGGAAACGAAGCAGCTGACCAGGCAGAAAGAAATGGAGGTCTTGATGGAAGAATAGTGGCACCAGCAAAACTCTGTCAGCTTTTAATCAAGCAAGTGTGTGTCAATAAAAAGCTAACTCAAAGAAATATGGAGGAGTTGTGGTAGCACATTGTGAGTAACCACGAAGCTGAGTGTGTCACCTGTAATGACCACAACTCGAAACAGGTGTTCCATAGGAAAGTTTTCGGTCCCAGATGCCCCATTCAAGGACATCGCCACTGATTTTACTGACATGAGAACACAGAACAAAGGGATACCAATATCTACTGGTAATGGCGGACAGATTCACCGACTGGGTGGAAGCAATTCCCTGCGAGAAAGAAGATGCAAAGACTGTAATAAAATGGCTGAGGAATGAATCAATAGCCAGATATGGAGCACCAAGAATCAACAGGTAATGCATCACATTTCAATAATAAGCATCTATCAAAGTTGAGAGAGCCCTAGGCATAACAGACCGATTTGGGGCAGTATATCATCCGGCATCTCAGGCCATTGTAAGCACACCAAACCCTGAAAAGACAAAATGCCAAAATACGTATGCCACTACACTACAATGACATGGGTAGATGCATTACCATTGGCATGAATGTTTTTGGGATTCACACCACATAAGTAGACAAATTTGACAACACCTTAAATGATGACATTGGTGTGAATTTTAAGAGACTGTGAGGCCTGTGTTTGAAAAACACGCAAAGGATTTCAGCGAGACATCTGCAACAGTCTACTTCATCCACTAGCTGTACAAGGTATTTGTTATAATTGTCTTGTAATATTGTGCAAATTTATAATCTATGGTGTTCTAATTATTTTATACGTTAATTTCAAATGCACAAGACTATAAGGTTATTCCTCTAGGATCTCCAAAGTGGGAGGTTACTTTTAAATGACTGAAGTGCCTAAAGCATTTGCGTTTTATGTTTGTAGTTTTCACAGTGTTAAAAAAAATTAATTAAAAAAAGCAAAGCGCCTTTCTTGAAGAAGCAGTGCTGTGTTGTCATTTTGGAGATACAGTAAAAACTCGCCCTAGCCCGCGCTGGTGAGAAGCTGCTGGTGGCAGCAGCAGTGAGTGACAGTACAGCGGTGCGACGCAAGAGGGCGCCATCACACAAGCTCACTGTTCACAAACAGCCAAGCACAGCAGCAGCAACGTTGGGTAACTGGATTAATGTGAAAATTAACAAAGGGCAGTGTTTAAAGTAGAATAAGAGTGGTTAAATTCAAGTTTAAAGATCCACAATAAGTTTGTCAAAGGTTACTTAATTTCTACTGTGTGTTTGCTTAAGGTCAAACTATATGTGAAGTTTACAAAGTTCTTTAAGTTAAAGTACATCTGTATTAAGAGTGAAGCTCATTACAGCTAAAGTATACAGTAACAGTAATCCCAAAGTAATACTTGAGATACATATAATAAGTTACAAATTTAAAGAAGTATTTTATAATTGAAACATAATGCATTGACTGACATTTAACTAGACTAACAAGATGGTTGACAACGATCATGAAGAGCACTGTGCTGTTCCACCTACTGACTGAAGCAGAAGAAAATGATGCTGAGCAACTTACAAAACGGCAGACCGTTTGTAAAAGCGAAAGAGTAATAACTAACTGAAAAGGGTAAAAAGCTTCAAGAGAAGAAACTTGAAAATCTCCAATACATATATGCAGTTGTTTTTGGAAAATGTAGATATGAAGAAAAGTAATATTAAGAAAAGAAGTTTCAGAGAATGAACTGAATGAGCTGATTAACAAAGCAAATGTCACCTGCGAAGATGTACAAACCATTTATGAACAAATACACCAAATACAAACCCCTGCTGCAGATGCAAGGCACAAAATAGATGCATGTACATCACTTTCCTCATTCATTGTTAAAAGAGCTGAAAAACAGCCAAAGGCCCGATGCTGGGCTGTGCTTAGGATCTGAAAGTATTAAAGCAAGGTCAAAATCACGAAGGTCTAAAAGTGGTTCAGGTCGGTCATACTCACAAACAATCGAAGCGATGGAAGCAGAGGTTGAAGTAGTTGCATTTCAAGAAATATTAGCAGTCATGGAGGAGCAAGAAAGGGAAGCAGCTGAACTACAAAAACTGGAACATGAAAACTTGGAAAGGCAGCAAGCGATGGAAAAGCAGTGCAGAGAGATCGAACGCTTGGAAGAGGTTAAAAAATTTAATGCTACAAGAGCTAAAGCAAAAGTTTATGAGGAAGGTGAAAGAACAGGCATGTTCAGCAACAAAAGTCCCCTTAAGCTCCTTAATAAACAATTCGTAGGAACACACAGGAATTGGCCGAGACAGTAAATAAGCTTCTCCCCATGTCAAAGCAGAAACCCTCCGCAACAACAGTCCTCTCCTGAAAATGCTTTCAACATAGGGGACACAGTATCACAGAAAGCAGCCCCCATAAAAGTCAGGGCAGCCGGCACCACCCCTCTGAGCTTGGCAGGAGAGGCGGGGGCTGCAGCAGGGGAGAGGACAGTGGATAATTTTGACTTAATCGATTCAACTACCTGAGCAACACAGTCGAGCCTCTGAGTCATGAGTGCATCTTGGGCTCCAACGAATTGCAGGGCAGCTGTGTGTTCTCTTAAAAGGCACCCCTGCTTATCCAGTGCTGTTCTGACCAGGTCTGCTGACAGATGGATAGATTATATAGTCAAGTTTTAGCAAACAGCATGTGTAGAACTCAAGTGCCAGACACAGGCAGGACAGAGAGCAGTGGAGTGCAGCTTGAGATTCTTCATTCACTTCGAGAACTTGAACATGAATTAACTTAGGTGAGCTCTACTCACTTTAAAGAAAAGTAAACATAGAAACAAATTTTACTTAAACACAAGGCTGAGCTCAACTGAATCCAATTAAAATGGAGAGAGACACACATGAGGAGCGGAGGATGGTAACGAGAGACCAGGAGAGATCTGTGAGAGGAGATTACAAGTTAGACTGGGCAGAGAATCCAGGAGATGAGTTAGGTAATATTATCCAGAGGATTATCACGAGAACACCTTTACTTGAGATCCAAGCTAGTGGGGAAGGGGAGGATGCCAGAAAACCTTGAATCCATGAGGCGGCTGGTGGTGGGTGGACAGGCAGGTGAGCATGGGAAGGCACTGAAGAGCAGCGACAATATTCACTTGGCCTGCTTCTTCAGTTCCCTTCATTTGCCTGCTGTCTCCTGGATCTTCTGACCCTCCAGAGTAAGCCTTGCCATCACTTGAGCCATTCACAGGTGAGCTAGGGCACGTGTCCACAATGTATGCATGTTTTTAAGCAGTTACAGAAAACAAATGCCACTGACTTTGGACATACATCAGATTTTTATCGTTAATAGTTTTTTAGAGCATCATGTTCAAACACTGTCTCAGATATCAGTGCAGCATTTTATGACCGAACCAATGAAAGAGTGAGCTGTGAGTAGGAGAACGCTGTGAAGCAGAAGCTCCGCCCTCTGGGAGTCATTCCGAATAACAGTTAGTAGTTGAGCTCCGGTAACCAAACCGAACGCTCCTCCTGCTGGTTTGTCTAAATTTTCGCTTCTTTGTTCTTTTTGTGTCTGGTCCAAACCGTTCGACACGGCTCACTGTGGAGAGAGCGAAAGAAGAGCGCTTACCTCGAAAAGTTTGCTTTGACGAGAAAGAGCGGGTCCAGTTCTACTGCGGATTGACGGCGAGGTCTTTAACTTAAAGCAGCTCCAAACAAACCTAGAAAACTAGTGAGGTCTTTGCAAAGGGCGCAGTGGATGAGTAGTTCCTCTGTCATATTCCAAAGTTTGTTAGACAGCAGCAGACTGTAAAAGTATTCAGCATTACATAAAAGACGCAAAAAAGGCATGAATCCTTAATGAGAACTCCGGGGAGTGAGCAGACTCTCCAGACTTGTGCACTGCGCAATAAAGTGGGACTGAGTTCCAGGCAGAAAGCTGGAGAGCAAGACGTATATGGACTGATTGGCTGTGTGCACGCTGCCCTGGTGTGATGCTCATTTGGTTCTGTTTGAGTGAAAATGAAACTTTGGGACAGTTTGTCCCACTGGACCCGAATTTGGGACAGTTTAACGGCTTTTGCGGTCAAGCTTTAGCCGTGGACATTTTTTTTCTTCCTCAAACAAGAGGCAGTTGATGTCGTCGCATATCAATATGAAATGGATTATTATCAGTTTGTTTTCTTGGAAATAAATTCAGTTAAAGCTTTGAGAGCGGGAATATGAAGCCAGTGAATATTGAGTATTGATCTTACGTGGATATAAAGTGCACAGATTATCTTTGCTTTTCCTTGAAAACCCTGGTTCGGGGAATTCTCTCTGCGGGTCACAGTGCGCTTAGAGCTCAAAGAAGAGACGCGGATGTTCGCTGGGGCGCAGCGTGCAGCGCCGCTGCACATGGAGCGCTTGGGGCGGCCGCCGCTGATGTTGCTCGGTCTGCTACTCCAAATCTGTTCCGCCGTTACCACTGATCGCATGAACTCCGACCGGTACGCGGTCTATTGGAACAGCTCCAACCCTAGGTAAGACCCAGACTGGGCTTTTACACAGAGTGCGTATTGAGTAGAACACGGGAAGTGCCAGAAATCATCATTAAAGGAGGGAAAATAAATGGGACTCAATATTATAATGATCCTTTGCGCATTCGGTGAACATAGTTTGTAAAAAAAAAAAAAAAAAAACCAAACAAAACGCTTATTTATACCAAATGTTAGCTTTGTTAATGAAAGCGAGTAGCAGCAACATCGCAGGGCTGCATGTTGAACTGTCCGAGGTCACACAGCCAGAAAGTGAGCCCATTATCCGCATCTGAAAACTTTCTAGGGCTGTAACAGAAACGTTTGTCAAAAGGGAGCAAAGACGGTTAGAATCGTAAAATTTGTCACAAACAGATGACACTGTTCACGAGATCAAGATTTTTAATAAATAAACCGCAGGTGCGCTTTCAACATCCATACTACCATCATCCAACATCCATTCTTAGTCTTCTGACAGAGAGCACAATGCCAAATGAGCTACATAAAATATATATCAAATAATTCGTGTATGCCGAGAGTGAAGGCTGAGCTGATAAACTAAAGGAATTTTGTAGAAAGTGCACTTGTAATTTCTAACGACTGTCCATGGAGCTTAATATAAATTCTGTTGCCGCAATGTCAGCAACATCAAAGAAAAAACGTAAAAAACAAAAATGCCAGTGAAAGCTATTCTCGGTTCAAGGGGTCTCTAAATTTTCTTGTTTTTGTTTTTTCAATATTTAGTTTACAGAGGAATCAAACCATTTGAATCTGGAATAACAAGATGTGTTCTGTGTTCTGCTGAGTAATCAGCAGCTGTTTTGCTAATGGTGATCTTTTCTTCTGCAGGATTATACAGACCTCTTAGATCTCTGTCGCTTTTCAGCAGTTGGTTGGACAAAATATCTGAACATATGAAATGTTTTAAACATTTTCTGACATTTATTAACAGCATGATTCATGATAATTGTTGTCAGTATAACTTTTTTCAATCAGTCATTCCGCAATGAAAAACAAGACAAGAGAAACAAGAGAATCCACTGCATCTTTGCGGTTGACAAGTTAAAGTTGACACCTTGTAATCCAAATATTGGATTACAGTAAAAATGATAACCAAAAAACTGAAATTTTGGTCACAATTTTGTTTTAAAGATGTGAGTAATGATAGCGGTATTATAAAAGTCTGCCTGTGTCAAAAACAATTTTGATCTAAATACAAGTCTAAATAATCAGTTTCTGTTTTCAGCTCCTTTGATGTTTTTGCTTTCACACACGAAATTACATGTGAACTCAAATCTTAATGTGCTTTGCACTGATGGTTGTACAAAAATTATATTTGGGGCAAGTAAATTTGTTATATAATTGAAAGTTTTGAAAAAAAAAATGGACTGAATAACTTAAAATGAAAGTTGCAGACAGTGAAATGTCTTTCTCTGAGAAAGGTCACATAACCCTAATGTTAGAAATAACTGCAGCTACCACAAAATACAGACAAAGAAAAGAAGCAGACATCCTAAATGAATGTGTTAAATGTCCAGAGTGGTAAAACTGACCCTGATTTGACTAACTGTGGAATCATTTCTCAAGTTGTTTTTCAGTAACATTTTCAAGACTTAGGTGTATTATGTGCCTGGCAGCAGAGCATTGATGACTGTCCATTCTGTCTTCTGATTGGCTAAATGGTATCTGAACAAAGCAATAGCAGCGTGCAGTGTTCGCAAATCATTGTAATATTTTAGGGATTTATTATTTTCATTTTGAGGTGTAAGAGAAAGAAAAATGTTCAGATTTTACTTTTGTAAATTAAAAAATGAAGAGTTTAAGAGATGCTGAACAGAAATGTTATTGAAGAGGAAACATGTCTCACATTTCAGTTCTCAAAGAGAGCCTGTAGCAGGAAAAGCTCTTAGATTCCAGCCTCATAACATGTTTCCATATGCACATGCTGTTTACATCTGGAGGACCATATCTCAGGTTTCCAAGTGCATGATCTGCGCTTTAGTGTCCTTATAATATTCCTCTAATAATTGAGGAGTAATATTCCAGTTTGGCCAGTTTATTATAATTTATGCTTTCACTTGAATACCAAAATATTTTAAGTGATTCCTTTAATTTGAAAGGTCTCAAAGCGTACAGTTCTGTGAATTTAACTTTGATCTAAATATCACTTAAACAGTTGAGGTGTAACAGTAAACATGATACCTGGGAGACAAGGTTGGCCAATGACAATATGGCGTGTTCACACTGCAGAGAAAGATTTCAGTGACGATGGAAAATTACAGAACAAAACGCCTTCACTTCTTTCTTTGTAGAAGGGAATTTATTACATGTACAAATATGTGCACTTTTCCCACATGTTCCAGATGTGATTGAAATTTTGCCAGAGTTGATACTCTGGCATGTTTTGGGGAATCGCAGCTTTGCTGAGCCAAAAATGACATCAAGGCTTTTGTTCAGTTTTTTGAAAAGACATCCCCAAAAGTTCCACATCTTGGGGGCAAGAATCTGAAAATGTTTGAGAAATTTCCACAATTTTATAGGAAAAAATAAGAAAATATTCCTCAGCATTTCCTCTCTTGGCTCTTTTGGTTATTGATAACGAAGTGTTTTCATCTCCAAATATCATTCGTTATCAAACTTTTAGTTTTTTTAGAAGATTAAGTCATATTTTCTGTCCTTCCAGAAAATCTGACATTCATTTGCTAAGGTAATCAGAGGAACATGTGTGCTAACATTTGTACTAGTAATTTATTAACAGTTCACGTTATTAATCTCCTTTTTGGTTTTTCTTTCAATTAATTTTTTGTAAATTAAACATCAAAACAATAAATGTCCAGTGCAACCTTGTTGATGTCTTTTCATCCATTCACAATTCCAAAATCACAAATATTCAGTTTACAATTACATGACACAAAGACAGGAGAACAAAGAAAAACAGGAAATTGTGTCATCTGAGAGGCTGGAATACTACAATATTCAGTCTTTACTGGCTAAAAACCGATCGAAATAATCAAATACTTTTTTGTCAACTGATAAGTAAAATTTTTTCATCAAATAACACTTGCCGAACGTCCCGTGGTGTAATTAGTATGCAACACGAACGCTAAAACAAAAGTGGACGTCGAGGCGACGATATACCTGCTGCTCAGTCACAGACAACTGTGGGCTTTTTGTAGCCATTTCCCTCAATGCCGGGTTTCAAAAATGTCATTTCACTTCAGCTCTCATGACTCATCGAGTGACGCTACTGATCAGTTGGTGGCATGCAGTCTGACGACGTCACATTTATTATCTACCTTAAGACCTGGATGACCTCAAATTCCCTGCTTCTAAATTCAGAAAAAACTGAGAATATTGTACTTGGGCCTTAAACATGGTATCTAACTAGATACTGACTTTAAGTGAGATTACTTTGGCCTCCAGTAACACTGAGGAATCTTGGAGTCATTTCATGTATTATCATGAAGATATGTCCTCTAGCTGACCAAGCAACTATTTTTTTGTTTTGTTTTTTTTAACCACTCACAACCAGCCAAGGGAATGTTCATTTTTCTTTGGCAAGCAACAGTTGCCAGGCAGTCACCAATTGGCCTCTATGCCTGTGTGACAGAGGCCCAAGTTCAGAATCAGAAATGGAGCATGTGGAGTGAATGGGCGACCAACTCTGACAGGGGGGCTCAGATCACAAAAAAAAAAAAAAAAAAAAAACCCACA
This sequence comes from Perissodus microlepis, assembly GCF_051167445.1. Classification (NCBI taxonomy): domain Eukaryota; kingdom Metazoa; phylum Chordata; class Actinopteri; order Cichliformes; family Cichlidae; genus Perissodus; species Perissodus microlepis. The sequence goes on along the minus strand of NC_140477.1, from coordinate 23,393,287 downwards.
TATGTGACCTTCTTGAATAAACCTGTACACTGTGCAACCTTTACAGGCTACATAACAAATTTAAGAATAAAGAACCTGCTTTAAATGGCATCATGCTACAGTTTGCATAATTACAACCATGCACTCACTATGGAATTAGTAAGTGAGGGCAGCTATGAAGAGAAGTGGAAAGACAGTTGGTCCAGATGACATACCTGTGATGTGAAGAGCTCTAGGAAAGAGGGCAGTTGGCTTTTTAACTAGTCCAGGAGAGTGAGAGGATCCCTGACGAATGTACTGCTATAGAGTTTCAGAACAAGGATTATGTGAAGAGCTATAGTAATTGCATAAAGCAACTTGGAGTTAGTATCTTTTCCAAGGATATTTGGCATGCAGGGATCGAACCACCAACCTTCCTGTTAGTAGATGACCTGCTCTACCTCATCAGTTACAGAGAGGTGACTGTCGTATAGTTTCATGTGGAGAGAGAACAAGAACTGTGGCCAACTACGTGTGTTTAAATAGTGTCTATATGACATGAGGGGTACTTCTGAAAGTCTGACCTGTGAAGGATCATAAGCTCCAAAAATAATGTCATTGTCAATTATGCTAGTTACTTTGATTGCTGCAGAAGCACTAAAATACTGAACCATTAACTTGAGCTGCAGTAACTTATTGGCAATGTCGGTCTTTAAACATTTCTTTAACAAATATAAAGTTGTAAAAACGTATCAGTACACGCTTTTTCAACAACAGTATTCAGCTGATGAGGTGCAGTCACCAGGATCCCCAAAGCTCATCAATAACACCCATGCTGCCTATGTTTATTATTATAAAAATATTATAAATAAAGGCAGCTATTATTATTAATATGATGTGTTTAGTACAATCAGTATTATAAATTAAGATATGTTAAAAGAGGAAAAATGAATAATCTCAAGATTAATCCATTAAGGTTGTTGCTGGATAAGACGAGAGACAAGCTCCTCTTGTTAAACATAGAATATAACTGCTATGAAACTTTAGATGCTAGTTCAACCTGACTTAATAGTTGTAATTTTTGATCTGTTGTGTTCTCAGCTCACTGAATCATTTTGTGTAGATTTGCTGCAGTTTTCTGTAACCACACTCTCTCCTCATACTGATGTGAATAGGCGATATGGCCTAAAATCCATATCACGGTATAATTTGAAGCATGTGCGGTAACGATATATATCGCGATATATTTTCTTCTGTATAATGTATTTTACACAATATAAGGCACACTTAAAATCCTTTAATTTTCTCAAAAATCGACAGTGTGCCTTATGTATGAATTCTGGTTGTGCTTACTGATCTCGAACCAATTTTATGTAGTAAACGGTGCGTAGAAATCTGTCAAAAATGTTTTAGTACGACTCTGGTAAGCTATGAAGGCGCACCGCTTGATGGATTGCCTGAGCATTACAGCTCCCGTAGTCAAGAGCCTTGCGGAGTAATCTGGGTCCAAAACCCCGTCTTCTTTAGGTTCCGAAGTCAAACGAACACTGCGGCATCACTGAGAGTTAAAAACTGTATAAATTCTTTCATCTTTAATAAAATGCTGCTTTACCAGGTGTAACAATTAAGTTTAACATCCAGGCATTCATGAAAACAGAATTTATTAAATTTAACGGCGTTAGAAGTTAGCAGGAAGTTAGCGCACTAGTTTCCACCTAAACATGATATAGCATGTTCTGACTGAGAGATTTCTAAAAAAATTAAAACATACAGCTCTGCTATCATTTCCAACATAAATGAAGACAGAAAACTAAACAGCAGTGACTTTTGTAGGATTACTGAAGTCGGACTACCTGGTATATACAGGGAGTGAAGAATTATTAGGCAAGTTGTATTTTTGAGGAATAATTTTATTATTGAACAACAACCATGTTCTCAATGAACCCAAAAAACTCATTAATATCAAAGCTGAATGTTTTTGGAAGTAGTTTTTAGTTTGTTTTTAGTTTTAGCTATTTTAGGGGGATATCTGTGTGTGCAGGTGACTATTACTGTGCATAATTATTAGGCAACTTAACAAAAAACAAATATATACCCATTTCAATTATTTATTTTTACCAGTGAAACCAATATAACATCTCCACATTCACAAATATACATTTCTGACATTCAAAAACAAAACAAAAACAAATCAGCGACCAATATAGCCACCTTTCTTTGCAAGGACACTCAAAAGCCTGCCATCCATGGATTCTGTCAGTGTTTTGATCTGTTCACCATCAACATTGCGTGCAGCAGCAACCACAGCCTCCCAGACACTGTTCAGAGAGGTGCACTGTTTTCCCTCCTTGTAAATCTCACATTTGATGATGGACCACAGGTTCTCAATGGGGTTCAGATCAGGTGAACAAGGTGGCCATGTCATTAGTTTTTCTTCTTTTATACCCTTTCTTGCCAGCCACGCTGTGGAGTACTTGGACGCGTGTGATGGAGCATTGTCCTGCATGAAAATCCTGTTTTTCTTGAAGGATGCAGACTTCTTCCTGTACCACTGCTTGAAGAAGGTGTCTTCCAGAAACTGGCAGTAGGACTGGGAGTTGAGCTTGACTCCATCCTCAACCCGAAAAGGCCCCACAAGCTCATCTTTGATGATACCAGCCCAAACCAGTACTCCACCTCCACCTTGCTGGCGTCTGAGTCGGACTGGAGCTCTCTGCTCTTTACCAATCCAGCCACGGGCCCATCCATCTGGCCCATCAAGACTCACTCTCATTTCATCAGTCCATAAAACCTTAGAAAAACCAGTCTTGAGATATTTCTTGGCCCAGTCTTGACGTTTCAGCTTGTGTGTCTTGTTCAGTGGTGGTCGTCTTTCAGCCTTTCTTACCTTGGCCATGTCTCTGAGTATTGCACACCTTGTGCTTTTGGGCACTCCAGTGATGTTGCAGCTCTGAAATATGGCCAAACTGGTGGCAAGTGGCATCTTGGCAGCTGCACGCTTGACTTTTCTCAGTTCATGGGCAGTTATTTTGCGCCTTGGTTTTTCCACACGCTTCTTGCGACCCTGTTGACTATTTTGAATGAAATGCCTGATTGTTCAATGATCACGCTTCAGAAGCTTTGCAATTTTGAGACTGCTGCATCCCTCTGCAAGATATCTCACTATTTTTGACTTTTCTGTGCCTGTCAAGTCCTTCTTTTGACCCATTTTGCCAAAGGAAAGGAAGTTGCCTAATAATTATGCACACCTGATATAGGGTGTTGATGTCATTAGACCACACCCCTTCTCATTACAGAGATGCACATCACCTAATATGCTTAATTGGTAGTAGGCTTTCGAGCCTATACAGCTTGGAGTAAGACAACATGCATGAAGAGGATGATGTGGACAAAATACTCATTTGCCTAATAATTCTGCACTCCCTGTAATGTTGTGCTACGTGATCGCTAGCAAAACAGCTACATTAGCATAACATTAGCACAGTGAAGCTGAAGGATGAACGCTAACTTTTTTTTCCACTTGATAAAAGTTAACGTGAGGGTTTCTGGTGGTTAGGGACAAATGCAATTGCATGGCAGGATGCTATAAATGGACCAAACTTCGACCAAAACAGGCGCAGCTTGATGACACCATCAACATGCGCTATCGCGGTAGAGCGGTATAGTGAAAATCTCTACCGTTGGCCAAATTTATATCGTTTCCACCGTATACCGTTTATACCGCCCACCCCTAGTGGAAAGCACTTTCAGTGCTCAATTAGAGTAAAAAAAGGCATAGATTATTTGAGCACCAAGGTTCTCCTTTCCTTAATTCACATGAATACTCCCTCATATCTTTTTTCATGTTAGGTTTTCCATCAAGGTCAAGAACATGTTTGGGTTTTTTTTTGGTTTTTTTTTTTTTACTATTTGACCAGAACTGTCTGAGAAGTCACAGGAGGAGAAGCTTTTTTATTTGTAAATGTTTACATGTGGATATCTGGGACTATGTCCCACTATGTCTAACAACTTCGTCATCACCTTTTCACTTGTCAGTGTCTCACCTAATTAAATGGCTTTTTGTGCTTTAGTAGAAAAAACTACATAGATTTTTCTAGTTTGTTGCCTGTTGGTCCTTCTCTCTGCCTGGTGGAGGAGAAAGGGGAGGTTTTGTTCAGAGAAACAGAAATTTATTTCTGCAGCAGCCATTTTCTTTTGTCACTTAAGTCTAGGCTCAGCCCCTTGTCCTCTCCTTGTCTCCCCTAACCCCTAGCTGTTGCCTTTACCCCAGTGTCCAGGAGGGGGACGGCGGCAGAAATATATTTTCCATAATGAGTAAAACTGCAAACTTCCCCAAACTCCATTCTTAATCAGTAGTAAGCTCATCATATTTTACAAATTCAGTAAAATACAACCGGGGAATCTGCAGATCATGTTTTGGTTTTCAGTTTTTGACAATTCCCTCAAAATTCAGCCGGACACACAGGTGGGGGTCATGTTGCTTGGAACACTAGAAAATTAGTGTAGGTTTAAAAAGGTTTAGAATTAACAAAATAAAATCCAAATATGCTACCAAAGGTACCAAGCTTCGTATTCTGTTCTCTGCATAAATCAAGGCTCCGAAATGGAGACTGTAATTGTAAAATATTTTAAAATTTGACAGAAGATTTTATTTACACATATATTTAAGACTAATCACATGCCAAACATTACAAATGTAAATGCTAAATTTAAATTGTTCGAACTCATCACTCACATCAAGGTGCTGCATTCTGTTCCTTGTTCACCATTCAGAGTCTAGGATGATTAAGCTTTAAGTCTGGTCTTCTGCGTTTCAGCTTGCAGAAACATTTAATGTTACAACAGAGACTGACAAATTGATAGTACAGCTTTATTTAGAATTCTATCTTTGCAAAGTGCTTTGCTAATTCAAATTAAGTGAAAAAAAGTGGCTTCCGTGAAGAAAAAGTAATGTAAATACACTGAAAAGGTCAGTATTGAAGCCACGGTGCAGTCTAAAGTGATGTCACATAATGAGATGGTGTCGGTACAATGGGTCTCATTTGGCGCTTTATAGGTACTCTACTTTTTCATCTTCAGTAAAGGTTGGGGTTATGTTGCTGTTTGTCAGACAGATGTGTATTTTACCTCAAAAATCATTTGTTGTACTTAAACATTTTAGTTACACTCAGTTTATAATTTCATCAGTGGACACTAGTTAGACCCAGCCTACGTCGGGGTCTAACTAGACCATTGCAACATGAAAGATTAAAGCCTGGTGTTTGGAGCCCTAATAATAAAAACATTATCGTTTGTTTTGTATGCCAGGAAATTGGCATACTTCTTCCAGGTTAATGTTGAGGTCTGTCAGCAGTGATGAGAGCGTTGCCAACTGTCCATGCAGCAGGAAACATGCCTCAGTTTTTTTTTTCTCTCTTTTGGTTGGTTGGTTGTGTGGACCAATGGCATGGTAGTGTGGCGTCAGCAGGGAGAGGCTTCTGTCAACTGCTCCTCCAGTTATTTTTACATTCTATCCTCTTTGTGTCTCAGCACTTCATCATGCTTTCTGCTCCCAGCTCATGCATTTTAATGTCTGACCCATATTTCATAGGATCTGTACACACACACACACACACACACACACACACACACACACACACACACACACCAGGGAAACTTTGAAGTCCTGGCTTGGGAAAAAAAGAAACAAGGTTGTGGGTGAAGAGCTGCAACCTTTCACTGTTGCTGATTCAATTTACACTGAAAAGCAGCAGAAAAACTGTGGATCAGGTTCAGATCAGGAGACGAGCAACCAAAACTGAAGATTTTGGCTTTAATTGCATCATTACTTAACAGCAAATGGGTTGTAGAAAATTTTTTTTAAGAAGCAGATGAGTTTCATCTCTGTTTCTGGCGGATGACTCGGTGGATGAGAGTCCTATCCTGTAACACGATTTACACATTCTGTCTTTGTGTATGAGCATTTACAAGAGAAGAAAATCCAGTCTTGTGTTTTTACCAGTCAGGATACCAAAAAAGTTCTTATTTTAAACAAATGAAAAATCATCAGGTAGCACAGGATTATTTCTTACTGAAGGAAGAATTCCTTGGCATCAGTCTCTCATTCGGCTCGTTGAGGATTATTGTACTGTGTTTCATGTTAGTGGAACAGAACAGGCCGCCGCTTGATATCTGTTGGATAGGAAAATCTAATCACTACTACCATTAAAATTAATCTTAAAAAATATTTCTATAAAATCAAATGAAACATGAATGACTACTCCAAAGAGAGAAAATCTGGCATTTGTATAGACTTGGATAGGGGTCTGCGGTGTAATGCAGAAATTGTTTCTGTAAATCCAATAGTACAAAATATTTTTGAGCTGAAGAATTTCTCTAAATATTTCCAAATAAATAGTTCAAATAATTTTCCCTAGCCTGGCAGATGCTCATAAATTCAAAACTAAAACTACATTTGATTTTGATAAAGTAAAAAATAAATCCTCCTTTAAAACGTCAGTTGAGAATTCAAGTTATTGCAATAGCTTTCATTTGTATTTATCTCCATGTCAGGTTTGGCTATGTTGCAAGTATCATGTGACCCAATAGCACAACTAAGAGACAAAACTAAAGTAGGCGGTTTTATTGCTTATTTTGCTGACTCAAAAAATTCAGGCCAGGGGAAAAGTAGTAAAAGAAAATTACAAGTAAAACACGGGAACACACAGTGTGAGGGAAGGACATGCGCCTCACGAGGAAGGCTGAGGGTGCGCTTTAATAGTCAGTTTTGCTTAGGACGGTTCCTCATTGAGAGACATGACCCAGATGTATCTGTGTGCCGGCCATAATAAGAGCTCTTCCAGTTATCCAAATGCTAAGGAAAGGAGCTTCAGTGCGTCCTTTAGCATAGGATACACTGGACTTTATGAAAGAGGAGGACAACACGCCGTCCCATAATTCATTGCAACAGACTATGTGACCATACATGAAAACAAACGACATAATAAACAAAGATGCATTGATCAAGTAAACTTTGAATTGTAACTGCATTTTCTATTTCGTGCCATAACCTGTTGACATATTTAGAATTTTTAACAAAAGTTTGTTAAACTCACAGCTGAATTCTGAACAACACACTGCTGGAATAAAAACTGCTTCTTGTTGTTTGCCTTGCATGAAGAATGTGTGAATGCTATATGAGCTCAAGATTATGATCTATATTAACTGATAAAAAATGTAAAGGTGCAGTAAAATCAATGTTCATTAGTAATAGTTGCTGTGTTCCAGTCTTTAAGATTAATTTGTACTTCAGGACAGCTGGGATAAGTGATTTCTATTACTGCAGTCATAGAAATCCTAAACAGGGAGGAGGAAAGGAGTTGCACTGGATCACAGCAGTAAAATATAAGAAGTGGATTTAGATGGCTTACATTTTGTAGGTTATTTTATAGGCTAGATTTGATATTGTGATTCTGTAATTTCACTTTATTATATTTATATAATTGATATTTATTTATAATTGTACTTTACTAAAAATGCATTTTAATTTGTTTGCAAAAATGCAGCCAGTTCACTTCAGTAAAGAGAGAGTGTGAATTAGGCTACGTTCACACTGCAGGCGAAAGCGCATCAAATCCGATTTTTTTTTTTTTTTGACCCTATGCGACCCATACCCGATCATGGTATGAAAGTGTGAACGGCACAAATCTAATATTTTCAAATCCGATCTGGGTCACTTTCGTATGTGGTACTGAATCCGATACATATCTGATGTTTTAGAAAGCGACTGCTGTTTGAACGGTCATGTCGCATTAAATCCGTCTTTTACGTCACTGACTACAAGACAGACGCCAATTAACAGCACCGGAGAAGCGCCCGAGGACGCTTCCTGGCCATCCCGTGTAGATGTTAGTGAAACTGTTGGGAAGACAATGTTGGACAAACGTGAACATTTTATTTGTACTGTATAATCTGCAGATTCTGACAGAAATCTGCAACTATCCTTTGAAGCACCGCTCCTCTCTAAAATAATGAGGATCATTATTAGGCCATATGTAAATAACAAAATAACTTTATAACTTAAAGCAAAAATTGGGAAACGTCCGAAAAAGTCCGAAACAAGTCTTTATATTAAGGGCCATCAGTCAAACAATACTGTTTGGTCTGGGTCTAAACAGAGTGCGTTGTGTGTGACGTCTTCTTTTGTGCATGCGGGCCGCTTTGAGGGTTCACACTAGAGCGCGTTTGCTGTCACATTTTATTTGTAGTGTGAACAAGCAGACAAAAAAATCAGATTTGATCAAAAAATCGGAATTGAGTATTAAGACCTGCAGTGTGAACGTAGCCTATGTAGCTCAAAAATCAGCAGACTCCAGGAGAAGCATGAGGGAGAGCGCTGCAGTCTTGCTAACCAAAATAATGCAGCGCAAATTCCGGTTTCATGCAAGTGTTAATTTCTAAAAGCTGCACAGCAATTCAGATAAAGGACAGGAAGCTGGAGGAGAATGAATATGCTTAAGTCTTCTGATAGAAGTCACTGAGCACTGTGAAGGGGTGTGAGGATCAGGACTCAGGTGCTGTGCAAGACTTATCCAGGTGACAGCTGCATTGTTACAAACTGTTCTATTATGTAAAATCGGAAATTGTTAGTAAATATGGTCCTAAATTTTCCTTCTTATTTAAAATTCCAACCTTTGTAATGGAGGAATATTTTTGACATCATGTTCTTGTTTATAAAACAACAGGGTTAGAAATATGGTGAAGTAAGATACATGTTTTTTTTTTTAGTCCATCTCCTGTACTTGTGGTTTTAACACGGCGGACATCCAGCATCACATTGTCAAGGAGAGACAGAGTGTAAGGCTGTTCCCATTCTCAGCACACAGCTCTTCTCTTTTCCTAAGTCCTTAGCAATTCTCCTATCCACTTTCCCTTGACCTCAATGACATTTTCATCAGAGTCACAGAAAAGAAGTTAGAAATAGGAGATAGGATGTACTTTTGGAATGCACCCTGAGACATTAATATATAGAGGAGGTGATTAGGGCAGAGTGGACACACCTAGGACACACACTGGGACTGAAGGATACGGTGATGACAGACTGGAGAGAAAAAGGGACGAAATGCAGAGAAATGAACATGGGAATAGAAACTGGGACAAAACAAAGACATGACTACATTTTCATCTTCAGATCCATCGTATGTAAAATACACAAGTAAGTTCATATTGATTTATCTAGAACAAAGAGAAAAAGGGGGATGAGGATGTTATCGAGTTATGGTTGAGATTGGTTAAACATAAACTCTGACCTGTATTACTGGATTTTTATGATTCTATGACCTTTTCTTCTTATCAGGTCAAAGTCTCGACTGACCTGATATGAAATCACTTTTTCTTTAAAATAATATAAAATTAAATCAATCCAACTGAGAAGAACTGATAGAAACTCATTAGGTTTTCCTGAAATATCAATTATATACAGAAGATCTTTTCCAAGGTTACAAGTGGTCTTACAACCACTGACAGTGGACCTGTCTGTCTTTGCCCTGTAAGACATTAGTGCAACATTCCCCACTGTTGACCAAAATATTTTATTACAGAGATTAGAGCATGCTGTGGGTATTAACGGTAGTGCAAAGATGTGATTCAAATTATATCCGTCTAATAGATGGCAATTTGTTAGTGTGTAAAGAGGACCCCCTATTTACACAGTGCACACAGTGCTATGACCAGTTCTGTTAAGATTATACATGCTTCCCTTGGGCAGTATCATTAGAAGGTATAGCATAGGTTTCACCAATATGCAGATGACACACAACTTTATCCATCCATGAAGCCAGATAACACACACCAACTAGTTAAACTGCAGTAATGTCTTAAAGACATAAAGACCTGGATGACCTGTAATTTCTTGCTTCTAAATTCAGATAAAACTGAGGTTATTGTACTTGACCCTAAAAATCTTAGAAACATGGTGTAAAACCTGATAATTACTCTTGATGGCATTATGTTGGCCTCCAGTAACACTGTGAGAAATCTTGGAGTTGTTTTTGACCAAAATATATCTTCAGTGTGCATATTAAACAAATAGTAGAACTGTTTTTTTTTTCATTTGCACAAAATCCCTAAAGTTGGAAACATCTTGTATCAGAGTGATGCTGAAAAAACTAGTTCATGTATTTATTTTTTGGTTGTAATTCATTATCATCAGGCTGTCGTAAAAACTCCTTGAAAAGCCATTAGTTGATTCAAAGTGACTCAGCAAGAGTAATGACAGAAATCGCTCCCTGTAAAATCTAGTATCAAATTTAAAATCCTTCTCATCAGAGCTCACCCTAATTTGGCCCGAGGGTGAGTTCTTGGGTTTTTTTTCTTCTGGAGTAATATCTATCACCCTGCAGTCAAAGCCAGATATTAGGATATGTTTTTGTTTTAAAAAGCAGCAGCACAAATTAAGTACAAATTAATCAAAAGCTTGCTCCAAATGTATTAAAAATGTAAGAAAAAAAAATGTATTGAGAAATTTTCTTGATATATCTAGTGCGGCTCCAAACACTACCTCCTGTTTGGAGCTGTAAGATGCATATTAAAACCTTGTCAGTATTTTTTTTTTTTTTAAATTATTGAGCTCTGATTAGATCTGACTTGTTGGTCATGACTGTTGCAGAGGTTGCAAAGAAAACTGTGTAAAACCAGCATGATCACTTGGTGTAAAATCAAGTGACCAGTGAATTTAAATAGGGGGAAACGTTGATTTAAAAATTCTCTGGCTCTCTTTCACTGCATGTCTTTTGTCTTGTTTCTTTCCCTTCCCCCCGAACTGGTCGTGGTAGATAGCTGCTCCTCCCTGAGCCTGGTTCTGCCAAAAGCTTCTTGCCATTTAAGGAGGTTTCTCCCAGTATTAGAGTTTATCTTACAGTCTAAAGAGTCATAAGGTGACTGTTGTTGGGATTTTGCACTAAATAAAACTGAATTGAAAATTGAGTTAAATTTTGCTTGATCAAAAATAATGCAATATCTGTTGAACAAACAGTCAAGTGTGTTGTTTTCACATTTATCTTAGAAAATCAAACATTTTTTTATATAGGATAGGATATATTTAGGATATAGTTTGATAATGAAGGGAAGCCAAATGTACTCTCTTTCCAGTCTCTGTCAGTACTCGTGCTGCAGCATTTTGGATTAACTGGAGGCTTTTCAGGGAGTTTTGGGACATCCTGATAATAACAGTAGTCCAGCCTAGAGGTAATAAGTGCATGAACTAGTTTTTCACTCTGAGACAAGATATTTCTGATTTTAGAGATGTTGTGCAAATGTAAGAAAGCAGTCCTACATATTTTTTTAATATGTGCATTGCAGGACATATCCTGTAATCCAGATCTTTATATCTTCAAGACATTCCTGCAGTATAACTAACTGGTGTGTGTTATCTGGGTTCATGGATGGATTAAGTTGTGTGTCATCTGCATAGCAGTGAAAATGTATGCTGTGCCTTCTGATGATACTGCCTAAGGAAAGCATGTATAATGTAAACACAATTTGTCCTAGCACAGAACCCTGTGGAACATGTACTCCATTTACATGAACAAATTAGAGCCTATTACATAGATATGAATCAAACCACTGCAGCGCAGTACCTGTAATACCTACAGCATGCTCTAATCGCTCTAATAGAATATTATGGTCCACAATATAATAGTGGGGCACAAGATACTAGCTGGCTGGGCATCCATGGAGTAATATAACCAAGTGGCTGCCATAGAATACAGGAACATTTGTTCTGAGTGTGACCTGGAAGTCCCAAGGTCCTTACGGTTTCGATAAAGGGAACGCCACGCATCGCAAAGTTCCTGCTGTATTGAGCTTGTCGATTTCTTCATCCAGTTCAAAGTGAGCAATCTAGGTCTTCAGAGAGTCACTAAAAAAGCGTGAAAGAATGAGGGGCCATATACACTTACAATACAGAACTCTTTGTTAAGTATACATAATTTAATGTATTCTTAAATTATGTAAGTATAGTTAAAGAGGAAGCGTGTATGCACTTTTGCGCATGTGTCCTATATGTCTGTGTGCGCTGTGAGGCTGTAGTGGATGTGCTGACGCTGAGTGCCTATGTGTGTGATCAGTAGATGTGGTTCTGATCTAGCATAGCTGGTTGCCGGTGGAGCCTGTGGGCTCGTTGCTGCGGCCCCCTCTGGCCTCTGCACCATGGCTGCTGGGTAACCGTCCGGGGGCTCTCAGATGTCTGGGAGCTGGGTGTCTACCATGCCTGCTTCATGTCCTGGGAGGCTATGGTCCACCCACTATTAGTTATTTACATGGAGAAACCTTCTAAACACAAGCGCGCTCACAGACACAGGTGTGCACACAAGTGTTCACACAGGTGTACAAACAGGTGCATCTGTGCATGATACACATGTCATGTATTATTAGTACTGTGTGCTACTCAGTAACATTTAATATTTATTATTCACTGTTACTTTTGCATATGTTGGTTGTTGCTGTGGTTTCCCTACTGTTTCCCTTCATTTTTCTTTCTCTTTACAGTCCCCAGTCCTGTCTATTCTGGTTGTAATAACTGAAAAAAACCTAATAAAAATCTAATAAATTATGACTATTAAGGGGACCAGTGTGGCAAAAACCATAATGGTCCACTTGGGGAAAGTACATCAAAACGGGACCCGCCCCCTAGGGTGGTTGACAATGACCAAGCTAAGATCCTGTGTGACTTTGAGATACAGACAGACAAACTTGTGATGGCTAACCAACCAAACATAGTCATGGTAGACAAGTAGAGGAAGACATATTGATAGATGTAGTGATACCAAGTGATAGCAACATCAGGGAAAGGGAAAACGAGAAGCTCGAGAAGTACCAGGGGCTGAGGGAAGATGCTGTGAAGATGTGTAGGGTGAAGGCATCACTCGTCTCAGTGATAATTGGAGCACTCGGCGCAGAAACCCCAAGCTAGGTGAGTGACTCCAGCAGCTCCCAGGAACAACATCTGAGATGTTGGAAAAATGGAAAAATGCAGTCTTAGGAACATCAAAGATACTAAGCAGGGCCCTTAATCTCCCAGGCCTCTGGTCGAGGACCTGAGCTTGAATGATAACGACTGCCCGCAGTGCGAGTAAGGAGGTTTTTAAAAAAATATATATATATCCTTATATCATATATCCTAGTGCAAGATGTATCCATCAGAGCATAAATGTCTGTGGATGTTAGATAGAAAGCACATAGAAAAAGTACTTGTGTGAATGGTTGAACCAGGCAAGCTGTAAAAAGCGCTTTGAGTCCTTAGAGTAGAAAAGCACTTTATAAGAACCAGTCCATTTACCATTTTAGCAAATTGTCACTTTTCAGATTTATTGACTTTCACATTGAGGAACATGGTTTCCAAGTATGGTTCTTTTCTATTTCACATTAAAAGCTCAAACATTGATTTTAATTTCAGATTTTTTAAAGGACCACATTCAATTCAGAAAGCACAGTAATCGAAAACCTCTGCAACAGTGGGAACCAGCATAGAGCAGATATGTTTTACTTTCTTGATCTCTGTTTGACATGGATCCGAAGGTGGATTTTAATGAGGAGCATTTGAATTTTACCAGCAGGGTGGGTAGAATGAAGGCGGTAGGTTGGGGGATGTGGAGATATCTAAATCAATTTTTTTGTTTTGTTGTTTTTTTACACAGAATTTCTCTTAATTTTCATGTATAACTTTCCATCCTTCTCCTTCTATATCTTTTAGCTGTCTTAAACGTTAATTAATGTCTTTGAGTTTATCTCTGGCCAGTCTGGATCCAGCCTCCTCCAACTCTTCATTTTTATTATTTTCCACTGACACCATTTAGCATTGCCGCAAACAACTTGTTCAGTGAAAAAAGTTTTACAAATAAGCATATTTCATTTAGCTTCAGGATTCAGTTCCTATATTTACATTTTAGAAGGAACTCTGGCAGAAAGTCAGAAGTACTGAAACTTAAGTAAGAAGTCACATTACAAGTTAAAAATTAGGGGAATTACTTAAGGGAATCCCCTACATCATGTGTAGCAGTGCAGTGGGGAAAAATGGCTTCCCTCAAAATTACTCCTAAATTCCCTTGTATTCTTTTTTTGGGCAGGTTGAAATCAGCTAATGTGCTACTGTTTATGGATTTTGCCAAGTGAATTCTTCTGTAATGTTATCTTATCTTACTTACAGCATGAAGGTGGAGTTTTAGAAGAGATACTGAAGAGCACCTAAAGCTTAAATTCCACTTGATGACAAACTGATCAAACTAACTTAATGGTGAGCATAAAGACAACTGTCTGTGCTACACCTTTGCCCATTACTGTAACCTCTACCAGAAAACTGTAAATTACCTCCACAAGACAGTTATTTAAATCTATTCACTACTCTTGCAAATCGTTTGTATTATTCCCGAATGACTTTAATTCTCTTTATAACATCTGAAAATGGTAATAACTCGAACATTTGAACAATATCCTCTAAAAAAAAAATCTGAATTGCATTATTTATTTAAACTTTAAATTTTGTATATTTTTTAACACCCTAAAATCTTTTTTCATTTCCTTCTTATTTTGAGTCCTTCTCCATGTTGCAAACAATAAATGCAAATTAACATCAGGGTTTCAGCCAATGCAATATAAGCCCAGTGACCCATTTAAGGATGTTTTAAATACAAAAGCTTTTCTATGACCTAGATGTTCAAATCACAATAACACAAACTATGGAGAAAATTCAGGATTTTTATTAGTCTTCCTAAGAATGAGCATCCTGGTCATCACACCAAGAGAGGTACAGTCCCAAATATTCCCATAAATCAAAGCTTTGCTTTACTGTATTTTAGCCTACGTGTGCTCTGATACAGAAATGATCTGTGCACACACAACATCGATTTTAAACAGGGGAAATCACCATGGTAACTAGGTTAAATTAACCTATTTTAGAGCAGGTGATCTGAGGAAGAGATCACAAAATGTGTTTTTATATCAGAAGGATGGTTTTATGTTGTTTCACTCTTATGCGTCTTTTTGTCGATGCGTGGTCATAGCTGGACTCAACTGATTCTGTGTAGTTATAATCAGTGTTAGTGCTGTGTTTACATATCAGAGTAAACAAATGATTCATTGTTGAGTTGTCCTCTTTTCTAAGGCTATGTAACCACAATAACAAGTTTATATGCTGTAATTGAGGACATGATCAGTTGTTGGACTGATTTTATGAATAGTCTAAGGAGCTTGGAAAGAAAGCGGCTGTACTCCTTTAAATTAAAGAAGTCCATTCGCTTTTTCCAAGCTCCTTAAACTACCGTGACCTGGATGACTGAGAACCTACACAGACAATTTTATGAATAGTTCATAAGTAGTCTATCTCTTGAGGTGTATCTCTGTCAACCATATTTCTTGCTGCACTCCCTTGCTGTGTCCCATTATTTATTTTTTCTTTCCATGAGTTGTCACAAGCATGATCCACAGTGGACTCTCTCCAGTGATATTTGATACAGGAAATGTTAGTTGCATGTTAGCTATCATTTTAACAGAGCAGATGCTTATATAAAAAAGAGAAATTGAAATACTAATCTTGGTTTTAGTTAAGATTTACTATTATAAAAAAAAACACTATTCAAAAAACACTATTATAAAAGCTATTTTTCTGTATTTTCTATTTAATATATACACTAGAAAAAGAAAAAAAAAAAAAACGTTCTCAACCAATGCTAGCAATAGCTACCACTACACACTGGTTCTGTGTAGTAGAATCAGTGTAACTAGTTTTGGTTGGTTCTATGTAGTTTTATCTATTGGTCTACTCACTGTCCAGTTTACTCAGTCAAACAAATTGGTTTAATTGGTTGCAGCCAAACAGTCTGAGCTCTCCTTTCTTTTCTCCCAGTGTTTTCTTGCAACATGTTCTTTGGTCTCTCAGGTCACTATTTGTGTTATTTTAGTATTTCTTCAGAGCTTTGTGAGTTCGAGACAGAGCAGAAACCTTCTTTAATGTTTGCTGTTATTCATTATGAATGATCTGGAATTCCTGCTCAGAGATGACTCATGAATCATTGAAAGCAGACCAATCAGAGCAGGAAACATTCTGAGTGTGTGTGTGTGTGTGTGTGTGTGTGTGTGTGTGTGTGTCAATGTGTGTGAGTGTGTCCGTGTGAGTGGGTGAGGCTGTGTTTTCTACATGTCATCGGGACTCAAGGCATATGTTCTATGAAACGAGTTCAACATGGCCAGGCTTTCTTTGTGTTGTCCGACTTGACAGAACCTAAAACCCCAGTCATAAGTAATGAGTATCACAAGAGTAATTATCAACTTTCTCAACCTTATATGAGCTCTATTAATTGCAATTCCACCAATGTTCAATTCAATTCAATTCAATTTTATTTATATAGCGCCAAATCACAACAAAAGTCGCCTCAAGGCGCTTTATATTGTACAATGCTGAAGACCTATTTAGATCATGTATAAAAACATTTATACATTTTCTGTGACACAAAATGTATTTCTTTAATAGAAAGTTAAAGTTTACTTGTCTGTTCTGTTGGTCCATCCTCTGCCACTTATATGGGGCCCTGTCATAGAGGCAGCAGCCAAAGCAAAGAAGCCCAGACCTCCCTCCAGTTCATCCAGGGAGCACCGAGGCATTTCCAGGCCATCTGAGAGATGTAATTCTCTTCAGCATGTTTTGGGTGAAATGCCCGAACCTGTGTCACCGAGATGTGGAGGATCTGTGGCTCTATTCTGAGTGCCTCCTGAATGACCCTGTCTCAAACAGAGAGGTAAATCACCAGCTTCACTTTTATGCTCAGCTCTCTGTTCAGCACAATGGCCCTATGCAGCATCTGTATTACTGCAGGTAAAAGGAAAAAGAGCTGCCTTCACCTTCATGACACTGAAAACTCAGCATACAGTCAAATGAAAGTGATAAAAAGAAAGTTCATTCTCTTTAAATGATGTATCAGGAAATGATAAAATAATCTGGTCCTAAGCAGGTTTAAATTAAATAAAATTAGGTAAATATAACCTCAGATGAACAACAAAACTTGACATATTAAACCATTACCTTTATTTCTTAATAAAACATCACGCAGAAGCAGTGTGTAGGAAAAACTCTCCAAACACTTACTGCTTCCATAAGAGCTGATCACAAAAAGAGACATTTACAAAGTGATTCACATTTTGAATGAAAGCCACATTGTAAAGATAAGTATACATGTTCCAGCATACAGACACATAGTCAACCACAAGGTCTTAGATTTATCACAACCTACACACTTCCATACATGCATTAGAAATAAACTAGAGCAGACATTAATGTGAGAAATATTAATGAAAAGCTAACCTACAGAAGGGTAAATTGCAGCCAGGTCCTGCTAATCAAATACACCTGAATAACTGATTATCAGCAGAAGATCTGGCAGTTTTCTGGTCTGGAGCATTCAAGTGTTTAACACAATGTCAGGAAGAAAGACATCAACAATAACCTTAAATTAGGGAATTGTTGTTGCCTATCAGTCCGGGAAAGGTTACAATGCTATTTCCAAACAAGTTGAGATCATTCTGTGCCAATGGGAATTTTATTCATATAGCACATTATATATAAACTCAATTTGCCAAACACAGAAGATAAAATCATAAAAACCTATGCAGGTTTACAATGCCTTGAGGCAGTGAAGGCAACCAAAAAAAGAATTATTAAACAGAACCTAAGTGAAAGCTTAGGTAAATATAATGGCTTTGACTCTGTTTTTGAATCTATGCACAGATGTAATTGATCTCAGGTCAGCAAGCAGCTTGTTCCAAAGAACAGGACAGGTCAAAGATCTGCAGGTCTGGTAGGATATGATTCTTTATAACAGTACCGATTAGGAGGATGACAAGGTTAAAGAGGAATGGACCAAACCTCACCTGTTAAACCCAGTGTTGGGGAGTAACGGAATACATGTACCACCGTTACGTATTTAAAATACAAAATATGACTAACTGTATTCCGTTACAGTTACCGTTTTAAAAGGTGGTATTCAGAATACAGTTACTTTGTTGAAATAAATGGATTACACGGCGGTATTTTCCTGTTTCATAAGGCTATGAACGCTATATTTTTGGTGTCCACGCCAGTGGAAACCCAAACAAAACATGTATTAACAGGCGCTCATGTCTGTGTCTCAATCTCACGGCCCATGTCACCTCTACTTGCGGCCCGCATAATGACATGAAGAAATATTTTAAAAAATGATTCACAAAAATGATTTAATATGAAGGCATTAGGCAGAGTGATGAAGGCATCGCCCTAAAGAATGTAGCCTCATGGGCAGTGTAGTCCGTGCTGCAGGGAGACTGGACTGCCATACCTGTGATGTGTCTGTGAGCGCGAGGAGGGAGAAAAAGAGTCAAAAAGTAAGAGATGTCACCGACCAGAAACGGGAGATGGAAGCATGTAAATATATAATATATATGTACAAAGTTGACCCAGACAACAAAGTAAAGTTAGTTTTCGGCTACGAGCCCGACACGGAACCCGACGTATTAGCCAGAGGTCTCTTTACGGTTTTATGCCTTTACGGTTCGGAGCCACGGACCTGTTTTATATACGCGTGGAATAGTTTTCTATATGAGATCGCTGCAAAAAGTGCAGCCTTACCTAATGTCCACCCTACTGTTACTCACTTTATATTAAGATTTAAAAATCTAGTTGGTATTTGTATGGTGAATAACCTTCAGTAAAAGTAATAAATCACACTGCAATAGCACATTCATGTAGTTGTACAAAGCATGATAATATATTAAGTAACCCAAAGTATTCAGAATACATTACTCTCACTGAGTAACATAACGGTTACGTATACGTTACATGCCCCAAAATGTATTTTGTATTCTGTAATCTGTAGTGGAATACATTTTAAAAGTAACCTTCCCAACACCGGTTAAACCAGCTGAGTCACTAAGCTTACGATGAATGTCTCGATCAGAAGTGTTGAGTGCAGTGAGACCAAGAAGAACTAAAACTGAAACTCTGCGAGTCAATGTTGATCTTAAGGACTTGAGTAGAAGCTCTTTCTGTGCTATGGCCAGTTCTAAATCCTGATTGGTACTTATCAGGAAGACTGTGGGATCAAAGATGTTCTTTCATTTGTTTGTAAACATGTTTTTTTTTTTTCTAATAATTTTTGAGGAATGAAAGATTAGGAATTGTTTTATAAATATTAGTTAACAAGGGGTCTAAGTTATTTTTCTCGAGTAGTGGTGTGGTACATCAGGGAGAAACAGAGTAATATTTACAAAATAAGTTCTAAAACGGTGAGATGCATGTTTGAACAGTTTGGTCATAATGGGATTTGAGTAAAGAGGTACAAGGCTTTAACTGATAATTTTTTGCAGATCTTTAGAATTTTGGGGTGAGAATGAGGTAATTGAGCTTTTTTTTCCATTTCAATCTTATTTATATAACATCAAATCACAACAAAAGTTTGTAGTTGTGTATTGTCTATAAAACAAAACTATTGTATTCATTTATTCTCATTCTTTTCGAGTTTCTTATTCTATTTTTATTCAAGTGCAACATTGTTATACTTATTCTTAGTTTCTTATTTCTGTATATTTATATATGGATATTTACATTTCTCATTTTTCATTTACATTTCTCACATTTGATACAGGAGGATGATATTTCTGTCAGGGTTCCTGGGTCGGTGACCCAGTGTTTTCAGTTTTGTTCATGTTCAGTTTATTTTGCCACTTCCATGTTCTCACTTCCTGCCTTTCCTGTGTCAGCTCGTCTCGTGTCATTAGCCAGATTATGTTCAGCTGTGTACTCACCGGTCTCTCATTATCATCCTCATCAGTCTATGTATTTAAGCCCTCTCTTCCCTTCAGCCCTTGTCGTGTCATTGATGTTGTTCCTGTCGCGTGTTCAGTTCAGTTCAGTTCAGTTCAGTCAGCCAGCCATCCATCCGATCATCTTGTGTCTCCATATTCAATAAACCTCATTCTGCACCAAGAGTCCTGCGTGTGGGTCGTCCCTTCCTCGCCTCCGCACACGACCCCTGACAATTTCATCCTACTATATACTTGAGTGTATATTCTTCTGTTGACTATAAAACTTGACTTGACTTGAAAAGTCAAGACCCTTTATATTGTAAGGTGAGACCCTGCAATAACACAAAGAAAACAGAGAAAACCCCAACAATCATATGACCCTGTATGAGCATGCACTTTGGTGACTGTAGGAAGGGAAAAACTCCCTTTTAACAAGAAAAAACTGACATTAAGAAGTGTGAGTTTGTAATTGCAGGTCTCCAGTCTGCTTATTGGCTTTCTGCTGGTGACTGGTGTGTTGTTAATTATTACTTTAATATCACAGAGATTTGGGAAAGTTATGTAGTTATGTGTTAGTATGCAAGAGTATAAAAAAAAATCCCAAAATATTCAAGACTGACTGAATTTTCCAAGTCACTCATGATGAAAAGAGACCTGCTAAAAGTGATGTCAGTTTCTTGATCATTTATATCCAAATTGTCATGACCACTGATCAATGGCCATGGGTACTGTTCAGAGAGTTGGGGAATGGCTGCTATCACAGCATTGTAAGATGGTGAAAGATGTAACCTTCAGCCCCCTCCTCGATTCTGACATGGTCTTTCCCTTTTGACCTCACAGCCCATTGATCGCCAGTGGTGGTAGTGTCAGTCATTATGCAAATGTATGCTTAAAAGGTTGGGGAAACTTGCAGTCAGCTGAGATTTGGATGAGTGACTCAATGTTTCTCCCACTGAAAACGCTAAGTTTAGATGAACAGACTCAACTTTTTGGGATTTACTGGAAGATTGAGCATGCATCAAGAAGTTATGAAAAGGTTGAAATAAATATGCTGTAGCACACCTCGTGCCCCCCTGTAGGCTCGTCCCTGCTTGCTGCAGGTATGCTTTCATGTATGGCTGTTAACAGTTAACAGTTCGTCTGCATATTTTCATGATTCTGAAGGGCTACTGCAGATTTTTTTTGCTGTGTAAAACAATTGGTGGTGGATGGAGGTTTGATGAACAACTGTTTTTTTTTTTTTTTGTTTGTTTGGTTTTTTTTTTGGGGGGGGGTTGTTTGTTTGTTTGTTTGTATGGGTTTCCATTAAAGGTTTTAATAGTGGTTACAGGAACAGCGCTGCTCTTTTTTTCTAGCATCCAAAGCTTACCGTCTTGTTCAACATCTTGGTAACGGCATCGCCTCTTCGCTCTTTGCAGTGTCTAAACCGAATCCGGCTCCATGTTAAACTGTGCTAGCCTCATCATCACTGCTGCTCTTCTCTTAACACAGTTTTTGTTTAAAACTGTGTGGGTCTAAACAATGTTTCGGCTGAAACGTTCAGGTTTGTGTTTGCATGGTGACAGAACCGTGCATTAAATGAAGCATCAAAGGCATCATTTTGTGTCGACAATTTTTTGTAATCGAATTATTCTAAATACTAGATGAGTCGTTGCAGCCCTATAACACATACAAGCAGCACAAATTAGCTTTCTTCTCAGGGTGGCCTCTCTCGTAGTGATAGTATTTCTTTTTCCTTACATGCATTTTTGTGTCAATTCTGAGCATCTTTTGGTTTATGGTGTTTTGGAAAACCATGAATAATGGCAATATAATAAATACAATATAATATAATAATAATATAATAATTATAATAATAACAACAACAACAACAGTAGTGATAGCTGTAGTAGGAGTAGGCCTATTCATTTTATATTCTTGTGTTTTTAATTTCCTAAGGCAGCCCGACTTACATTTGTTTGTAATAATGGTCAGAGAGGCCTTTAAATTTGTTACTAAAGTATGAACAAATTCAGGTACAAAAATACTGTTAAATCAGGGAATTTTGTGTGAAATGTTTATATACACAATTTATACAAAACATTTTTGTTTACATACTGTTAGTAAATGAGGCCCAGTGTCCCTAGAACAGATGATACCAAAGTGGGGATGTTTGGCCATAATGCACAGCATCATCTTTACAAAAACAACCACTGCTTCAACCATCAACCATGGTAGAAGAGAGCAGAGTAACAGAGTAACAGCCATCTGCAATAACAGATGTATGTACTGAGGTGATGATGAAGATTGTGACCAGAAGGAAGCAGGTAGAACATTTTATCTTCTCTCTCTGGTTTTTAGCACTATGTCTTGAAACAGTCTGTGGCACAAATAAAGAAATGTCAGATGAGAATCTGACTTTTTAGCGCTTGTAATCCCATTACAGTGGAGATCACACTGCATGGGCAGGATGACCGTGATCAGAGTCAAAATTGTGTCAAATTATATATAAAAAAAATGCTAGAAATACTCTATACCTACAGAGGTGAGTTGTTCCACCATCTTATTAAATTGCTATGCATCAGAGCTGGTGTCTGCCACGTGCTGCAAAAATTAAATGCATGGTTTGTTGACTCTGTCTGATGGTAAACCTGCTGTGATAGGCTGATAGGGAGGAGATAGGGGTATTGGCTGTAACCCCCCCCCCCCCCACACACACACACACACATACACACCCACCACCACCATTTGTATATATTGCCGATTAACCTCACCCCATGCATGCCTTTGCATGTCCTGCCGATGTCTGTGTGGGTTCAAACTACACACAGAAAATCTCCAGCCACCCAGTGAATTCAAACTGAGGCTCTTTTTATCATGAATTAGCACTAATCACCACACAACCGTCCTGCTGCCATATATATATTGTTTTGTATGGTTTACTTCATGACTCAGCGTAATATCTATTTTATTTATTGTAATAATGGATATTAATAGATTTTTGTGATGAAATTATAAAGTATCAATGGAGGCAGTTTTGTATTGATTTAAGAGAATATTTATTTATTTATTTATTTATTTCAATTCAGTGTTATGCACAAACTGCCAGTTCACACCAGCAGATGTTTTAAGGTGCTTTACGAAACCAGTTAATGTGCAAATTTGAATATAGTGTCTGCTTCTAGATGCACAGCAGGAACACTTAGTATTTATAATCAGAGAAAAAGTTTTAATGTTTAAACAACAACAAGTCTGACTTTTTTAGACACTATAGAGATACGTGGATGCATCCCATAATTATCTATTAGTGGTAAATGCAACAAACATGTTTTAATAGTTTTTTGTTGATAGTTGGAAGTTTTTCTAGAGTGTGTGAAGTTGTTTCCTGAAAAAAAAATAGTCATATATTAAAAAAAGAAAGGCAGTACTTGACGTATTATTGACCTCTGTTAAACTGCAAAAAGAACTAGTTATTTTTGATCAGTGTGGTTCATTAGTGTTTCCTCTGGATGCATCTGTGGTTTATTAATCACTAAACCACTTTGCGACTTTTCGTTAACCTTTTGATCTGTGATAGATGATTTATTTTGTTTGTTTCTGGGCGCTCAGGCCTCTCCAGGATCTTTACTCTCTGTTCTTCTGCTGTCTTTTGGAGAAAACTTCAAACTTATTTTGGCTTTGTTGAAAGGTCAGGGCTTTTTTGGTTGTTTTTTTTTTTTCCTTTTCAGATTTGCTCGGACTCCAGCGGAGTTGTTTGATCAGACAGTTTTTTTTTTGTTTGTTTGTTTTAATGGGTGTCAGCACAGCTGTGAAACACCCAGATTTTAGTCCAAATTTAAATCTGACCTATTTTTCTTGTCATCAGAAACTGAATCTGTTTTTCCTTCTCATTCATCAGAGTAGGTGAGAAAGCAAAGATAGGAAACTGTGTAAGTGGACTTTTCCCTAGACAGAGGGGGAGCACCAACGGATTTACATCAGGATGAGGTTTTCCGATTAAAAAGATTTTTATTTTGTCTCCTTTGAGCAGATTTGGCTCAGCCTCCATTGCCGCCTTAAACTGTCAGGCTTCTCCTTTGCTTGTCTTTTATTCATTCAAAAACCTGACACTAACTAAATCTGCCTTTTCTATTCTATTTTTTCCTTCCACCTGAGCTGGAGCTCCTACTGGCTGCAGTGGCGTTGTCTTGGCTGTGGTGCTGCAGCTCCAGAGTTAATGGGATTATGCAGATGGCAGCGCTCTTAAAGCACCGATTTGAAGTGTTTAATGGAGATTATGGAAATGGTTGAGCAGCTCAGACCTTCTCTTACTGAATGAAAAGAGGACACAATGACAAGAAAGGAGCAGATGAACAGCTGTTGAGAGTCCACCCAGAGAAGTCGGGGTGAAGGGTCAGCCTGGTGATTGACAACTCAGTGGCTGTCTCTAAAGCCAGGCAAAACAGACGCATGAGTTTTTGGACTTTCTAATTTGGTTTATTTAAATAGTCTATGATTTTCCAGGTTTGCGTAATGCTTATATTACTTCTTGTATTCGCATTTTTTAGTCTATTCAGTCTTGTTCGAACTTTCAAATTACTGTAGAGTTTAATTCCTACCCTAGTGTTCCTTCCTCCTGTGTCAAGTCCGTTGTATTAAGTTCATTCATTCGTGTGTCTGTCTTCCCTGTTTAGTTATCACACTCACTCTTTTACCTAGAAAGTCAGTGTTTTTGTGCTTTGCTTTTAGTCTTGCTGCCTTTATGTCGTTCCCTGTGCTTTACTTGAACTGTTTCATTCTCCCCAGTTGTCTCCACTTCCCAAAATTACCCTTCTGTGTATATACATTATCACTGCCTCCCCTTGTCCTTTCCATGTTCTCCTCATCCCACTGTTTTTGTGCTAGTATGTTGTCCAGTTTTTATGTTTCCTTTCTCAGTTTATACTTTTCGGTTTTGTATTTTTCTGCCTCCCTTTGCATCCTGCATTTGGATGCTCGCTCCTTACCCTCTAAACTCATGGCAAAAGAACCCATGCCTTCCTGTAAGTAATCCAGGTTGGTTTTGATATTATGGAGGGTACTTGCTTTTCAGTAACCTGCAGCCAACCTTGGGAAGAGTGTGTCCTAACTTAGCCGTTCGCATTCTTAAATATGAAAAATGTGCTATTATCTGATTGGACAAAAAGCAGTTGGGGACGGCCATGGTTTAGACTTAGCCCCGCTTATAGGCGCTCAGGCTTGTCCCAACTTCTTGGCGCTCTTCTTCTCCTCCATCTTGGGTGCAGCTTCACCTAGGGATGGAAACCTGCCTTCTCCTATCGCTGCCTGACTATCTCCTCTCACACACAAACACACACACACTGGGGGTGGAGAATTTTCTTTAGTTAGTGCTGTAATGAGTAATCAATTAATGATTATCAATTAATAAATTGGTTCTAACGCAGGGTATACAGCAAAGCAAGCCATAGAAATCATTATAATCATGACTAACTCCTTATACTTTCCAAAATAACTCTGCATCCAATCAGTCGTTTCTCCCAGAATTCTCTGCCAATTCTTCCGACAACAAGGCCAGACCGGCAAGAGCTTTTGTTATGCTTCCATTGGGTGCAGTGTTATTTGGAATGTATGTGCAACAGTAATCCTCAAAAGCCCCCCCTTTCAGCTGAAAGCATGTCTAAAGCCATTCTATTTTGCCACGCCATCAGTGAGGTGGCCTGGAACAGCTCAAAGAGCCCCTTCAGGTCATCCCTTGTGCAATTTAAGAATCTCTGCTGATTATAGTACGAGTAATTAAGCCAATCTACGTTTTTTTTTTTATTGTTACCAGAAAAGTGATTCAAACCCGGCAACTATATGATTTCTTGCTTTAAACTCATCAGGCATCCCACTGGGTACTCCAATAGCATCTATATACACTGCGGGATCAAATGACCCATCTAATCCACTACTTCTCTTTGCTTGCACCAAACCCACTGTGAGTGTTCCCCCAAACCCTCACCCTAACCCTTTGTACACCACAACCTAGCTAGGCATGTCACTGCGCTCGATTGCAGGGTACAATAGACTTAAAGTTTTACAGAGTCCCTCCCTCAGATTTGGGTTCGTCCCAAATACGTCAATTACACAAACCAACCCAACTGCATCATTGGTTTTGTTTAATCTAAATGGCATAGTCCCCAGAGTTGGGCGTTCTATACAATCAGATTTACCTGTTTCTATTGCCTGTGCTTCTTCAGTGGTTAGGCTGGCTAAAATAAGTGACCTGTGGTCCTTCCTGCCCCTGGTTCTCTTTCTGAACTTCCTATGATGCATGTTTTATGTAGGGCTGGGTATCATCACTGATTTCTAGAATGTATTCAATTCTGACCGAATGCGCTGTAAACAATGGTGGGTAATAAGCAAACGAATAATGCCAAAAACTGAGATTTGAGATGGGAAACTGTTCTGGAAGCACGCACTAAAAGAGAGAGAAAGAGCTGTGCAGGAAATGTGATTTTTATTGTGGTGAAAGCAAAACAGCAAAAGTAAGGGAATTAATGACGATGTTTATGTGAAGCGAAATGTGAAGCGTCGTTTTGATCTTTTGCTGCTGGTTTTGGTTTGGAGGGTGATGAAACCTGCAGCAACAGAATCTGTGAGTTGTCGGCTTTGAGCCCCGACGGCGCGTCTGTGTACGTCCCGTCAGTTGAGAAAAAACGAAATCTCACAGATTACGATGCGTCGGGTTAGTGTTTACGTTTTTTTGCGGAATCTGTTTACCTGCTCTCATTTACTCTTTTAACTGTTTATTGGTTGTTGAAATCGTGAGGGTTTAACCTGAGATTCTGGTGTTTCTGGCAAAATACATTTATATTTGAAAATCAATTCAGGACTTAATGAATCGATATTGCTTTATTCAAGCTAAAATCGATTTTAATTGGAAAATCGATTATCAAAACCCACCCCTAGTTTTATGTCTGTTATGATAAACTGCCCCAGAGGATAAGAACCCACCTGGTATGCTCCCAACACATATGCTACCAGTCAAAAATTCTAAAACGCCCCAATTTCTCCAGTTATTTATTGCAATTCAAGTTGTTCAATTCCAGTGAATAGCTTAAATGGGTGCAAACATAAGTAGTGAAGGCCTGAAACAAGCAAGGAGTGCCAGAGCTTCTTTTATGAATAAAACAGAAGAGAAACAGACTCAGAAATACTAGCATATTTTTAAAAATGTGAATATTGTGAAAAAGCTTTTTTTTTTTTTTTTCATTTAAATAAAAAAAGTCATTTTGCAACCTTCTTCCACTGACCTGTTTTGTTTTCTTCTGCGAAACTCCTGTAATCTATCTAATCTTCAGACTTTATTATAAATGCCAGATTGTCAATTTACAAATGCTTCAGACTAAATACAATTCACTGGCAAGGATATCAAACCCAAATATGAATGACAGATGTTTTTTGATAATGAGTCAACAAGTTAGGCCAGAGGATGCAGTTTGGGGAATGCCCCATCGAATATTGGTGGTGACTTCTGGACCTGGCAGATGCTCAAGTTGCCTTTTGAGAGAGGTTGGCAAACAAAAATAGAGAAGGGGCGGTTTTGGCACAGAAACAAGAACAAACTAGTGTGTGGCATAAACAGGTATTTGCAGATCTGTGACGAGGAGGGGAGTAAAGTTTTTGGAAGAGAGTTTTGGCACTGTGCTCAAAGCTTTGACTCATCCAAAGTACCGATTACTCAATTTATCTGATCTTCCCCTCCTAAAAACAGTTCTTTTACTTCTTCTTCAGTTCTGATTTCTTTCCATTTTCAGTAAATTGCATGGCAGAAACCTTTCAAATCACATTTAGATCACTGATTTAAATTCTTCTCCTGAAAGCAAAATACATACAAATTAAAATTACAAACTTTTTCATGAAGGGATATTTTAAAAAGGCTGTTCCTGTTTAACAACCTGCATAAAACAAGTCTGGAACATGTCATGAATTAAGACATGTGTTTTTGTCCATTGTAGTTTCAATATGGTAGGCAGCCGGTGGCACAATGTTAAGGAGACTAGTGTAACGTTGTTCCATTTCTGAACGCATAACTTTTCTGTTTGCCTTCTCTTCTCTTTTACTCTATCAACTTTCCCATCTTACAAACAGGAGATAAGAGGTACTTTTCGAAGACACCAATTGTCTCAAGTCAGAGAAACTGGCAACACAAACCGATTTAAGGGTTTTGTCCAGCCAATCATTGCACCCCGGTTCGATGCTGAATAAATTACCTGCTGTTTTTAGCTGCTGTTACAGCTAAGTGTAGAAAGTTTTAACCAAGTTCAGCTTTATGGAAACATCATAAAATCCAAAAACAGTACATCACTCTAACCATTTGCAAAGTGATCGAATAATCTTCACAAAAACTTTATAAGCTAGACAAACAGCACAGGCTCTTCCGTAACTGGATGTGAGTTGAGTGCACAGGGATTTTCTAGTGCACCACCCAGAAAAAACTGAGACAATAGATAGATAGATAGATAGATAAGTATTTATTGTCATTGTCAGAGAACAATGAAATTGCGTTTGGAGCTTCCGTACAACCCATAAATACAATAATAAAGAAAATAATAAATACCCCTTAAAACCCAAGTGTAAATATTTAACCCAGTGTGACTCCAGTGCAATAAGACAATCCTTAGCAACAACATGAGAACATGACAAGTAATGTTCATAAGAAATTCAGACAAAGACCTGAGAAACATGACAAAGTACAACAATGCAACCCATACAATATTATTATTGTACTGTGAGATATGATGTCAGATATGATAGTTATCTATTTAAGAAAGAGGGGTGGGGGACAGGAGGGGGAAAGAGAATAAAGATATGATGCACCAATGCAGACCAGTTCAGTCTGCATTGGTAATATAAAGTTATGACTGTGCAGTGTCACAAAAATAATTCCACAAATCACTGGTTTCCTGTTGGCTATCCTACTAACTTGGTTCTTGTGTATTTAAATTTGTTAGGAAAATATTTACAACCTCACACATCTGTGGTCTATTAAATATGATCCAAAAACTAAATTGTCTTAGGTCAGGTGGGTTGGAAGGATAATTTAAATTCTTCTCCCTATAAGATATTTAGCAAATCATTTGGTTGTACTTTTGACACTGTGAGTGTCAAAGTCACTGGATGGAATCATGAAGAGCTCTAAAATGTCCCAGTAAACAACTGGGTTGACTTTGGACCTGATAAAACACAATGAGCAAACACCTCCATGTGCAGCAGATGGCACCTTAAATCATCAACAGACTGCAAAAAAGTCACACTGGACTTCAACTATCTAATAAGTCAAGTTTGTTCCTGTACTCTAAATGGCAGGTTCAGCTCATTTGATGCAGCAGAAGAAATGCTGCATTAGATTGGCCAGTCAGTGGGCCAAACAATGACAATGGTGGCTTCAACCAATCAAGATGCAGTGCAGAAAGAGATGATCTCTAGCGTCTCAGAATTAATTCTCTGTTATTGTGTCCCCTGGCAGAATTTTTGTTAAATGTTAATGAGTAGTCAGATTAGCAGAACTCCCAGCAGCCACTGGGCAATATAATCCAGGCTGTGTTGGGGTGATGATAAGACCATGGCAAGTGACCGTAGAGGACCCATTGAGGAGCTGACGAGGTGTTTGCTGGCCCCCTCGGTAGTCATTAGTAGTTTGAAGAACTGTGTTTGCAGAGGCAGCATTTATAAGAAATGTTTTAGGACAAAGACTTTTGGCACTGCACTTACAGCCTTGAACCATCAACAGTACTGGTTACCATGGGCCCGCTTTACAAGTGCTCTTTAAACGACTGTAACTCCGTCATCTTTTGCGCTAGAGTGAAAATGGGAACGGTTTTGAAAAGAAGAGAAGCTGCGCTTTACTGGGATATTTGATGTATTACGGTAGCCCAAAGGGTTCACAAGCTACTGCTATCTCAACACAGAAGGAAAACTTGACTCCGCCTAGGTTTGACCATGTGCGCTTCGAACTACCGTAACTCATCGACCATTTGAGCAAGAGAAAAAATTCACCCGGTTACTGAAAGAAGAGAAGCTGCGCTTTACAGGGATATTTGGTGTATTACGGTAGCACTAACGGTTTGCAAGCTACTGCTCTGGAAAAAGAAAAGCCAATTCCACTTAGGTGCGCTTTGCACTAGCGTAATTCCTCGACCATTTGGGCAAGAGAGACATTTCAAACAGTGACTAAAAGACGAGAAAACGAGCTTTATGAAACTTTACGGTGCATCATTAGGAAGCACGAGCTGCGACGGTCCAATCACATGTCAGAATTGATGACTCACGGAGCAGAGTGACGGGTGTGGCGAAGTGGCAACGCCCCCAAAAGGCCTGGATATTTAAAAAACTGAGTGACCTAGGCCCAAAAACTTTATTGTACATATTTAGTATAGTTCATATTTAAAGTTGATGTTGTGTTACATTTTGTTCCTGTTGAATATCAGTTTCCACTTAGCTATAAATCTGAAAAAACAGAGTCAGATTTTTATTTTTTTCCGCTTTTAACTGTTGTTCCATTGTCACAACAATACAATAATGTAAAATGACTGCCAGATATTGAAAGCTGAGGTTATTCTGAAAAAAGGGGCAAAAGAATTCACTTATAATATGATTTTTGGCCCTTTTACAGCCAAAATTACCAAATATGTCCAGGCAGCTTAAATGATGCTTGGTCATTAAAGGGTTAAATTATTATGCACAGCTTTTCGTAAATTGCTTGGGTTAAGACTTATTAGCTTTTATTTTCATAATGCACTTCGATCACTAAATTTTAGTGTAATCTAGGGACATGTGAGATGATAATGAAGTAAACTGGCTCAGATAATTTAAACATATTTAAATAGTTTTACAGTAAAAAGTAAAATTATTCCAAAAACCAAAACATTGATTACTTCCTTTCATTCTGATGTCAGGGTCCTGGCATCAGCTTGTTTCCATATACAAAAGGTTGTTCATGAGATCTATATAACACAAATGTAGTGGTCAGAATTATTGGCTAGTTTATAAGCCAATAACATTTAAAATTAGAAGCTTACGAGGTATTCTGTTACTTTTCAATGAATATTGGACCTTAACTGTTCATTTGTCTTCTGGCTGCTCCCTTTAAGGGGTTGCCTATTTCAGGCTAGGTTTTTTTGCTGTATTTTTAAATGGATCAGAGAGAATAATAAACACCTAAATATATGGACTAATAATCCTAGCTATAATAAAAGGACTCACAGATATCACTAAATTCTTGGAGGGAGACTGCAGAAACTATTGCAATGGACTTCATGAAATCAAATGTATAAAGAAGTGGACAAACTTGAGTTTGCCTACAAAACACAAAGGCAGAAAGAAAGATACACAATATTGTGGCTGGTAACATACAGGGGTGCCACCAGAGACTTGGGGCCTCATGAAAAAAAATATCACTTTGGGTCCCACCAACTTAACATTACAAAACACGCCAGCCTTAAAAATATAACACTGCACTGGAAGCTGGACGCCAGAAGCTGCACAACATGGCAGCGAGGTGGCTGTGGCCCGCACCGTTGGAAGGAGGTGCACGGATGCTGGCTCTGGTGGCCCTAGCGTAGTTCGTGGAAAGGCTGCGCAGAGAGACTGCATGATGGGCCTGGGAAATTATTTTTCAGGTGGCTCATTATAACCTGATGGCAGGGCATATGGGATATGATAAAACTGGAAAGTATAATGTCCATTTGAGCACATTGGCATGGACCTCATTGGGCCATATCACTTCGTATTAGTTCTGGTGGATTATGCAACACAATATCCCGAAGCACTGCTGCTGTGCAACATTTCTGCAAAGAGTGTGGCGCAGGCACTGTTTTAGGTCATCTTTCGAGTCGGTATCCCGAAAGAGACTAAGTGACCAGGGCACATTGTCTCGCACACTTAAAGAGCTGAAGGAATTATTGGGCATTAAATCGGTTTGGATCAGCTTCTACCACCTGTTGGACCTAATTAAGGAAAACTGGGACGAAGGTCCAAAAAATGAGATTCACTACATCCTGGAGAGCAAAGCTTCACACATTGGGGAAGTTGTCATGTTAGAATTTGCTCCAGGCCCAGGAACGTCAGCAGTCCTGTACAACAGATGGGCTAGACTCAGGCAATTTTCACTGGGACATACAGTGTTTGTATTACTCACTTGTACAGGCTCAAAATTACTTGCCAAATGGCAAGGACCCTTTGTGGTCACACGGCGAGATTTATCACCTCAACCTCCTAAAAGCATTGAAAGAGGCTAAAACCCCTTCTCTGGTGAGCCTGGTTAAGGAGAGAGATAAGTTGGGGCTGGAGGTGCCAAATTCCACCATTCCTGCCTCCCTCAATTGTGATAACCATCTCACACAGGCCCAGAGAGCGGATGTTGCTGCATTGCAACAGCGTTTTGCCCAGCTGTACGAATCTCACAGAGCACCATTTCTAAAGCCAGCCTGGCCTGGTGGGTAGTTCACTGCCCTACAGGCTACCTGGACATAAAAGACCATTTTTTTCAGAGAGAATTGACCAAAATGCTGAAAATGGGGGTGATAGAAATGAACCACATGTGGTGTAGCCCCATAGTTCATGTAGTTAAGACAGATGGATCTATATGGTTCTGTGTCAACTAATGCGAGGTGAATGAAGTGTCACAGTTTGATGCCTACCCCATGCCTTGGATTAATGAACTCCTGGAGTGGTTGGGCACAGGACAGTTTTTTACGAAACTGGATTTAATCAAAGGCTACTGGCAGATTCCCTTGACTGACCTCACCCAAAAGGGTGCCCCAAATCTGGTCCAGTGGACAGAGAAATCCCATGCGGTGTTTGTGTGGGTGAAAAAGGCCCTCTGCTGGGAGCTGCTGCTCCACACTCTTAACTTTTCCCTCCCTTTTATCCTGCAGACAGATGCCTCGAACAGAGGACTGGGGGCCGTTTTTTCCTGGCAGGTAAGGGGGGGTCGATCACCCTATCCTGTACATTAGCTGGAAACTGACGGAGCGATAGAGCAAATAGAGCACAGTGGAGAAAGAATGCCTGGCAATCCGGTGGGCGGTCGACTCCCTTCACTATTACCTCCTGAAACACTCGTTCACCCTCTGCTCAGATCATGCCCCACTGCAGTGGCTCGACCGCATGAAAGATGCCAAGCCCAGATCACCCAGTATTATCTGGCGTTACAGCCCTTTGAAATCAAGACAATCCAAAGGCCGAGACAAAAAAAACGAAAAAAGTGTGGCAGTTTAAATAAATATTAAATATCTGATATGAGCCAAGTCAATAGTACAAATAAAATTAACCTTGTTTGCAGCCCAAAAGTGAAACAGATCAAAAACAATCTGAAAGAGTAATTGTAATTTTGTAATTTTGCTAAGGTGCAGATTTTGTACCTGTCTTCCAGAAAGATAATCATAATAATCATTAAAAGGTTTCAGGACCAATATTGTTATATATTACTACAGAATAAATGTAAAAAAAAAAAGGTTATGATAAAAATTGGCACATAATGTTTTTATGCCTTTTTTGTTGTTTTGTTGTTTTGTTTGTCTTGTTGTGTAAAAACTGATGGTTTTAATAAAGACAGAAACACACACACACACACACACACACACACACACACACACACACACACACACACACACACAGATTAAGGAAACTACAAAATATTTATTTCATTATATTCCATACGCTGTCTGATGTCCTGCTGCATCAAATTGAACGAGAGCCACTCTGTGCTGTTTGGTGCGGTCCAGAATTTGAATCTGTCCAACTGCAGACTCAGAACATTAAACTTTTCATTACTGCTGGCCAGGCGAGCTATATTGCTGAAGTGGAAAGACTCTTCTCCCCCCTCACACACACTATAGCTAAAAGATATGTCCTGTATGGATTTGGAAAAAATCTGATATACAGTTTGTGGGTCTAAAAATAAATTTTATAAACTGTGGTCACCCTTTCTGGACTTCTTTGAAAGGCCCACGACTACTGTTACTGAGTAGTCCAAGGAACCCCCCCTTCTTATTATTTTTTCTTTCTTTTCTTTTATGAGTCTGTTTGTTGTTGTTGTTTGTTTGTGTTTTGTTTTGGGGGTTTTTTTTCTCTCTGTGTTTTTGGTTTAGTTGGGCAGCAGGCTGCCAATTATTTGTTGTTTTAAGGGTCAGGGTGGGAACAAGATTGAAATTTTGAAAATTCTGAAGCATTTTGTGTTATTGTATACATTGCATTGAAACCTTTGTCTAATAAAAAGACTTTTGAAGAAGAAAATGTTATTTTTAAATTTTACTATTTACTATTTTAAACTATAATTACCAAAGTTGTAGATGTTGAAACTATATAAAAGATGTACTTCTGTTAAGCCCACACCATTTATTGACACATACTTTGACAATTGATGATTTATATATTTTAACATTTAAACAAGAAAAAGTAAGATAATAGTGAGAAAAGTAAGAAAATATGGAACAGTTCCTTTTTTCTTCCTACAAAGACGCACATAATCACAGGTCAAAGAGTAAAACCAGACTTTAAACTTTAAACTACTAAAATTATTATTTTAAAAACTCTTGAAAAAGTGAGGGTACTATGAAATAAATTGCACTTTTTAAAAGCTACTAAAACCAGAAAGCAATAAATACACTAATAAAACGAATTAAAGTAAATTAATAAAATATCAGATTCTAAATGTTGTATTTAATGTATTTTTCAGATTTCATTTTACTTAGCTGACATTCAGGCTCAGCCAGACAGGATTGTTTGTTTCTAACCTGGAAAAATTGGGTTTGGGCTTGAGAAAATGGCTGGGCAATGGTCCACCGTGAACAACCCCTCCCACCCACTGTCTTTGTGCCAGCTGTCAGCAGTTGACATGCTCCACCAATCACACTCTGCATTCAACAATAGCACCATCATTCCCCAAAATCCCAGAGATGAAGGAAAACTGGACGACTGTCACTCCTCATCAGATCTCAGGTTCGATTTATGCACAGAGGCCTGTGGTCATTTACTTTTTGTGTGAAAACAGTGAGAATGTTTTTCGGAATTACCCAAATTATCTGTTTGTGTTCAAAAAGTCCAAGTTAATCAAATAAAAGTGCAATAAATTATTTACGTTTATGCGACCCTAATTCCAGTGAGCGAAAAAATGAAATAAATTTTATGGACTTCATGACAGACTGTTACTTAATAAGAGTCCTCGCAATTAATAAAAGTAAATAAAAATAAGTCTGAAATAATGAAATAAATTAATACATTAACAGTCTAAAGTTTTTTATTATTGTTGAATGTTATTTTTTCAATACTTGGAAAAAAATGGAGAGCTTACGTTCATATTTTTAATAATAATAACTTGAATGTCTAAAATCTCAAAGGAAGAGATTTATTTGAGCTAAAATCTCAGTTTCAAATACTTTATTTCAAATTATTCTAAATAGTGTATCTAGTCAGCTTTCAAACTTAAAAATAAATTTTTAAAATTCTGTAACTCTTAATATTAATATTTTGGATTTTGAAATATGATCTCACGAATATTAGTAATAAAAAGGAGAAAATCTTGAAGCTGTTGTCTAATGTCAAAGTTACTGAAAATTTTGATCATTAATTATTCTGATTATTAATATGTTTAATATGTCTGTAAAAAGTAATTAAACCAGAAGCTAAACAGAGCCATAAAAAATAAAAACAATTGTTGTAATCATTTTACTCATGGTAAATTCAACATATCAGGTTTTATATGTGGTTTGGAGATTTATAGCAATTGATTCTGCAGAAAGTTATTGTCATTCCCAGTCACATCCACTATGTAATAATTCTACTAACAGCTGACTGTGGAATATTTAGTAGTGAGGAAATTTCATGACTGGTGGCATCCCATCACAGGACCACTCATTCCATTCAAACCCATTCTTTCATAAATGTTTATGGAAGCAGTCTGCACGCCTGGGTGCTTGATGTTATACACCTGTGGCCACAGAAATGATTAGAACACCTGAATTATTTGGATGGGTGAATATTTTTCGCAATATATATAAAAGAAAATACCAGGAAAGTTAAAATGACTAAATATGCCTGAATCTGTGATTTAACCCTGAATCGCTTTCTGCATCACCTGCTTTGGGTCTGTTTCCACTTTCTTCAATTTAATCACATGAAAACATCACAAAATTTGATTCTCAAATGAAAAACTATAACACATGCATGCTTGGTTTATTGAATTATGTTATTAAATATATAACATTCAATAACTTCAAGACTTTTTTAATTTCATGAATATAAGTAGCCAATAAATCTCAGACATTTGTATGCAGCTTTCAATTTTGTTTCATGAGCAACTTTTTTCACATGTAAATTAACTGTAAGACTCTAGAATTTTATTTTAATCAACTATAATAATGACACCATAGCATTGCTCCATTCACACCTCCACACTCCTATTATTATGTTACAAATGCCGGCATCATAAATTCTAAGATGAGTAGACAAATACAGGCACGTGGAGGCAGGATAAATAAATGAAAAGCGAGCCTCTATTTTTGTTGGTAAAAGTCTACGGTACACTCAGACAGACCAGGTCCATCTACCAGGAAAGCAAACAACTTATAATATTATTTAATATTTTTAACCAGTTTATGGAAGCGTTTGTTGATGAGTGCCTCCTTTTTGTGAAACCAGTCTGGTCAGGGTTCTTATAATGAATATTGGACAGTAGCTGGTGGTGAAATATGGGGTCTTTGCATGGTTTTTGAAGGAGACTAATGTTAGAATTCAAATGTGGTGCCATTTTCCTTGATTTCCTGCAGCATTCTGTGGAATACTGGTGCCAGAAATGTCCAGAATTCTTTGTAGGATCCTGCTAGAATCCATCTGGACCTGGAGCCTTGTGATTGGGCGTACTTTTCAGGACTTCCTGGATTTCACCTGATGTCAGCGCTGTGGCCAGTGCTATTGCTTGACTTTCTGATAATTTATTTATTCGTCTGTTATCAAGAAACAGATCAATTTTGCCTTTAGATGGGTTCATCTGTAGTAAATATAAAGTTTTTTAAAAGTCCCTGAAGGTGATGTTTATTCTTTCAGGGTCATATAGTGCAGCGGTCCCCAACCCCCGGGCCTCAGACCGGTACCGGTCCGTGAGTCGTTTGGTACCGGGCCGCGAGAGTTGAGGCTCGGGTGTGAAATGTATAGTTTTCAGGGTTTTTATCAGTTTTCAGCGTTATTTTGTTATCGTTTTTATCGTTTACTCGGTTTTCCTTGGTCTTTCCACGTGTGTTATGAATAAATTTTCTTTTTTTTCGGTACCGGTACTAGTTTTATTTTGTTGTATTTATCCGCGACACCTTAACGCCGGTCCGTGAAAATATATTGTCGGGCATAAACCGGTCCGTGGCGCAAAAAAGGTTGGGGACCGCTGATATAGTGTGTTCCCAGATAAGTCTTTAACAGCTCCTAAAGTCATTTTTTCTTTATTTATTTTTAACTGGTTGGCTAGATATTGACCTGATTTGTTACCATGTTCAAAATTTTACAACTGAAGTGATTTTACTAAGATTGAGGAGGGGGGGGGGTATTGATAATGTCATTTCATTCTAGTTTTGTTTTATGTATTTTATGTATTTATGTATTTTGTATTTTGTTCAGCATTTCCTGTTCCCGGGAGGACACATCGTCTTCTTCTATGATTTGATTATTTCTTCTAATTCCTGAATATGGTTGTTTTCTCTTTTCTTCTTCTGTGATGTGAATGAAATTATTTTACCTGTCATCACAGCCTTTCCTGCTTCCCAGAGAACAGATGCTGATGTTCCAGGCAGGTCATTAGTCTAAATGTAAAGCTCACTCTTTTTTAAAATATTTAATAAAATCTTCATTTTTAAGCAATGATCTATTAAATTTCCCGTTTTTACTTGGCGGAGTGACCTTCTTATTTACTAAAGTTAAAGACACATGATCGCTGACAGCTATTGAGTGTATCTCAGTGTCTGAAATGTCACTCAACAGTGAGCTGCTGACTAGGAAAAAATCCAGACGAGAGTAAGAGTGATGGATATGTGAGAAGAAAGTATATTGCCTATGGTTGGGGTGAAGAGAATGGCATGCGCCATTCGCTCATTTTTGTTTAACTATATTTGCGGACTGACAATTGTGCTGAGTTCCTGCTGTATTGAGCCTGTCCATTTCTTAATTTAGCCCAAACTTGAGGTCTCCCCATGTCTATGTGTGCCGTGAGGCCGTAGTGGATGTGCTGACACTGAGTGCAAATGTACCTGATCATGCCGTGCAGACGTGTAAAGGTCAAGGGTGCTCTGTGTGTAACTGACTAGGAAAACAGCCGATCGGTGCAGTGAGAGAAGGGAGAAGAAAGAAAAACATGCAAAAGCGATGCAGGAGGGATGAAAGGGAACAAGAACACTGTAATCTATACTTTTACACTGCTGAGATTGACTGTGTTTTATCTGTTATGACATTGCGTTAAATTAGCGAAATTACATGGATAAGCTACATAGATGTTAATGGAAGAGGAATAGAGATCTGGAGTGGCGTTAATACCACCAGGGAGTGGTTCTGGGGTCACGGTAGAGCTGTCCGTTCATGCAGAGCAGGTCCATGGCAATGAGAGCATGGGAGCCCTTCCGAATGAAGCTGCTGGGAACAGGACTTTGTGTCGCTCCATGATCTCTCTGGGAAACTGGTCGTTTACACTAAAGTCCATTCCTTGTAGCTCCCTGCTGTAACTCGCCAACGGCTCCTTCTGCTGAAATGTTACCGAATTTGGCCACAAAAGGACGCAGTTTCCAGGCACCAGGCCCATGTTCTTCACGGTGTCCTCCGGAAGTTTCGGGTGGGTCTTACAGTAACTTCTGTGTCCTCTCAAGCAGACTCTGGGATACCTGAAAACACCAGGTTATCTCTCATGCTACGGGTCTGAAGACCGATGGCAGTCTCTTTTTAATTTTTTATTTTCTTAACTGAGCTGGGTGACTTTCTCACTTAGAGACTTGACCGAGTCTGTAGCATGGCGTTTTCAGCGACATTTCCACCTGCTGCTGGCTGAATTCTAAAGATTCCCTCAGGGATTGGAATTCACGGTCTAGAATCTCGACCAGGGACATGCTCATGTAGAAGCTGGACAGTCGCTTATCGGTTGAATCCAGGACGTCTGCAAAGTCCTTTACCGGTCGACGACGTTGTTCCGGGGCAATCTGCGACTTCTTTGGATAGATATCTTTTCTGCTTTTACTCCTATGTTTTTGGCCTTTTTTTTAAATTAAGAAACGAGTGTTAGTTGTTTTATTCTCTTTTCACTACACTTTTAAAAATGCATAGAAGCTTCTAAGCGAAATATGGTGGGTGACTCGACAGTGAGCAATGCCAGCTAACACAGAAATGAACTTCACTAACTTTAATGAGCGATTAGCAGCACAGATTCAACAAAAACTTCTCATGAGAACAGCAAAGCAAACACCGTCATAGTGCTTTGAAACTTGATGTGATGTGCAAGGGGCGGAGCTTACTGAGAAACCAAGGGCATGCATACTAACTGGTTAATGACTTTTAATTAAAATATATAGCTCTAAAGTGCTTTATCTAGTCTGTAAAAATTGAAAACTGCTATATAAACATCAGTACATGATTATTTGTTATGACCTGAAATTAGTTCATCTGGGGAAAGAAACTGGTTGAATACCTCACGACACAAGAGACGTTTCTTTCTCTATCCAGGTGGACTACTTTACCTTCCTGATGGTCATTACACACATATTTACTGCACAGTAATTCATTATTACATAACCTCGATATAAAACAGACATGAGGCCAGCAATACCAAACAAATAAAGATGCAATGAAGCAGTTTATTGGCTTCAGCATTGACCGGTGCCAAAACAACAAACAAACATCTTGTGTTCCTTATTCCCACCTAACCTAAAATAAAAGGCAAAAAAAGAGACAAGTCTCTAACCTATGCTCCTAACTAATAAATAGGAGAAAAAGGATTTCAACAATTCCTCACAATTGCACACGTTTCCCTGTAATGACAAAGTAATGACAGCAATCTATGCTAGGATCTGCTGGGAACTACTGATTAATCTTTACAGTTTTGGTAATAATTAGGGATCCAACCGAACAGAATTGCTGTTTAGTTAAATTCTAGTGGGATTACTGGGGATAAAAGGTTTTTGGATTCATTTACGTGACAATTTCCATATTCTTTTGTCTTGCATATTGAGATGAAGTAATTTTTCAAAAATCATCATCTTGGAGAAAAAATCACATCACATCTCTCATCACAAAATATCCTGATTTGAGAGTTAAGCAGTCTCAGACTGCCAGCTCTTGTTCATTTTGTAATTATGGAACTTATAAAACAAAACTGTCAGAGTTAGAAATATCAAGTTGTAAAGGTTGACTTTACAAAGACATCTGGCAGGAAAACCAGCCATTTTCCCCACTATTCTTAAAGTTGCTGTCATTTTTTTTTCCTAATAATTTCTGATGATTTTTCTATTGGTTTTCGAACCAATTAATCCACTAATCATTGTGGCTTTTAAGATAATGCTGATTATTGTGGTAGTGACCCCAGTGATCACATTGGGACAGACCAAGAACCTTACTCCATTAGAGAGATAAGTGATGATGTGAGAGCTGCAGGGGCACAGTTCGGCGAATGAATTTCCTGCTCTGTGAGCTGTTAGCGTCACCTGATCCTTCAGCTAAATGAGTTAAGCTGCACTTTGCTAATAGTGTTAGAAAAGACAAAGAGGGTGAGGCAGAGGAAAGTTGCCTTCCTCTCTGCAACAATAGCTGCTTTTATGCGCCTCCCAAATTTAATCAGGATTACATTTTGTTGCTACTTTCAGGTGATATTGGAATAATCAGTGCTATGATTCAACTTAAGTCACTGAACTCTGAAGTGGCCCCCTAAAGTGCCTTAAATAATTATAATGCCATGTGTTACAGGTTTGTGAAATGTAGTCCCTAGGTAAGAGATTTTTGCCATTGAAAAGTCTACTTATTTCCCCTTAAATGGTGGTGGTTTGTAAAGAAAACGTATTTTGGGGTTGAACAGCAGAGTTGAGTGTGTGGATTGCACCCTTGAAAAAATTGCCAAATCTTCTTTGCCAATGCCAAACAGCTTATTCTGCTATTTACTTTTGTTCTGTCTCCATTGTGTGTCTGCATTTAAATAAACCATACAAGTAACAGATTAAAAAAGCAGTCGTGTTTGTGGTAATGAATCATTTCAGTTCAATTCAATTTTTTTATATAGCACTAAATCACAGCAACAGTTCCCTCAACGCACTTTATATTGCAAGCTCCACAATAATACAAGATTGTGCTCTGTGATCATCAATATGTGATTTGTGACGGCTTGGGTTTTTGTTTTTTTTTGCAGCACAGACGCTCTACATTGAATCATTAGTTTCTTTTAGTGATAAAGAAGAAGCAGTGTCTCTAGACTTTCCTTCAGTCTGCATAGATCCTATTCACTAAAAGCAAGAAAAGCCTGTAGCCTGAAATGCAAAACTAAGATCAACTGAAGGCTTTTCAGGAAGTTTTTAGGACATCCTGATAGTAATGAACTACAGTAGTCCAGCCTAGAAGTAATAAATGCATGAGCTAGTTTTTCAGTGTCACTTTAAGACAGGATGTTTCTAATTTTTGAGATGTTGACAAATTCAAGAAAGCAGTCTTACATATTTGTTTAATACATGTATATAAAGGACATATCCTGGTCAAAAACAACTCCAAGATTCTTCACAGTGTTACTGGAGGCCAGGGTAATGCTATCCACGGTAAGCATCTGACTAGAAACTACATTTCTAAGATTTTTGGGGCAGAGTATAATAATCTCAGTTTTATCTTAATTTAAAAGCAGAAAGTTAGAGGTTATCCAGGTCTTTATGTCTTTAAGACATTCATTCAGTTTAACTAGGTGCTGTTTTAATCTGGCTTCATGGATAGATAAAGTTAGGTGTCATCCGCATAGCAGTGAAAATGTATCATATGCCCTAGGGGAGCATGTATAATGTAGACAGAGTAGACAAGGCGGAAGAATTAAATCTCCTCCTTGCATCACTGAATCCAACAACAGTTTTTGGTGGATTTGCCATAAAACTGATCACCTGTGAAAAACCACAAAAATTGAGCCTTGTATTTCTCTAAACTACTTGCAGTAGGAAAAATGAATCCTAAGGCTCTCTTTGATACAGTCAATAACATCATTTCTCCTCCAAAATAATCTACACAAGTTTTCTCAAATAAGGACTGAAATAACTTTTTAAAAATTTTCCATCCCTTAGCACGATATGGATAAAGTTACCTTTATTCTTTGACATTCAATGTCACTCTTTTTCTTTCTGATGAAGTTCTCCCACTTCATTTTTTTTGTAATGTTGTCCCAAATTTAAATAAAAACTTTGTCTCCTCACTTTCAAGCAACATGCAGTCCACATATCCCAGGAGTTCTGTCTCATTCTTATCTCTCAGCGTGGTTGAGAGTGCCTTGGGTGTCTCCCAGGACACGGATAGGGACCTAAACCTGGATGTTTTTTGGGGGTTTTTTCAAGTTTTTATATTGGATACTGAAATAATGAAGCGTGAATGAGTAGCAAATTAATTGGTTTGTTATTTGTTTTACAAAATATTTAATTTAAAAAGGAAATATTACATTTTTTGTAAAAAAAAAAATTATTAATTAAAAAAACTTGTTTGCTCACTGTTTAATAACAAAATGTTCTGATACATTTATTAAAACTTTACTTTTAAATCCTCAGTAAAAGTATTTCGAGTATTCAAAATACTGTCCCTAAATATGCTGATTTTGAAATGTTCAGACTGTCCCCATTGTGTTACAGATTAAAGTTTGAAAACGTAAAGACTAAAAAAGAGTGGTCTGTTTTGTTTGTTGACTTGTTTATGGCAAATTTTACAAAAAAAAAATCACTTAACTATAACTCACAGTTTACTGAGCCTGATTTAGACAACCATTTCAATGTTTTTTTTTATGTGTGTATGGAACAAACATTTGTAACTATTTAATACTGAACATCTAAAAGAATGTTCAGATTGTAAAATGCAAGCCCACAAAACAATCTCCAAAAGTTGATTAAATCAGTAAATAAACA
The DNA here is from genome assembly GCF_051167445.1 of Perissodus microlepis. Classification (NCBI taxonomy): domain Eukaryota; kingdom Metazoa; phylum Chordata; class Actinopteri; order Cichliformes; family Cichlidae; genus Perissodus; species Perissodus microlepis. Next base: position 23,350,433 of record NC_140477.1, on the reverse strand, counting down.
AATAAAGTTTGCTGTCTAACTGAACGCTTAAATGAGGCTTGCAGGTTGTAGTTTCACCGTTACAGATCTGTAAGTCATGTATTATTCATGTCACATAAACATGTATTCTGGATTCTGTGTTCTTATCTTCTTAAATAAAAAAGAAATGACCAAATGTATTCTCTTCCTCAGGTTTTTTCAGGGTGATTACACAGTGGAGGTGGCAATCAATGACTACCTGGATATCTACTGTCCTCACTACGAGGTGGCGGAGTCAGCCGTGCACATGGAGCATTATGTGTTGTACATGGTGAACTATGACGGATACATGTCCTGCGACCACCACAGAAAAGGTTTTAAACGCTGGGAATGTAACAGACCACAGAGCCCCAATGGGCCACTCAAGTTCTCTGAGAAGTTTCAGCTCTTTACACCCTTTAGCCTGGGCTTCGAGTTCAGGCCAGGACATGAGTACTACTATATCTGTGAGTACATAGCAGTGTACATACTGTCTGTTTTATATTGCTAAACTGAATATTACTACTTACTGTGTTATTAGGGTCAGGCTCGCTGTGCAAGGTAGATTGATTCCTGCTTGAAGTTGCCAATTTGAAACTATTTTGGAGTCTGAATTATTATTTTTGCTGGTCAGATCAGCTGGAATGATTTACTATCAGTGACAGGAAGAATCAACTGTTAGCTTTGGGGAAAAAGGCAACTCTCAAAAATATTAATGTAGACACAGATTTTCCTTCCTGTCACACAAAGAATCATACATCCAGTCTTAGTCATGTAACAGACTGGTTGCTACACTGAGTAGATCAGAGCTTCCCAAAGTGTGGGGCCCGCCCCCTAGGGGGGACGCAGAGCCATTGCAGGGGGGGCGAGGTATGAAAAGGGGAAGAAAAAAAAAAAAAGGCTTGGACACTGCTAGCACGGGGCGCCCACACAAACGCAAAGCAGCAGATGAAGCATAGCTGAATATGTTTGCAAACCAACTTCATTCTAAGCCAAAGACTAGAAAATATGGTGAAGCATATCTTCCCTTTGGCTTCACCTGCACAAGTGCCAAGGTAGGTCTCCTCAGCAGAACTGGTTTTCCCTTCGTCAGGAGCACGCGCTGGGCTCTCCAAATCACGGACAAACCATATCCCACATTCTTGATTTTTAGTTCACAAACACTTGCTGTAATGACTAACTACTCCTGACATTTTGGAGATGTTAGCTCGTTATACAGTAAAGTTACAGCAGGATACAAATAATATCAGGCTCATCCTGCCACAATTTGTTCCCCCTGTCTAAATCACGGACAAACAGTATCCCACAGTTGTTTATGTTTTTGAACCCATTTTGCACAGAGAGGCATTTTTTGATTTGATTGCAATGTTGAATATTATTACACAGGAAAAAAACAACTACACACAAAATAATCACACCGTGACGCCTCTGCCTTTCTAAATGGAGGGACAGTAACTGCGTGTGTATATGTAAGGTGTAAAACCTGAAGATAGTCATAGTAACAGTATTTTGTCTCGATCTGCCATTCTGCAATTCATCTCACGTAAACAATAACGTAGCGCACAGCGTAATGTGAAAAAAAGGCACATACCTTTGACGTTGCGTGACGAACTCTGTATTCCTCGTCCACACATAAACGCAAAAAAGGAGTTTTAAAACATCTCCGTTTTCGGTGATTCGAAACGCCGTTTACGTGTGGACGAAACAGCTGCATTTTCAAAAATACCCGTGTAGGCGTGGACGTAGCGTAAAAGAGTTAGTAGTTTATTTTATTACTACCTGTAATTTATTGCAGATTACTTTTATTTGCTTAATTATTTACTAAATGTTTGAGGTGTGAAATAAACCTCAATGGAGTAAAATATGGGTGTGTGTGGTTAAAGGGGGGGCGGGCGCGAACATTTTTCTTGTAAAAAGGGGGGCCCAGCAAGAAAAGTTTGGGAACCGCTGGAGTAGATGGTAATGGAATGTCGGCTCAATTCTTACAAAATGTTTTGATATCTGAGTTTCGTCATGAGTTTTCTTCATAGAGGAAACTTTGAGATTTTAACCAACCCCAAAGGAGCACAAAGATTATGCAATATTATTAAAGTGAATTAAAAGTAAGCCAAAAACTTAACAAAAAATGCTTCTGTTGTTTATTTAAAATAAAGTTAAATACTAGACTTACTGACCTATTGCAGTGTCTAAGAATAATTCATAATGAATAATCACAGACGTCAATATAATGCACGAGTTTTATGGTGGACACTTTAGCTTTCAATCCTGATAAAAGGCTCAATCATGTTGACCAGAATTTTTCAAACTAAAGAACAACTTGCACAGCAAGTCTTTTTCAGTCTTTTAATCGTTTGGAAGCAATCGAACAAATCATTATGCACTTAAATTAGCATTATTCAGTTACAATAGTGAAAAATCACACTGCCACTCCATACACCTTGACAAGAAGCAAACTGGTAAGAGAGCTGCTTTTAATTCATACAAATACTCCTTTTAATGTGCAAACTCTGTACAGAGCATCACCATGTATCCCAAAATTCACAAATTGAGAATAGATTTGTAGTCTGTGACATCAACGCAGTTGCAACTATCCTGTTTACGTCATGTTTAGAGTGACACTATTCATATCAATGTACAGTGGCTTGCAAAAGTATTCGCCCCCCTTGAACTTTCCCACATTTTGTCACATTACAGGCACAAACATGAATCAACCAGTTTTATTGGAATTCCACGTGAAAGACACGTGGGAAGTGGAACGAAAATCATACATGATTCCAAACATTTTTTACAAATAAATAACTGCAAAGTGTGGTGTGCGTAATTATTCAGCCCCCTTTGGTCTGAGTGCAGTCAGTTGCCCATAGACATTGCCTGATGAGTGCTAATGACTAAATAGAGTGCACCTGTGTGTAATCTAATGTCAGTACAAATACAGCTGCTCTGTGACGGCCTCAGAGGTTGTCTAAGAGAATATTGGGAGCAACAACACCATGAAGTCCAAAGAACACACCAGACAGGTCAGGGAAGTTATTGAGAAATTTAAAGCAGGCTTAGGCTACAAAAAGATTTCCCAAGCCTTGAACATCCCACGGAGCACTGTTCAAGCGATCATTCAGAAATGGAAGGAGTATGGCACAACTGTAAACCTACCAAGACAACCTAAACTCACAGGCCGAACAAGGAGAGCGCTGATCAGAAATGCAGCCAAGAGGCCCATGGTGACTCTGGACGAGCTGCAGAGATCTACAGCTCAGGTGGGGGAATCTGTCCATAGGACAACTATTAGTCGTGCACTGCACAAAGTTGGCCTTTATGGAAGAGTGGCAAGAAGAAAGCCATTGTTAACAGAAAACCATAAGAAGTCCTTTTTGCAGTTTGCCACAAGCCATGTGGGGGACACAGCAAACAAGTGGAAGAAGGTGCTCTGGTCAGATGAGACCAAAATGGAACTTTGTGGCCAAAATGCAAAACGCTATGTGTGGCGGAAAACTACTGCACATCACTCTGAACACACCATCCCCACTGTCAAATATGGTGGTGGCAGCATCATGCTCTGGGGGTGCTTCTCTTCAGCAGGGACAGGGAAGCTGGTTAGAGTTGATGGGAAGATGGATGGAGCCAAATACAGGGCAATCTTGGAGAAAAAAACACCTCTTGGAGTCTGCAAAAGACTTGAGACTGGGGCGGAGGTTCAGCTTCCAGCAGGACAACAACCCTAAACATAAAGCCAGGGCAACAATGGGATGGTTTAAAACAAAACATATCCATGTGTTAGAATGGCCCAGTCAAAGTCCAGATCTAAATCCAATCGAGAATCTGTGGCAAGATCTGAAAACTACTTTTCACAAACGCTGTCCATCTAATCTGACTGAGCTGGAGCTGTTTACCGACCTTTGCTACGTGCTGTCTTCATCCTGCTCTCTCCCTCTCTGTCCTCCTCTCTCAGACTTTGTGCTTAGACGCAAATGTTAAATGTAACAGTGATACAGAATTTACAAACCTATAGAAGGAACAAACTAATTCAGATCAATTTATAGCAATATTTGAAATGAATACAGACTGCTGCTGGACATTGACAGGTAACATCCTTTCGACTTGTTACTTGGAACTGGAGCTGTACTGGAACGGTGATGCTAAAGATCACAACAGATGATGTGTCCCTAATACCTGCTGGCGACTCACTGAACAGTAATCTTGTGCAGAAGAACTTCAGAGTTTATGGTATTATTATCATCGTGTCCTATTTTTGAATTGTTTAATAAACACTGAAGCCCAATTTTACTGGAATAGAAATTGAAATGTTTAACAAACTAAAAAATATAAAGTAGCTCCTTCACTTGCAATTAGAGATATTCCAGCAGACTAATGGCTCAGAAAACTAAATTTAGCTAATAATCTCTAGTGATTTAGGCTACATTTGCTAACATTGTTGACACTATTTAAAGAACAAATAAAAATAAACAGACATTTTGCAAGTCACAGCCACGTGCGTTATCAGAGCAGTCTGCATGTTTTCTATGTTTAAGTTAAAGTGTTTTAAATCAGGATTACTGATTTGTGTCATAAAATTACCTCTTGATTCCTCTCTATGATTTTTATTTAGGCGATTAGAAGACAATGTTAGAACATTTTACTAAAATGCATTAGTACTACTGCAGCTACTGCAGTTATTTGTAAGGGTGCTGTGATAAAATTCAGGAGTGCTTGAGCAGCCCCCAAAAAGAGTCTAAACTCACATGCTGCTGACTATACAAAAATGCTGAAGAAGACTGACCAGCTATCAGTTTATACCCTGAAGCTCAAGTGCAGTTGACTAACTGCCATATTAGTTTGAGGCAGAAGCTATATTTGTAACAAGATTGTGGAGTGGTAATTTAACTGCTACTGCTAGCTTGGAAACGTGCATTCATATGTGTGCAATGCTCACTTACTGGCTGAAATCATTTGTTTTATTAATAGAAAATTCATATTTCAAAAAGTAACTTAAGACCATTTTTAATACTATAGAACCCTGTAGTATTGGGGCAGATTAATGAAGCAATAGAAACTTAAACAAGAGCATAAACTACTAGGCTGTATACTAAAAAAATAACCTGTTGGATTAAAATGAAAGAAAGATGTAGATCAGTTGCACATAATAAACTTATGTTTAGTCAACATTAACTTTATGTTTTATAACTTTACAGCTGATAACATGATTTTTATGTTATTTTTATTTTTCATTATTGTGAAATCTTTACAGTTATCTCATGTTAATATTGCACAACAGTGCATTTTTTATGTTGAGTGTTTTTAGGTATAATTATTTCATTTTAATATTTATTAAATGTATTATCTGTTAAACCGCTGTTTGAACATGTTTGAAATATATGAATTAGTCTTGGTAATCTCAAATTACACTTACAAATATTTGTTGGTCCACAAACAGACATCTACCAATGATTAATGCATTTTGTACATTCTTATACTTTAACTAAACATAACTAAAATATCAGTTCTAAACACTAAATAAAATAAAACATACTTCTTTAATTATCTGTACTTTCTCAGTATTGCACAATTTAAAAACTGGAGTTACATTTAACACAGTAAGCATATGACACAATTAATAGAACTGTAAGATAACAGTACTAAAAACACACTACTGATCTCAAGCAAGATAAGGTGCAACAGTGAATTTACAATAGTAAAATTACTAAAATGTTACATGTCAAAGTAGTAAAGTGAGACTCGGCCCAAGCAAAGTCTGCATTTTAGCTCTTCATTAAACAAAAGCTCAGGAACATGTAACAATCTAGGCCAACATTTCCTTTAGCTGGATAAGATGGATGTGTCAGAGTCTAGAGATACAGTGGGGTTATTCTTAATTGCCAGTGTTGGTGTCGATACTATCAATGTTTGGATTGATCTGCCCACCTCTACTTTGTAGTAGCTGAGGCAACATGCTAGTAATGTTACTACTGACACACTTCCAACAGTGCAGCCACACTAATAGTAATAAAAATACTATTTTTTTTAGAAAAGAATAAAACTAAATCTATAGCGGAGTAAATATCCTAAACATATGACCTTACCTAAAAATAAATTGCCTTTATGTTGTGGCAGCAGACCAATGTCAACAAGCTAGTTTTTTCCCACATGTTGCATTACCTTGTGTAATTGCACTACCACTTACTACAGACATTGGTGAAAGTTTGTAATGGTCTGTTAATTTAGGTTTGAAACTATACAAACAATCTTAACTGACATTATATTTGATTATAAATAATTTGATTATGACAGCATTTGATGTTAGCTAACATTAGCTAACTGGAGCCTTACGTATGTTTCATGTTGCTCGATAACCAGCCGACATACCAGTAAAAAAAAGTTTAGTTTTCAGATTGAAAAAAGTAAAATCCCTCCATGGAAAGGTTGTTGTCACACTACACCACACACACACCATTAGCTCTATGACGTCTCCATATTCAACATTAGGAAAACTCAGCGGATACAATTTCCACTACTGGCCAGGGTTACAACAATGCAAATAAATAATCCACACAAGCACTTTGAAAATAGTTCAACAATCTTAGAACAATTTTTGTGATGTATTGCTTCTGCTTGTGGGATTGCTCAAAAGCCAAATAAAACCCAGAATAACAACAGAAAAGCTTTAAAAAGGAATTAATATACTCTGGAATGGTGGTGCTCTGCTCTGCAGTGCTGCAACACAGAATATCATGGAAAGGTCATCTTAAGAAAACCTTTTCTCTATTGTCACTGGAGAATTCAGCATGAGAGGTTTGCAAATAAACATCTAAACAAAGCAGTTTCCTTTGGAAACAAGTACTTCAAAGTTAAAATATCAAAAGTATTTAGAATCTGCACATGCCAACGAGATTGACCAAAAACGTTTTCATGACCTATGACTGGAGAAGCCCCTGGGGGATTTGGAGCAGTCTTCTTACTAACCAAATCTGGGGTAAAATGTTTGTAGTTTACCTCATGACCATAAATTCTCCATGATTTTCTATGGCCTTTGTTTCCTTTGTAGCATCACCGCATCCAAACTTGGGTAGGAAGCCTTGTCTGAAGCTAAAAATCTACGTCAAGCCAACAAGTAAGTTTCTTTCCTTTTTTCTATTTCATATTTTTATATAATTTTACACCTCTTCTCCCTGATTTGACTATGAAAGTAAAGAGATTTCTCGATTACAATCACAACACACCATTGAGTTATTAGAAAATGTTACTGAAGTACTACTTGAACTCAGTGGAATATTAACCGAACTCAAGTTTCATATTTAAAATGCAACATGTACACAAACTCACTAAGCTGCTATTCTTTCCTCTAAAGCTCAAGATGTGAAACAATTTAAAGTGCTTTAAATTCTGAAATTGTGGGGGGTAGGGGGGTAACAGGGACTACGCTACGTCGGACTGGACCAGCTACAGGGGCCTGGCTAGCTATGGGTTTTTCAAGGGTGCAAAGCCTGCTCTCCAACTTATTGATCCTGGCCTCCAGAGCTGCAAACAGGCTACATTTATTACAAGTATAGTTGTCACTAAGTATCGTTGTCAGAGAAGTAACGAAATATCTGACACAATGAGCAGGAAAGTGCAGGAGGGGACAGGTGAAGAGGCACAGGGAGTAAATACTGTCAATATAATTAGTGAGTGAATCAATAGTGAGTGAGTGAGCACTTTGGATATTGTATATGAAGATTACACTATGAAATAAGACCTTATGTATACATTTTTAATCAAATTGGCTACACAGATAAGCTGCACAAAAACAGCACTGTGCCTTGTAACAGGAACAGAAAGTGATACTCTACCAACACCAAGGCATATAGAGCCGAAACCAAACGAGGAAGTGCTTAACTACCTGGTATAACTCAAATGTGCATCTTAAAGCAAATAATCTGTAAGGTGGAGAGGAAAGGCCATCTCACTAATTAGGAAAATCTTGATTTGGAAAAAGCGTTTATTTCTCTGTTTTTGAAAATGCCCTCCATAAAACTACAACATCTTACCATTCATCAGTGGAAAACAAATAAGAGCCCCGGGTTTCTCTTCAAAGTGAGAGCTCTGATGAGCCAAACATTCCTTTGATCTGAACTAGTAATGACTTCTTCACACAAAATGTAATTATTAGAGAAAAAAAATCAGGGCCATCTCATATATATATTATTATATACAGTAACTTTCAAAACTACTGATTTATTTTTTTCAGTATTTACTTTATCCAAACAATCAGTGTGTCTATTACACTCTAGTCCTAAAAAACCACTCAAAGACGCCCTAATTAATTATTAATTATTAATTATCTAAAAATGATTGAAAGAGTAATTGTAAAACAGCTAGACTGGACAGGCCCCGTCCCCACCCCGATGTACAAAAATTGGATGGATGGAGGTTTGTGAATAAATTAAAACATTTTGTGATATGTTTACTTGCAGCTCATATTAATTAATGTTGTTCTGATGTTAACTCATTTTCAGATGATTCGGTGTACGACTCTGCGGAGCCCTTCCTGACTGACGATACCACCGGTGGCTGCAGCCTTGCTTTGCCGTCTGCCATGTTGCTCACCCTCCTTCTCATACTCCTCATCTCCTATTCATAGCAGCTTTCTGAGTCAGACCAAGCACCGCCCCACCGCCGCTACCACTCTGAAGAAAACTTGATGAAGGAAACTAATGTAGCTTCCTCTTACTGAACTTTGGCCTTTACCTCAATAATACTCAAAGGCTCGAACAATCAGAGGAGGCAAGAACAGTGGTGGGGGGAGCTTGAGGCTGCATATCAACTCTGTGTGGAATTTCTGGGATCATCCCTGCTCTTCTTTTAATGTTTCTGTCAAGCTGTCATATAAAATTGTGTTACAGATCCACAAGTCAAGACTTTAAAGGATCTCGTGTTAACATTTCCAGGTTCCATCTCTGAATATTGGTGCATAATGCTTTATTTTTAAAAACTGTGAGGATGATTTATTGTATTTACATCCAACAGCCGCTTCCTGAGTTTTAGACATTGACTGAGATTTATATCCTGCTTAAGACACTAGAGATCTTGTCCTGGTGCATGGTCAATAGTCCAAGTAAATACAAGGTCATAATGACCAAAACTAGCAATATTGCCTTACAATGAGCCATGACCTCAGTTTCACAATAAACCATTGATCAGTGGCATAAGTATCAATCACAGCTAGCTAGGAAAAGGCTGCAAAGAGAGCAATACAAGATGGTGAAAGATGTGCTCTTAGGTCTCTTCCTCAGTTGAGCAATGGTCGCTCACTTTTCACTTTTCAATGTCCTTGACTACCTGCTCAAGTCTTCCTCTTTGTCCAGGATGTGCTCATCCTAGTCTGTCTAGTTTAATGAAACTGTGCACCTACCCTTGTTGCCACAATGGTGATTCTATCTTTACAGAATAACACGTGTGTCTTCCTCTTCTTCATGCTTGTATTGGATGTTGGGGGCTTTGCATTTCTGAGGCAGGCTGCAACTTTCATCTGAAGTTGCCAACCACAAAAATTGTTTCACGATGCATATTTTATCCCTGTTATTAGTTACACTAGCTGGATTTGTCTTGCCGTGAAAGCTCAACTCTTTCTTAAGAATGGCTTTCCCTGCTTGAGAGAGTTGTCTGTCAGATATATTCATCACCCACTAGTCAAAGTGCTTGGTGTGAATTTAGCATACATCTGTCCGTTTCCACCATGCAGCAAGTAGCTCAGACTTCTGCTGTCTCATCTGTGACTATTCATGCTGTTCTCATCTAGAAGCTATCGGTTCCTGGGTTTTGCCTATTGTGCCTAACTTTTATATGAATGAAATGGAGAAAAGCTCTGATATCCTATCTTGGAACACCGCTGAGCCTTTGGTCCAGATATAAATGACAATCTGGTGGACAAACACATCAAGTTCATCAGTCTAGATATAAAAACGTTACAGGCAATCATTGTCAGACTGTGAAATTACTAATTCATACCCATGCATACCGATCAGTAGTACAAGTTTGACTTTGTTTATCCGCATGACCACAATGTGGGTGTCATCAGGACAGTACAACAGAGCAAACATTTTCCCATACACACAGTGGCCAGGGAAGCTGAAGAACATCATAACAAAGAGACCCTGCATAGATTTGTTTTTTGTGATTTGGTGCTATGGAATAAAATATAACTGAATTGAATTAAATGTGGTTGTCCCAGTGGAGCATTTGTCAAAGCTGGCAACATGCTGACCAAACAAAAACCTCTGATGAACTGGTGTTTGTTAGGATTGGACAGCTTTTCTTCTTCTTTATTTATTTATTTATTTTCACCATTGTGAAATCAAACTCTAAAACATAATACACCAAAAACGAAACAACCATTGCTGAACCAAGGAGGGGGCATAAGAGTATGTCTTTCACCATATTAAAACGCTGTGATTGCAGCAATTTCCCAGCTCTGTGGTAGTACTCGTCTGCTTTGATCAGTGGTAATGGCAGTTTGCATATTAATGGTGGTACTTGTTTTTGTCATGTAACTGCACTGTTTAAAGGTTGGGGAAGCCTACAGTTAGCGCAGACTGAAGACGTCACTTGTGTTGCAAGGTTTCTTCCACTGAAAACCATGTGTAGAGATCAAAAGAATAAAGTTCCTGGCACTAAATATCTTAATATCTTGCTGTGCAAGTGGTTTCAAGCTAAAGTTGATAATTGAAGGATTTTAGACAAGACACTGGATAAAAATCTTGGCAATATAGGTAACTTTCTCAGTATTTAAATTAATACTTTCATCTGTAATTAAACTCATGGTATTTAGGGATTATACAGGTTACAGACAGGCCCCTTATTTTCCCAGTAAACTCCCAAAAACCAAGCTATTAACTTAGCTGTAAATTATTAGTGTATTTGCAACAATGACCCAGACAATTACTAACTACAAACTGTAAAAGAAATTGTTTAAGTGTTGATAACTACACTATGAAGTATTGGCTTGTTATATTTAATGCAATTACATTTTTTTTGTTGGGACAGTACGCAATTTTACCTTCCCTGCGAGCAGCACCATGTGACAGCAGGGAAGACAGAATCCCTTTAAAGTAGAAGAGCAGTCTTGCAAAAGCTAGATATAGGGAGGGGCAGCTTTCTGCCATAACTTTACGCAACTGTAACTTAGTTTTATCTTTCAAAAATAGTGTACATTTATTATGAAAACTTACTGTGAAGTAACGTTAGATAGGGACTCATTTTCAGGAACGTATATGAGCAAAATAACAGTTACCTTAAAATCAACCAAAATGTTATTGTATTTTTTTTCTACTGTTCTAGGCAGCTGTTGGTTTCTGCACTTGTTGGTAACAAAATTAAACATATTATGTAACAGATTTACACATTTTAATTTCTGTGTTAAAATGTACAACTGCAGGTACAGTATGGAACATTTCCAAAATAAAATGCTCAAGAAATTACTAGACTAGTGGTACATATCTAAAATTAGAAACATCCTTTCTCAGAGTGATGCTGAAAGTCACGTTTATCACTTCTGTGCTGGACTACTGTAATTCGTTATTATCAGCATTTCCTAAAAACTCCCTGAGGAGCTTTTAGTTGATCCAAAATGCTACAGCAAGAGTGCTGACAGGGACTAGAAAGAGAGGATATTTCGCCCATACTGGCTGCTCTTCATTGGCTCCCTGTTAAATCCAGAATCAAATTTAAAATCCTTCTCATCACATACAAGGTCTTGTATAATTAGGCCCCATTTTATTTTAAAGAGCTTTACAGGACTGTATCACCCCAGCAGAGCACTTCACTCTCAGACTGTGGGCTTATTTGTAGTTCCCAGGTGCTTGCTCATAGGCGGTTGACTGATTGTTGGGTTTATTCTGGGGTTGGTTATTGTTATTCTAGGGTCTTTACCTTACAATATATTACAACAAATTTATTAAAGACATATATACACTACCAGTCAAAAGTTTGGACACACCTTGTCATTTAATGGTTTTTCTTTATTTTTGCAAACACATACTGAAGACATCTATTATATGAGTCAAGCTATATGGAATTATGCAGCAACGAAAAAAGGATAAATAACTTTATACATATCTTATGTTTTAGAATTCTGAAAGTAGCTACCATTTGCTTTGCTGACAGGGCTGCGATGACCTGAAATGGTTGAAATGAAATGGACCATCAGTTGTGTTGTGCAGAAGTCAGGTTGGCACAGAGCTGACAGCCCTAATTTGACAACTGTTAGAATTCATATTATGGCAAGGACTAGTAAAGAGAAACAACAGTTCATCATTACTTTAAGAACTGACAGTCCGTCAGTCTGGAAAATTTTGAATGTGTTCCCAAGTTCAGTCACAAAAACCATCAAGCACTATGATGAAACTGGCTCACATGAGGACCGCCTCAGGAAAGGAAGACAAAGAGTCACCTCTGCTGCTGAGGATATCCGAGTCACCAGCTTCAAAAATCACAAGTTAACAGCACCTCAGATTAGAGCCCAGATAAATGCCACACAGAGTTCGAGTACCAGACACATCTCTACATCAACTGTTCAGAGAAGACTGCATGAATCTACTATTTGCCCTTTATGGTCAAATAGCTGCTAAAAAGCCACTACTAAGGAAAAGCACCAAGCAAAAGAGATTTGTTTGGGCCAATACAAGGAATGGACATCAGACCAGTGGAAATCTCTGCTTTGGTCTGATGAGTCCAAATTTGAGATGTTTGGTTCCACCCTCCCTGTCTTTGTGCAATGCAGAAAAGGTGAACAGATGGTCTCTACATGCATGGTCCCCACCATGAAGCATGGAGGAGGAGGTGTGGTGGTGTAGGAGTGCTTTGCTGGTTGAGGATTTATTCAAAACTGAAGGCACACTGAACCAGTATGGCTACCACAGCATCCTCCAGTGACATACCATCCCATCCAGTTTTTGTTTAGTTGGACCATCATTTATTTTTCAACATGACAGTGACCCCAAACACACCTCCAGGCTGTGTAAGGCCTCTCTGACCAAGAAGGAGAGTGATGGAGTGCTGCACCAGATGGCCTGGCCTCCGCAGTCACCTGACCTAAACGCAGTTGAGATGGTTTGTGATAAGATGGACCGAGGAGTGAAGGCAAAGGGGCCAACAAGTGCTCAGCATCTCTGTGAACTCCAAGACTGTTGGAAAACCATTTCAGGTGACTTCCTCATGAAGAGTGGCTATTTTTAAGAATCTAAAATATAAAACATGTTTTGAGTTATTTCACACTTTTTTGTTTACTACATAATTTCATATGTGTTCACTGATAGTTTTGATGCCTTCAGTGAGAATCTACAAAGTAAATAAACATGATAATAAAGAAAAAAACATTAAATGTGAAGATGTGTCTAAACTTTTGACTGGTAGTTTATTTACATACATACTTGTATATAGTCCCATAGTTTTCAGTGAATGTAAACTGACATGCACTGTGAACTAATAGACAAACCAGGCTAAGCCATGAAGTCCAAAGAATTGTCTGTAGATCTCTGAGACAGGATTGTATTGACAAACAGATCAGGGAAGGGTACAGAAAAACTTCTGCAGCATTGAAGGTCACCAGGACTCTTCCCAGAGCTGGCTGCTCAGCCAATCTGAACAGTATTATTGCCAAAAGGCACTATCCAGGTAACTCTCAGAGCATGAGAAACAAAATTCTCTGCTCTGATGAAACAAAGATTGAAATCTTTGGCTTGAATGCAGAGTGTCATGTCTTATGTAAACCTGGAACTGCTCATCACCTGGCCAATATAATTACTACAGTGAAGCATGGTGGTGGCAGCATCATACTGTCAGGATGTTTTTTGCCAGCAGGAGTCAGGGTGGAAAACTGTAAGGCCTAGTTTAGGGTTAAGGGAAAGATTAATACAGAAATCTACATGGAGATCTTTGATGATAACCTTTTAGAGCACTTTGAACCTAAAGGATCAAGACTCTAAGCACACAGCCCAGATAACAAAGGAGTGGGAGTGGCTTTGGGACCAATTTGTGAATGTCCCAAACCAGAGGCTAGACTTGAAGCTGACTGAATATCTGAAAGGATCTGAAAATGGCTGTTCACCAGTTCTCCACATCCAACCTGATGAAGCTTGAAAGGTTCAGCAAAGAAGAATGGGAGAAATTGTAAGTAGGTATGTCAAGCTTGGAGCATCATACTAAAAAAAAAACCTGAGGCTGTAATTGCTGCCAAAAGTGATTCAACAAAGTATTCACCAAATACTTATGTACGTTATATTTTTGTTTTTTCTTGTCTTGTATATCTTATATATTTTTGCATAAAGTTGCACGAGATATTGTACAAGTAGATGATTATCCCACAAAAGCCTTTAAAGTATGTTTTTCAGCAACAAAGTTTGAATAGTGAGATCAATAGGACCTAAGGAATTATATCTTGTTAGAATACTTGTGTTGTTTTTAGTACAGCATCTTACACACTTACACAGACAAATGCTGACATACACTGTTAGGATTTTGTTAGGGTTGGGTTTAGACCTTTGTCTGTACAGTTTCTGATTCTTATAATCTTGAGGTCACTTGAATGTATGTTTGACTTAGCATGACCTTTGTCTATGGCTGCTGAAAGCAAGCAGACAACGTGAGGTAAGCGTAGACTTTATTAAAAGTTTACAAAGCTCCCATGTATGAAAACAGAGGCCAATGTGGAAGTGCCTTGAACCTTCATTCTTTTTCATGGCTAGCACGGTGTAACGCCATTAACCGAAAGAAATGAGATGTGTATATGGTCTCAATAAATATTTTCCCAATTAGGTTATTAGTCAATCACTACCTTTAAATTGCCTTCAGTAACACATTATGTTTGTCAAATAAACTGTAGTCCAATTTAGAGTCAAAAGAAAAAGCATGTTATGCTTTGTCAACCAGTGAAAACAGGATCTCATGTAGAACTATTGTGTGCCCTTCAGCTCAGTCTCTCATTCAAATTGATAACTTTGGTTTCACAAAACAAGATGATAATTACTTAAACCAACACTTGACTTGACAGTATATGTACTCCTTTTATATACTCTATGAAGTTTCATGAACTCACAGCTAACATTGTGTCACAGGTAAAGTAATTTAAAGTAGCTTCACTAACTGACAAATCAAACTATTACATGTATCTATAAAACAATATACCTTCACAGGTGTGAAATTGTGTAAATTATTGTATTTCATAGTAAGTAGTCACTTTTGTAAAAGTGTTAATCTGAATTAACAACATAATTAGTTCAGAAATTCATACTTTTTCAATAATGTAATAAAAGTTCTCTGTAATCACGCTCTGAGTTATAAACCCCAAGAACTTGATTTTGTTTGTCTGGATGTAGCGTTTTCAGAGGGAGAAATGCTTCGTCAGTCATGGTCTCACGGCCAATGATGGATGGTCTTTGATCATATTAATTATCAAAAGCTGACCTCACAGCCCATTCTTCACCAGTGGTGCTAGTTTCAGTCATTATGCAAATGTGCTGTTTATAAGGTTGGGGAAACCTGCAGTGAGCTGAGACTGAAGTTACTTGGATGAGTGACGAAAAATTTCTCTCTCTCCCACTGAAAACGCTACGTCCAGATGAACAGAATCAACTTTTTGAGATTTCTTTACCTGGATGATTGAGCATGCATCAAGATATCAGTTATATAGAAAAGAGTAAAGTGGAATAACGTGGCTGATTTCTCTCTCACATTATAAGTGTTAAGAAGAAAATGATAGGGAAGCCTATCTATAGTTCTAACTGTTCTAGTCAATGGCCTTTTGTTTCTGCCAAAGACTCTTGTGAAATATGTCTAATGGATAAATCTTTAGGGTCAGGGTCAGTTAAAGGGGAGGAGTGTGTTTTATTATTTTCTGAACTGTAATGTTTTGTTGTTTAAAAAATGTCGTGTACAAAACACAAATGAAGAAATAGAAAAATGGCCTTTTACCTCACTGGTGCTGGATTTTTCATGACTGATAAACAGCGACACAGTGTGGTTTTAGATGTAGTCTGTTTTTTTGTTCTTCCCATCTCTCCATATCATCCCCCTTTTTTCCCGATGGCTGGACAGTGTGTCCTTGGAAGTAAATAAGCAGGGACTTGTTGAGAAATGCAGTATATCCAATGAACATACTGAGATAGATTCTGATGATGACAAACCACTTGTACTCCAATGAAGAACTAACAAAACAAGAGGATGTAGATGCTAATGTCTGTATCAACAACACGTTGTTTTTTAAATTTGTATTTTATTTTTTCCCCATCTTTCTGTTTATGAATTTATTGGTAGAACTGAGAAGTGATCTGTCTGATGTTTGTAATTGTTTGTTGTTGTTGTTGTTGTTGTTGTTGTTGTTTTACATGCATTGCAATGGTCTCTTGTTGCTTGGTAAGTAATAGATTTGATTTCTTTGTTGAGTTCAGTCAGTATGTAGCATAAGACAATGTGATGGAGGGGAGGAAAGAAATCTAGAGGAAATTAGTTCTGATTGTGGTTTTTGTGAGTGGGAGTGAGAGTGAGCTCTCCCTGTCATCTGGTTTACAGCGTCTGAGAAAAAGTTTTTCTACACTCGAGTGTCTGAATATTTTATTCCTTTTAAGAAAAAAGTAATAAGAAAAGTTCTTGTATATTTTCATATTGAATGCAAATGAAATCCTGTTGTAAAACAGGTATTTTTCTGATTAGATAAAGAGCTATGGAAAGGTTAGATGTCATCAGGACTTGTGCTAGCACTGCAGGAAGAATAAAACTTCAAAATGCATTTATTTAATTTAAGTAATCTCAGAGAGAAAATGTGTGAATCTTTGATAAACTTACCACAGATAAAATAAAAATAAAATCCACTAAAGGTGCATCTTCCTTCATTGTTGCATTTGACCAATTTTTGACAGGTTCCACTGGCATACAGGGGTCCGTGTGCTGTCGCGTATCACACGCCCTGTATAAATGCGTAATTAAAGGGAACCCCCCTCAGATATTCACTGTTCTTCCTCCAGACAAATTATTTACTGTTATTTCTGTACATATGATAGTGAACTTATCTCTATTTACAAATAAAGACGTGTTTGCATGCAACACACTACCCCTCCCTCTCCCATAATGATAATGAACAGTTCTCAAACTGAATTCACCTTTATTACTTATGGATCAAGTACTTAAAATGGAGCAATAAAAAGCAGACGGTAAGAATACTCAGGTAAGTATGAACCCATTTGTATTCATTTTACTTAATTTTTGTGTGGGGCAAAAATTACACAAATAATGCAGTAAAGTCTATTCTCTCCTCCCTGCAAAACAAGCAAGAAGTACAGAAAAAAAGAGACTGGATTATGCTAAAGATCATATCAGTGAACCGGGAATATGAAACCCTGAGAGAAGTTGCCTAATCACAAGTTTAACTGAAAGAGGCAGCCTTAAGTGTGCTGTGAAAACTCAAATACTAGATACGAGGAACAAAACATAATAACAAAGAAAACATAGCAAAACTGAAAACATTCAGCAGGGGACGCAAGAGTGTCAAAGTAAAACAGGAACCAAGAGGCATTCACAAAGACATAGACTTGACACTGGGACGTGGAGACATAACTGACTGGGGAGACAGAGGGAACATGGAGACAAGGGTGACTAGACATGAAACGTGGAACTCAGGGAAGGCAAAGGCAAAAACAATAAAGAGAACCAAAACCACGAAGAACAACCAATCCAAGAATAAAACTTAAACTTCAATAAAACCCACTACCATGACACTCCTACATATTGTGTTCCACACTTCTTACAAGTTATTGAATATACATAGTTCTTAGAACGCTGATTACCCTTACATTGTGAAAGGAAAACACTGTCATTTTAAAAACTGTGCAACTATTTACGGTGCTGAAAAATTTGCCTCTGAGGTCTGGGTCTAGCCTCAGAGAGTGGTGCGATTTTGGCCTTTATAAGATCATCTCTTGGGTTTTTATTTCTCCTAACGGCTGCAATTAACTTATAATCTCAAAACATTTCGGTGTCCTGAACAAGTTTCTGAAAGTGGTTCCTAACAAACGTGGTAACCACTGGGAGAAGAAGAGGAGAGACATCAATGGGCCTGATCTGTAACAAGGATTTGAAACACTTCCTTAAGGAAAAGCGACAGTACCCTCTTGTGGACAATGCCGAGAATCAAATTTTAGTAGCTTTCCTGAAATCAGTCTGCTGAGTTCAGATCCTGTGAAATCTCAATAATTGGGACGTAATTTGTCCAGCAAATGTATGCTTTGGATGAAAGCTTGTCTTAAACAAGAGGACATGTGTATCTGTTTGTTTGAAAAATACTTTTACATCCAGTCCGTGGTTATTCAGAAAATTTGGCCCCTTAAATGTGGTTGTATCCAAGGAATCAATTGAGGGTTTTTTAATAATGGATTTAAGCTTAATCGAGGCATTATGGTTGTTCAGAGTCCTTAAAAACACCTCAAAATCTTGTTCAGAATGTTACTATATTCCCCAAATATCATCAGGAGACCAATTAATGTTGTAACGTTTTTTTCTCATATTTTTCTAAGACAGAGGTCTCCCACTCTGCCATGATGTATGGCGTATGCAGGGGCAAACTTTTCACCATCACCACCCCTTTTATTTGCAAATAGAAGTCCCTGTTGAATTCACAATCATTTTTCATTAGGATGACTTCTAGCAGTTCCAGTAATAATTTGTCTGGTCTTCTCTTGTGAGAATTTCTGAAAAATTCTCCTTACTGCATTTATTCCTTCTTTAATGTCTATATTTGTATAGAGGCTATCAATGTCAATTGTAAACAGAAAGGATTCAATGGGGGCTTCTAGTTATAGAAGAGCCCTGTCCTTGGCTCAATAAATACTTCTTGTGCTTCTTCTGATACAAGTTATTAATTACCTTTTCAACTATTGGTATTGTGTCTAAATAAACTGGTTTCTTTAACTCGAAGTAGTACGTTTTGTCATTCAGCTGCCTGTAGCCTCCCTCCTCCTCTTTGTCCAAAATCACTTCAGCACTCGCCTTGTCTTCTGGTTTTAGAATAATTTGTTTTCCTAGATTTTTTTAAAGCTTTTGTTTCTGCTGTAGTTAAGTTAGGTTTGATGCAACTTATTCGAAAATAGTTTTGGAAATAATCCCAGTACAGCTTTCACCAGGGGCGGATGCTGACCTATGTGGCGAGACCAGTCAGATTTTAGGGTAAAAGGCTGAAGTTCCGAATCGTTTTTATTCCAATAATATATAGCCAATTTGACCCTTCTATGATATTGTTGGATATCATATTTACATTGGAACCATAGATTTTTATTGTAGCCCTTTGTGGGAATTAAATTGCGACCCGTATTCAGCTGAGGAGTGGAAGGGTGAAATTCTTTAGAAAGGTTTACTACACCATTCACCCCCTCCCACTGCTTCGAGCTTATGGGGATGTTCAATTTACATATTCATTCTAATACTGAAACACAAACATTGCATTTATTTTTTAATCCAATTAATACTGTCTCAGTGCAAAAGTTAAAAGCAGGATATACAGGAATGTGTTCCTCCAAACCTTAAAATTGTTCTTTGTGGGGAAGGGCATTGGAGAAACTGATGACCGGGATAAAGATTTCAGCTTCCGGAAATCTCTTTTGGGCTGTCTTCAGTGCCCCTTTCAGCTCAGTCACCGGCATTTTTTTTTATCCTTCTGTGACCTGTTGTTCCGGCCAAAGGATAAGACAAATTTATCCACCATCATGCTGCAGGTTGCTTTCTCCAGCACGGCTTCTGCTTGGCACTATTTTGCTCCTGCAAAGCTGTCAATCTGCACTCCCTTTTTTGCAAAAGGTGGGAGTCTGGCAACATTGGAGTCTCAGATGAAGGTTTTGGTGAGGGCGGTGAAACAGGAGGAGAATTCTCTGCTGGTTTTGTTTGGAGGCGGGTCTGCACACTGGACCTCAGTATGTTTAGGTTTATGGGGGTCAGTCTGTAGTGTGCTACAGTGTGTGGTATGGATACTTTGGTTGTTTTGCCTCCACTGGTTTCTGAGGGGTTGGATTCTGTCTTTGCGAGATCAACCACATTGCTACTCAGCTCCACAAGAGGTTGGGGTGGCTGGGCAGGGGGAGGTGATCCCTCTCCGCCAGGGGCCTTCCGCTCCCAGATTGGAGTTCTTTTCATGCTCTGGTCCCTTGGCACTGATTGGCCGGGGTCAGTCTCCTGTAAGTTAGTAGGAGGGGTGTTCATCAGACTGTTCTCACTCCCTTCCTCTCTGTCTACAAAGGGTGACCAGTCCCCCACGATGGGATCGGTCATAGTTGAGGGTGTGTTTTTGGATGAAGTACACATTGCAGGCGGGGCATGAACATGCACAGTGGTGGTTATTATCTAGTTGGCGTTGCCCTGTGGTGTGGTGGATCACATATGAAGGGAAGTTTGCTTCAGTGAGGGGTTCTACATTTCCCCGCTCATCTGTGGATGTTGCTCAAGTTCACTGGATGTGCCCTGTTGGTCAGATGGCCTGGTGGCTGGCATCAGGTCTGCCAGCTTGGCTATGATGACTGCTTGGGCCTGGTCCAGGGACTCCAGCTTGAGACGGCGGCCCAGAATCTTTTTGGCCCAGGACAATGCTATCTCAAAGGGAGCCCTCCAGCCCTGTATGGGAATCTACAAATTTTTTTATACTCCATCCACTATATTCTGAATATAGAGGATTAATATGGCTGTGTGGGTCAAATTCCCCTCGATCAGAGCTTGTGTTTTCATAGCTGGCTTAATAACCGTCACTAAATTTTGCTCAAAGGAGGAGGATAATCTTCTTGTGAGACATTTTTCAGTTGATGCACTGATTTACTCGGTTTATGAATGATGCAAACTTTAGCAGAAAAGTCAGGATCATCTGACTGAATTTGCATCAAAGGTCTGGCTTTACATACCATCCTTTTCGGCCTGACCTTCGTTCAAATCCCCGGTCCTGCCACAGCAGTGCTGGGCAGTATGGCGGTCAGCAACTGGTGGTTCTCTACCACGGTTCCGCTTCCATTGTTAGTGAAAGTCCCTCTCACCTTCATATCTTCCCCCTCACCTTCATATCTTCCCCCTCTAAGGTGTGGGTTTGCCGCCCATCCCGGGACAGGAAGCTGTTTCGGTGGACGGTTTCCGTCTGTATGCTCTGTCCGTCCGATCACAGTCTCTCTTCTGGCCTCTACTTTGCTCCATCACGGTCCAGAGCTCATCTTCAGATCACGCAGGCATGTTTGAGGCCCAGCCTGTTGCCTTAACTTTGCAGTGTAAACACTATTAACTTTGCTAGTTAATGCTAAGTGGCTATATGCTAGCAAATCACATGCACTTATTTATTATGTGATAAATAAGCACTTTTAATCTTAACTGACTCAATTAATTACAAAAACATTTATATGCAAGCCAAAGGTGCAATGTTTCGGTTTGTAATCAAACCTTTATCAGGCTGGCTTGCTTGATTTCAGTCTGTATGCGACAGGTGCAGATTTGTTGAAGATCACACATGTGTGTTCGATCACATGTCATAATGCTTAGGCTTTTCAGTGTCCACAGCCAATCAGAGAAAATTACAGAATGACTGTAGAAAACATGGCAGATATGTCTCTATCGCCCCCTGTAGCTCAGGTGGCAGAGCAGGTCAGCCACTAATCAGAAGGTCGGTGGTTCGATCCCAGGCTGCCTCCTGACTGCATGCCAAATATCCTTGGGCAAGATACTAACCCCATGTATGCCTACTGGTGGTGGTCAGAGGGCCCGGTGGCGCCTGTGTCTGGCAGCCTCGCCTCTGTCAGTGCGCCCCAGGGCAGCTGTGGCTACAATGTAGCTTGCCATTGCCAGTGTGTGAATGTGTGTGGTGTGGGTGAATGGGTGAATGACTGAATGTAGTGTAAAGCGCTTTGGGGTCCTTAGGGACTGATTAAAGCGCTATACAAATGCAGGCCAGGCCATGGTGTCTGGCAGCAGTATAGGTCATAAACCCCGCCTCCTCCATGTTAGCGGATGGGACTGGGGTCGGTCTAAAATAAATTAATTCTCCTCAGATACATTTTTTCCAAAGATTCTTTCTTTTGTTATCAATAGTTCTCATCACGCTGATTTATGTCCAAGGGGTCTCCTTTCCCATAAGTTTGATTCTAATTCCTACCCCGGTGATGTTAAATTGGGGTGTAACGTCATCATGAGAGCTTTGACTGGCAGCTGCAGTCACGGAGAAACTTGCGTATCTCTGTTCGGGAATAGCAGATAGAGCGTAGGCTCTGAGAGGAGGGCCAGCGTTTACGCTACGAAAACACGACCGACTGTTTTAACCTGACAGCCTGAGGTGTTCTTCAGTAAACTGGACTAATTTCAATTACTGCAGAAAACAGTTTTCTACAGTCATGGAAATTACACGGGTCAAAGATCTTTGTATTAAGAGGGACCTGATTGGTCACTCACCTGCATTCAGGGACCTCATGAACACAAATTTACAATATCAGATGTGATTCAGAAACATAATTGAAAATTGCCCTGACAAATGGCCCTACACAGTCCTATTTACATACGAGCAAGCAAGAAAACAATTTATTTACATAGCACTTTCAGAACAACTCCGAGCTTAAAACAAAGTGCTGTACACTTGACATGCCCCAAAATGATACATTGAATAAAAATAGAAATAAAAAATAAAATTTCAAATGATAATTAGAATTAAATTTAAAACAATAAAATCAGGGTCATACTGTGTCATACGCCAAGAAGTAAAAATGGATTTTAAGAGGTGTTTTAAATCCATTTTCATCCATTTTCTTCCACTTACAACATATTGTACAGGATATTGCAATTTGGGCATCTCACAAGACCTTTCCTTATTGTTGCTTTTCC